>NC_136405.1:5000-712445 GCF_965140285.1 Lepidochelys kempii | reverse complement strand
TATTCGCAAAAAGAAAAGGAGGACTTGTGGCACCTTAGAGACTAACCAATTTATTTGAGCATAAGCTTTCATGAGCTACAGCATCCGATGAAGTGAGCTGTAGCTCACGAAAGCTCATGCTCAAATAAATTGGTTAGTCTCTAAGGTGCCAGAAGACTTTTCTTTTTGTGTTTTTCTTTTTGTGTTTTAATAGTTATAAAGCGTTAGCTTTTTGAGTCTCAACATCTACTGTCATTAAATAATTGTCTGACCCCCCCCATAATTTCCCACAACTGTGAAAATTTAAATGATAAAAATTGAAAAAACAAATCCTTAAAAATAAACATTGATGTTATCCATCAATACTGTATAAAAAGCAGTGAATTCTGCCAAGCCTATCTGTGAGCTAATTGTTGATAATATCTGCCCCCAGGGGTTGTCACATAGTTTCACACAAGCCATGTTTTGGTTCTTCCTGGGAAAAGGCTGCCATCTAAAGGCAGAGCAGCGCCCAGAGTGCCTCATGGAAGTTAAGATCTTTCGGCCACATCCCTTTCAACATCCCTCCTGAAAAGCAATTACCAGCTCTGCGTAAGCTTCCCCGCATGGCAGGACGCAGAACAGGGACTGTGCAATCCCCATGCTGGAAGGTGTGGCAGAGAGGAGACAAACCAAGCTTGCACACACACACACACACACACTCTCTCTCTCTCTCTCTGCCTGGCTTTGGCTGCCACATGCTTAGCCCCACCCCCACCAGCACTAAGACCAAGCGCCTCCATGGTGTTTCCTAATGATAGCTCCGTTTTCTCCTCTCTTTCTCGCCCACCCTTAACGGCCACGTCTCCCCGTCCTGTGCACAGACGGCTCCAATTGAGGGGAGAAGGCCATCACATCCCGTATCCAGGACCCTGCTGGAGTTCACCCTGCTTGCTTGTCAGGCCCCTGAGGAGGGCAGAGACAGGGGCCCGAGAGGTGCAGGCTAAGGTACGGGATGTGCTGTCCTGTGGTTATCAAATGGTATTGCAACCCACAGAGAAATGCACATGGGAGCCAGCTATGTACTCATCTCTTCATCACAGATATAATAGCAGAGACCAGAGGTCCTAGTCCCACTGGCCCCCGGGCATGCGCCTGGATAGGTCACCACCCCGCCCTGTGCCACCAACTCCCCTCGGGGTTAGTAACATTTACCTGCCTGAAGGGATGGCGTGAGGATTTAATGCGACTGTTTGAACAGCACTTGGAGATCTCCAGCTGGAAGGGAGAGAGAAAGGTGATGGATATTCCTGTACTGGCAGTGATTAATTGGTGCCAGGGCTTGGCAGGGCGGAGCCCTGGCACCTCTGGGCCTGGAGGTTCACAGCCCGGCAGTTCAGAGCCTGGCACATCTGGGCTTGCCACGTCAGTTATGAATGTAAAAAATTGCGTGAGACCCAGCCCCTCTTTCATTACAAATTAAGCACTGTGTACTGGTAACACATATTCAGAAGCTGGCACTTGGCTGGCTCCCAGGAATGGGTTGCATGGACACTGTGGGGCAGGGCAACCCCACAATGCCTGAGGGACTCGGGTGAAACAAGTTACTTGTTATCTGGGCCAAACAGGATTCCCAGGCGTTGTGTCTCTTAACCCCATGATGCCATGGGGGAGGGAGCATGCCCTTCAAGGACAAAGGGGACTCTTCAGACTCCGAGACTCCTCGCTGGGCACTTGTGAGAGCTGTCTGACTTTGAACAGTCACTAGCCCCCCGGCTGCTCAGAAGGTGTTCAGTAACAGGACCGAGTCTTTTCCTGCAGCCCATAGCCCAGCTCCACTGCCCCTGCACAGGGCCCAGAGCAAACTGGGGAGCAAGGCAACATGGGCTCTGGCGTGGACCAACATCCAGCAGCACCAAGGCCCTGTCTGCACTCCGAAGTTAAGTCGGCCTAACTTACATCGGCATACGGCCCCCGCAGTTATTCAATCTCGTGTGTGCACACTTGCTCCTGGTGTCGGCAGTGCGGGTACTCCCCATGTAGCGACGGTACTGTCAGCGTGGGGCATTGTGGGATTGCCCCTGACAGTCAGTAACAGTCGCCGGATGCAACGCGGTGTCTACACTGACACTGTGTCGACCTAACTGCATCGACTGTGACTCTCCGCCGCTTGGGGAGGTGGAGTTACCAAATTTGCTAGAGAGGCACTTACGTCGTCTGGAGCCAAATTTAAGTGAAGACACTTCCACAGCTAGGTTGATGCAAGGCAGCTTACGTCAACCTAACCCTGTAGTGCAGACCTGGCCTAAAATAACACTCTGGGGCTGCAAGGAAATTGATGCTGGCCTGGGGTCCCGGGCTACACAGTGAGTTCAGATCACCGGAGGCCTGGACAAAGCCTGGCTTGGGCATCTCCTAGCTGGTATGAATTTTGACTGGGCCAACACGCTGTTTTCTGCATTTGACAGCATTTCTGAACACAACCTCAGTCTGTTCCCAGCCTGGTTTTCCCCTGCTGCCCGTTTCCTACCGCTCAGCTTTCAAGCAGCCTTACTCCAGGGGCAGGAAGAGGAATGTGTAATGCTATATTAATCTGTGACTCCCCTGATGCATCCTGTAGGCCTGCAGGCTTTACCGCCTCCTACTTAAGGAGAAAGGAATTCAGCAGGTCAGCTCTTTGAGAGGCAGAACCAAATTCCAGTGCTAAGGTGTTAATGGGGAAAAATACTGAAAGGGTTCGTACGTTTTTATTAATATGGGAGGGGGGAGCAGTGCTGGGCTCTGACCTTATTTAAGTCAACAGGAAACAAGTCCCAGCACCTGAAATCTAAGGGGGCTCCAGTTTAGTTTTTTTTTTTTTTTTTTTAATAAAAAGAAAAATCCGAAGAACAAAATCTACCCCCAGGAGCAGAGGAGCCCAGCAGCCCCAGCGGTTCAGCAGCAGAAAAGCCCAGGCTGAGCTGGTGTACTGCAACTGACTCACCCCCCAGCGGTCCATTATCAGCCCATAGCTGGGAGGCTGGGGGCTTTCAGAGGGTGCTCTGCAACTCGCTCTGCCGTGGTTCTTTGCAGGAGTGTGAGGTGCTGGGAACTTGCAGAGGCTCAGCATCCTGCAGGAGCAGGCCCCTGCATTTATTGATTTCAGGCCAAGGTCCAACTCTTTGCTAGGAGGTTGGGTACGAGACATTGGCTGGGGAGGGGTCCCAGAGTTGCTGTAGGTTGGGATTAACTTTCAAGTTCACTCTGCCTGTTAGCTCTTTGTTTCTAATAGAAGGGGGCAAACAATTCTTAGTAAATAATGCATCTGGGAACCTGAGCCCACTTCTCTGTTTGTCAGTTACCCACAAAGAGACTGTGGGCCAGCCCCCACTGCTGTAAATCACTCCACTAAGGTCAGTGCAGCTATATTAAGCGATACCAGCTGAGGATCAAGCCCTCTGAATGTTGCAAAATGTTCTCTATTTGAAACTATGTGCCTGATGCAGAAATACCCTGCCGATGGGACAGGCACAAAGCAGTCACTATTTGTTATCCCTGGTGGATGACTGGTCAGCTACGTCACATCGTAGTTTTTCTCCAAATGGACACAACTAAAACCTTACCAGCAGGAGCCAGGAAAGTGAAAGGGATTTCAAGATGGCTGCAGGAACTTTCCCAGCACATGCCTTCATGTGAACACACTTTTACATGAGCGTTCAAAGACTCTTGCTTTCTGGGAATGTTTTTGCAAACAAACAAAATCAATTGTATGAACATTCATGGCAAACAAGAGTGTGAATGCCATTTAACAGAGGTGTGGGTGTAGCTGAGGACTTCAGTACTTTCTTTCCACAACTTGCCCAACCCTAGTTACTAATTTGTGCTTTTAAGTGAACAGTCAATGGATCCAGAAGCTCTTGTGATGGGCATGTTTCTGAAGTGCTGGTAGGACAGGGCCATGTCTACACTTTGGGCACTACAGAAACACTGCTATGGTTCCTATACGGATGGAGGGGTCTTTCCATCGCTGTAGGTAATCCACCTCTTCAAGAGACAGTAGCTAGGTCAACAGAAGAATTCTTCCATCAACCTACCCACTTCTAGGTCGACCTAACCAGAGCACTCAGGGGTGTGAATGTTTTTCACTCCCCTGAGCACTGTAGCTATGTTGAGGTAACTTTTAAGTGCGGGCCAAGCCTAGATCCTTTCTGCAACCCACAGAAAAGGATTCACAAATGCTTGGAACCGGAGTTGACATCATTTATTGTAACAAAGTCACTTTACTGATTACCGTGATTAGCATAATGATATTTATATTGTGTCGGCGATCATGTTAGAAATGGTTAGAGAGGGACAGTTCTCATCAGCACTGCCCAGGGGAGGGTGCTGAGTTTTAAATCCTGTGTTTATCTGAAACTATTTTTGGACATTTCTAAAGCTATGTCTACACCTAGCACTTTTGTCGGTGAAAAAAAGCACACCCTTCTGACCGACATAAGTTACACCGACAGAAGCAGCAGCCCAGAGAAGCTCTCCTGCCAACGTAGCTACCGCCGCTCATTGGGGATGGTTTAATTATGCCTACCGGAGAGCTCTCTCCTGCCAGCATAGAGCAGGTACACGGGAGACCTTAGAATGGCGCAGCTGCAGCAGTACAGCCGAGAGGCTGTAAGGTCTCCCGCGTAGACATGGCCTAACCTATATGGGAAAGCTGAGCAGAATCGGTTTGTTTGGAAAGACCTTCTTTCCTAGCCCTTGAAAACAGCACTGATTTTAAAAGAAGAAGTTGGGAAGTGCTGAGTCTGGGCTGACCCAAAGCAGTGGCAATCTGTAATGACGGGGGTTACCGCGGAAAGCACATGGGGACAGCACTACACTGGGGATTCCAAGAGGCACAGAACAAGTCCTCCTACGTTCTCAGAAGACGAGAGCACAGCTCTGCTGAGTTACCGTAGCCTTTCAAGACAGTGATTTCACAGCCTTCCTTCAAAGTAAAGGACTTTTCCAAGAGATAAAGTTGGGTCAAAACCCCGAAAAAGCCAGAAAATTGGAGACTGTGCTCCACAAATCCCTGCTGTTCCCCCATGTCCTGCCCCTTGCACTCACCCATCAGGTGGGACTCTCAGTGTACCTGGGAACTCACTTGGGCTGCCCAGCTTGCCTCGACTGTGGGTGGAGTGGTGGGTTCCCTATGGGGACGTGACAGCAGACTAAGAGCCTCTTCCCCCTTCCCCCCAAACATTTACCAGCCATGGCTGGACCTTGCAGTGCGTGTCATGCCCCACATGCTGATGTCCAGACAGATTGCGCTGGTGCAGCTGCACCAGGGCCCCCCTGAGAGATGGTGTCTCCCCCCCACACTCCTTGTCACACATTGTCACCGGGTCAGGTTTGTCACCCAAACATGGCATCACTCTGCCCTTTTCCACCTAGTGTTAAACTGAGGGCTAAGATACTCTAATTCACAGCAGCAGGGACGATCCAGCTCCCTGTTCTCCAAGGAGCCACCCTCCCTCCTGCCAAGGAAGGCTCAGGAGATCGGAAACTCTGTGGAAGCCCCTGCTGCATTGGGACAGGGATGGCGAAACGGGTCAGTCCCATCCCTGCTGAACGAAAGCACCAGAATGCTCACTCTTTTCCCTAGCCGAGCAGCCCCCGTGTTGGCAGGGGCTGGGATCCTAGCTGCGAATGGACAGGGAGAAATGGACACAATTCCACCCCCCTGCTCCCCACTCTTTTCAGCAATCAGAGTTAACGGGCCAGTGCCTCTCTCTCTGCAAGTGCTCCGTGCTCTAATTTTTACAGACACGCTGAGGATGTTACTCCTTGATTCCAGACTGCGCTCATTTCCTGCCCTAGAGAGTGGAAATTAAATGATAATTGGAGGATTCTGGGCAGTACAGTTTCTGGTGTGGAAAGTAACATAATATTATATAACCCGCAGTGAGAGGAGAAACCCAGGCTGGCTGGGCAAGGGCTCTCCCTCAGCACTGAGCAGAACATAAAGTGCTTTGTTTGCCAAAGGTAACTGCACTTGAGCAGCTATAATGAATGGCAAATTTATCTTCAGATGAACCCTGGACACACAGGGAATAAATCACTGGAATTATTCCCCTGGCTGCCACGAACTCCCTTCAAAAGCAGCTCAGGAAAACCAAGTGATCCTGTCCCTTCCAAGTGAAGCTAGAGGCACCAGAAGAAGAGAGCTGCAAGCCCTTTTTAAATACATTGTCTTCATTTTTTAATATTTTCTTTCCTACTGACCTTTGAAATACTTTTAGGATCCAGAACTGGAGAGCTAAACACCTGGTCCTCTATTTGTTTTAAAAGTTTTAAGCAACAAACCAAAGATTAGTTTCAGAGTAACAGCCGTGTTAGTCTGTATTAGCAAAAAGAACAGGAGGACTTGTGGCACCTTAGAGACTAACCAATTTATTTGAGCATGAGCTTTCGTGAGCGACAGCTCAATCCCCCAACTAACTAAACTTTGCATCCGATGAAGTGAGCTGTAGCTCACGAAAGCTTATGCTCTAATAAATTGGTTAGTCTCTAAGGTGCCACAAGTACTCCAAAGATTAGTGTAACTCAATCCACACAAGTCCATGGAATATCAAATAGATCTGCTGTCCAATAGAATCAAACAATCAGTTTGCCTCTGCTTTGTCCAAACAACCTGGAAGTCTGTTTAACTTACAATAAAATTCTTGATCAGAAATGTTGCCCCGTACAAAACTCCAGCCCCAGGTCCAGGTTTACAGCCCTTACCTGAAATGAACAGGATTTGTTTTTCTAAATACGTGTAACCTGCTGCACTGAGGCTGCTTTGTGGCATGAGTGAAGCAAGCCCATCCAGCCTCAAATTTCAGCGCTGCTAGGAAAACAGGGTGTTCTTGACAGGTTTATTTTCACTCCTTCCCCAGGTTAGCCCAGGTTTAGATGTGTGGCCTGGGCTATTACTCTAAAATGGTTCCATGAGACTTAGGAATGCGAAGAAAGGTCCATTAGAACAGAGGCAGCAGCCGTCCCTTTCACGTCACTGTCAATAGTGGTAGACGGGTCCCAGATATCAATACTAGGCTCCGGTCTAAGAGAATCAGAACCACCAGGAAGGAGCACAGCCCGGAGGAGAACATTTACATGCTTAGAGGCTGATCCTGCTAGTGTCTAAGACACTGAACTTCGGCAGAACGCTTGCTGCAGAGAGGGGACACTCAGAGAGAAGAGTTGCTCGCAAAGTGGTAGCTGGGGCAAGTTCTAAAGGGAGAACTTGCTTCCCTTCTCTTCCCCCCTCTGTGGCTGGAGGAGGGGCGGCTACCCTGGAGCAGAGTTCAGGTGATTCGTGCTACCACTTCTGGAGGGAGCTCTTCTTCGGACTGGAGCTGCATCTCCCTCAGGCCAGCCTCTGCTCTGCTAGGAAAGGGGGGAACCCAGGGGTTAGTAGGGACAGGGTCAGCACCAGTGAGTCTTACCTTGGGGCTTGGAAGCCTCTGTGGCGTTGGGAGTGGTCATCGCAATGCAGACGTCGTCCTGGGGGAACTGGTCGCACTTGAGCATTTCTGGCCAGTAGAAGCCAAAGAACTGCATGACGGGCTCGCAGGAGTCACGCACGGCCTCGCAGAGCCAGCGGCAGGGGTAGATGGGCCGGTCCAGGCACACGGGGGCAAACAGGGAGCAGAGGAAGACCTGGGTGCCAATATGGCAGTTCTTGTTGAGCAAGGGCACCCAGCTGCTGGCCTGCTGTTTCACCTCGGCCATGGTCTCGTGGTCCAGCAGGTTGGGCAGGACCATTTTGTCATAGCCCACGCTGTGACAGAGGCGCAGGTCCGCTGGGATGGCCACGCACTGCGGGGGTTTGGTGTAAAATCGCCCACTTTGGTAAGAGCCTATGTCGGACTGGAAACTCACATAGTCATATTCATTTGCATCACTGCAAGCAAAGAGTCCGGCTGCCAAGGCCAGCAGAGCCCCGGCTCCGCTCCAGCTGGGGCCTCCTGAACTGTGGACTCTGCCCATTCTTTAAGCTGAATGAAATCAAGTTCCAGGAGCTTTCTGCTTCCTTTCCCCTCCTGGGTTGGAGGTCTGCAGAGAAATCCTCCCGCCCGGTGCTAGGCAGAGGTCTGCCCTCCTTCCCTTGCCTCTGAGTGCCTGAGCAAAGGAAGCAGCCTCTCTCGCCTGGTGGCTGTGCCTGGAGCACCTACTCTGGAGGCAGCCAGACTGAGAATGGCCAGAGCTCTTGTTGGAGAGAGTTTCTGAGCCTCACACACCAGCCAATCAGCACTGAGCTGCTCCTAGTGCACTCATTTACAAGTGTCAGTCACAGACTCAATTAGCCAATCACCTCCCTAGCACGGGCTCATTTGGGTATAAGCTAGATACAGGTCAACTCCCCTTAAAACAAAACCCAAAGCTGCACAACAGAGTGAACTGCATCTTCCCTGCAGGAAGCAGCAAACTTCTCGGATGCCAGCTAATGGAGACAGCTAATGTTTTACCTTCAGAGTCGCACACGCTGACTCACAAATCAACCAAGTCTTAGTTCCCTACAGCTCCAGGCAAGCGAGCAACATGTCTGAGAGGCTTTCTGAGTGCCGTGAAACCTGCAGAGCACAAGCCCAGGAACTTTTTGCTCCTTACAGAGTCTGCTGTGCTGCCCAGTGGAGGAGTTCTCTTGTCAGAGCTTCCTGAAAGGGTGAAGATATGGCAGTTCTGCAGTTAGCATTGTCCAGCAGCCCAGAGAACAGTCCACTTGTTCTTGCAGTTTGAAACCAGCACTGGCTTCCCTGCTGTCCTCCCCCAAATAATTACTGCTGGATGGGACGCAGGGTGTTAGAGAGGCAAACATTAAAAACACACATTAGCTCATCGGAGCTACTTGTATAAATCTGACAAGCCTGTCGCTCAAACATACATTTGAGTCCAATTTGTTACCTAAGTCAGCAATTCTCTGGGGCTGTTCAACTTCAGAGCACCTAGCCCGGATCAGTAAATGGTCCAACACCTTGCAGCGCAGGGCAGCTTTATTCCCCCGTTCCTGAGGGCTGATAAGTCTCCCCTCAGGAGAGAAATCATTCGGAGGAAGCTGATTGCTAGAAGGTTCCCAAAGGCTTCAGTCATGGAGGGGAAAGGAGAGGTGGCTCTACACCTGGTCCAGCTGGGTTCACAAGCCCCTGGGCTTGGGCTTTGTGGAATAAACAATTCCAAGCAGTTTTCTGTTTTGCAGCAATTCCCTTTGTCCCCCGACAATGGCTCCACGCGCTGTTTCCTTGGTTTTGTGCAGGAGGGGTTAATTCAGAAGTAGTTTTATATTTGCCAGCCACCTCCAGAGAAATACGGGGTCAGAATCGGAAAGGCCAGTGTCATGGGGTCACCGGGCGATGCTCTGGAGCTGCTCCCTTGGAAGCCAGGCAGGACTCTCGAGGAGCCTCTTCTCTGGGAGCAGACTGTCTCCAGGGCAAGCTCACACAGCGTCGACCTTCCTGGATCTGACCTCAGAGCATTCAGCCTCCCCTGCCCCTCCGTGCGCTTCCCGCAGCACGTCCGCACAGGCCAGGCTCCTGGGGAAGCCAGAGGGCCCTGCACCTCAATTCCACAGTCAGACGTGACTTTCAGCCAGCCAGTAAAACAGAAGGTTTATTAGACAACAGGAACATGGTCTAAAACAGAGCTTGTAGGTGCAGAGAACGGGACCCCTCAGTCAGAACCATCTTGGGGGGCAGGGAGGCCAGAGCCCCATCTGGGCCTCCCTCCATTTCCCCAGCCAGCTCCAAACTGAAACTCTCCCGCCCCTCCTCTGGCCTTTGTCTCTTTCCCGGACCAGGAGGCCACCTGATCTCTTTGTTCTCCAACACCTTCAGTTGGCACCTTGCAGGGGAGGGGCCCAGGCCACCAGTTGCCAGGAGACAGGGTGTTGGCCATTCTCTGTGCAGACACCATCACACTGGCCCTCTAGGGCTCTACAACAATCACACACCCTTATCCCACCACCTAGATATTTAAGAAATGCCTAGGGGAAACTGAGGCACCCACACAGTAGTCAGAGAAAACATTAAGAACATTCCCACTTCGTCACAGCCAGTCAGATGTGTTAATTTGTGCGACTCTTTCTATTGACTCTGCCAAGCTGTGCTGCAGTGAGACAGAATCACTGGGGGGCAGGTTTTTTAAACCAATGAGAGAGTTAGGGATCTATGCACATGAGGCACCTAGTCTGCATCTTGAGGCACCTAGATATCTTTAAAAATCTGGCCCTAACTGTACAAGGCCATGTGCCCCATGCCATTAGGGAATCTAGGGTCTATTTGAAACTCTCAGCTTTTCTGCAAACAGCATTTCCAAAGCTGCAAAATGTTTCTGGGAACCTGGTCTGGACTCTGCAAACCTTACTTCCCGATGGATGAAGTCCAAGGAAAACTATGGTATTGGCAGAAAAAGTCAGGTTGTTTCTTAAAGAGGTATTACCCATAATGAAATTCAGCTGGGGCTTAGTGTGGGCAGCTATGTGACAGCAGTGACTTTGCGGCTTCTCTGAACCTCAGCTGCACTCTTTCCTCTTTCCTCACAAAAAGGGACACAGTAGGGAAAAGTAACGTTGGTAGCCAGCAGCTTAACTCTTCTGCTGTCACAAATGGTCCCGTTCCAGCAGCCTCCGTGGCTGTCCTTTGGAATGTTCATTCTTAGCCCCGGTCTACACTACGAGTTTAGGTCAAATTTAGCAGCGTTAGATCCATTTAACCCTGCACCCGTCCACACGACAAAGCCGTTTTTGTCGATTTAAAGGGCTCCTCCCGACGAGGGGATTAGCGCTGAAATCGACATCGCTGGGTCGAATTTGGGTAGTGTGGACGCAATTTGATGGTATTGGCCTCCGGGAGCTATCCCAGAGTGCTCCATTGTGACCCTCTGGACAGCATTTTCAACTCAAATGCACTAGCCAGGTACACAGGAAAAGCCCCGGGAACTTTTGAATTTCATTTCCTGTTTGGCCAGCATGGCGAGCTCATCAGCACAGGTGACCATGCAGTCCCAGAATCGCAAAAGAGCTCGAGCATGGACTGAACGGGAGGTACTGGCTCTGATCGCTGGATGGGGAAACGAATCCGTGCTATCAGAACTCTGTTCCAAAAGATGAAAGGCCAAAATATTTGCAAAAATCTCCAAGGGCATGATGGACAGAGGCTAGAACAGGGACCCACAGCAGTGCCGCTTGAAAATTAAGGAGCTCAGGCAAGCCTACCAAAAAACCAAAGAGGCAAACAGCCACTCTGGGTCAGAGCCCCAAACATGCTGCTTCTATGATGAGCTGCATGCAATTCTGGGAGGGAGGGGGGCCCTACCACTACCCCACTCCTGTCCGTGGACACCTGCAAGGGGGGAGTCTCATGCAATAGGGATGAGGATTTTGCGGACGAGGAAGATGAGGAGGAGGAGGATAGCGCACAGCAGGCAAGAGGAGAAACTGCTCTCCCCGACAGCCAGGAACTGTTTATCACCCTGGAGCCAATACCCTCCCAACCCTCCCAAGGTGGGCTCCCAGACCATGAAGCCAGAGAAGGCACCTCTGGGGAGTGTACCTTTGTAAATAAAATACATGGTTGAAAAGCAAGCGTGTTTAACGATTAATTTGCCCTGAAGACTTAGGATGCGTTTGCGGCCAGTACAGCTACTGGAAAAGTCTGTTAACGTGTCTGGGGATGGAGCGAAAATCCTCCAGGGACATCTCCATGAAGCTCTCCTGAAGGTACTCCCAAAGCCTTTGCAAAAGGTTTCTAGGCAGGGCGGCCTTATTCTGTCCTCCATGGAAGGACACTTTACCACACCGGGCCAGTAGCACGTAATCTGGAATCATCGCATAACAAAGCATGGCAGCATATGGTCCCGGTGTTTGCTGGCATTTAAGCAACATCCATTCTTTAGCTCTCTGTGTTATACTCAGGAGAGTGATCATCCCAGAGAATTGGCGGGGGGGGGGGTTACTTGGGTTTGTGCTGCACGTTAACCCAAAAACCGCAGCCCCTCCTTATAAATGACCAACCCAATGGGTGCTTGGTATGGGAAAGGAGGGCGCTGCTGTTTGAAATCATTCCCGCATGTTATGAAGGTTGAAGAAGCCGAAAGGCTGTGGCTTACCATGGCTGCCTGCAAGTCGAATTCTGTTGCCTGGCCCTGCGTGTGTGATCTCTCACACCAAACCAGCAGGCCCTCAATATGAGAGGCAAAATGCGACCTTGTTCTGAAAGCACATGGGCTATGTAATGCTAACAGCTTAGTTCACTGTGAAAGAGTCTACCCATTGTTCTCTAAAATGTCTCTCTTTAAATACTACTCTCCCTTTTTTTCCTCCTGCAGCTGCAAAATGTTTCAACGCTCCCCCTATCATCTCTGTCCCAGAGGCTAGCACAGATAAAAAGGTGAAAAAACTGCACTCATGATTAAATGTTCTCTGAGCTCATGCAGTCCTCCCGCACTGAAAGAGCTCAGCAGAATGTGTGGAGGCAGACAATGTCAGAGTCCAGGAAAGCAGAAAATGAATGCGAGGACAGGAGGGATGAGCGAGATGAGAGGTGGCGGGAGCAAGATGAGAGGAGGCAGGATGCAATGCTGAAGCTACTGGGGGATCAAACTGATATGCTCCGGCATCTGGTGGAGCTGCAGGAAAGGAAGCAGGAGCACAGACTGCAGCCCCTGTATAACCGCCTGCCCTCCTCCCCAAGTTCCATAGCCTCCTCGCCTAGATGCCCAAGAACGCGGGCTGGGGGGCGCTCCGGGCATCCAATCACTCCACCCCAGAGGACTGCCCAAGCAACGGAAGGCTGGCATTCAATAAGTTTTGAAGTGCAGTGTGGCCTTGTCCTTCCCTCCTCCCCTCATCCACCACACGACCCGGTCCTTCCCTCCTCCCCGACCCCTCCCAAGCCACCTTGGCAGTTATCCCCCTATTTGTGTGATGAATTAATAAAGAATGCATGATTTTGAAACAACAATGACTTTATTGCCTCTGCAAGTGGTGTTTGAAGGCAGGAGGGCGGTTGACTTACAGGGAAGTAGAGTGAACCAAGGGGGCGGGTTTTCATCAAGGAGAAATAAACAGAACTGTCATACCATAGCCTGGCCAGTCATGAAACTGGTTTTCAAAGCTTCTCTGATGCGCAGCGCGCCCTGTTATGCTCTTCTAATCCCCCTGGTGTCTGGCTGCACGTAGTCAGTGGCCAGGCGATTTGCATCAACCTCCCACCCTGCCATAAACATCCCCCCCTTACTCTCACAGATATTGTGGAGCACACAGCAAGCAGCAATAACAATAGGAATATTGGTTTCGCTGAGGTCTAACCAAGTCAGTAAACTGCGCCAGCACACTTTTAAACATCCAATGCACATTCTACCACCATTCTGCACTTGCTCAGCCTATAATTGAACAGCTCCTTACCACTGTCCAGGGTGCCTGTGTATGGCTTCATGAGCCATGGCATTAAGGGGTAGGCTGGGTCCCCAAGGATAACTATAGGCATTTCAACATCCCCAACAGTTATTTTCTGGTCTGGGAATCATAGAATCATAGAATCATAGAATATCAGGGTTGGAAGGGACCCCAGAAGGTCATCTAGTCCAACCCCCTGCTCAAAGCAGGACCAATTCCCAGTTAAATCATCCCAGCCAGGGCTTTGTCAAGCCTGACCTTAAAAACCTCTAAGGAAGGAGATTCTACCACCTCCCTAGGTAACGCATTCCAGTGTTTCACCACCCTCTTAGTGAAAAAGTTTTTCCTAATATCCAATCTAAACCTCCCCCACTGCAACTTGAGACCATTACTCCTCGTTCTGTCATCTGCTACCATTGAGAACAGTCTAGAGCCATCCTCTTTGGAACCCCCTTTCAGGTAGTTGAAAGCAGCTATCAAATCCCCCCTCATTCTTCTCTTCTGCAGGCTAAACAATCCCAGCTCCCTCAGCCTCTCCTCATAACTCATGTGTTCCAGTCCCCTAATCATTTTTGTTGCCCTTCGCTGGACTCTCTCCAATTTATCCACATCCTTCTTGAAGTGCGGGGCCCAAAACTGGACACAGTACTCCAGATGAGGCCTCACCAATGTCGAATAGAGGGGAACGATCACGTCCCTCGATCTGCTCGCTATGCCCCTACTTATACATCCCAAAATGCCATTGGCCTTCTTGGCAACAAGGGCACACTGCTGACTCATATCCAGCTTCTCGTCCACTGTCACCCCTAGGTCCTTTTCTGCAGAACTGCTGCCTAGCCATTCGGTCCCTAGTCTGTAGCTGTGCATTGGGTTCTTCCGTCCTAAGTGCAGGACCCTGCACTTATCCTTATTGAACCTCATCAGATTCCTTTTGGCCCAATCTTCCAATTGGTCTAGGTCCTTCTGTATCCTATCCCTCCCCTCCAGCGTATCTACCACTCCTCCCAGTTTAGTATCATCCGCAAATTTGCTGAGAGTGCAATCCACACCATCCTCCAGATCATTTATGAAGATATTGAATAAAACCGGCCCCAGGACCAACCCTTGGGGCACTCCACTTGATACCGGCTGCCAACTAGACATGGAGCCATTGATCACTACCCGTTGAGCCCGACAATTTAGCCAGCTTTCTACCCACCTTATAGTGCATTCATCCAGCCCATACTTCCTTAACTTGCTGACAAGAATACTATGGGAGACCGTGTCAAAAGCTTTGCTAAAGTCAAGAAACAATACATCCACTGCTTTCCCTTCATCCACAGAACCAGTAATCTCATCATAAAAGGCGATTAGATTAGTCAGGCATGACCTTCCCTTGGTGAATCCATGCTGGCTGTTCCTGATCACTTTCCTCTCATGCAAGTGCTTCAGGATTGATTCTTTGAGGACCTGCTCCATGATTTTTCCAGGGACTGAGGTGAGGCTGACTGGCCTGTAGTTCCCAGGATCCTCCTTCTTCCCTTTTTTAAAGATTGGCACTACATTAGCCTTTTTCCAGTCATCCGGGACTTCCCCGGTTCGCCACGAGTTTTCAAAGATAATGGCCAGTGGCTCTGCAATCACAGCCGCCAATTCCTTCAGCACTCTCGGATGCAACTCGTCCGGCCCCATGGACTTGTGCACGTCCAGCTTTTCTAAATAGTCCCTAACCACCTCTATCTCCACAGAGGGCTGGCCATCTCTTCCGCATTTTGTGATGCCCAGCGCAGCAGTCTGGGAGCTGACCTTGTTAGTGAAAACAGAGGCAAAAAAAGCATTGAGTACATTAGCTTTTTCCACATCCTCTGTCACTAGGTTGCCTCCCTCATTCAGTAAGGGGCCCACACATTCCTTGGCTTTCTTCTTGTTGCCAACATACCTGAAGAAACCCTTCTTGTTACTCTTGACATCTCTGGCTAGCTGCAGCTCCAGGTGCGATTTGGCCCTCCTGATAACATTCCTACATGCCCGAGCAATATTTTTATACTCTTCCCTGGTCATATGTCCAACCTTCCACTTCTTGTAAGCTTCTTTTTTATGTTTAAGATCCGCTAGGATTTCACCATTAAGCCAAGTTGGTCGCCTGCCATATTTACTATTCTTTCGACTCATCGGGATGGTTTGTCCCTGTAACCTCAACAGGGATTCCTTGAAATACAGCCAGCTCTCCTGGACTCCTTTCCCCTTCAAGTTAGTCCCCCAGGGGATCCCTTCCTGCAGCTGTTCAAACAGACCAGAGTTCCTGAAGATGCAAGTGTCATGTACCTTTCCCAGCCATCCCACACTGATGTCGGTGAAACGTCCCTTGTGATCCACCAGTGCTTGCAGCACCACTGAAAAGTACCCCTTGAGGTTTATGTACTGGCTGCCAAGGTGGTCCAGTCCCAAGATAGGGATATCGTCTATCGCCGCACCACAGTTAGGGAATCCCATTGCAGCAAAGCCATCCACTATGACCTGCACATTTCCCAGAGTCACTACCCTTGATAGCAGCAGCTCAGTGATTGCATTGGCTACTTGGATCACAGCAGCCCCCACAGTAGATTTGCCCACTCCAAATTGATTCCCGACTGAGCAGTAGCTGTCTGGCATTGCAAGCTTCCAGAGGGCTATTGCCACTCACTTCTGAACTGTGAGGGCTGCTCTCATCTTGGTATTCTTGCACTTCAGGGCAGGGGAAAGCAAGTCACAAAGTTCCATGAAAGTGCCCTTACGCATGTGAAAGTTTCACAATCACTGGGAATCATCCCAGACCTGCAACACTATGCGGTCCCACCAGTCTGTGCTTGTTTCCCGGGCCCAGAATCAGCGTTCCACGGCATGAGCCTGCCCCATTGCCATCAAGATGTCCAAATTGCCAGGGCCCGTGCTTTGAGAGAAGTCTGTGTCCATGTCCTCATCACCGCGCTGTCGTCGCCTCCCCATCTGCTTTTGCAGGTTCTGGTTCTGCACACACTGCAGGATAATGCACGAGGTGTTTATAATGCTCATAACTGCCGCGGTGATCTGAGCGGGCTGCATGCTTGCCATGGTATGGCGTCTGCAGGAGAGCAGAGTTGCAGCAGAAGCGGTGGCTGATGACGGATGCCACGAAAATAGATATTTATAGAGAACGACGAGAGGACCTGTGAGGTGGATTCATGAGAGCAGAGTTGCAGCGGAAGCGGTGGAGGATGACGGTTAGCACCACGCACATTTCCCGAGGAAGAACACACGTACCCAGGAGCCCATGACAGACGACATGGGGAAATTCGCTATTGAGACAATAGCAGCAGAGCAGAGCTGCAGCAGAAGCAGTGTATGACGACGGTTATCAGTTCTACTGCACCGTCTGCTGCCAGCAGCATCCAGGACACAACAGCGGCGGAGTCGGTGAGCTGAGCTGAGCGGGCTGCACACTTGCTGTGGTATGGTGTCTGCGCGGAAAAAAGGCGCGAAACGATTGTCTGCCATTGCTTTCACGGAGGGGGGGGCGACTGAAGACATGTACCCAAAACCGCCCATGACAATGTTTTTGCCCCATCAGGAATTGGGAGCTTAACCCAGAATTCCAATGGGCAGCAGAGACTGCGGGAACTGTGGGATAACTACCCATAGTGCACTGCTCCATAAGTCAATGCTAGCCACGGTAGTGAGGATGCACTCCACCGACTTAATGCACTTAGTGTGGACATACGCAATTGACTGTATAAAATCGATTTCTAAAAATCAACTTCTATAATATCGACCTAATTTCATAATGTAGACATACCCTTAGGACTGTCAGAATACTTGCCCCGTTCAGAGTTTCTTGCACCTTCCCTACCAGTACCTGGTACTGGCCATTCCTGGAGAGTAAGCTGCACAGATCCCTGGGCTGGGGCACTGGGGCAGTCTGGAGGCCCCAGGTCACATGAAAAGGCAGCTCAGGTCAGTTTGCTCCCGTTGTGTTTCTTTTTCTGGAGTTGGCCAAGCCTTCCACTCCAAATCCAGCTGTGACTGTTGTTTAAAAGTCACATGTCTAAGAGGAGTTACCCCAAAGTGAAATGGAAAAGCCTTGGAAAGCCCCTGTACACTGTTCCCTCTAAGCTGTGCGCGTGTGTGCACGCACACAGATCCTAAACCCCGCATACACGGCAAAACACCACGCACACAAAAATTTGCACAGAAGAAATTTTTTGCGCACACAGCCTGTCAAAAATTAGAGGGAACATTGCCCCTGTACTGTCTGGATTCCTATCCCCAGTGTGGGGACATCAACAGGAAATGCAGCTCCTGCATCTGGGTAAGATGGTGGTGGTGAGGAGGGAGAGGAAAGAAGTTTTAAGAACTAGCTGCCACCCCAACAGCACCCTTGGTCCAAGGCACCAGTGCCCACAGGATCCTTCCTGGATACCCATGTAGCTATGGCTGCAACCAGCTTCCTCCAGCCCCCAGAGCTGTTTCCACTTGTCAGACACAATATGAGGCACAGGGATCCACGCTTCCATGACCTCATCAGACCTAGCAACAGAAACAGTGACAACCAAAGCTTCCGTTCGCCCAGAATGGGGCAGCACAGGCTGCTGAGAGCACAGCACCCTGGTATGCTGCTCCCAGTGCCAGACCCAAGGCTTCATTCCTAGCCTTGAAAGGTCTCTTCTGGAGATCACCTCTTTCTGTCCCCCTGTGACTATATCTTCCCACCACGGTTACATTAATCAGGAGACACAGACCCATTAGCTCTCAGGGTGACACTTTAGAGAGGCAGAGAGAGTCTGACTGGCTGCTGCTCCATGCCTATGGAACTCACTGCCACAAAGAATCAAGATGACCTTGAACCTTGCCTCTGTCAGAGGCCAGCAGTGTGGGAGTGCAGGGAGACAGGGTCTGTGAGGGGACAGAATTATTATTTGTGCAGGGCTGTGGCCCTTTACAAAAGCTCCTTGGGCAGGGCCCTGTCTGTTGATCTGGGATGGCTGTGGTATAAACAAAGGGCAAGGTGCCGAGATGGGAGCAGAGTGCCATGGCTGATCCCTGGTTGGAAAGGGAGAGAGAGATGGAGACATACATGGAGCAGCCTGGGTGGGGAAGGGAAGGCACATACCGAGTGTTTTATGTACGCAATTTTTTCATCTCAGTCACACAATTCACTGCAGGCCCTTCGTTCAGCTTTAAACTTACAAACATCAGTCAGAGGACAAAGAGAAACCCCTGGTATCTCTCATTTAAAGCAGGGAGCCTGGAGAGTGGGGCCATTTTTCAGATCACTTCAGTAAGTGGAGCTGAATGTAAGAACAGGCATGTGTCCCCAGGAATCATCTCTCCTGTATCCGGCTGGTCCTGTCCCCAGGCCAGCCGATGATAACAGGGGTTAAACACATCTCTGTGGGAATTACACTTTCCTGGACTATTCTGTGGGGCTGGCAGCTTTTTGTTTTCCAAGGTCTTGTTGGTTTTGTGATAATCGTTAGGACTAAGAAAGAGGCGGTATTGTTTAGGGGACAAAGGGGGAAGCATGTGTATCCCGGGTGCAGGCAGCCCAGCATTCCTGTCTTCACCCTCCTCCAGCCCCAGAAAGCTATTTTTCCAAGTGGGAACTAGCCGGGTGTCTCTATGTCTCCCCTAGCAATGACGAGACCCCTGGGACCTGCTGTGGTGAGGTGGGTACAATAATGGCACATGGACTGACATTGCTGGCCTGCGTTCGGAAATCACTGCCCCAGCTCCTGTCGCTGGGGGTGGACCTGACTCCGAGCACCGTCTGCCTGTGATTTATTCCTTCCTGTCTCCTGCACCACCTCAGGCCTGGCCCGGCTTCTAGGTGAGCTGGTGCCAGCAGTAACCCTCAGCTCTGGGTAGGCATTTGCTGACTGCAGTATGAGTGCTCACATCGGGTGCTCCAGCAGCACCCCCCCCCCCCCCCCCGCCATGCTCACAGTGATTCATGGGGCTTCGGGGAAATGCCTCAGCACGCAAAAACTGAGCTGAAAACATTTCTGAACTCCTCCAGCGGTGCCCGGCCATCCCATGGCACTGGGAGTAAACGCCTCCTGCCCTAGGGCCCTGGCCAGAGGGGAGAGGCAAAGAGGGGTCCAGCTCTTTCATGCCCACATGAAGCTCCTTGCCCAGGCTGGGGCCAAGGCCCATGGATCTACAGCAACACACTCCCCTAGCCCCTTCGCTGCAGCATGAGAGGCGCAGTAGGTGTGGATAGTCCTGCAGAAGCACCTGATGACCAAGCCAGGAGTTTAGGCTGTACAGCTAAACTCAGTCCTGAATCCTCCCTTCCCTTCGGTTCAGGGTCCTGAATTCTGGCTGCCAGCTCCATCAGAGCCAGGAGGGAGGGACAATCCTGCCCTGCACACAGACCATTTGATCGTGAGCAGCAGTGGGCAGGCACCGGCGCCTGATCTCCATTGCTCCTGCCATGCCACATCCCATGCCTGCCCTCATCCCCCAGCACATTGTTTTTGTGCCCCACTCGCCCCGGGGAGCTGGATTTAATTATCTTTACTACATGCTATTTTTATTATGTATTATTTTTTTACAGCCGGAGCCCCAAAGAAGCCAGTGGGATATTGGCCTTTCTGTTTCAAAGAGGCTTTGCATATGAAAAATAATACCGAGTGATAGGTGATTGGCGTGCAGTATGGACACTGGAACGCAAGGCACCCCACACCAAGAAGGCAAGCGTAGCCATGCATTTGCCATGGAAAGAGGGTGCACCACGGACAGCCGTCTGACCCTGCAGTTGTCCCATTTACTGTATGACCTAGAGCTTGCAGCGTATGGCCATGGTATACCGCATGAGAGGAGACCGGCAGCCGGAAGCCCCTCTTCTTGTCCTATCACTGCTAACAAAGGGGCAGACCAGGAGCCACAACCCCTGATTATAACACAGATGATCTGAGCGAGGAGGGAATTCAGCATCAGGGACAGACTGATCTTCAGAATGAACGATCCCTCCTACAGGGCTTTGGGATGACGTATGACAAGAAAATGGCAGGCACAGCCACGTCAATATGTACACCAGGCTTTCTACTGGCACGGAATAACCTGGCCTCCTCTGCTTCCCTTCAGCCTGACTTTTGTCCTTCTCTAAAATAACCTTCGGGTTCCCAAAGGAGTGAACTCAAGGCAGCGGATGGGAGGAGTGGCAGGGGCACTAGTCAGCTGGGGTATGAGAGTGCAGAAGAGCTTGGCTCTGTCAGGTTGCAAGAGTCCCCGAGGGTCACTCATCACTCAGACCCATTGTGGCACAGGATGGAATGTGTGCAGATTTGCCTCTACATTGAATATACCCCAGATAGTGAGCACGTGCTAGGTAGCATCCTAAGCCATCTGTCCTTGCACCGTAGGAAGGAGGCAAGTGGTCCTTCTGTTTCCAAGGGGCAGGTTATTCCTTGCATGCATCCCCTATTGCACCATCAGAGCGCCAGCAACAGTTGGCAGGAGAAAGGTGAAGCCAATGTATTGCGTAAACACTACCTGTAAGGTGTCCAGGACTTGCTGCTATGCTAACGTCTGGGTCTAAGGAAAAAGACTCCTTTAAAAGAGAAACAGCCAGAGAATCAGTAAACATCCTCCCCCACTTTGTGTGTGTCTGCTTGTCTCTGAGTGTCAGCAAAGCACTCAGAGCTCCTCAGAGAAAAGAGGCTATGAATTCAAATGGTTATTTTCAATCAGATGGCAATGAGACTCCACTGTGTGTCATGCTGGGAGCATGGTGCTGAAGTTGAAAGCCAGCTGGGCACTGTCCATACATCCCAGCACCCAGGAAGCACAGACCGGCTGCCCCAGGACATGGTATATTGTAATGTTAGGCACCTTCGCTCTGCACTGCCCGCGTACCCAGACGTCTGTGCTGGAGTTTCTGAAGGACTTTCCTCTACAATCGTACAAAGCTCCTGTTACTGCTGCTGCCTTTTGCTTAAACAGCTTGTGCCATTTAATACAGGAACTACACCTCATTGAGAAGTAAATGCAAGAAGCTCTGCAGCCTGGAAGCGTGAAAGAGCCACTTTCACCGGAGGCCTAAGAGAAGAGAGGAGCCAGTTAGCACCACTAATGAAGTGGAGAATTCAGCAGTAAACAAGAGAAATCCTCCCCACAGCGTGCCATTGGCTGCAGGAAAGAGGCATAAAGTGAAGCAGTTGGATGGAGTGAGACCTTTCCTGCTGCTCCGGGCTCAGGAAATGGCAGTGAAGCAACGAACACTGGTTGCAAAATGGAATTTCTGTCCAGCAGGAAATCCCAACATTTTGAAATTTTGTTTTCATCCCAAATGCAGACAAAGTCAAAATCGTGAAGTATTTAAGTTCAGAAACATTGAAATTGTTTCATTTTGATAGATTAATATTTCAACATTATCAAAACAAATTAAACAATGTCAAAAAACAAATCCCAATTCTTTCCCAGTGCTGCCTGCCAGAACTCAGCTTTTATAGCCTCTCTGACTGAAGCTGTCACTAGCTCAGACAGATTTTATTTAAATTAAATAGATCTATACTCAGCAGCATGAATGACACTTTCTCTTGAAATCTAATGCAAAATCTGTACAATCTTTGCACTCCACCATGTTTAATATCTGCATTTACAGGTAGATGATACCCCTCATCAGAATGCTGGAGTAAATCAGAAACCAAACATGTTGTGTTTGTCCATCAAACCGTTTTTTCGTTCTTTTCCCCCAACTCTGGTCTAGACCGCTAAATTGCTTAATACACAGAATGAGGCCCCATAAGTAACAGTTCTGCCCAAGAAGAACTGCTTTCCCTAGGAACTCTTTCCAAGTTCGGCATTAGCTTCTCCTGCATGAAGCCTACCCAGCCATTGCAGTTCATAAATATGTAACCAGCTGTTTCTTAAATTACCGCATCATCTCTAATATCATCATGTAACTTTGTTTTACTGCCATTTATTGCTGGCTTGCCGACAGGAGCATGATGTATCCTCACTGCATAATGAAATGTTTTGCAACATCCATAATTTCAACAATTTGCAGTCCTCAGCTTGTTTGTTCCTTGGAAAGCTTTGTCCAATTTAGCATGTTTATTTCTGCTGGTCTGCGGTTCATCTGTTACCTTGTGCAGCTGAATCCGAGTTCTTGCTAAATGATCACGGGCACCCATAGCTCTAAGCCTGTCACACCTGCTCCAGGGACAGAGGGCTGGCCTTTCAGGAGAATCATGGCCAAAGCTGCTGTCAAATCAGCACAACAGCCCAGTCAAGGGAGTCAATAGGGGCCAATCTACATTTGAACTACAGCTCAACCTGAAAACCCACATAAATCAGGAAACAATGTGACAGGGGCAGTAAATAACATCCACCTGGGTCTGTCCTCACCACTGCAGCTTTGGAGAAAGCTTTGCCTGTCCTGCCATCCCCAGTAACTATCTGTAGACCTATGTCCCATCCTATGCCTTCCACTGCAGCTTCTGGCCTACTGCTGGGATGAATCAGTGGCAAACTAGTCAAGTGAACCAACTGGGAAGTGAGTAGCATGTGATGTGCAAGCCCCACTGGGAATTCTCTCCAGCACTGCAGGCCATATTGTTCCCCCTGAGGAGACCTGAGGCCCAGAGAAAGGGGGAAGAGTCTCTTGCCACTTTCCAGAGTGCAAATATGAAGCCTAGCTGGCTAGCTCTCAGAACTGGCTTCCATGGACACACGTTAAAAACCTGGACATTTGCTGCACAGACTGCTGGAATTTGTGAAATCTGTTGTTAATTAATAAGGCAAATCTGGAATGCAAATGGGCCTGGAAAAATGAGGGGTCCCTGAAACACCCATGAAATCTTGAGCTCTTACCTCTGACATTTTCTATAGCATGGGCCCTCATGGCCTGTTTTCCTGCCTACTCCCCAGACATGGGTTCTCACCCCTGGTCCCAGGCTCAAGGACCATATCACTGTACTCAGCTGTGAGCCCTGCATCTCTGGTCCCCCAGGCCCATGTACCACCCCTCAAGCGTGAGGCCTGCCTTGGCCGGTCCCCAAGCACAAAGTCCATCTCCATCCTGAGCATCTGGGACTGCCCTGCATCCAGGGAATTCCTGTTCTGGAATTGGAGCCTTCCTCCCCATCCTTGCTGAGCTTACCTTTCTCATGCATTGCAGGCGACGGTTGCATTTTCTGCCCACGGGATTACAGGGGACATGCTGCCCAGGGCAGCCCTGGTTTGTGGAATGTACCTTTCCCCAGATGCCCCAACGGAAGCCCAGCTTGAGTGGTCTGATAGAACAGAGGAGCCACCACACCCGGCAGCCCCAGGCTCTTTCAGAACAATAGCCGCTGACTGAGCTGGGTTTTGCCAAATGACTATCTATTGCAAATGAGCAGCAAAATGGAGGAGCCCCCAGATGGATTCCACCCCGGGCTGCAGCTATGGCCATCTAATGAGCACTGCTGCTTCCCCAAGTCACCCAGGGCCTGTTACTGCATTTCCTGGTCTGCTGGCGTGGAGGAGTCACGGCTCTGCCTGCACAGGCATTTCTCCCCGCTTCCCACCAGGAGTTTGAAGTAAAATGCTCGAGTGGACAAGGCCCAAATCCCAACCCTTCCCCCCATGCGTTACATGAATTAGACCGTGCCACTCTTCCTGAAGATGCACAACTCCCACAACACAGCCTTGCACTGGGCCAGGCCATCTGAAATACCAGAGGGAATATTTGCTTTAGATTAGATACCCCATCCCTAAACTGATAGTCCCTGTATCTGGGCTGGCTTGCTGGGCAGGATGTTAGTTCTGCCTTGTTTGTTTTTACTCAGCAGATAGCTCAAAGGTTTAAATCAGGTAGATACAATCAGGAATGTTCCCTGAGCCTGCACTACCTGGAAACCTGCTGGCGGAGGCTTTGCAGCCGTAGGGACCAGTCAGTGCCTACTGCAGGGTAGGACAATTATACCTATGGCTGGGCATCAAGGCCTAGAGTTATTCTATGACGCTATACCCCATCAATGTCGCCTGTTAATGTGAACTACCACCATTCCATTACAGAGCTATCCACCATCAACACAGCATTTACTGGCTGCAACAGTACTGTCCACGGCAAAGACAGCTCATGGCTGCACCTTGCTGAAAACTCTATCTGCCCCAATCCCAGAAGGGAATTGATGGCAAATATTTACAGGGGCTTATAAACATTTATCCTGTAATAGCTCTGTATTGCCATACATTCTTCTCCAGGAGCCCACGCTGTACCCAGGCCGGGGGGGGGGGGGGGGGGGCTGCTGAGCGGGGCTGTCGACTATCTGAAGTCCACACGAAGAGCATGCAGCAAGCCCTGGAGTTCGATGAAATAGCGACGGGAAACGCGACACACGTCAGTTCTTACCCAACAAAAGGGGAAAGTGGCTCAGCAGCACAGGTGTGCAGGGACTCCGGTGCAGGGGCAAACTCCTGCTCTGTTGCCACAGTAACCAAGGGGCAGGGCTGTGAGCCACCTCAGAGCCATAAACCACAGCCAGGCCTAACAGGACGCAGGCCCCAGCCTCACTCATGACATTTAACAGCAACGGCCGCCACCGTAAGGTCACCCGCACGGGCCCTCGGCTGGCATGGCTGGAGAACCTGAAGCACCGAGTGTTCCAGCCCCACAATGTGAGAAAGGGCCTTGGGCTCTGCACTTCCAAGAGGAACGGTCCTTCCTCATGCTTCTCACCTGCAGTCAGGGCGGGGCTAAAGAACTTTGGGGCCCTGTGCACTATGGCTCTTGGGACCCCCAACCTTCCCTGCCCTTGGGGGAGCCCTGGAGCACGAGCTCTCCCTGCACTCACCCCACAGCACCTCCTGTCCTGTGGGGCTGGCCCAGCTTCCTGCTCCAGCCCGTTGGCTCTCACCTCAGTGGGCAGGCAATGCCCCTCCCTGGCCAGATCCCACCCCACCCCCTTTCCTGGCCCCGGGTTGGGTTTTTTTGGAGAGATACTGGCATGTTTTCAGGGGGTTGGTGGTAGGGGGCTCCCAGAGATGGGGGCCCTGTGCAAGTGCACCTAATGCACACTGGTTAAGCTGGGCCTGCCTGCACTGCCTGGGTAGCTCACCAGAACCCCAAGCCCCCAGGTGCTGTTCAACACAAGCCAGGCTGGCTGGATCTGCTCCTTAGTACGGCGATGCACCTTATTTCATGCTCTGGGCTTTTCCCACTCGTGTGGGAAATTTGCAAAATCAAGAGTAAGAAAATACCAGAAGGAACCCTGGTGGGACAGCTGCTACCCAGGGTCACGTGGACTTGATGAACTGAACAACAAATAGGCCACAGATTCTCTCCGACAGCTCCATTGCACACAGAAACAGCGTGAGCTGTTGCAGAACGTGCCAGATTTCTCTGCCTCATGAAAAGATATTGGGTTCCCCACTGTGGTTTTCTGGACTTCTGGAGCTTTCTCCTCTGGACCCTCCAGAACAAAATCCAAACATAAAAGGGTCTGATTTTGTTTCCTGCCTTCCCCTTCACTCGGCCCCTCTTAGCTTTCCCCACACACCGACCCTCCATCTATGCTGAGTAACGGAACTAACTTGGCGCAATTGTCCAGAATGGAAGATGGGAGACCAGCCATGCTATAGGCCCCTCTAGACACCCCGTTGCCCTGTGCCGGGTCACTGCTCAGCCCAGTGTGAAATTGTTCCCACTTGCAAGAATGAAGACCTCAGCCATGATGTGAGCAACATGTTCATTTCCATTAGTTTCCTCATGCAAACTTGACTCATTCAGCATTGAGAAGGTCTTCCAGCTGCTTAGAGAGGGGCTGATTGTTTGTTTGGGTGCCAGATGTTTGTGTCTCCTCTTTAAAGCTTTTCTGAAGAATCCATCTATTTATTGTTATTTATTTAATGATTTGCAAAAGTATAAACAGTTTGTGGTTGGAGCTTGTGTCACAATCTCCAAGGCACATCAGAGATGGAGTTCTGAACTACTTTCTAACATGAATAAACAAACAGCGTGGAAACGCTCCATTGTGTATATTCTAGGTTGCTATTTTCTTAACCCTGTCTCATTAAGACGGATGGAGTTTCTGCTTATTAGTAATTTGGCAAGTTCCTCTTTGTATATACTCTGCACTTCTCACTAATGATGCTTTGCTTCAGTGATTAACAAAAAAGACTTCCAACACAGTCAGTGAAAACACAGCCATCCACTTCAGGGCACTCGAATGGAAACCCAATGTTCTGGAGATGCCATTTGGGGAAGACAAGAAACTACAGGGAATCCAGAGAAGGAGAAGCTGCTGATCCTAAAACCTTTTCTGGCATTCAAATAATTTTGACCTAAGGACATTTGTTCTTTGATTTACATGCAAAATTGACAGAGCCTAAAGCAAAGGGATTCAAAGTCTTCACACTGCTGTTGCTATAATGTGTCTGATGGAGATGGCATTGCTACTGGCTGGATTTACAGCTGGCCATTAAAGTATGTTTACAAGCCTTTAGTGCAGTGTACACATCTGGTAAATCATTGATTGAACAAATAGCTCCTGGTGTCATGCTCCCTCTGTCAGCTTTTCCCACTACTAGGTTACCCAGCATAGACTCATCCTCACAAGAATCCCGTTGCTTCTGAGCCTGCCAACCCACACGGTGCATACACACTCCACTAGGACGTCATGGGATGTAGAGATTTGGATATATACACAATAACTTATGCAGATCATTACCAAATCTGGGAGACCTCTGCTAATAGAGGGAGAGCACTGGGAACTGCGAACCCTGCCTGGCTTCAAAGAGGGCAATGTGTGACAGAGGGGTTTGCTCTACATAGACTCTGCCAGCTAGGGTTGGACATATTCCTGGAGGTCTCATTCCATAACATAATCTTTAATTAAAGATTAATCTTTCATTCCTGGAGACTCCAGAACAATCCAGTGCATGGCCATTCCGAGAAAACTTCAGAGAGGCCCTTGTAACGACAGGTGAGGAGGAGGGGCCCAGCCACTAGTGATTAACCTGGACCCACAGTGACCACAAGTGCGCTGTGCTTAGTTTCCATTTCATGGGCTGACTCCCGAGCTGGCATCACACACAAATGTTTCAAGACACATCTGAACAGTGCATTATCCCTCGAGAATCGCTCTGGACAAAGCCCTGCCCTCAGATGTGGCGTTACCAAGGGGTGAGGGATAGGTGTCGAAATCCCACACCTGGAGCACACACACAAGCTGAGAGCCGCAGGAGTTGTAAAAACAGCCAGCCCCGGGGTCCCCAAATGGGAGGGGAAATGCCTCTCCTGGTGTTGCCACAGAACTGACCCCAGGCAGCGACAAGCAATAATGGAACCTGTCAGAACCATCCCGCGACAGCAGTGCTTCCCTGTCTGCCATGCTTCCCCAGGCCCAGAAGGTCGCAACACCACTCCTTCAGATCCAGCACTTGGAGGGGTTAACCTGGGCCTGGGTTTAAGGTCGGGTAGCACCGGATCATTTTTCTAAACAGAGAGGCCCAGTCATTTAACAGAGATAAGCACCCGCATAAGATGCAGTCTCTGGCATCGGCTCACACCAAACTTCTCCCCGCAGCCACACTGGGACGATAGTGAACCAAGAGGGTCTCTGAATCCTTGCTGTGGGCAGATCAGCTAAGGCTCATTGTACTCCCATGACAGCATCTGGCCAGCTGTGCAGTGATCTGTGGCCAAACCCCAGCTCTGCTGCCCATGGGACTGGGCAAAGGCCAAAGGGGAAAGGGCAAGGCACGGAAACAAAAAGGAAGCCAGATCAGCCCATTCATGTCAAACCTTTTCAGGAGCTCTTGGATGGCTGGACAGAGAGATATGGGAGAGCAGGAGCTATCAGTTGTGACTCTGTGTGTGTGTGTCTCTCTCTCTCACACACACACACACTGGAATTCACAAACTGCCAGACTGCTTTACAATTGGATGCTGTCAAACCTCCAGTATTCATTAAGGCTTTTAGAGAATGGCTGCACTGCAATTAGACATCTGTGGCTGGCTCATGTCAGCTGACTCGGGCTAAGAGGCTGTTTAATTGTGGCACAGAGGTTTAGGCTCAGGCTGCAGCCCAAGCTCTGGGACCCTCCCTCCACACAGAGTCCAGAACCTGAGCTCCAGCCTGAGTCGGAACATCCACACTGCAATTAAACAGCCCCTTAGCCCAAGCCCTGGGAGCCTGAATCAGCTGGCACAGGCCAGCCCCAAGTTTTTCATTGCAGTGCAGACATACCCTGAGGTTCTTTAACAGCAGCTGAGAGAGACATGCAGGCTTCAGCACTCCTGCCTCACTTTCATTCCAAGTTTAAGGAGAAAGGGGATGCTAGCCACCACAGAAAGAAATATCCCTGAGCTTGCAAAGTCAGGAGGAGCTGAAAACAGTTACCTTTAAACTGAACCTCCACAGCGGCCCAACACTGTAGCATTTAATTTCAGAAAGGGGAACTACACAAAAGTGAGGTGGTTAGTTAAACAGAAATTTAAAGGTACAGCGCAAAAAGTGAAATCCCTGGAAGCTGCGTGGAAACTTTTTAAAGACATCATAATAGAGGCTCAACTTAAATCTATTCCCCAAATTAAAAAACATAGTAAGAGAACCAAAAAAGAGCTACTGTGGCTAAACAACAAAATAAAAGAAGCAGTAAGAGGCAAAAAGGCATCCTATAAAAAGTGGAAGTTAAATCCTAATGAAGAAAATAGAAAGGTGCATAAACTTTGGCAAATAAAGTGTAAAAATATAATTAGGAAGGCCAAAAAAGATTTTGAAAAAAAGCTAGCCAAAGACTCAAAAAGTAATAGCAAATTTTTTTTTAAGTACATCAGAAGCAGAAAGCCTGTTAAACAACCAGTGGGGCCCCTGGGCAATCGAGATGCTAAAGGAGCACTCAAGGATGATAGGGCCATTGCAGAGAAACTAAATTAATTCATTGAATCAGTCTTCACGGTTAAGGCTGTGAGGGAGATTCCCAAACCTGAGCCATTCTTTTTAGGTGACAAATCTGAGGAACTGTCCCAGGCTGAAGCGACAATAGAAAAGGTTTTAGAACCAACTGATAAATTAAATAGTAATAAGTCACAAGGACCAGATGGTATTCACTCAAGAGTTCTGAAGGAACTCAAATGTGAAATTGCAGGACTACTAACTGTCATCTGTAACCTACCATTTAAATCAGCTTCTGTACCAAAAGACTGCAGGACAGCTAATGTGATGCCAATTTTTAAAAAGGGCTCCAGAGATGACCCTGGCAATTACAGGCCAATAAGCCTGACTTCAGTACCAAGCAAACTGCTTGAAACTATAGTAAAGAACAAAACTGTCAGACACATAGATTAACATAATTTGTTGGGGAACAGTCAACATGGTTTTTGTAAAAGGAAATCATGCCTCATCAGTCTACTGGAATTCTTTGAGGGCGTCAATAAGTATGTGGACAAGGGGATCCAGTGGATATAGCATATTTAGATTTTCAGAAGGCCTTTGACAAGGTCCCTCACCAAAGGCTCTTAAGCAAAGTAAGCAGTCATGGGATAAGAGGGAAGGTCCTCTCATGGATTGGTAGCTGGCTAAAAGATAGGAAACAAAGGGTAGGAATAAATGCTCAGTTTTCAGAATGGAGAGGGGTAAATAGTGGTGTCCCCCAGGGGTCTGTACTGGGACCAGTCCTAGTCAACATATTCATAAATGATTTGGAAAAAGGGGTAAACAGTGAGGTAGCAAAATTTGCAGATGATACAAAATTACTCAAGACAGTTAAGCCCCAGGCAGACTGTGAAGAGCTACAAAAGGATCTCTCAAAACTGAAATGGCAGATGGAATTTAATGTTAATAAATGCAAAGTAATGCACATTGGAAAACAAAATCCCAACTATACAAATAAAATGATGGGGTCTAAATTAGCTATTACCACTCAAGAAAGATCTTGGAGTCATTGTGGATAGTTCTCTGAAACCATCCACTTAATGTCCAACAGCAGTCAAAAAAGCAAACCGAATGTTGGGAATCATTAAGAAAGGGATAGATAGTAAGACAGAAAATATCATATTGCCTCTGTATAAATCAATGGTACGCCCACATTTTGAATCCTGCTTGCAGATGTGGTCACCCCATCTCAAAAAAGATACACTGGACTTGGAAAAGGTTCAGAAAAAGGCAACAAAAATTATTAGGGATATAGAAAGGCTGCCGTATGAGGAGAGATTAATAAGACCTGTGGAACTCCTTGTCAGAGGATGTTGTGAAGGCCAAGTCTATAAGAGGGTTCCAAAAAGAACTACATACATTCATGAAGGATAGGTCCATCAATGGCTATTAGCCAGGACGGGCAGCGATGGTGTCCCTAGCCTCTGTTTGCCAGAAGCTGGGAATGAGCGACAGGGGATGGATCAGTTGATGATGACCTGTTCACTCCCTCTGGGGCACCTGGCATTGGCCACTGTCAGAAGACAGGTTATTGGGCTAGATGGACCTTTGTGGGCCATTCTTAAGACATTTTTAGAAGGTTGGGATGTGAACTGGGGGCCAGGAGATGGGTGGGAGATGAAATGTTGCTGCACTCGGAATGGGGCAGGGTATTATTGTGTAATAATTATATTGTGGTAGGGCCTCTGTGAGCTGATTTCTTCCTGGATGTAACAGTCAGCTCATTTGGATCCAGCCCAAGCCCTGGTGATATCGTCAGCATTTGGCTTCTGGTTTTCAGTACTGAGTTTCACACTTTGAGCCTTATTGCTCCGGGGAGTGATGGGGAAAACTAAACTGAAACAACTACCAGCGACTCACTGAGCTTTGCTACCCACAGGAGATCCCTGTGCATCCCGGGGACAGGTCACAGAGTCAGCTGGGAAGATACTCACGGCTGGAGGGAGGAGGAACGTCCAGTCCTGAGGCCTCAGAAGAGCAGAATTTGATCCTAACCATGTCAAGGTGCAAGAGTCACTCAGTGTGGATCAGCAGCAGCAATTTGTTCAGGCACGTGAGTCAGAGACACTGCCAAAGCGAGAGGAGATGGGCTAACAGGCTCAGTTTAAGATGGAAATAATTTTCCTTCCTTTGTGTTTCTGTGATAACATTTAACGCAACGGCCCTGACTTCCCCAGGAGAGAGGAGAATTCAAGTAGCAGTGCTTGCTGTGCTCTGGTTCTGTGCTTCCCTTCACCATTAGGAGACACTGCAGGGCCTGCCTGATCTCTGCCTTTAGGCTACAAAATGAGCCTCTATAGAATACAATTAAAAAACAGGGAATAATTCATAGAATAAATCCTGTGCAAGTTCTGAGTAAGAGTAAAAAAATGTGCAGAAAGTACCCACAGGGGGTACATTAGCCCAGGAATCTTGCCAAAACTCCCTCTGATAAATTTGTATCATACCAACTTTAAATCTCCCATTCTATTTCCCTGACAGGTGGCCAAACACCAACGTTCTACGGTCTTTCTCCTGATGACACATGAGCACGCAGATTATGACCTTAGAACTGCCATCCTCCGCATTGTATGACAAAGAAGGAGATATTCAGCAAGTATATCAGCCGTGGGGGGCACCCATATGAGCATCTACATACAGGCAGCATCTCACCATGTACCTCATCATATTCTCAAGCAGAAACATATTTCCACAAGGAGCTATAAAGATAAACGTACAACTGCTACATGTTTGCTATAATTCAGTCACAGGAGTTTTAAAATCTGTAACAGTTGGTTAATATTTTTACAAAGAGTATTCCCTCCCCTCAAATCCTGGCCCCATTTAGCCACGCAAGGCTAAATCCCTTTCCATGAAGAGTACATTGCTTCCCATCCAGCAATCTGAACACCTGGCCCTGCAGCGACTTCCACATGGCTTGGGCCTGGGGCCTTTGTTCTTTCTAGATACCTACGGATGTACGGCGTAGAGCACCAGTAACCATGGCATCTAGGCACCAGGCATATGAATTTAAAAGTTTCAGCACTGGCTTGGTTAGAACCATCTTCTCTGATCCTCCCTTAGTCAGAGTTTCTGAGGAAAGAAGGAAACCTACAACCCAGTGAGTCGCTGCCTCTCTTCCAGGAAAGCATGAATAAAAAAATATGTTTGCATTGGGTTCTTTTGTTCAGCAATAACAGCTTTATGCAAGGGCCAGGAAAAGTTATCAGGCAACTATTCTGAACTGTGGCAGATTCTCCTGTGCACTTGTTGAAATTATATACAGGGCGAGCACAGCTGCTACAAACAATTCTAAAACCAAAAAATGCAGCCAGATTTAATTGTTGGCAATAACCTCTTAAAATAGCATCTCATTAGCTACAGTGCCAACAGCTTACGAGTGTTGGTATGATTTGTGGGATCCTGTGGGGTCTTGAGGGACTTTCTGGGGTGCCTGTAAAACTAATGCAGAAAAGATACACAGCCCCTGAGTATTGAAGAGAAGAATGCATTTCACTTCACATTAACACACGAAAATCAGACTTTCAGGGTATGTCTCCACTGCCATAAAACACCCGCAGCTGTGGCCCAGGTCAGCTGACTTGGGCTCACAGGGCTCCGGGACTATAAAATTGCTGTGTAGCCATTCCAGCTTAGGCTGTAACCCAGGCTCTGGGGCCCCCCAGGAGAACACCAGTGGGAACCTTTTCATTGCTTTCAAAGAGCACCTGTAATAGGGATCACTACTCACCGCTGGTGCGCCTCCTCAGGCTCAGCTGGAAACTAGCTCGCCACCGGTTGCACGCTCCTCCCTGCAGTCACTCAGCCCATCGTCTCAAGTTCACCCTCCAGGACTCATAGGAGTCTTCTCCACGGCTTGGCCCTCTGGCCAGCTCACTCTAATCCTCCCCTTCCAGGGTCTGGCAAAGTCTCTCTGGACAAGCTGTCCCTCCACCATTCCAGGCAGTCCTCTGCTCTGCATCCAAGGCTGTACCACTTCCCCAGTGGCTGGGAGAGGAACCCAGGCCTGCCCACTACTCTGGGTTCCAGCCCAGGGACCCCGTACTCCACAGCTTGGGTCTGCTTTACTCCCTGACCTGCTTGCTACTTCCCTGCGCTCTGCCCCACTTCCTCCTTCCATCCTCTGGGTTATCACCCATCCAAGCTTCCTCCACGCCCTGGGGCTCCTTCCACTTTGGCTTCTTGTGAGGCTCTATGACAGCCCCCTTCTGGGCTCAGCTTCTTAGTGCTAGAGAAGCCTGCTCCTGCCCAGGTGATCTTTGTCCTTAATTCAACATTCTTGAGCCCTCACTCCCCTCCAGGTGCAGCCTATGTGGTTAATTGCCTGCTCTAACTACCTGAACCCCTTCAGGAATGGTGGGGGGTGAACATCCCATCACAGAGCCATATGTTGCCAATTCAGAGAAGCAGCCCTATTCATGTAACTTTAACGTACTTAAATCCCACTGAGCTCAATGTGCTTAATGCTAAGCACATGCTTACGTGCTTCCCTGAATCAGGGCTTATTAATTCACTGGGGTGCTGGCTGCAGGGCAAGGAATGGCGAGGCCGCTTTGGCTGCATCCCAAGGGGGATGTGTCACATTCCACCATGTCGTGCCACAAGGCAGCGCCCTGTGTAGGTTGAGGATACAGGCCTCTTTGGCTGGAAACAGGGGCGGCTCTACCAATTTTGCCACCCCAAGCAGTTGCTGCCGAATTGCCGCTGTGGCGGGAAGAGCAGCAGAGCTGCCGAATTGCCGCCGCGGGACACGGACTGCTTGGAAAGCTGGTGCCTGGAGCCGGCCCTGACTGGAAAGACAATCATGTTAGTCTGCAGATAGCTTCCCATTCCCCACAGCCACTGCCCAAGCCAGCTTGATGGAGACTTGGCAGATGCTGCCTTGAGTCTGATTTCCTGTGGCACAAAGGGCCCCGAGCTGCTAACTGAGCTCTTGAGTGGGTTGAGCGCCAGGAGGGGGAACTTTCCCTTTCTACACAGACAGCTTTATAGAAAGATTGTAAGAGGGTTTTTAGAAACCTCCCCTCCTCTTCCCCTTTTGCCCCACAATAGCATGGTGCATTTAAACCATTTGCAGAAGGGAACTGGTTAATGCAGCTAGCACAGCTTACAGCTCTGCAGCGGCTCATTCCCGTAAACAACAGAGATTCGACTTTCCCTCCCCTTCCCCCGAAACACATGCCCAAGATCCATGTACATAAATTTTTTCTAACCTAATTCATTTTCAAGATTGATGGATAAAATCCATAACAAATATTTATGACTTTGCAATAAATAACCCTTTACAGAAGTTACAAAGAGTTCTGGTGAGTTTCAAGGTAACTTTCAGCAAGTTCCAAAGGTCAGGTCAGATTGGGATACTAAGTCTATAGTATTTGAGCCCTCCACTCATCTGTTTTGAATTATTGGTATTACTCAGTTTAACAGTGTTCTCAATGGACTAGCTGTGCTGGCTTTCCATGGCCATATTTTATGTCTATGGTGCGAGAGAGGCTTCAATAATTATTATTTGTACTCTGTTGCAGCCAGTGAAAAAAACCAGCCTCAGTAAGTGTGGGTGCAGGTCTGTTTGTAGTCGCACAGAAGCCATCCATCTTGAGCAAGGAGAGAGTTACGGTACTGTCCAGACAAGTGTTGAGTTATGGAGCACCCAGGTCTGAGCCTGGGAGGTGGGACGACTGGTTCAAGTTCTGATTCGGTCAGGCAGGGTTAGCTTCATAAACTGCTGGCGCTGGCTTTGAGCAGGCCGGGCTTCAGCGGGAGCACTGGTGCTGTGTGACAGGCAGTTTGCATCCACAGTCCACTGTCACTACAGAGACACTTTGAAAATATTCAGAAATTAACCAATCACGTTACACAGTGGTCAGCTCTGGCCTCCCCTCACCTCCATCTCTGGCCACAGACATGAGTGCTGACCCTCCTAAATCCTCGGCAGGCTGCTGAGGCTCTAGTTCCTCAATTTCTCTTTGCCGCAGCACTCCCAGAGATACACACACAGCCACGTTCATTGGGTGAAGTCGCCACACAGCTCTGCGCCTGACACACCATTCAGCCTTGGCTAATGGTCTCTGGGCCAAGTGTCCAGACTTCCTGGAATTCTGGGCTGGGGGTGGTCCATGAATTCAGATAGGCTCACGAAGATGCATACATTTTTTCTAGTACATGTGAGCCCGTTCCCAAACACACATGGCTTCGGCAACAAAAACAGGCAACAATTTGTGCTTCCAAGGCCGAAAAGTACTGTAGCTACACAAAGTACATTGTGCGGAGTCTGAGAGCCCTGAAAACAAAATGGGTATAACTGTCGGGATAGGCTCCATGAAACAAAGAGCGTTCAGCCCTGGAGTTATCACACTGCTGCTGAGATACTTTGGAGAGGAGGCTGCACGGCAGAAGGACCTGGCTAGACAGAGAGAAGGTGATGGACTTACAGCAATGTCTGACTTCCAGGCAGCTCTCCTGGTATTTACTGCTGTGCACTGACCATGCTAAATAGAACAGCCCCGGCCCCAAGGAGATTGCAGCCTACATGGCACTGTGCTTCTCTGACATACACTCACATCCCTCATTTTGTAACCCCAGCTATCCCAACTGGCTTCTTTGTCTCATCCATGGTTATGCCTGTGAGCACTTTGGGCAGGGGCCTGTCATTTTCTATATGACTGTACAGCACCGAGCACAATGGGCCCAGACCTGGTAGAGGCCTCTTGGCCCTACCACAATATAAATATTACACAATAATACCCTGCCCCATTCCGAGTGCAGCAACATTTCATCTCCCACCCATCTCCTGGCCCCCAGTTCACATCCCAACCTTTTAAAAATGTCTTAAGAACATAAGAACAGCCCACAAAAGTCCATCTAGCCCAGTATCCTGTCTTCTGACAGTGGCCAATGCCAGGTGCCCCAGAGGGAGTGAACAGAACAGGTCATCATCAACTGATCCATCCCCTGTCGCTCATTCCCAGCTTCTGGCAAACAGAGGCTAGGGACACCATCCCTGCCCATCCTGGCTAACAGCCATTGATGGATTGATCCTCCATGAACTTATCTAGTTCTTTTTTGAATCCTGTTATAGTTTTGGCCTTCATAACATCCTCTAACAAGGAGTTCCACAGGTTGACTGTGCAGTGTGTGAAAAAATACTTCCTTTTCTTTGTTTTAAACCTATTGCCTACTAATTTCATTTAGTGACCCCTAGTTCGTGTGTTATGAGGAGTAAATAACACTTCCTTATCTACTTTCTCCACACCAGCCGTGATTTTATAGACCTCTATCCTGACCCCCCCTTAGTCGTCCCTTTTCCAAGATGAAAAGTCCCAGTCTTATTAATCTCTCCTCATACGGCAGTCATTCCATACTCCTAATCATTTTTGTTGCCCTTTTCTGAACCTTTTCCAAGTCCAATATATCTTTTTTGAGATGGGGCGACCACATCTGCACGCAGGATTCAAAATGTGGGCGTACCATGGACTTATATAGAGGCAATATGATATTTTCTGTCTTATCTATCCCTTTCTTAATGATTCTCAGCATTCATTTTGCTTTTTTGACTGCTGCTGGACATTAAATGGATGGTTTCAGAGAGCTATCCACAATGACTCCAAGATCTTTCTTGAGTGGTAACAGCTAATTTAGACCCCATCATTTTATATGTATAGTTGGGATTATGTTTTCCAATGTGCATTACTTTGCATTTATCAACATTGAATTTCATCTGCCAGTTTGTTGCCCAGCCACCCAGTTTTGTGAGATCCTTTTGTAGCACTTTGCAGTCTGCTTTGGACTTAACTGTCTTGAGTAGTTTTGTATCATCTGCAAATTTTGCCACCTCACTGTTTACCCCCTTTTCCAGATCATATATGGATATGTTGAAAAGAACTGGTCCCAGTACAGACCCCTGGGGGACACCACTATTTACCTCTCTCCATTCTGAAAACTGAGCATTTATTCCTACCTTTTGTTTCCTATCTTTTAGCCAGCTACCAATCCATGAGAGAACCTTCCCTCTTATCCCATGGCTGCTTACTTTGCTTAAGAGCCTTTGGTAAGGGACCTTGTCAAAGGCTTTCTGAAAATCTAAATACACTATATCCACTGGATCCCCTTGTCCACATGCTTGTTGACCCCCTTAAAGAATTCCAGTAGATTGGTGAGACATCATTTCCCTTTACAAAAACCATGTTGACTTTTCCCCAACAGATTATGTTTATCTCTGTATCTGACAATTTTGTTCTTTACTATAGTTTCAACCAGTTCACCCGGTACTGAAGTCAGGTTTACCAGCCTGTAATTACTGGGATCATCTCTGGAGCCCTTTTTAAAAATTGGTATCACATTAGCTATCCTCCACTCATTTGGTACCGAAGCTGATTTAAATGATAGGTTACAGACGACAATTAGTAGTCCTGCAATTTTACATTTGAGTTCCTTCAGAACTCTTGAGTGAATACCATCTGGTCCTGGTGACTTATTACTGTTTAGTTTTATCAATTTGTTCCAAAACCTTTGTTACAATGTTGTAAGTTACTTGTGGCCTATACAGCCGTTGATGCATGTTTGTGGAATAGCATCCCCTCAGGGTCAGTGCTCCTCACCAAGGTTGCACAAATATTTTATCCCAAAGTCACTGCAGCTTTGCACAGCTCTCCTGACGTCCAGATTTCCCCCCAAATACACACCCGAAAATCTTTGTTTCTGTTCTATCGGCACGTCTCAGCCTCCATTGCCAACAGCTGTCCCAGTTTTCCTTTTGGTCCAAAGTCAGTCAGTCAGTCTGTCTGCTTCTTTCATATCTCCCCCAGGTCATCACCTTTTCTACTGACACTTTATTGTATTTCCGCCCCCTTCTTGGGTATTTTCCTCTCCTGACTTGCTTCCCATGGTGGTGGCTGAAGGACAAGAGCTTCATTGTTACCTTATTTTGCTAGTTTCTCTTTCCCTCACCAGTCCCCAAAATGTACCACACCAACTGTGCCCTTGCGCAGACCCAGAATTTCATTCTGGGGATTTCCTGTGACCACAGGTGATTTTAGACATTACAAGAGAGAAGAGAGGTTTGCCGTGGGAGATGGTTTCCCAGAATGCTCTGTATTTTAAAGTGAGAGACTGGACTCAGCCTGCTGGACTCAGCCAGTTCACACAGGGCGCGAGAGGCATTTCCAACTGAGGCTGAACTTCCGTTACATCCCAGGGGCTTCTGCAGAGGCTGCAAAGTTGGTGTCAGGGCCAGTGGTCCCATTCCACCTGCCTTGTGCTGACTCTGCAGTGATGGATGTTCAGAGAGGTGGTGAAAATGTGCAGGGTGGGGGTGCAAAGTAAAAGGGTGCTAGCCACACTCTGTGCAAAACGGCTTTACACATGTTGGGTGGTGCCTGTTCAGGGCCAGAGTGTGCAGCAGCCCCAGGTAAGACAACACAGCCTGACAGCCAGGCCAAAGCAGGAGTCGGCGTGCCCAGATACCCTGGGCATCAGGGATTGCTCCAGGGTTGGTTTCCCTAGCCGATCCTGGCTGGCAGGTGGGCTCTGCGTCCATGCCAAGGTTCCAGGTGCTTCCTGCCTGCATCCTGTGGGACACTGCTTTGCTGTCAGACTCATGCACCATCCACACCTGTAGCAACCCTGCCTCGCTGGGATGGCACACAGTGACCTGTGACTGTCCCTGTCATGAACCCGCAGCTCATGTATGCTACCAGCAGCCTGCTGCCTGTGTGTGGATTTCAACTCCTGCTCTGGCACGTGAGCGGGGTAGGTGCTCAGGGTCTCCTCCGCTCCTTGCGCTGGGAGGCGCTGCTGCTGCTGTCACTGTTGTCATGGAGGCCCAGATAATCTAGGCCTGGTTTTGATGATCTCTTGTTCTCACTAGCAAATGGACAGAGAGAGGCAGGAGGAGAGTGGGGACAGGGGCCCAAGGGGAAGCTGCAGACCGTACGAGGATGGATCTGTTCTAGGAGTTATTTGGGGGAATTCTCTGGCCTGTGTTATGCAGGAGGTCAGACTAGATGCTCACAATGGGCTATTCTGACTCCGGCCCCTATGAATCGATGAACAGGCCTTTACTCTACCATTGCTTAACAGTACTCCTGGGCCTGCCATTTATCCTTTGGGCAGAGGGTCCAGGTAGAGGTGACCTGTTGTCTGCTACTATCTAGGCTTTGCCCAGGCTGACTCAGCCCTATCCAGCTTTGCCTGCAGTGTGGGCACAGTCTGGCTTTTATTTTTTGAGTCATGTCTGTGTAATGAGTACCCTTAAATCCACACCAGGCCAGCTCCCAGGAAAGCATATAAACATCTACCAAAGGTGCTTTTCTAGCATCTCTGTCATGAACACTGCTGTCTGGGCTTGCTTCAGAAACACCCTGTCGCCTTTCCACCCGTCTTTGTGTGATGTAACAGAGGTATTGGGCAGAAATCTTGCCCTCATCTTAGGTTACAACATGCAACTAACAGAAAGGGAGTTTGCAAACTTGTTGTCATAGCTAACCTCTGCCAGCTGCTTTCTAAAAGCCCAGGGACAGAGGGAGGAGCAAGCAGAGTTCTTCCCTTCTCTATATTCTTTAGCTCTTAATCATTTGAACGGAAAGTTTTAAAAAAATGAGACAGTGTCACACACTGGTCCCCAGGGACCGGGCTCCATTCAGAGTGTTCAGAAAATAGGGTCAGACATGTCTTCTGACCTCTGACCTATCGTTTCCCTCCTCACCATAATTATCTAATACAGCGCTCTCCCTGCCAAGTACAATGAAACAATTTGTCACTTCAATTGTCTGTCAGTCAACACTGAGGCCTTTTCAACAGGCCAACACATGTTTTTTGAGAGCTTGTCAGCAAGGGCTGTCTAGCCAGACACATAACCATGGAAAATGGAACCTTTGTTAATGCTGGTTCTTAGAAAAGTAAATCCATTCACTTTCTTTTTTCAGGCCTTCAGTTTGGAATTTGCACAAGAAGCTGAATTGCTCCTGATCCCTAAATGATTGGTCCGAGGATTTGCATGAGGAAGCAGAAATTAATTATTCTTTTCTTTTCTTTTTATTTTCTGTAATTGTGTGTTTAGAAATGAGATTACATTCTACAGCAGCACGAGGGACTAGGGGAGGGGGAATTGCTTTGCATTTATTTAGCTTCTTAGAGTTAAGATCAGCTAATCATTTCAAGCATTTCCTAAGATTCTCTCCCCGTTTTTCAGCTTTAATGGCTAAACAAAGATTGTGCTGCTTCCTGAGGAACTTTCCTGGCAGCTGAGCAGGACAGAGGGAGGCAGAGATTTTATCCCTCTTGTGAAATGTTCTTTTTGCTCCTCTAGGTTGGCAGCATCAGGGCAAGGAAGGTCTGTGCAATCCTAGCTATAAAATGGGTCACAACGCTAATAGGCTTGGGAGCCAGTCACAGCTGCTGCAGGTTCCAGTGCTTGACCAGGGTGGGGCGTGCTGGTTGCAGTAGGTTAAAGGGAAGGAAGATGCTCTCCACTCCAACTCCAAGACAGCAAAACACAGATTCTCACCTACCCACCTCTTTATTTCAGGGCTAGCTGTCTGCACCCAGAGCCATGTCTCTTTTATAGCAAATGCTGCCTCCAGCCAGATACAAGGACTGCAGTGAATGGTGCCATAGAGTGCATGGGAGTGGGGTCCTGCCTTGTGGTATACCATTAAGAACATAAGACTGGCAATACTGAGTCAGACCAATGGTCCATCTAGCCCAGTATCCTGTCTTCTGACAGTGGCCCGTGCCAGATCCTTCAGAGGGAGTGAACAGAATCGGGCAATTATCAAGTGATCCATCCCCTGATGTCCAGTCCCAGCTTATGGCAGTCAGAGGTTAAGAGACACGCAAAGCATGGGGTTCCATCCCTGATCATCTTGGCCAATAGCCATCAATGGACTTATCCTCCAGGAATGTATCAAATTCTTTTTTTACCCTAGTTATAGTTTTCACGTTCACAACATCTCCTGGCAATGTGTTCCTCTGGCTGACCGTGTGTTGGGTGAAGAAGTGCTTCCTTATGTTAGTATTAAACCTGCTGTCTATTAATTTCATTGGGTGATCCCAGTTTCTTGTGTTAAGTGAAGGAGTAAATAACACTTCCCTATTCACTTTCTCCTCATGAGTCATGATTTTATAGCCCTCTATCATATCCCCTCTCATTTGTCTCTTTTCTAAGATGAACAGTCCCAGTCTTTTGAATCTCTCCCAATCTTTGCCACCTTGGGAAGAGGTGGGGTCTGAGTTTTCCATATGGCAATGCACCATAGATGAGAAATCTCACTTTAGCATCATTCCTAGCTGGGTGTACATGGTGCTCTACAGACACACAGGAAGGCAAGGTCTCAGAGAGCTGGTTGAAATCTAAACTACACAGTACAGACACTGTGTGAGCCTTTGGCAGGCTCAGCTGAGGAAATTATACACATAAGCAGAGCTGGGGAAGTAGCAAGTATTTCTGCCAGTTCAGAACAGCACAGGGAGCCAGCGCTGTCTCCCTTTGTGCAGCCATACAAGTTGGGTTCAGTTTGTACGAATGTGCATGAAGAGCAGCTTTCAGGCCCACGCTTACAGGGGCCGGGAGGTGCTGTAGCCTGGAAAGCAGTGACGCCCTAGGGACTTAGGGGTCATGGTGGATAATCAGCTGAACATGAGCTCCCAGTGCAGTGCAGTGGTTAAGAGACCTGATGTGATTCTGGGCTCTCTAGGCAGGGGAGTATCGGGGTAGAGGCAGCATTATCACTGTGTGCAGTACTGGTGAGAGTGTAACTAGAACACTGTGTAGTTCTGGTGTTCCCATTTCAAAAGGGATGTGGATCATCGGGCAACGGTTCAGAAAAGGTTGACAAGACGATCCACCGTCTGGGAAGTCTACCTTATAGTGAGAGCCTAAAGGAGCTCGATCTGTCTCGTGTATCCAGGGGAAGGGGCGACTGGATCTCAGTCTACAAGTATCCACATGGAGAGAAGCTTTCTGATAGCAGAGGCTTTTTCATCTAGCAGCAAGATCCAGGGGCTGGAAGCTGAAGCCAGACGGTCACCCTAGAACTAAACTTTGCAGGTTTTTAACAGAGAGAGTAACTGACCGTGGGGACAATTCACCTGACGCCTTTGAATCAGGACTGGTTCTCTGGCTGAAATACAGGCTCTGGCTCTGGGCTGGATGCAGGCGCCACGTGCTGAAATTCTGCGGCCTGCGCTATGCCGGCCAGACTAGTTGATCACAATCGTCCCTTGTGGCCTTAAACTCTAGGCATCAGTAAATGGAGGCCCCAAGAGAGAAGTGAAGTGATTTACACAGAGCGAGCAAGAGACACCAGGAATCCCGACTGTCAGAGCTCTGCTCCACATACTGCACTGCATGCCCTCCTTGTATGTGTTCACCACCCCGTCATGGCACATCCACATTGTACCCCACTCCCATTGACAACATACACAATCCATCGTGTCTTTTATTGACAAACTGGATGGAGAACTGGCCCTTCTGAGTCCCTCTGAAAATCCCAGAGAAGCAGTGAAGTTCCTCTCTGCAGAGCCCCAGAGTTTCTAGCTCTCTGCTATTTGGTTGAAGTCCACTAACCTCCAATGGCATTTGCTTTGGATTCTGGTCTGCTGAGCTATGGTTCTGAAACTCTTCTCTGATGCTTTCCCTTGGCTGGAGCTTGCAGTCCGAGCATGGGTTTGCAGGGATGTCACAGATCATAGAATGTCTTCTCCCTGCATGCACAGCCACCAGCAACTGCTTGGTCTGTACCCCAGATTTTCAAAAGTACCCAGCACCCAACAGCTCCCTTTGAGAAGCCCCTTTCCACTCCCCCATGAAGAATATCTCACTCATGTCCTTCCCCTCCCGAACTGAGAACACCAGGGAGCCACTGGGAATTGAAGATCTGGCCCTAAACACAGCCCACTTCAAGGGGCAATCTCCTTGTTAATGCAAGCACCTGTTAACTCAACACACCCACCAGACGGGCAAGGGGGTATTAATGGCCTCCCATACAGAGTCACCTCAGGAATCAGGCTACCTTAGCAAGGGGCAAGAGAGATGGCAAAACCTATGTTACTTCCTAAGGCCAGAAGGCCTCAAAGTCGATGGTGAAGAGACTAGAGAGTGCTGTGTAAAATCAGTCATGCTGAGCAGAGCAAGCAGCCAAATCCCCAGCCCCAGGCCAGAAACCAGTCCCCAGAACTGCCTGCTTCTTGCTGATATAACCTCCACTGTTACCTCCTGGGGAAAATGGTGACCCTGCTGGCCTCTGTACCACTGAAGAGACTGGGTGAAACACAGCTGAATGGGTGCAGGCTAGTCTGGCCGGCCAGAAGGACTTGTGCTGAGTTGATGTTCGTGTGCAGCATGTCTAAAACATTTCACACAGCGAGGGGGCGAGGCCGAGACCAGGCAGCCACTTTCCTTTTTCCAACACTCCAGTTAGTGCACGATTAGAGGAAGAAACCAGCCAGCTACTACACGTTTTTGGGCTGCGAAGACAAGTCTGCCCTTTTCAGGGGGCCCCTCTTCTTCAGCTGATTGGAAGAGGCTGTGTTTGTGGCTTCCGAATCTCCTGACACAGAAAGCCAAGGGGCCTGGGCAGTGAGGCTTAGGGGGTATCGGCCAGGCAGTGTGCATGAATTGCTCCAGGATCAGCTTTCCTTCTGCCAGAAGAGGGAATAGGAGACCAAAGAGAGTTCAGTGCCTGCACTGTGGAACTCCGGAGAGACGTCAGCTTCTCTGGGCTTTCACACTATATATAGCCAGTGTGGCCCGGGTAGTGCACGGGGGGCAGGCACGGTCTAGCGCAATAATCACATTCCCATGTTTGCAGGCAAACAGGGAGGCCACTGACATTAAAATACAATGTTGAAAAAACTCGATCGGGAGTCCGAGTTGTTCCTGCTGCTTCATTTCAGCGAGAAAGTCTGGAGGACGCGAGGGCAAGACATGCAGCTTTAAAGACCCAAACAAGCTCACTCCCTTGGCTACCCCAGACTGGTTTACTGGTGCAGCAGCGATTCCCACCAGAAGGGTTTCTGGGGTGTCTGGCTGGCAAAGCCACTCTGTAGGCCCTTTCTGCAGTTCACACCCCCCCGGGTTGGAGACCAGGGTCCGTTACCAGCTAAGCCTCCTTGGGAAAGCCTAAATGTAAGGAAGATGTCACTGCTTTGGTGTAAGCAGGTTACTCAGGGCTCGGGGAAATGGCTTCATGAGGGGGGATCTGGCAGCTTGATTCAAACCATGACATCAAACCCTCAGACTCATCCTTCTGTGGGGACAGGAGGTTAGAAAAATAACACTCCACCAAGGCCCTGACATCCCCTCTGGAGAGAATCAACAGGCGAGGAAAATAAAACCCAGCTTCTGTTTCAGCTCCAGGAGCAGAAATCAGCTTGCTCTGCTGACCCGCCGCGTTCACAGGAGGTGCCAGAAGGCAGGATTACTGCAGGGAATGCTTCCCAGGGCATAGCTGGGAGCTGGTCCTATTACATACAATCTGCTCTTCCACCCTGGTGCCCTTCACAGGAGGCAGAGTGCACCGCCCTTCATCATCAGTGATCATTACAAAACAGTGCAGCTGGGGAGCGAGTGAGCGCACGAGAGCTTCGCTCCTGAACCCCACCGTGCTGCCAATCCAGTGACTGAGACAGCAAGATGTAAAGTGTGGGGGGACTGGCTGGCTAGTGACAGAGATCCAGCCCTGCAAGGTGGTTCCTTCAAGAGAACAATGGGGAGGAAAGCTCCCACGCCTGTTGAAGTAGATGGCTGGCTTCCAGGCAACGATGGTCACGCCCCAATGGCAGAACAGTCTCCTCCATGCTTGTGTGTTCCTGGGCAGGCAGGGGTGAGAGACAGGAGTTGCTGACTCAGCTGGTACATGGTAGGTCTCCCTAATTTCTCAGTGCCAAAGGAAAATGCTATTGTGGAATGATAGATGAGCCATAGGCTGTTAATGGACTCTGCTCTGATGGGGCTGAGGATGCAGATATTGACATGTCCTGGCAGTTCTTGAAGACCTGCTTCACTCTCCCACAGAAAGTCACTGACTTTCCCACTGATCTCAGTGCGCTGTAATGCCGTGGTGGCTTCAGGAAGGTTCACTGTGGTCAGCAGCTAGCAAGCCAAGAGCTCACAGGTAACAGTATTAGCACCTAGCCCTTCATCTCTAAACAGCTTCCCAGGCACGAGCTAGTCAGAGAAGACGTTCTTTGTCTATTAGAGACCAATACAGATTGCTGCCTCACCAGCATCACCAGCACAGCCAAGTGCATGGCTTGGCTCCCACAGTCCAGACAATATTCATGTCACAGCAGGAATGACACACAGTTTCCTCCTTCCCTGCGTCCAGGGTGCACCTGGCATCAGTTGCTGCTGCACTGAACAAGGGACCAACTCCCTGAAATTTCTCTCTGTTATGTCTCCCATCTGTGTATCTCTTCACAGCCTACCTGGCTGGGTTGCCCTGCGGAGGGGGCGCAGAGACACCTACCTAGACCATAGAAACTTAGACCGGTGCTTTATTGGGAGCTGGAAGGCTTGTACTGATAAGAACATAAGAACGGCCAACGGGGTCAGGCCAAAGGTCCATCCAGCCCAGTATCTGGGCTTCTGACAGTGGCCAATGCCAGGTGCCTCAGAGGGTATGATCAGAACAGGGAATCATCAAATGATCCATCCCCCATCACCCAATCCCAACTTCTGGCAAACAGGGCCACGTAACTGACAAGAGACTCACCACCTGGAAGAATCTCTGCCATGCACAGTACTCTAAACCCCAGGCCTAGTCTATGTACCAATGTCATTTCCAGCCACCAATGTCATTTCGCTACAGTGCACTCCAAGAGCAGCCAGCCACTGACGTATTTGCAGCGGTGCAACTCCCTAGGCTAGCTAGGGAAGCCGCTATTTGCACCAGTGCACCTTAGTCTTGCTTGAAGCTGGTGTAAATTGCAGCTTGTCTTATCTAACCTGCAGGGGTTGAATGAGTGCAGGTACATCAGTGGCTAGCTGCTGCTTGCTGGAATCCCAGCAAATGCCCAGTGCAAACAAGGCTCCAGGTCCCAAGGAGAGTGTTCTTCTTGAGAGGGCTGTTAAACTCTGTCAGCTGTCTTTCAGGCTGCAATGTGAACTGCGAATTACACTTCTCACCCTACCTCCCAGGGGTGTAGGGAGGGTTAGCTGATGGTTGAGAAGAGCTCTGATGATGGGAAACCCTCTGTAAGTGCTGAGTGGTATGATGATGATTACCATTATTGGTGGTGTTATGTAATACTAGTTCATTTTCCACATGGCTGCAGTGTATCTGCTGGAGGCAGGTGTGACTGACATGACCAATGTAATAGATATTACAGTGCACAGGAACAAAAGGAATACGCTCTCTAAAGACCAAAACATGGCATAGGCAAACAAATGGCAGGGGGCAGCTGTCTAAAGAGCAACTGTGTCTGTTCCATACGAGCAGCAGCAGATCAAAATCATAAGCAGCTATTGAATCAATGCATGGGATCCTGTGAGGAAGAGTTTCCTCATATACTAGAGCAACGTAAGGGGCAAGCTTGTGTGGGTGGTGCTGCTGCTTCCTATTTTAGAGCTGAGCCAGCCTACAAAGCCTCATTCTCAGAGGAAGAACTGTACCTGACAGGCAGAAGCAGCCAAAACATTGCTCCTTGGAAGCTAATAAAGTAACTGTTTTTTCCACAGTGACTTGGGGACAGATCTTCAGCTGGTGAACGTCGCTGAATGCACACCAGCCGAGACACTGCCAGTGAAGGGTTGGCTCTCTTGCACTCATATGTATGCGACTGGTGATATTAATGACATTTTGCACATCACTGGACAAGCAAAACACAAGTATTAGCATTACTAGTTCTGATAAAATAGACTAATACAAACTGACTTTAAAACGTTTCTTTTTTGGTGCTATTTAGAGCTTCCTCTCAGTAAACGTAACAAGCTGAGATCCCTACTTTCTCTGCTGGTGTCTATATGGAAGCAGATTCCAGAAAAATTGAGGCCTGATGGATACCTCCATTTTCAGGTGTTCACCATTTTCCGAACTCTTTAGAAACCTCTAGTTCTTTTTTTTGGCTAAAAATTGATTATTTGGTTTTAAAGCACTGAAGAAGTACTAGATGGCCCCTGCTCCGCTAACATTGACTGAGCAACAATGTCTCCATATCTAGCTTTCCTGAGCACCACTATCCAAACGTAATTCAAACCATACAGGGAACCCTGACTTGACTCTTTCAAGCTTATAAAATGAAACAAATTGGCTTTGCAAGCATATCTCACAATCTAAGCTATGCCTGTAAAGTCGATTTGTCCTCTTGGATCTGTGCTGTGTTAGGTGACTTGAATGTGTCTTTGTTCTAAAGTTCCTCCATCTCCTCCATTAAACCAGTGTATCTGCAGTTATGTTGAACTAGGAAATTCTCGGCTATGCTGACATCCAGAGCTTGGTGGAGCTCCAGCATCTTGGCTTATGGCTGCAGGTCTCAGCAGGACCCAAAGTGAAAATATGTGGAACTCCCATCCCGTGGGCCCACCCTTCTCCAGCAACTTAAAGGAACAGCTTTTGGGTGTAAATACAGCTTGGATGCGAGACACTGTAGGAGCATTTGGGAATACTTAGATATTTCCAAACAGACAAGGAAGATACAATGCTGGCTGCCCACCCCGGCTCCTCACTGTCCTGAAACACTACATCCAGGGACCTTGAATCTGTGCAGATCAGCAGCTCCTGGGAAAGAGCAAAATGACCAAACTGGATCATTACCAAGGACTGAACCCCAGTGCCTCTGGGGCTAAGAGCAAAGGCTGTGCAGCTTGAGCTAAAGGAGCAGGTCCCTTAGCTAACAACTGTAAGGGAACCTTATCCTCTATGGCTCAGACACTGTGTGGAACACAGAATACCTCTGAACAGTGGGTTACACCATTGCCTGAGGATATTGAGGGAAACTGGCCAATTTCCTTAAGCTCCCCCAAGGCACTTCAAGAAGCCTTGGAGAACTTTGCCCAGAGAAAGGAATAAAATAGACACCTATGCTTCTGTCTGTTCATATAAACGATGCCAAGCCAACCCTGGGGTAGAATTCAGAAGACATTAAATTTGAAAGTAGGAGTAGGGTCAGTCTTGGGCTCTGTGAGGCCTCTTGTAGTTCCTGGGTTAGGATTCAAAGGGGCAAGTGCAAGACATACAGAATAAAGTGGTGAGAGCAGAGCTTCATGGAATGCTCACAACACAACCCAGATTCAGGGGGAAACCTTCCTGGTGCCAAGTTTGTTACACATTCAAACTCAGACCTGATTTACCGCGAGGGCCCCTCCCATCTCAGGTGACCAAGGACCCAGTTATGAGTAAACCCAGGCTGAAACCCAAATTGCTGCAAGGATCAAAGTCCATTAAAACAGCCCCACAAACCCCTCTGATGCAAACCCACCACCATTCGCCATGGCAGCTCTGGGAGAGGCTGGCTCATGCCACTGGCTGAACAATGCCCTGCCAAAGGATCTTTGCCTTTGGGGGCAGGTTCAGTAAAAAAGGCAGCTGAGCTGGCTCTGAAGCTCCAGCAAGGTGCTTTTGGGGCAGTTTTAAGCTTCACAGCTTGATTTCAAACCATCTTTGGAAAGTTTGCCCTTGTTGTCATATTCCCCCAAGCCTCTCTTTCCCCTGCGGATACCGGTGTCTCTCCATTGACAGGTAGGCCCCATCTAGTGTTTCCCCAGACAATGCTCTCTTTGGAGTTCCTCTGAAGCCGATTAGGCTTTGCCCAGGAAATTGACACCGGGGGTTAAAGCAAAGAAAAAACAACCCTCTGTGGAAAAAACAAAGTGGCTGCAAGCTGCAGTGACATTTGGTATTTCTCAAAGACAGGATCTGCAGCCTTTAGATCCCAGCTGGTTTGACTTACAAATAACAAACACAATCCTGTTCCTTGCGCTTGTCTTTTCTCTGTAAACACTGAGCGGGATACCCACTGGGGCAGGTTCAAATTACCTTCTCAGTCCAGGTCCAGGGGGCAGTTACAGAGGGCTGGGGAGGCAGAGTCCGGCAGAAATTCACTACAAGAAAGGGGGAGGGGGTGGAGGAGCTCACCAGAGAGAGGAGAAGATCTCTCCTTGCTCTCAAATCCGTGCAGGGAGAGCAGTTCGGCTAAACGGCCACGTGTGGGCTAACCCTTCCCAGCCATACTCTGAACCCCACCTGGCACTCACACAGCTTTGAAAAAATTATTCAAAACAACTTATTATCCTGGTTCTTCCTTTGGCTTCAGGGCCCTGCCCAGTGGAGTTGTACCTGGCACATGGAAAATTGCTGTGCCTGTCTATGCCAGTATAATGAGCAAGCAGCACGGTGGAATCGACAAGGATGCTGCACTATTTGCATGACAGACATTAAAGCAGAGTCTGTTCCCTCTTTATTCATTCCTTATATTGAAACAAGCATTTGTATTAGTTCATCGTGTATTTCCTTAGACGTACATGAGCAGCCATAAAAAAATCATTGCAACAAACTAATGGGTCTTTATATAAATTATTCCCTTCAATACAGCAGTGTGTAATTTAACAAAATATTTACCAGGTTAAAAAAAATATCTCTGTTGTATGTGAGTTTCCCCGCACTAGACAGGAATGCTCGTTCCTTTCTGCTAACATGTGGAATCTGCAGCAGGGACTCTCTCTCTCTCTGGCTCTCCTTCTGTCTTTTTAAAATTACAGCCGTAAGGAAATGCAGTGTTTTTTGCTCAGAACATTGAACAACCATGCAGGACTGCCAGGCTCCTCTGAGGTTGTGTCTGTTACTGAGCAGTGGGCTGCATCCTAGAGGGATGCTGGCTGGCTTGGTGTATGGAATGGAATTGCAGTGCAGTATCTTTAACAGAGTAATTTATTGCCCTTCCTTACGATTCCATGCTCACATGCTATATAATTTTAACAGGTTTCAGAGTAACAGCCGTGTTAGTCTGTATTCGCAAAAAGAAAAGGAGTACTTAACAGGGTTATTCCTATTCACCATCTCTGAATAGGAATAAGCCTGTTAAAATTATTTATGCATTGAATCATAAAATGCTATAATGCAATAATTAGGTCTTCAGAAAGAGACCTATTATAGGGTTTACATTTCCATGCAGTGAAACAAAGCCTCCATGTAAAAGAACACAGCAAACCAGAAGGATTCCCGGCAGTTAACATGCCTGTTGTCTTTTATAGTCCAACAATGTAATAGCAAGTGTATCAAAATGAACATCCACGAAGGGCCACTTGCCTCCTTTTCTGACTTATTCTGGGTTTGGACTGAGCCATGGAAAAACATATTCTCACAAAATTATCTCTGTGAGGTCTACATTTCAAAATGCTGCTCTCTCCACCTCTGACGGGGAGTTCTAGGCTTGGATCAGCCTGGGGATAAACTAGGCAGCATGATTAACTTCTACTGGTCAAGTTAGGGCTGGTGTTTTATTTTTTAACTTGTGCTTTTAGTGTCCTATCCAAAGCCCATTGAAGTCAATAGAAGTCTTGCCATTAGCCACTAACAGAAAACAAAACAAAAAAAGAAAATGCTTCCAGTTTGGTAAAAAGAAGGAACATATTTGTTTTTAATTCTGTTCATTATCTCATTCATCCTGAGAGCTGACAGGATATGGGACTGAAATGCGGGCATATTTACATAATTATAACTCGACAGAGTCATCTCCTATGTAGTGGCAATTATACTCCACTGCGAGAGCCTCAGAGTTTACTACAAAAGCCAACAGGATCTTAGACACCCTGAAAACATACTTTTTATGTTTTTATAAACTCTAGTAAAATTGTAATTGGATTAAACTTTGCATTCAAAAGCACATTCTTTGAGAATATTTTATATGCACATAAAACATCTGAGAAAATGTTAACATTATGATCTTAACTGTTTGCACATTGAAACCAGTTAAAGGTTAGGAAAATGCAGTCCATCTGGTACAGTATTTTGAACAGATTATTTTCTGAGCACATTTCCTCCGGGATCTGGATAGTCCGGTATGTATGTGCCGGCTAAGATGGATCTCTTGGGTAACACAGGCCGAGACATTAATGTCATTACTAACAGCAATTATTATTAGAATTTATTATTGTATTACTCTAGTGCCCTGGGGACCTTTCCGAGGCCCAGAGCCCTACTGGACGGCACTCTTCACAACTGAGGAACAAACAAGCAGTCCCTGCCCCCAAACAGCTGACAATATAAGCTAGTGACAGAGGTTAGAATCGGGAAGACGAGCTAACAATAAAATGAGCCAGTGTTTTGCAGACCAAGTAGCCACTGAGGCTTGTCACCTGCACAGCGAGAATTCTTTTCTTTTCTCACCGTGATATTTCATCCCAGGCAGGATCCACAGTCATTTGCTCTGGCAATGGCGTTAACTGTGGACAGCAGGGCAAGGCAGTCCCTCGGCCTCAGGGACACAATATGCAATATCTGGTAAGAGGCAATGGTAACACAAGCCCTCAACCTCAGTCTTCCCCCAAGCCTCTCCATGTGACTCTAGGTTTCCTATGGTCTGTAAGGGGCTTGTTTGTTCAAGCAAACCCATTAGGTGTTTATTAGCCTTCATTATGGAGTGCTAGAGGGCTAATTAGTTCAGGCTGTTCCTGCAGGGGGCTGAAGGAGGAAGCAATAGTAGGCACAGCTGATATTCAGGTTCCCAGGGCAACCCCACTGCTTAGCCGGCCTTTTTGTTTTAGCTTTAGCTCAGCAAATTAGAACTGTCATTATCACATTTACCAACTGCTTCGCCCAAAGAGAGGGTACGTGGGAGAGGGGCCGGAGGGTGCGCGCAGGTTCTGAACAGGGCTGCATTGGGAAACAGCTTCCACACACTGAAAGGATAAACGTGCCAGCAGGTCTCCCACGTGCCCCCACCTCCCACCAGAATGAATCGATGAACAGGCAGCCAACCAGGGATCATCTGGCAGCCTTGGAAGATGAACATTTGCTAACAGTCAGATGCTGGTTTTGACCTGCAAAGACCTAAATGGTCTGGGACCTGTCTATGGAAGAGAAGCATCTCCCTCTGAGCTGTAGCCCAGTGGATATAAAGGACAGGGGCAGCTGGCAGGGTTTTCTCTATCACGGTCTCGGGCCTTTGGAACTCTCTCTCCCCAGGTCTGCAACAGACCAGCTTTGGCAGCCATGCTGACATGCTGCAAGGTCCATCTTCTCTCCAAGGCTTATCACAAGGAAACGGGGCTAGAGGTGGGATGCCAGGGGGGTTGTGTGGGATGGGAGGCCAATGAATTCCAGTTACATAGCTGTTGTTGCTGTGTGTCAACACTGATCCAAGGGAAGTGACAGGTCTGTGTATTTTAGTATATTGTTTCAAACGTTGTCTGCAGTGCCTAGGGCATTGGGTAGAAGATCTTTTGCTATATTCTGTATATAGCTAAGTAAATCAATAAGTCTCATATTAACCCCTTCACTGCTACATTGTGCTTCAGTTTGTGGGTGGCAGTGGCTGATCCACAGATTTAAGGCCGGAAGAGACCGTTATGATCTAGTCTGAGCTCCTGCATAACACAGACCACAGAACTCCACCAGGATGCCTGCATCAAAGCTCACAACATCTGGCAGGGCTTTCAGCCAGACATCCAGTCCTGATGTAGGGACTTCCAGTGACGGAGACTCACCATATCCCCAGGCAAGCTGCTCCCATATTGCCACCGCCAGTCATGCTGACCGATATGGTCTCCTTGTGCTCCCACTGGGCGGCCCGTAGTCATCTATTGCCTCTCATCTCATACTTCGAGTGTAAGTTGTCTGGGGCAGGGGCCGTCCTTTTGTTCTATGTCTGTACAGCACCTAGCACTCTCGGATCCTGGTCCATCACTACAGCTCTTAGGCACTACAGTCATACAAATAAATAATAACCCTCACGGTACAAAAATTGCAGATTATTTCTAGTCAGAATTTGTCTAGCTTCAGCTTCCAGCCACTGGATCTTATTCTGCCATTTTCTGCTTCATTAAAGAGTCCTCTATTATCCAAAATCTTCTCCCCTTGTAGACACTTAAAGACCATGGGAAAGGGTCTCCTGTGGCCTCATCAATGCCAAATCAATAAATAATACACTGATACCTGCAGGCTGCCCCGCCATGTATTTTTAACTAGGTACAACAGCACTCGGGCTTTTCCCAGTCACCAGGTAAACGTTAAAAGATGAGCCTGTGACACTAGTCAAAGGAAATAAAATACCTCAACACTGATTTACCAGGGCAATATATCTGTATTTTTCTTTCATTTAAAGAGACTAGAATCCATAATTGTCCCCCTCAGGGGGTTCTGCACCACGCTCTGAACGAGCTGATGCTGGCCACTGCTGGAGACAGGAGCCTGGGCTGTGGGTGCCAGGGGTATGAGCGGGAATGGCAATTCCCAGGGCCCAGCGGAATCTCTGGAACGGTTATTCTCAGACTCACAAACACGAAACCCAAAGTGAAGGGCCTAGCATGAGATGGCAGGAGAGGCAGCACCACAGGGACTTCTCTGTCTCCTTTTACAAAGACTGGTATTTAGCATCTTCTTGCTAGTCGCCACTCTTTGCAGTGCCCAGGCAGGAGCTGGGAAGGAGCAGGCTCCCCCGGCCAGTTGGCGCTGTTTACCTGTGGGAAGCCCTGCCGTTCTGCTGCTTTCAGTGGTGGTGAAACCAATAGGCTGACGTGGCCCCTCGCTCTTTCTTATTCCTGTCTTTGATGATGTCAGCAGCGGCAGGTCCACTCAGGGGATGGAGTTTGCTAGGCGACTTGTGCTCCTTCTGCAGGTTCTGCGGCAAAGTGGCATACGGTGGTCCCGCTGCGCATGGACATGGAGAGGTTATTTAGAACCCAGAGAACTTTCTCTGTTACCCAGGGCAGCAGAGTGACCCAGGACTTACCAGGCTGTGGAGACTAAACTTCCCTCCTGCCCCTGCTCCCTCTGAGTCAGTACTGAGTCATTATGGTGGGGCAGGACCCATGGGAAGCTTGCCCCGCTGCAGCCCATGCTGTACCTGATCTGGCTGAGCACAGCAATTTGGTCTCCAGCTTTTTCATGAACACTAAATTCTTCTCAGCCACAAAAGGTCCCCTTGTGGCTGAAGGAAAATTCTGCATCGAGTTTCAATGTGATGTAAATATAACAGCCCTGCTAGAAATCCTTGAGTGTCTAATGGGAATGCCAACTGCTAACTAGCATATCCCAGCTAGCTACCCCTGCAGTACAGTGTTGCCATGCTGTCCTCATCCGCTCCCACCCAGATACCACAGCAACGAGCCCCTGATAAATCTGTATTTCAATAACAATAACACAGTCTCTCTCTCAGGCAGGAACTCTCTTTTCTGTGTGGTTTTGTTTTAATAAATCATGTGCCTTTTGAAGCCTTGGGACCCTAACGCCCTACTTCTATCGCTCCAAGCTTGCTGTCCTTGGGACCAAATAACCCCATGAATTAGGTGATGCAGCAGGACACAGCTTGCTAGGAATAGCCAGCTCAGCAGTAATGCATACGCAACATGCAAAAGAAATGTTTCTACTGCAGGACCTATGATTCGTGATGGCATGAGAAACCCAGAGGCTGGTTCTCCATCCCACTCAAGCACCATTCAGCACAGAGATGGGAGAAGGTGACTTCACTCCTCACTGTGTTGCAGGGCTGCCTAGTCCCCCAAGTAAATAAGAGCAGTCTCAGCTCCAAGAACACAACGGACTAATAAGCCAGGGTTAAACATGAAGAGGAAAGGGCCTTTTAAAAATGGTCTCGTGCTTCTTCCTTTCCACACGCATGTGTATGCACACACACGCATGCATGACACATACTCATGCACGCACACACATGCATGCATGCCATGTCTGATAACTGTAAATTGGCTAGATTAAAAACAGCTCAGTTGATTGATTTGCCTGCAAAACACTTAGCTCACTTTTGGGTGCTCTCAAAGCTCTCATTGAAAAATGTTTGTTTTGTTTTTCATTGTGATGTGGTGTGCAGACATAACCAGCTTTATAGCGAAGAGAGGTGGAAAATTAGTGGAACAATGCAAAAACTAGCTGTCACACCAAACTCTGTTTGGCAATTAGATAAACAATGATGATTGCTCTGGCCCCACTTGATTATTCCTGCTCCATCTAATTGTGAAAAAAAACAGTGATTTCCACTTAAAAGTCACTCTGTGTGATCTTTAGGCTAGTGATTCTGATCTGAAGTTGTAACTTCTCCAGGAGTCCCCTGCCACAGCCACATGAGGGCTTTGAAGAAGGACTCCCTGGAGAGCTGGTCATTGTGCATTAGCATTTTATAATTACTGTACAGAAAGGTCTGTTGCAGTTAGAACTTTGCCCTAAAATCCCACTTCCACTGCCTCCTTTGTGTGATACCCCATGTGCCTCAGAGGACTGTCTAGCTAACAGGAAGGGAATGACTTTATCTTGGCCTATGTTGCAGCCAGCCAGAACTTAAATCCACAAATCAATGGGTCTGTGCTCAATCTTCCTCTGCTTTGAGAACTTAGTGGGGGGGGTCTCCAAGTCCTGGGACCTCCCAGGAAAATTCCCTGTAGCAAGCTAAGCTACGCCTTTCTAACTGTGCAGCTCTAAAGCACCCAACACCCAAGCACGCAGGTGCCAAGATCCCCTGATATCCCAGCACAACCTTCTGATTTTTATTTTATTCTATTTACCAGCTCCTGGGCATACTTCCTGTGTTACTGCTCAATCCACCATCAAAAAGGACAGGTTTCAGAGTAGCAGCCGTGTTGGTCTGTATTCACAAAAAGAAAAGGAGTACTTGTGGCATCTTAGAGACTAACCAATTTATTTGAGCATAAGCTTTCGTGAGCTACAGCTCACTGCATCAGATGAAGTGAGCTGTAGCTCACGAAAGCTAATTCTCAAATAAATTGGTTAGTCTCTGAGGTGCCATCAAAAAGGAGAAGTTCTTCAAAGTCAGAGTGTTTAGTGACCGTGTCAGAATCTGCCGTCTCCCTCTCAGGGTGCTGGCAATGCCCCACAGCTGGAGTGAACTGACCAGAAACTACCCACACAAGAGCAATATCTTCACCAAACTGTAAATGTGACACACAGACTAGGGACAATGCCTTAGAACAAGGTCTCCGAGGCACACAGGCAGGAGGAGGCAAAGGGGAACTAGAAAGTTTTCACAGAACACATTTAATAGTGGAAGTTCTCAGACATATAGGAACAAACCCTTTGCTGGTGAAGATGCGTGGAGTGCCACTGAAATTAATGGAGGGGTGCAGCTATCGATCTATCTACTTTACAGTTACAATGAAAATAAACAGCAGCCTTGCCAACCCTGTCCTCATTAAAATAGCTCCTCAATGTTGAGCAGATATTGACAGAAACAGCGGATGAAAGCAACAAAAGGAAGCTCCACTTCTCAGGGCAATCCAGCAGCAGGAACTTGCTCAAATTTTCTATTTTTTTATAAAACTTGTTTTGTGACCTTTGTGTGGTTTCTCTTTGACAGTCCAGTGCTGCTCCCTTTGCAGTCCCTGGGAAAACGTTTATGTTAATGGGAGCAGACCCATTAGCCTCAGTTGTTACATATCAGGCACTTCAGAGGCATAAACAGCTGTTTCCCTGCATTTGTTTCTTTACCTTCTCCTCCTCTTGATGGAGCATCACAAGAGGCAGACAGCAGTGGAGAAAGATTCTCCTACCATCATTACCAATGGAGCCTCCATAGACTTTGCCCAGTGTGGGAACAGTGGGACAGTTATATGCAAGCATCATCTAGAAGATAGAATGGAACCAAGTGGAGGAAGGCTTAGGTGGAGTTTCCAGGCCTTCTGTATCACCAGGGTCTCCAGTGGAGAGACGGATGCCTGCGCATCAGTGCCCAGTTGGGTACTGTGTCCTGGGAGGGAAGCACTAAAAACAGACAGTGACTGATCAATTGGACAGACTTGCTGACTCTTTACCCTGCAACATCCAGGGTCCATTCTTCAATGACTGGAGGGTTCAAGGCCAAGGCTTTTCCTCTGGAAAAGACCTCATGGAAGCAAAATCTCTATGGATCTGGTGTGCCCTTAAGGGCTCCCCCAGCAAACCACTATACTGGACATTTGACGCCTTACAGTACCTTCAGGTACCAATTCAATTTCCCCTTGTTACTAAAATGACTCTGGATCTATCTATCCAGGTATTTCTAATGCCCCCACACTGGTGGTAACTAAGTACCCATTCTCATCGCATGGCTACCTACAGTACCCATTCATTGCATCCAAACCGTGCAGCACTATCTGCTTTCAGCATCCTTAGCAGATGACGTGGTGTTTGAGCTGTTTACCTATTATGCTGTATGTCATTTCCTACATGCTTCCCCCAGTACGGCCTGCATAGAGACATTCCGAGAGACAGTAAAGCCTCACTTTGGTTTGACAGAATGTGATGTCCCACATTCAGCGATATTCTCTGTCCACAACGTACCAAAATGGTGCGCTCTCTACCGAGAAACCAGTGTGCACCTCTGTCTTAGCTGACCAGCGAGGGCACCAAGCTAGGCCACTCTACTCACCACAATCAATCACTCTTTTATCTGCTCAGCCCATAACAGAGCCCAGCAGGCAGAGGCCTTTGGATCACACAGCCAGGGGTCGTAGTTGGCTGGGCACAGCCACATATTTCCCAAGGGTTCAATCTCCATAACAGGCTGGGCAGAGTTTGAGACTCCTGCCCTAGCAGTACTGGGTAGCCATGAAAGGCAGAAATGGCTCCCTAGGGAAATTCCCCCTCAGAACAGACTGTGGTTATGGCACAGAGCAAACATTCGGGCTGGATAGTGCCCTACAGACATTCTCAGAGCAGACAGCGTATACATATTAAGGGAGCATGCAGGTCAAATTATCGCGCCTTCACAGCAGTGATGCTGCATATTGATGGGAGGCCTGGGGCTCGGGGACACAATGCTACACTACCACGGCTGATGCTGTACCTGGCCTAGGGCTAAGCAGAATACACTGCTCTCCAGGGCTGCAATCCACTGCACCTCTCCTTAGCCCAAGAATACACTGCAATCCAGCACCTCTCCTTAGCCCAAGATCCCTTCAGATACTATGAAACGCGAAGTGGAACCCACTGCCTCAGTGTGAAGAGGGTGCATCGGCAGCCTCTTAAGGGACATGAATAATGAGTAGTGCAGGCCAATGAGGTATCACACTCTGATCTTTTTTTTATCCTAACACTTGCTAGTGATTTGTGAATAACTGTCTGTGTCCAACATGGCTCTGATCCTCTCAGATCATTTGTACGAACATGGCTGCGGGGTTCTATGAGCTGTTGGTTTATTACCTTAATAAAGCAAGTACTAAGTCAATTGGATGTGCTTACAATCTCACCCTGAGCCATAAAAATGCAGAAAAGTATGTTCAGCAGAGGAATAAAGTCTAATCCCACAGTTAGATGCTGTCGCTTTTTCTAACATGCCTGAGGTGGGCGGGCCCAGGAAACAATACACAATCTCAATAAGTAAGGGCAGGTTACCCAGCCAGGAGCATTTTCTCTCCAACAACATGAATTAGACACCACATTTTACTACCAACATCTGGAATTCAAATGCCCTTGAAATAGATAGCATCTGGATTGAATTTCCCTTCTATTTTTACAGGGCCTTCTTATTTAATAAATAATAATGGCTTATTACTGCACTGTAAAATTTCACAATCCTCTTCTCAGCAAGAATGAAAAAGATGTTGGGGGAAAAATGAAGTGTTTTAACAAAATGATGCCAAGAACTAACAGAAAAAGAGAATTTCCTTAATGAAAAGATGGGCTGAGTCACTTTTGCATTTTATGGCACTTAGGCTTGGTCATTTACATTTGCAGATGTGCCAAACAAGTGCACCAACAATTTGTTAAGAAACCTTGTCTTAAATTCACTCAGAATGGCACAAAGGACTCCACACTTCTTTAATCTAGGCCTGTTCAGATATGGGAGCTACACAGGCTGAGCTGTCTGTGGCCATTGCGCTCTCAGACACACATGTGCACCCAAAGTTCTTGACATGCAACTTCTGAAATTTTATGTGATTTTATTTACTGTGTGATTTTTAATACATTCAAATGTGTAGTTTTGTTGCCATGGTACCTAGAGATTTGCCAAACAGTTCCAAATTAATTTGGACAGTAACAATGTTGAAGGCAATACTTATATCGTATTAACTATTAAAAGAATAATTCCTTTCTCCCATGTTTTGTCTACAGTGTCTATTCGGATTTTAAGATCTTTGGAGACGAGGCCAGCTCGTACCATGTAAAGCACACAGCACAATGGGGTCCCAATCTCAGATGGGGTCTCTAGGCACTACAGGAATGATGATGATGATGATGATGTGCTTGCTGGTTCATGAAAAGTGTGAACACTAACTGGATCTCTGTACTCCACTTCTTCTTTGCAGGATGCATCCCAGCCAGCCAGTCAGACCAGTAGGCCCAAGCCACACATGAGCAGGAGAGAGTCAGCCAGCAGGCTAGAGCTGCCCTACAAGGTTTGCAGGCTATCTGTACCCACACAGGGTTAATCATTTCAGGGTTGTCCATTCATCCATCTGCTTGCAACAGAACAAAGTTTTGGGAGAAAAAACACATGTTCTCCGAACTTTGTGCAACATTCAACTTCAACAAAATATGAAACAAAAGTGTTTCCACCAGCAAATTTCAGTCTAGAATCCTGGGTGAATTCCTGGCCAGTGAAGTGACTTAGGATGAGTTTTCTTCCAACCTCCTGCATAACACAGCCAATAAAATGTCCTCCAGTGATTCCAGCAGAGCAGGGAGTTATTCTTACCTGTAATATAGGTGAACACTATCAAGCACTATTGAGTGACTTCTGGTGACCTAGAGCATATCTTTTAGACAGACATCCAATCTGTTTCTCTTTGAGACCAGCTGGGCTGGTGTTCTGTTCCGTGAGTTTGGGCATAGATACAGGACTGTCCAAGCTGCACAAAGCATTATGCTGCCATCATCCCATCAGGTGGTGCTCCTAAAAATAAATCAGAGATGGCACTTGAACCTCAACACCAGATCCAAAGACCTTGCATGATGGAGAAGTCTGGGTTTGAGTTAAGCCTGTGACCTGTTTGCTATACATCATCTCTTAGATTGTAAGCTCTTTGGCTCAAGGAGTCTCTTCAATTCATGTCTTGAACAGCATTGTGCATCAGTGTCAGAGTTACACAAATAATGCAACTGACCAGCCCAAAATGTTTTGCTTCTACTGGTCTAGAAGTCCAGAGTAATCCCGGACCAGCCCTATTAGTGGCTGTGTAGCCAGCCAGACAGCTAGCTTTCTTCATTTGCATGTATTTAATACAAAAGCTGCATGAGAAAGCATCATGTAATTGATACTGTACCTGGTTCTGCACTGAGCCTTCTGATGCTGAGAAGGAAAGAGGCAGTGGGCATGGGAATGGACACCTGTAATTAAGCAGAGGCTTCTAGGTTATCAATTGTTCAGTAGAGCTCCAAACAAAGGCACTGAAACATGAATCTGGAAGGAATGTCTCTAAGTCCCAACATGACTTGCTGTTTATAATGGGTTGTAATAAATTGCTCTTTTATTAAAGCCTCAGAGCTGGAGCAAGGGGGTGTCAAGATTTATTAAAGCAAGAAGAAAAGTATAATGATTCCCTACGATAAAGGCATTTTCCTGCTTTTTCTAACTTTATTCCTATTATTTTTAATAACAATACAATCTCCTACACAAAGCAGCAAGAAGAGGGATAAAAGTTAGTTAGTGAAGAGATACAGTGGTAACAGATACAAAATGTATAGGGACTTCAAACTTTCCAAGAGCCCAACCAGCCCCTCTGATAGACTATAAATGAATGTCTACACTACAGTGTAAGCCTAGGGTGAGTGGTAGTTGAGTCAGCAGATGCTGGGTTAGAGAAACCAGGGATTTAGCCTCTATGCTGATTGTTGACCCTAGGTTAAGGCTGTTTTACCTGGGTCTCAAACCTGGGGCTCTGGCATCTCCACTACAGCACACAGACCTGAGCCCGGACTCCCTAATGCCCTCCTGCAATGTGGCTGCTCTAGCTCTTTGCCCGGGGTGCAGCGTGAGAAAACTCGACCGTCCACCATGCACATTACCGGAAATTTGAACAGCCTGCCAACGCATCCCGCTGAGCAGCCATTTTGATCTGAGCGTTGCCAGCAACTGGACAAACGCACTGCAGCAATTATGCAGGGATGACAAACAGGGAGGTGTAACTGCCATTGTGGGAGGAGAGGAAACAATAGTAATTAAACGTAACCACCCATGATTTTTGCACCAAATAATGGTTTCCAATAATTATCTTAATAAGCATTTCACTGATTAGCTAATTTCCTAACCTTAGAATAATATCTTCAGATGCCTTGTGATTTCACAACTTCCAAGGGAGAAAAAGAATCCCAGAAAAAGCAAAGACAAAAGGCCATCTGGGGTCTGACTAATGAACCATGGAACTAAGACTGCAGATTATACAGGCATGGCTTAGCCAAAAATGCTCAATTATGGCTCAAACTAGACCTCCCCCTCCTTCCAAGAGGAAGAGGATATCAGTCCAAGAGCCGGGCCATTGTCTGATGGCCTGTAGTAACCCATCTTGTGGTTTCCCAGTAGCTTTTGATTTGCCATCTCTAATTTCTATGATGCTTCAGTAATACTTCTTAATGGAGGAAAAGTTTACAAGAGAGCTGAATTCCCCTTATGTGATGGAGGAAGTTAGATGAGCAAAGAAACCCAGCTCCAATGAGAAGTGGACTAGAAAGCCCAGCTCTTATGTCAGCAATACCATGGAAAATGATTTATAGATGGCGATGATAAAGCTCCATGTTAGAACAAAGTGGTAACCATCACTGGTTTTGAGCTGTTGTGTCAATATGAGCATGAGTAGAACAGACCTAGTGATTTCTGGCCAATATTAGTGCAGATAGATGCCTAGGGGACACAGTGAGTTAGTCTGACACTGGGACAGGAAGGTCATGTACACATTAGGTCACCAGTGAAATGAATTTAATGACCTCTACTTAATCCATAGAAGGCTTCTTTCTCTATCATCAGACAAACATCCACTCTTGGCAGTCACAGCTCAGGGAGGCTGGGCATGGGGGTTAAATCTCTTTAGATGCTTATGCAATCTATGCAATCAGTGTCTTACTTCCAGAAGAACCAAAATTACCCACAGTTTCAGGGTAAAAACCCCTATTAGCTCTGGATTAGTGTTAGGAATAATACTGAATAATTAACAACCTAAACTACTTGGCCCATGTGCACCTGCCACTTCTTTCGCCTTATTTTTTTCTTTCCAGATTTCCACTAATTGTCACTATCTGATCAGCTTTCCTCAATTTCATAAAGCAGGTGCCAGGATTCATTAACACTGTGAGTCCTGTGGCCCTTTGTCTGGATGGTAACCAGTCTTAGTGCATAGGGTGGTCAGCTTTCTTCCTCTGGGGCACAGTGCATTCCATTTGTGACATACTCTGCCTGAATCAGACTGCGAGCCAGAAAGGTCAAGTCCTATCACAGCTATTTCTGAGTGCACATTTGAAGAGACAGCCAAATGTGTCACCACCTCATACTTCAAGCATTCAATACATGAAATGAAAAGATTCTAGATGATTTTTCTTGGTAGGCACATTACAGAACTACTCCCTGCTGTGGAGGTTGGGGGAGGAAGGGATGGGGTGCTGTGTGTCTCTACTAGCAAAAGGTTCTACAGGAGTTCTTTGTAAATACTTTGCTAATTAACATGAACATGCATTAAATAAGTAGCCAACAGGTCTTGCAAAAATGTTCAGTCCCATTATCTCTCCTGTGTGACTTAAACACTGTTTGTTGATGAGTGGGGCTTCAGGCATGCAGTATTCTGAGGCTGCTTTGTTTTAACCCCACATCCACCACTTAATATAGAAAGCTCTAAAATTTTCAACTCTTTCCCTCATTTTCCTGGTCTTTTAATTTGCTGAGAGGGCACTGCCCTCTCTCCGAGGTTTTGTGGAGGCCACATTTACACTTGTTATACTAAACAGAAGCATTCCATCTCCCGGGAAGACTCACTCACTCTTGTCTTACATTTTTGTTTAGTTAAAATGTTTCTAAATAATGTCATTAAATCCAGATCCCATTTAGCTGTAGCATATGGATTTTCCCACTATATAAACAGCTTTCAAACTAAACTATCTCTGGGCAAATGTAATTTCCTGTTACCCAGAATATATCCATGCTGGGCTCCCAGGGGTTCTGGAAAATGTATTCTTGCTCTTTCAACCCTGTCTCTTCAGCTCTGAATCAGCATGGTAACGTGACACCTGTACACGCAAACAGAAAATACCCTGTAGGACCCTCAGAAGTTCCATATGGATGGGGAACATCTTCATTCTCCTCCAACTGACACTTCTAGGGTCTCCTAGCTAGCTTCAAAGAATCTTGCATTTAATTTTAACTGCAGTAATTGTATGTGTCAGAAGAAAACCACCAATATCTGATACTGTATAATAATGATAATTAATAATACCTTCCAACTCAAAGGAACCCAAAGTTTTTACGTAGTAGGTACACTATACAGGGATCACAACCACTACTCCCAGCAGCAATGTGCAGCTACTTCTAGGGCAGAACAGCAAAGGTATTTAATAGCGACTGCTTCAGAAAAGCAATTCCAAGAGGGAGTGAAGAAGAATACTGTATCGTATGAAACTCCAGGGAGAATTTACAAAGGCAGGATGTAATTACCCAAAGTGGAATTTGGCCTGGACATCAGGGTTAACATGCCTGCTCTTGCAAAAGTCCCAAGGGTCTGCAGTCCAGTTTTGCATCCCCTCTCAAAGACCAGCAGCAATGTGCCCCCTAATTTCATGTGGGGCATCAGATCATTACGCACTTAGAGGGGAAGAGTGCCACCTACTGACTATCCAGGGAAGCCTAATTTTAATACATTAAAAAGGTGAACTAATGATACTTGTATGTAACAGTAAGCACATCTCAGGGTCAGTCACAGCTGTATCCTTCATCTTCCTATGCTCTGCCTTTTGTTTACTCTCATTGCTCACTGTGTTTAGGCTAATTTAGACTATAGCCTCCCTGGGGCAAAGACTTGTTTTTTAATTGCCTGCAAAGCTCCATACATGCCAGTGGCACTGCATGAGATGAGTTATTATTTATGTATGTATTTACTATACATGCAGATAAGCGTTAGGGTATGAACAGTGGTGGATAGTCCTATGGGCACACGGCAGAGTGTATGGAATATCAGAGAAAGCTCTTTCAATAATTACCTTGCCTCTGGAAGGGATATGCAACAGCTACGTAGGAAGTGCAGTATCTTTCCCCTGTGAGAACTTGAGCTTTCCCAACTGCTTCACGTTATCATTTTTATTATATTTTGTGTGTAAAAAGTGCTTTTAAAAGTGCTGCAAATCAAGATGACAGAGAGCTGCAAATGTTCCGGCGAACACCAACTAAAACTAGCTAAAATGGCTAAAGCCTTGTTCCAGGGTTTAGATGTACAGAGCTTCTTGAGAATACGGTGTTATTGTTAAGACAAGAGTGTTAGAAAAGAGCAGTATGATCCAGCTGTCACTGAGTCCATGGCAATCTTTCAGTGGGTTTTGGATCAGGCCCTTAATGAATAGAAACATTCCCACAACATAATAAGCTTTCTAAAGACCGAGTGGGTTATTGTGGCAGAACCAGAGGAAGTGGTAGGAGGGGAAGTTTTGGTGCAACCAGGTTTATGTGGAGCTAAGCAAACAATTCACAAGAAACAAGTAATTCTGTGACTTTTTGTCCCTTTTCTTATGTATGGTTTGTCTGTGAACAGACTGTAGCTTTTATAAATTTCCTTGCTGTTTACAATCATCAGTTGTTGGTACAAACAACACCAGACCATGAGCTGAGGAACTGGTCACCGCAAGTATTCCATCGAGTGTTCACTATTTGAGTTGTACTAAGTCATGTGGCAATATGTTTCATGAGTGTGTAATCTAACCTTCATAAACTATTTCTGCCCCAAACAAATTTTGCTTCACCACAAATTTGTGATTTCAGCTATTAGCCTGAAATGCACTTTGCACAATCATTTGTTCTGATTAATTTTAATATAAAGTGAATAAAAATGGATGTGAATACAGTGGATGCAAAATTCTAGTCTAAAACTCACAGAGATGATTTTTCTTGCTGATTGCCCAGCTCTCATAACTAGTTTTCAAGGTTTCCTTATACTAAATAACCTTTGACCCTGCTTGCATCTAGCAAAAACAGGAGTCTGAAGGTCAAAGGTTAATGGGCCTGGAAATTATCATATGTTTATCAGCAAAATAAACTTGGAATAATTTTGGAGCAAATGCCAATCTGTTCCCACCAGCTCAGCTTCCTAAGAAAACACAATGAAATTAACACTCTGGGCAGTAACAGCCTGGAGAGTGAATATTTTCACAAGCCTGTGAGGCTCTGTGGTGGAGTTTCAAGTCAGTTTGCAAGTCAGTTGCCGACATTCTCAGCAGCACAGGGAGACAATGGGAGCTGTTTATTTGCTGCTTTCTAACTTAGGTCCCAATCCTGCTCCCACTAAGTTAATGGCAAAACTCCCTTTAACACCATAGAATCCTAAAAGATCAGGGCTGGAAGGGACCTCAGGAAGCCATCTAGTCCAACCCCCTGCTCAATGGCAATGGCAGAGGATCAGACACTAGAAATTGAGCAGGCAACACTTGGCGTCACACTGGGACACCGAGTCACTGGGACACCAACAGACTAATATGAGTCTGAACCGGAGACCAAATAGCTTTGGGATTTTAATAATTACCTACATGATGAAAAGTTGCCCAGACAACTCTGGGCAGTTAATTGATAAGGATTCATTTCCAAGATAAGGATTCATTTCCATCTGTTTCTAATTAAATGTGTTTGACACATCTTTCTATATGATGTAGGAGACAACATAGGAGATACTGAAAACATTCTTATTAAATCCATATGGCCAGTCCCATGGCTATCTGCAGCCAATTAAATAGGATGAAGAGCTGTGGGGGGAGCAAAGATCTATCTTGAAAAGGACTTTGGGAGTTTTAAAGAAGAGGCTCAGAACCCAGCATTACATCAGCAGTGCCTTATTCACTCCCTGTACAGAAACTATTAACTCAGCAAAAGGGGAATTGAGTTCTCCTTTTTATTGGAGGAGTGTGGGAACAGCGAGCTGGGTAGAGTGCTCTTGGGATGGGATAATGAAAGAGGAAAACTCCTTACCTCAGAAGCTAGGAATTGCCAGACTGGATCAGAACTAACAGATCCATCTAGGGCAGTCATGGGCAGATCTCCTCCTAAGGCCTCGTAGTTAGAGGTTGGCTTTGGCCCTGAAGCGTGAGGTTTTTAACTCCTTAAAAAGTCTTTTTAGCATTAACTATTATAACGCTGGATATGAGTGTTCTCAATAGAAATGTCCAATCCCTGCTTGAAGCTTTCAGAGGTCCTGGCCTCTCTTTACTCTCCAAATACAGCAGATCCTCTGAGCCCAGGAAGACAATCTTTGGCATTAGAAGCCATCTGACACAGGAGGTCTTGTAAAACAAATACAAAATATAGCTGAGACACGATTTGTCTCTGGGTTTCAGTCATCACTGTGACAGATCTGGGCTCTCTGGTCATATGGTGAGTTTCTTGAACTCACTTGCTAAAGTTGGAGGGATTGTTTCTGCAAAACAAAATGTTTTCTTCCTGACCTACTAGAGGCTGTGGAATCTGTGTGCACCTCTAAACCAGTCTTCTGGGGCAGGATGGGGGTATTAGGTATAAACAGCCCCATGCTAAATATATGTCTAAAAACACCAGTAAAACAATTCAGGAATACACACAACGCCTGCAAAGAAGCATCTTTGGGGAGGGGTGCATCTATACAAACCAACTATGCAGAGAAGAACAAAGCAGTGCCAGTAAAGGGTCCTGCAGTTTCAAGGGAAAAGCAGAAAAACAAGGTTGAGAGAAAAGGATACTGATGAAATGTCCCTTGAAAATGTAAATTAAAAAAAAAAAAGGAGGACAGTGATAGTTTCCTTGGTGGTAACAGGGAACTGGTCGGTGAGTTAGGGAGCAGAGGGGCCAGAACCTTTCTACTGCTTGGACTCCAAGAGGACTTCGTGGCTGCCTGGGGCCACAGCTCAGCAATATGCTCGTTTTCCACTACCATCCCCCCTGCAAAATTAAGAGCCCAAATCTGCTCACATATCTAGGGCAGGATTTAGCTCGTTCGACAGGGGCAGTGTGCCCGTTTTCTATTCAGAACATGTGTACATCCCATAATGTTCCTTATGAAGATCCAGGTTTAGTTAAGAAACCTCCTGTGTGGGACTGCATGCTGAGTGGCAACTAGTATGGTACATCAACCAGCTAGTGTGAGAGCTCCACTCATATGAGAAGTTTGAAGAAAACTCACTGGCAGCCCTTGGCAAAGGTTGATTGGGGCCGCAACATCCTTCATAAAAGACTGCTCTTTCTTGAGCATTCCTTTTGCAGGTGATGAATATGGTGACATTGTAGTACATATATGCAGCAAAACTTGAACAATTACCGACATGAAATTTAAATCAGTTCTTACTCCTGTTGCCTGAACACTGATCACACTTATACAGACGGATTAGTATGAGTCAATGAGCCAGTAATTAAGTGAACATCTCTCTGAGACCTGACCCTTTGTTGTAACATCTAATACAGTAATATTTTACATTTATATATCACGTTCCATCTAACGAGCCCCAAGCACTTCCCCAATTCTCTCTCTACTGATATCTACATTATATCACCCCATAAATGCAGCCTCCTCTGGGTAAAAAAGGTGACAGCCAGGGTGCAAATGGCACACAAGATGTTGCACAGCAACGTGGAGACGGGACTTTATGGCCACAGACACCATGGCCAATCTCTATCAACTTTCCTAGAAAAAGTGTCCACAGAAAGCTGGATGGAGTTCAATATATCAAACATAAAGACCATCCAGAGGGCATTTATGGTTCACTTTCATCTGAATTCCACTGACATTTCAAACATTGAGATTTCCTGTGTTTGCGTCTTACTTTCGAAGCAATGTGAGAAGGTTTAAGGGAATTCAGAATGTGTATTTCTGTTGGAAAACAGCGTTTCTTGGCCTATGGCCAAACAGAATAGTTTTTTAAAAAGAACTGGGAACTTAGACAATTTTTTTTGCACACCATCCATTCCTGTCCTCCACCGCTACCGCAGCTAAATGTATACTCTTCACACTGTGCTAATTATTAAAGGATGTGAATTTCTCGTATCTTTCATCCTCAGAAATCATTTCAGCCCACAATCCAGAGGAAGTACATTTATTATTTATTACACGTGCCACCATGGCATCCAGGCACACAACACATTGTGCATAGAATAAGTAAAGAAATGTGTTTTAGTAGAAGCTGTTGAGTAGAGCACCAAACAACTGAATGTGTGTCAAAAACAAGCAGAGGAGGAGCTATAAAAATCCAGATATCCATGTTCCTGGGGGTATTTCTAATAACATTTAGTACGAAGAGTATTCTTTGCAAACATCTGGTTAAATGAAGCATGAGTCTATGCAACCAAAGCACTTTCTTTCACAAAACAGGATTTTGTTGCAGTTGGCCAATTTGTCTGTGCCATAACCAAAAGGTCATAATTCAGAATTTAAAAGGCACAAGAAAGTAGTTAAGTATCAGGAAAGTAGGTCAAGAGTCAAGCTCTGTTCTGCCACGGCATCTATTCCATCTTTATGCTGTAATGGAAATGTGTAGTGTTATGAACAGAGCGTTTTAATGGGAGAGAACAGCGGTTGTCATATCAGGCATGCTAAAGATGATGTTTTCAGTGCAAGGAGGACACTTCAAGAGTGTCTGAAGCTAGGGGTTGATTTAAGAGCAAGATATGAATGTCATAATCAATAGAGATGATGATATTTACAGTGCAGCTCAGTACGTTGCTACAAACTGGAAATGAAGGAACCAAACAAGCAAAGGTGACAATGTATGACGGACTTGAAGCTATCAGTTTTAATAGATGAAAATATCAGTAGTAGTCAATAATCTGATTTTACAGATAGGGAAAATGTCTTTAAAAAATTCAAGTATGTCCTGAGTCCTATTGAGAAAGAGAGAATGAGTCTGGATCCAGGCCGTGTTCAAATCCTGCCACTCCTTCCTGCTCAATCTCTCTGAGATCCATCCTTTTATTCCCAAAGCCAAATCGTTGTATCCTACCTCAACCACTGCAACAACCTCCTCTCTGGTTTCCTCCATACAGTCACTGGCTCCCAGTCCCTTTAGTCCATATCAAAAACACAGCATTCGAAGCTCTCGTGATTTTATTACAAGTCTCACGACATTTGGTGGTTTAAAGCCCTGGCTCCTACAGTTATGTAATTATGGGAGAGTCTCCACTTTCATTTAAAAAAACATTTCCAGATCTTGTGGTTGCAGAGAAAAGCGGAAAAACATGACCCTAAAGACTCAAAAAGCGAAAGACAAATTAAAAAAACCCAAAATAATTATTCAATAAAATTTGAAGAGCTCATGATTTATGGGGCCTGACTCATGAATTTTGAATGGTTGGGGTTGGCAAGACTGAATGTAGTTATTAATGTCACCTTCCCTGATTGCCATTTTGATCATATCACTCCCCTACTCAAATCCCTCCATTGGCTGCTCATCTACGATTGCTTCAGATTCAAACTGCTTGTGACCACCTTCCATACTCTGTATCAGCATTTCTCAACCCTTCTGATATCAGGGACTGGCTTGCTGCCTTCCTTAACTGTGTCAGGGAGATCTTGTGGACTGGCGCCAGTCCACAGACCAGCCATTGAGAAACACTGCCCTATATAACTTTGCCTCTCCCTACTTATCTTCCCTTGTTCAGCTTCACACCATTTCCACCCCATCCACACTGCTTTGCCTCAACTTTCTGTTTGTCAGCTTTTTAAGTAACTGCTTCCATGTCTTCTTCCACATGGCCCATAATGCATGGTATGGCGTCCCTGTGTCTGTGAGTGCTCCCTATGGCTCCAGAAAAATAGTCAGTGTCATAGCATGCTTGATAAGAACATAAGAATGGCCACACGGGGCCAGGCCAATAGTCCATCTAGCCCAGTCTCTTGTCTTCTGACAGAGGTCAGTACCAGATACATCAGAGGGAATGAACAGAACAGGGCAATTATCGAGTGATCAATTCCTTATCATCCAGTCCCAGCTTCTGGCAGTCAGAGACTTAGGAATACCCAGAGCACAGAATTGCATTCCTGACCATCTTGGACCTATCCTCCAGGAACTTTGCAAATTCTTTTTGAACCCAGTTATACTTTTGGCCTTCACATCCCCTGGCAACGAGTTCCACAGGTTGGCTGTGCATCGTGCGCAGACGTACTTCCTTTTGTTTGTTTTAAACCTGCTGCCTATAAATTTAATCAGGTGACCCCTCGGGGGGTGGAGGGACCGTGCCAGGGACCATGCCACGGGGGGGGGGGAGGTGGGGCCGTGCCATAGACCCTGCCACGGGGGGGAGGCGGGGCCGTGCCATAGACCCTGCCACGGGGGGGGGGGAGGCGGGGCCGTGCCATAGACCCTGCCACGGGGGGGGGGAGGCGGGGCCGTGCCATAGACCCTGCCACGGGGGGGGGGGGAGGCGGGGCCGTGCCATAGACCCTGCCACGGGGGGGGGGAGGCGGGGCCGTGCCATAGACCCTGCCACGGGGGGGGGGAGGCGGGGCCGTGCCATAGACCCTGCCACGGGGGGGGGAGGCGGGGCCGTGCCATAGACCCTGCCACGGGGGGGGGGGAGGCGGGGCCGTGCCATAGACCGTGCCACGGGGGGGGGGGAGGCGGGGCCGTGCCATAGACCGTGCCACGGGGGGGGGGGAGGCGGGGCCGTGCCATAGACCGTGCCACGGGGGGGGGAGGCGGGGCCGTGCCATAGACCGTGCCACGGGGGGGGGGAGGCGGGGCCGTGCCATAGACCGTGCCACGGGGGGGGGGGAGGCGGGGGCCGTGCCATAGACCGTGCCACGGGGGGGGGGAGGCGGGGCCGTGCCATAGACCGTGCCACGGGGGGGGAGGCGGGGCCGTGCCATAGACCGTGCCACGGGGGGGGGGAGGCGGGGCCGTGCCATAGACCGTGCCACGGGGGGGGGGAGGCGGGGCCGTGCCATAGACCGTGCCACGGGGGGGGGAGGCGGGGCCGTGCCATAGACCGTGCCACGGGGGGGGGAGGCGGGGCCGTGCCATAGACCGTGCCACGGGGGGGGGAGGCGGGGCCGTGCCATAGACCGTGCCACGGGGGGGGAGGCGGGGCCGTGCCATAGACCGTGCCACGGGGGGGGAGGCGGGGCCGTGCCATAGACCGTGCCACGGGGGGGGAGGCGGGGCCGTGCCATAGACCGTGCCACGGGGGGGGAGGCGGGGCCGTGCCATAGACCGTGCCACGGGGGGGGAGGCGGGGCCGTGCCATAGACCGTGCCACGGGGGGGGAGGCGGGGCCGTGCCATAGACCGTGCCACGGGGGGGGGGAGGCGGGGCCGTGCCATAGACCGTGCCACGGGGGGGGAGGGACTGTGCCATAGACCCTGCCACGGGGGGGGGAGGCGGGGCCGTGCCATAGACCGTGCCACGGGGGGGGAGGCGGGGCCGTGCCATAGACCGTGCCACGGGGGGGGTGAGGCGGGGCTGTGCCATAGACCGTGCCACGGGGGGGGGTGAGGCGGGGCCGTGCCATAGACCGTGCCACGGGGAGGGGGAGGCGGGGCCGTGCCATAGACCGTGCCACGGGGGGGGAAGGCGGGGCCGTGCCATAGACCGTGCCACGGGGGGGGGAGGCGGGGCCGTGCCATAGACCGTGCCACGGGGGGGGGGGAGGCGGGGCCGTGCCATAGACCGTGCCACGGGGGGGGGGAGGCGGGGCCGTGCCATAGACCGTGCCACGGGGGGGGGGAGGCGGGGCCGTGCCATAGACCGTGCCACGGGGGGGGGGAGGCGGGGCCGTGCCATAGACCGTGCCACGGGGGGGGGAGGCGGGGCCGTGCCATAGACCGTGCCACGGGGGGGGAGGCGGGGCCGTGCCATAGACCGTGCCACGGGGGGGGAGGGACTGTGCCATAGACCCTGCCACGGGGGGGGGAGGCGGGGCCGTGCCATAGACCGTGCCACGGGGGGGGAGGCGGGGCCGTGCCATAGACCGTGCCACGGGGGGGGGGAGGGACTGTGCCATAGACCCTGCCACGGGGGGGGGAGGCGGGGCCGTGCCATAGACCCTGCCACGGGGGGGGGAGGCGGGGCCGTGCCATAGACCCTGCCACGGGGGGGGGGAGGCGGGGCCGTGCCATAGACCCTGCCACGGGGGGGGAGGCGGGGCCGTGCCATAGACCCTGCCACGGGGGGGGAGGCGGGGCCGTGCCATAGACCCTGCCACGGGGGGGGAAGGCGGGGCCGTGCCATAGACCCTGCCACGGGGGGGGAAGGCGGGGCCGTGTCAGGTACCCTGCCATGGCGGGGGACGACCGTACCTTAGGCTGCGCCAGGCGGGGGGGGGCGCTGACCCGCCGGGCGGGGCCCGAGGCACCACAGGGAGCCCGCGGGCCCGTGACAGGCTACAGCAGCACGAACACGCCCCTTGAACGGCAGAGTGACGCATGCGCAGAATCTCATTCCCCGGCACATGCGTACAACAGCCCAACTTCTCACGCGCTCTACGCCCCTTGGGAGTGGCGCACGCGCAGGGCTGCTCTAACGTGGGACCGCTGCTCCCTTTCGGCTCTCAGCGAAGCTGGGGCGGTGCTTTTACGGCAGTCGTAAGTGAAGTGCGCACGACAGCCGCCGGCGTCGGAGTGGAGGAAGCAGGGGGGCCTGGCTTTGTCTGTAAGGGCGGGGGCCCCTTGGAAGGGGGCGGGGGCCCCGGGTGTTATTTGGGGCGCCGTGGGCCGGAGTTCGGGGGCCGATGTCCTGGTGGGGGGCTGCGGGGAGGGGGGTTGGGGCGCGGGGAGGGGGGGAGGTTGGCGGTTGGGGTGGGAGGGGGAGCTGGGGGGGCTGCGGGGAGGGGGGGTTGGGGCGCGGGGACGGGGGGGTTGGCGGTTGGGACGGGGTGGGAGGGGGAGCTGGGGGGGGCTGCGGAGGACACGGGTTGCGGGGGCTCTGGCTCCGGAGTGGGCGGCCGGTAGGTGTCTTGGGGGGGCTGCGGGGAGGGGGTAACCTGGGCGGGCCGGGGATGAGTTTCCGGTCAGTTTCAAGCGGACACTTTGACTGAGGGAGACTTCAGCAGGCTCATTGAAACTGGCAAGGCGGCGGCTCCGCGGGGGGGTAGGGCAAACTCTGCCTGGAAACCCCCCCCCGGCCCGCGCGTAGGGCTGTAGGGTGGGGCGAGCCTGCTGTACTTCTCGGCGTCCGGGTGGCTCTGGTGGTCGTGTCATGTGTTGGACCCCTTGTTTCCTCCCACAGAACAGCCAGTTCCAGCTGTGCGATGCGGCCGCAGCAGGCACCTGTTTCTGGTAAAGTCTTTGTCCAGCGAGACTACGGTAGCGGCACCAGGTGCCAGTTCCAGACCAAGTTCCCCCTGGAGCTGGAAAACAGGGTAAAAGTTTTGTTTTAACTTAACTTGGGTTGGGTTACGGACAGGATCAAAAAAGGCCGGAGCTAGCTGCCGGGGTGACGGGAGAGCGTACCTGCTGTGCACTCCTCCCTGCGGCCTGTGCCTGAAGAAGGGGATGTGATAGGATGTGCTCAGAATGAGTCCTGTATTGTTTACAGCCAACGATGTATGTGGTGTTTTCCCGACAACTAAGGTGACCGCTTCCTACATACTTATACAAACTACCCTGCATATGTTTTTTTTTTTTAAATCCGTTTGAGTTGTTCGCTGTGGGGTGGTGGTTAGAGTAGATGCTAGGGAGTCAAGACTGATTATTTTTTATTATTATTTTTCCTACTTCAGTGACTGGTTTACTGTGTAATCTTTAACAAGTGACTTTACTCTCTGTGCCTCAGTTCCTAAATCTGTAAAAGCTGTACCTACCTAACTCGGAGTGGTTAAGGCTTAAAGGGATACTGCCAACTTGAAATCTAGCCAATTTTAAGAGAGTTAAAAGTAGTTTTAGTATAACACCATACCTGAGATCTACTGCCAGTTTTGGTGGGTTTATAACATTTTCTAAAGTGAACTGGTAAAATAGAAGGAAACATCTTTTGCTCCGCTCTCTTTCAGTTACGGTGACCTTACTTGATACAAGTAATCAGAATAGATTTTTTTTTAAAATCCAGGCAAAATGGGTTTAAGTTGACTCTCCCTATAATTGTTTTGCTAAAGATTTTAGGCTTCTTGAATGAGGCACTCTAGAAGAGTAATGGAGTATTAAATTAGAAATCATATTAAAAATTAATTTTAATAGTTAATCTTAAACTGCCTTTGTTCAGTGGATGGCGCTGCTTTGTCTGGGAGATGACATTTTGCCAATACTTCCTCAGCCAAGGCCTCTGCTTAGAAGAAATTTGACACCATGGGAAATGAGATTATCAAAGTAGTTGTAAACTGCATTCTGTCTTTTATTTTCAGTTAATAGGACTATGATTTAAATAGTACCAAACTAACCATGGATAAAAATGGAGCCTGCCTTCCAACCCACATTAATAATCTGACTCCTTAAATTTACAGTTGGGGAGCTGCATTTGCTATGGCCTAATCTATGTAGTCAGGCCGTCACAGCGGCATTTTTCTGGTTAGTATTTTTTAACATGTTTGAACAAAAATAGTGATAGGTTCCTCTTCCACTTCCCTGTATGCAAAATGGGGCTAATGATACTTATCACCTCAGTGAGGTGCTTTGAGATCTGTGAACACAAAGCTCTAGGTAAGAGCCAGTTTGTTTGTTTGTGATCTGACTTTTACATTACATGGTACAGGTATTCGGCTTTAATGCACAGCCCAGTTATTCTTGCTCTTAGTATAAACTGAAATGAATCCCTCATTTTCTGTTTGCTACAATTAGTTTATAGCAGTTACTTTCTATAATTTCTGCCTTTGATTTTAGGGGGAGGGTTTTGCTCAGATACAAATTTGTAGCGGGAGTGCTTAGATAGTCTCTGCACTGTACAACAGTGTGTTTCTCATGCACAAAGTATGGGAGCGCACAATGTCATCTTGAGTGCATTCAGTGTTTAATTATTAGAAAATTGTCAGAAAGATGTAGATATAGTAATGAGTGTTTTCTTGCCAGCCTTGTGGCTTGGCTGATGGGGTAATTGCAGAGGTGAGGTGATACTTTGTCACTGAGTAAAAGGGTGTGGACAGGACTATATAGGAGCAATCCATAGCAGTGCCTTTCAGGAAGGCCTTCCAGTATCATGATTTGTGTTGGTAATGTAGCTGGTCACTAACAGAAGAAACTGAATAGTAGCAAGGGTGAGAATGGCACCTCACAAGCTGGATAAAATAGGTGAAAACTCTACAGTCCTGACCAGACTGGCAGCCTTTAGGAGGTAAATCGATACAGTTCTTAAAGAGAGGTTGTGAACGTAGGAGCTCTGACTGGGGGAAGATGATATTTATACATGAAGTTCTAGTATAAAATCTAATGCGTTTTAAATATTAGTAAACAGATTCTTCCAGCTTTCGTAAGTTGCTTTATATAGAAGTGGTTTGTGTCTGCATTTGTCTGCTTTCAACTCAGAATAGCATACTATGAAAGGGATGGAGACTTTATCTAAATATCATTCTGCTACCTTGTTGTGTATCATTTCCTGTTCAGTCTTTAAAATACAGAATGTTCAATAACCCTATAGTTTATACCAACATTCTTAAACGTGCATAATTAGAATCAGAGGTGAGTGTTCTTGGCGTTATCTCGGTGTGGGAGGAGTCCTTTCATTATAAAGTCTGATTAAAGCAACTAAACCTACCTACCTAACTCTAATCTCTTACTCTAGACACTGTAAAGTCTTTATTACAAATATTGACTTTGTGCATATCAGGAATGGCTGAAACACTGAATAAGAAGCAGCGTATTAAAGCTCACACATTTATCTTAATGCGAGCTAAGGGCTAGAGCCCACATCCTTTATGCATCCAACTCTCCTGTGGACCATAATCTTTATCAAAAATAAAGAAGTAGAAATTCTGTTAATTTGTATACATTCTGGCTTCTTGTCAGTTGCTCTTTTTTTTGTTGTTGTTCATTGATCATGATTAGAAGACATTTGATTTTTGATGTGAACATCTAGACATAACAATATGCTTAAAATGCTCATTCACATCATTTATGAAACATTGATATTTATGCTTTCTGTAATCCTGAGAAAAGGTGTCCCTTGTAACAGTAACACAAACTACATCTGTTATGCCAGTGAAAAAGAAAGCATTTATTGTTGTGCAGTTATGTCTACCACAGTCCTCTCTCATGGTGAGAAGGCTGTTCTGCTGAGCCTGCACTTCAGTGGCTTCACAGGTACCCTCTCAAGTACTTTCTTTCATTTTGTTACTGTCAATTGTAATGTTTTATTAAGCTACAAAATAACCCCTCCTTGCCAATTGCTCTTTCTTCTATAGCGGGTAAATGTCACTTTGGGTCCTGTTTCCTTCTCTCCTGCCCTGTAGGTACACTAATCAGCTTAGTTTTTCCTTGTTAATTTTATTTATAACTTGTTTGATCAACTCTGCCATAATTATGCAAAATAGTCAAGGCCTTAAGTGAAAAATGTGTATTTGAAATCTAGAGGACCTTCCCCCTCCAGATGAGCAGTTTTCACCTAGGTTGTACTTTGAACCTAACAAGTTACACATAATGCAGTTTAAATAAGGGCAGCAAATGAGAGACAGAGGATGAAGCACATTGTCAATGAGTGCCTGCTGATAGGTTCAACGGTGGCCTAGAAGAACTCCTTCACACCACTTAAGATGCCATCTCTTGGCTAGATGACTATGCACACAATAAATGAGTAATGTGGGAATACACATTTGATCTAATGACTTTAGATCACTTAGCTGCTATTTAACCAAATGCTACAATTTATGGAAGTAATTTGGTACCTAAACCAAACCTTTGCTCTCCATATTGTTTGAAACTGTCTGTAGGTGACATTGCTGATTAACGGACTGTTCTAGCACAGAAGCTAGATCTCTGTATTGGGGATCAGTGAGTCTTGAATGAGAAATTTGCTGGGTTAGTCTTGTTAAACTCAATCTCTTTTGCAGATCGATAGGCAGCAGTTTGAAGAGACGGTTCAAACTCTAAATAACCTTTATGCAGAAGCTGAGAAGCTTGGGGGCCAATCTTATCTTGAAGGATGTCTGGCCTGTCTGACTGCCTACACTATCTTTTTGTGTATGGAGACACATTATGAAAAGGTGAGCCTGTTACATTTCATGCAATAAACTTAAAGCAAATGAAACTCACAATGTTGTATGTGAAAGTTATGATCTGTCAACAGGAGAAATGTTTTGCTTTTTTACTTCGTTTATAAAGTTTTCTCGTATAACAGCGTAGTTCATCACTGTAGTACAAATACGGAATAAGCTTTCACCTGCTATCCTGAAAAATCCTGGTCTGTTCTCCTCTCACTTATATTTGAGAGTTGCAAGTGTATATGCAGGGAATAAATGCCAACTTGAGTCACTGGTTGGAGAGTAGCAAAGAAATAAAATGTCATGTTCCAGATGTGTGAAGAGATCATCCTGCTGCTAGGATAAACTATAACCATACAAAGATAATGTGCAGTTTTAGGAGAAAAGTCAAAGATACATTTTCAACCTATCAGTCACTCAGTGTGCCCAGCTAGTTGAACCATTCCTAACCCAATCATGTTTAACTTTAAAATCCATTAGACAAACACTAAACTGGAGAGTTTTAACACTGAATGTTTATTAATTTCTTCTGGGATTAAATTACTGATGAGGAAAGATTTTAAGTGACCTGCTTAGTGCTGTTCAGAACTGCTGGCTTCCAGTCCTTCGGTGAACAACTAGATCATTCTAAATTATAAAAATGTTGTGGTCTGATACCTTCTCTTTAAAAATGAAGATTTTCTTTCTTGTTTAAACACCCTGACACACTGGCTTGAGGAACTAGAAGCCATTCATACTTTCACACCTGCATGCATCCATGCTTACATATGTGGTCTGAATTTAGTATTGGCAGTTCTCTTTATTTTATTTTTATGCAGTCTGAGTTCACAAAGCCAATGAGTAAATGGCCAAGTCAGTATCTGAATATATTCAGCATCCCTTCTATAAATGAAAGGAGAGTTTAAAGAAGCCTGATAATTTAATATTGCTGACTTGAAATAAAAACATGTTCCAAATCATTCTATTCATGATTACTGCTGTATATTATATATGAACAGAAGCCTTTTGCCATCCCTTCTGAGCTGGGTGATAAATTGTGCTTGTTTGCGATATATTTTATTTATGTAGATCTCTTTGGCCTATCTGATGTAAGAAGAGTGACTTTTTAGACCTTAGGCTGCACCAGCTGAAATGTCTTTTTACAACTGAGAACTAGACTGGGACAGAGATGGCAAGGCAGATAATTTTTCTTTTCAAATCTCATTGGAGAAAACAGCATTCCTGGTCATGCTAAGAGAACAGAGCAAAGAGATGGTTAATTCTTGTGACTAGCTATCTCTAACTTTTTGTGTTTGTTGCACTTACTACTATACTGTGTAATTTGTTTGAATATCTAGTTGGTTTTACAAACAACTTTTTTGACCCTCTCAAAATAAGATTGATTTCCATAATGTGATCATCTTGCCATTTTCTTTAATCAGTATAGATTTCTAAATACGCAATATTGTAGCTAAAACCTCACCAGAAAGCTCCTCCATCAAAACTTACATTTGATTAAACTGAACTGGAGTGTGTCCCTAAGTAGTAACCCTTAGCAGAGTATGGATGGATGCATTTCAGGAATTCTTTATTTGAAATCAGTCATGCAGTCATTTTGTAAGAGACTTAAGTAGTAATGGATTGTGGAGATGGATATGCCATCTCTAGTTTCCACTTCTTGCGGCTTGACTGAGCAGGAAATGGGAGAGTTGGAGAGATCTGAGCTGGATATCTTTATGGCATGCTTGCTTCCATTATGTGTTTGAAGAAGGCTGACACACATCTATTGAGAGAAAGAAGAAACAAAACTCTGACTAGTAAAAGCTTCCTGAACTGGAACGGAGGTTTCCGTAAATCTGAAGGAGCAGTGTGTGTGAGAGACCAAAGTGAAACTTCACACTGCTAATAAAATACAAAAGTCATTCAACTAAGACTGTTTCAGAGATTGTATTGGTTTTCTGCTGTTACTATGTATAGTCTGTTCTCTTAAAACAAGATGCTCTTTACTTTATATATACATATAATCTGAATTTCCAGAAGTCAGTTGCATTATGCAGAGCTTTATATTTAAGGTGTCCTTGGTGAAATTACTTCCTTGGTTTGGTCCTAATCTGGATGCCTTTCTGGAAGATTTGCTTTAGTCAAACACAAGTTACTGGGCTCCATTCATGGGTAACTGGGTGAAATTCTATGGTCTATGTTAGACAGGAAGTAAGACTAGATTATCTAATGGTCCCTGCTGGTGACTATTAGATCTCATATCTCTGCAAGTATTTTAACTTTTCTTGACCCAGTATATATGCAGACTGAACATTCCCACACTGGTATTTTTATGTTCTAGAACCCTTTTCAGTTTATTTCCCCACCTTTCTTTCTAATGTCTCTGAAATATTTAAATAGATGCATGACTCAGTGGTTGTGGAAATACCATAAAACTGGTAGGACTAGTAATGTTGGAGCTTAGCCAACTGCGAAAGCTGGGTTTGATCTCGTTTTAGAGTTCTGTTCTTTTTTATCAAATAACTTCAAGTACATAATTCATTGAAAGCTATCAGTTTCCCAAACATTTCTGTAATGAAGTGACAAAAACAACACCATCTGTCTGAAAGCCTGTCCTGTGTTTGCATTCAGTCTACTAACTTATCAGTGTCCTATCTGGGGCAAAGTAGACTGAACCTGTATGAAGCAAGAAGTGTATGGCTCTTCTGTTTTGACTTTAACAATCAGTGTGTGAACTATTTGGATCAAAGCGTTTGGAAATGTTACTATATAAAACTAGTGCAGTCTGTTTGCCTTGGCTTACACACAGGCCAAAACCGCAAGTTAGCACTCGCCTCAGGCACTATTTCGATAAGAGCAATGCTCTGTGCTAACATGCAGAAGGATTCATTTAAAGGAATGCTGGCCTGGAACGACTCCTGTTCAGACAGGTGACAACTGGTACATCACAAAGGTGACATGCAGGGAAAAGCAGTAGCTACATTGTTGATCAGCAGACATATACAGAAATAAGCAGCTACCCAAGGCACTGGGTACTCCTGCCGTCAGTTATTTGAACAAAATATAAAATAGCAGTTTTACACCCCACCCAACAACCAGCAGAATTCAACCCCTTCAAAACTGCCCTCTCTCATCCAAGTGTCACCCCCCATTTAATGCAGCAGGACTTGTTGGATTAGGAGATAGCAATGGCACCTCTAAGTGTTTGAAGGGTGGGGGAGAAGAGTGCTAACCAGTAAATAGACTATTGGACTGGAGGAGTAGAAGCAGTAGAACAAATGGCACAAAGAAGGCTTGATGCTTTTCAATATTTTCATCAGTGATCTAGAAGTAAATACAAAAACACTACTTGTGGAGGATACAAAGATTGATGGAGTGGTAAATAATGAGTACAGGGCAGTCTCACACAATGATCTGGTAACCTGGGCCCATTCAAACAAAATGTATAATTTTGCGTTTAAACTGTTGTAAAAAATCATCCAGAAATAAGGAATGCAGGCCATACCCCCACACAGTGGGGACTGTATTCTGGAAAGAAGTGACTTGAAAAAGTATTTAGGGATCATAATGGACAGGCAACAGAACGTGAGCTGCCAGCACAGTGCTCTGACAAAAAGGGCTAATGTGATCTGTGGATGTATGAAGAGGGGTGCAGTGAATAGGAACACAGAGGTGGTTTCTCTTTACCTCTGTATGCGGTGCTGGTGAGACTGACACTAGAATGCCACATACAGTTCTAGTCTCAACATTTTAAAAGGGATGTTGAAAAATCAGAGCAGATACAGAGAAGAGCTGCAAAAATGATTTGAGGGCTGGAGAAAACTCCTTATGGTAAGAAACTAAAGAGTTTAATCTCTTGTCAAAAAGAAGATTGAGAGGTGACTTGATTAGTGTATTCAGTATCTTCCTGGGGAGAAAATACTAGGTACTAAAGGGTGCTTTAATCTAGTGAAGAAAAGGCAAAACAAGAACCACCAACTGGAAGCTGAAGCCAGACACATTCAATTTAGAAATAAGGCTTAGCAGTGAGGATGATTAACTACTGGAACAAACTACCATGGGAGGTGGTAGAGTCTCCATCTCTTGATGTCTTCAAATCGAGATGCCTTTCAGGAAGTTATACTTTAGCCAGACACAAGTTGTTGGCTTACTATAAGGATAACTGGGTGAAATTTAATGGCCTGTGATATACGGAAAGTCTGCCTAGATGATTTAATTGTCCCTTCTGGCCTTGAACTCTCTGAATCTGTGGAAGAAGCATGTAAGGGGAAAACAGTTATTTTTGGAGTAGCTAAGATCAGCACTTTGTATTTGGCAGTCTGTTATTAATGGGAAATTGACATGGAAGGGAAAGGGGCCTCTCCTCTCTTTTAGAGTCACACCATGACATATAGTAAGCAAATTGCTTTGTGAGTAATTTAAACTGCATATTTTCATAGCACTATACAGATCTCTCTTTTCCAGGCTATACCCTATATTAACCTCTTGTAGCACAGACACAGTATTATACAAATGTACCCGTCGGAGAATCTTGTTACAATACAGCTGTCTCCTGACCTCCTTGCAATATAGTTTCAGTGCTGGTATAGACAAGACATTATCCATGTATCCTTCCCACCTACTCCCCGCCAAAAAAGAAGAAAAAATAGCCTAGCTATGCAACAGGGCTACAGTCCCAGCTGTGTTAGAGTGAAGCTGTGTTATTAGGTCTCCCCTGACCTGGTTGTATTTGTAGTGTAGATGGGGCTTTTAAAGGAAGGCTGATGTGAAAACTCAAACAGAAAAACTATAAAGTCTCTGTGTTCTCTCACCAGGTTCTTAAGAAAATTGCCAAATTCATTCAGGAACAGAATGAGAAGATCTACGCACCCCAAGGCCTCCTCCTGACGGACCCCATCGAGAGAGGACTAAGAGTTGTATCTTTTTACGGCTTCTTAATCCTCTTCAGAATTCTGTCCTCAGAGCAGTAATAGTGCATCTTACCTCACAGAGGCTGCATTGCATGCTGCAGGCACCCATGATTCTGTGATCTTATAAAACACATACTCCTTGGCGTTTATAACGTCTCATGTGTAACGTACTCAGCTGTTCCTCTCAAACTTTATTCGGATAAAATTACTATCTGTTTAGAAAGTCTTTTTAATAAAATATGAATTTGATAAATCTGTTCCTTGGAGCTCTCTTAGAAGGGTGCTATTCAGAAGCAGAGTATCTTCCTTCAACCTCTGCTACCTCTGGAAGATGCAACTTAGCCATTTAGAAAGGCTAGCTGACTTCCTAATAGAAATAAAACATGGAATGTAAATGCTCTGTAGAATTATTTTAAATGTTGGTCTTGGCTTAGAAACAATGCATTGTTGCTCCCACCTGGTGCCTATGGTAAAATCTCCACCACAACTTGCCTGAGTGATGAGGTCTGTCTCCCTGGATTTTGCTCTTGGCTACAGCTGTTCTCCCTACAATTTTTCTTCTAGGCTTTGGACCTCACTGCAAATGGCTTAGCATTCATTCTAGTTACCATTTTTCTTGGTGGTTGTGGGGGCATCTTGTAGCAATAAAAGAGGAAGTATGAGTAATGCATTTCATCTGTCAAGAATTCTAAACTCAAAGCCCCTTTGAAATGCATAGGCTCATAGTGTGTGGTGAGCTGTCATCCTAATTAATTGCAGTTCCTTGAGTTTATCTGAGTAGTGGCCCAAATAGCTTACAGCTGTCAGTTGTGTAATTTCATTACCCTTGATGTACTGTGCGTGTTTTTGGGAACTGTAAGTACAGAAAAATGACTTGCATTTGGTAAACAGACATGTAAATAGTGATTTTAATTTGGTAATTTGATTAATAGTTGAACAGTGGAAGAGTGCAAAGCAAAAACTTGCCTAATGACCAATCTCTTTGTTCATAAGTATAATATTGCAGTGAAACTGTTAACATTAAGTCTTTATGCCTCTGAACAGACGTTTTTAAAGGCAAGTTGTAGCACAGGCCAGAATGCAAAGCCAAAAGCCACGAAGAATGTTTTGCTTACTCTAGTTCAGAAATTTAGCAAAATTCCCTCTGTAATGGCAGATGTGAGGCTGAAAGATCAAGTGCTCCACTGCGTTGCTTTGTTTCACTTGCCTGTTTTATCTCCATGATATTTCTATATAGCATGTTTTCTTAACAGCCATGCTGTGCAGATTGAAATTACCATTTACGAAGACAGAGGACTGAGCAGTGGAAGATAAAACTAAGGAGTCTAAGGTAAATATTAACTTTGCATTAGATGTCAGGTCAATAACCTGCTTCTGTAAATTCAGAAGATGCAGGTCCTCTCCCCTGCGGAGACTGAATGTTTATCCAACCACTGCATGTAATCATGAGGCTTTTTAAATAAATCTTGTGTGGATTAGATTTTTAAATCCCAACGGAAGTTGTAAAAACATCAATACTTGGCAGCATTTTGCTGAATGATGATGTACTTCAGATGACACCAAATTTAACCTTGATGAAATCCAAGATTTTAATTACTTAAACATGCATAAACTTAAATCTAATTTATGCCGTACTGCATCAAAAATCGTTATCTCACAGGTTTGGTAGATCGGTAGATCCCGATTCTGCTGAACAGTACAGAACTTTAAAAATTATGTTTAAAATGTAATGATTGAATTTAATCACTGTTTAAATGGCTCTTCTGGATTTCAGAATGACTCTTACTTATGGCATAAGGTGATATGGGACTCCCATTCAGTCTTACATGCTAACATTGCAGTCACACTACTTGTGCGAATGTCATCAGCTCTTTCAAGCTAAGCAGTAGAGTCAACCCTAGTCAGTACTAGGGTGGGAGACATCTAAGAAAAATCCAGGAGCTGCAAGATATAGTGTTGGCAATTTAGTAGGTGCTGGTTGCTCCCCACAGTCAGTACTGAATCAATTGCCACCGCCTGAGGTCAGGGACTCTGTTGCTGGAGCTGCCATCTTCTGCTTAAAGCTTCCTCTGGCACTTTTCATCGGAGTCAAGATATTAACCCCTGTATCCTGACTCAAATTCCAATTGGAGTAGTTACATCTTACCTCCATCAGGGTTACCTTTTTGGTTCAACTGGATGGAGTATTCACTTCCTGTGCACTGCTAGGTCACTGCATTTCAATGCTGGTTGAAGTGATCCCCCATTTCTCTCTTTGTGACACTTCATGTTTGTAAAGCACTTAGTGCCTCCCACCCAAAGATCTCAATCTCAGTACAAAGTATTTTATCTGCTGGCCTGAGTAGGAATATCTCACAGCAGAAGCCAGATTCTACTGAACATGTAAAGTTGAATTCCTCCCAACACACTTCCCTCCTTTGCTTTGCTGGGTGCCTCTTGATTAACCTGTACCTACAATTCTTCTAAATGGGATTATTTTCACTGAGGCTTGTCTGCACTGTGCATAAAGCATATTAGAGAGCTTTACAAATCACACGCAAGTAACATGCTATGTCTAGTTGCCCCATGGAGACCTTGCTGGTGTGAACTAAAAGACTGGGTGTCTTTTAGTTTCCCCCCCATCAGGGTCTACATGGGGCAGTTAGAGCACAGCATGTTAGAGCACTCTACAAATCACACCCCTCTAATGCACTTTGCCAGCACCATGGAGACAAGCCCTGGGGCGTGGTCTATGCTACAGATTTATGTCGGTATAACTACATCACTCAGGGTATAGAAAATCTGCTCCCCTGAGTGATGCAGTTATACGGCCCAAACTCTCGGTGAAGACAGCACTCTGTTGATGGGAGGGCTTCTCCTGTCGACACAGCTACTGCCTCTCAGGGAGGTGGAATATCTACACTGACAGGAGACGCTCTCCCATCAGCGTGGGTAGCGTCTTCACTAAGCATTACAACTGCATGAGTGCAGTTGTGCTGCTGCAGCGCTGTAAGTGTAGACAAGCCCTGAGAGGCTCAGCAAGCCATGATGGGAGACGTTCCTGGACCAGAAGTCTGAATACTCTTTTAGCTTCACAATAAGCTGTGGGATATCAGAGTAGTTTGTAACAATGTGTTACTTAGAGATGACTCTTCTGATTTAGAATGTCCAAACTGATTGCTCTAGTTACTAGCACTCTGGAGCCTGATACGCTGTGTGATTTTTGTTTTCTGCCATTGGGAGTAAGTTTGTTTTATCAATTGCAGCTGCATCTACTTGGCACAATCCATTTGTCGTGACTCATTTCACAGCTATTATTGCTAAATGATGTTTTTCCTAGGTGGTGTAGGTTTTGAGCAATTACACGCAAGACCCTACTCTATCAAAGTTCAAACAACTGTGAAATTTCTAAAATGGGGAAAGATTTACATTAGAAACTTCTGGATAGTTTCATGAATTGCAAATATTTTTGTTCAGCACAACTTTGTTTTTGAAGCTGCATATGTATCAGGAGCATACCTAATAAGACCCTTGCTCCATATTGGGCATCTGTCTTCCCAAACTTAACCCACCAGCACCCCCAGCCTGCAAAGTGTCCTAGACCATCTGTTTGACTGCTGAATAGCGCATGTGGGCTACATACACAGTTTAGTGAGAGAATCTAGAACAGCAGGGAATATGCCTCCAGCTGAAAAAGGATGCACTTTCTAGGTAAGATTCTGATTTCAGCAACATCAGTGTAAATTCAGAGTAACTCTCACTGGTATTGCTAATATCAGAATCTGACCTGCTGATTCAGTGATCCATTGAAGATTCGTTTGGTGGGGAGTCAGGCTCTGAGCTTACTCAACAACGTTGAGAAATTGCATTCATGCAGTCCCTCCAGCCAGTCACTGCCACGAACTTGCATCTTACGTGCCCATGCTAGGAGCAGAGATGCAAATTGCCAGTTGCTCTTACCAGTATACACTAAATATTCCAACTCCTGGATACTTTAGCTGTAAGTAAACTCTAACTTTGATTGCTTTGACTGAAAAGACCATGATCTGAGAGACTTCTGACCGGTTTGTCTGAATCTTCTTGCAGGTCCCTGTGGGAGATTTTCAGAGGTAGAAAGGGGAAGTGGAGTTGAGTACCTACCTGCTCTTTGTGCCTCAGTAATCTTCCCCAGCAGAGCGTGGTCATCCCACTCTGCACAACCAAAATATCTGAGTGTCCCTCACCAAGTCTGCTGAAAATATTCAGTGTTCAATTATGAAAATTGGATTAATTTGCATTAAGTTTAGAACTACATAATTAGTATCCTTATTGGCTTCCAAAGTACTTTACATCCACTCCTTAAACCTGGACACACACATTTGTATTGAGTGGCAGCCAAAGGCTCCAGATGAAATTGAACCCCTTGTGCTAGGTGCCATACAAACACATACAGACCTAGCTCCCTGCTCCAAAGGGGGTTACAGTCTCACTTGTTACAGTGAAAGGGGGAGGTGTACTAGTGGCCTGCCCCTTTAAGGGCCAGAGGCTTGGGGCCAGCCAGCCCTGGCCAATTGTCAGACTCACCTGGGAAGGGAGTAGGTAACTGTAAAAACCGGCAAGTGGCTCTGTTGAGTGTGGATGGCTGGGGAAGCTTCAGGAAGGGATGGTGGCCTGCAGTAGTCCCTGAAGAAGGAAGACTCCTGGTGGTAAACTTGGCAGGATAGGAAGCCCTACCTGGAAGCGCTATCATTTGTGGTCATTTGGACGATAAACGCAGCTCAGAACCAAGGGGTAAAGCCTCACTTGGTGTGGCTGATAATTCTCAAGGCTCCTGAGAAAGCCAGCTGCTTATAGGACAAATGACATGGTAATGGTAGTGCGGTCTTGTGGCCACAGAGGTAGCTGTTTCACCATGTGATGGTTCCAAATCACTTTAATCTTTTCCTTAAACAAATTAAACTCTCCTGGCTGCCCAGTCATCACTGGTTGACTGATTGTACATGCCACAGCAGAAGTGGGTCCTGAGAGGATAATGGCTTTATGGATTAAGATGAGGAGGATGTTCCATGCATAAGACTTACTGTAGAAGAAGCAGTGAAGTGGGCATGCTGGCCTCATTGGCAGAGGATGCAGGGGCGACACCAAGAAGTATTACTCCCTGTCTTGCAGAAGGGGACCTACAGGTGAAGGCACTTGCCAAGTTAGTGGCACAGCTGGGAATAGCACTCTGAGTGCTGGCTCCCAGGCTCTTATTGTGAACCATTACACATGCTACCTCCTCTGTTCTGCAGTACTTCTGGAAGAACAGATACTGTTATGTAATGGTGCCATGCATGGTTTGCTGTAGTGTCCCTAATGTTGTTAAACTTGTTCTGTCTTGCTTTCTAGCTCCCAGCTAGGTGGTGGACTTGCTGTACCAAAAGGTCCACCTACCTCCTGTCTAGAGCATCATTCCTCTCTGTTGCCAGATCCATGGTGCCATCCACTAAAGGACTAACTTCCTAGACCTCTGCCCCACATGGGGTGACCCTCTGGCTGGTCAGCATCCATTTTGTGTCCTTATGGCAAGCTTTAAGTGATGGGATCATCTTAATTTCTAAGGGAAAGACAGTTGAGCTGTTTGCACTTGAAATTTAACTGGTGGATCAGCCACCTGAGAGCAGTACTGTTCCTTCACAGCCACTCAGGCTTTCCTATACATCAGACAGACTTCAGAAAGCAACAAGTCTGACTTTGGGAGTGTATGTGTGTGTTTCAAAAACAAAATCTTCACTCCAGAATAAGTCCTCGGGGGACCGAGAGGGGCAGGAAGGAGGTAGATATGTCCATTGCACAGAGTGCCTCTGCCTGGCAGCAAGTGACTCAAGGCATAGAGCATTTTAAGTTTCCAGAGCTGATGCTCTCTGGGAATTATAATGCAAATGCTTTTGTTTTCATGTTCTAGTTCTTCCTAAGAATCATTAGCTAACATTATTGTTGGGTGCTTTGCTGCTGCTGTGAGAATCTACTGTTACTGCGTTGTTCTAAATTCATAGGAGGAGATAGTGTACTGCTTGTTTCATTAAGCTATGTAAGCACAATAAAATGAATGCTGAACCAATTAATGTAACCATCTCTACTCTATCCCTTAATGTTTAATATGTGAAGTGTAATAAACTTTCTTTATGGTTTTATTATAAATATAATTTATAGGAAAATTTGATTTGACAAAGTACTGATAGTGTGTAAGAGTTTCTTAACTCTAGTCACTGGCAAACTGCTGAAGGGTAGAGCTGTGCAGTATGTCGTATTTCCCGTGCATAAACATTCCTCAACGTCTGTTAAAATACCTTGGACATCTTCTGAGTAAAACTTCCTACAAATCAAGTTGGTGTAATATTTTCTGTTGTCTCCTTCTCCTTTATTAAAGTGAGCTCTCTATCTGGCCTTGGCTTAAGTTAGCAGAGTCCCTCTGTTTTGGGAGCTATCGTCCTTTCCCGTGGAAGGAATTAAGGGATTTACAAAAGAAGACAACTGTTCAGAACAGAGAGCATTCTGCTTTGTGATACTGTAGGTGCTAATACTGGATCTAAGCTTCCAGATCTAATTTCTCATACACTGATCTTTTTCCTGGAGGCTTGTGTAATATTTTAACTGTACAAAATACTTGTTTTTCTAAGCTGTAACTGTGTTTGCCTTTTCAGACCTGTTGCAATAATTTTGAAGACCTATTAATGGATCAATAAATTTTTCTTAAATAAACTGTCTGTCATACTTTGATACTGACATGAATCAAATAATAACTCCCTAAGTAAAACTGATGACTGCTCACCAAGATTCTAAAATATGTATACACTTACACAGCTATCTTACAAATCTAATGAATGTTAGACATTAAGAGGGTGGGCGTTCTACTTTCTGTTAGTCAGATTTTTGCTTGTGTACAAACAAAATGTTAGCAACGACAGACCTAATGTTGAGCCCACATAGGTTTCAGTCTAGAGGTTTCGATGTCTGAGGCACAATAGCTCAGGCTGGGCACCTTGATACGTTATATACACAGTGTTTGGGTATTTACAAATGTGGGATGAAACTCCAGGCTTTTATATAAGCAGCCAAGAGTCTGTGAAGTTCGTTCCCCAAAAGGGGGCTCACCAAAAGGAACAATGGATCTGTATTATAAAATTGTCTGAATTAATAAGTTGGATTTTTAACAATCGAGGACATTAATAGGCTTCTCTCTGAATAGTTTCTAGTTTTTGGTTTGGTTAAGTAAAAGTTAAGCTTTATAGAAGATAGCTGAGTCCCTCCCTGTAAGGTATACAGTAATGATCAAGGATGTGACCGCCTGCCCATGACCAACCTGGAGAGACTTGATCCTGGATTCAGAGTTGCAGCCATGTTAGTCTGTATTCGCAAAAAGAAAAGGAGTACTAGTGGCACCTTAGAGACTAACCAATTTATTTTGAGCATAAGCTTTCGTGAGCTACAGATGAAGTGAGCTGTAGCTCACGAAAGCTTATGCTCAAATAAATGGGTTACTCTCTAAGGTGCTACTAGTACTCCTTTTCTTTTTGATCCTGGATGCAGCAGTTTCTAGGGCGCTCAACTTGTGTATCCTCTAACTGGTTCTGGGGTGTCCTGGCTCCCCTTCGGAGAATCATGAGTTTGTAGGTCAGGCAATCAATAAATTCATAGATTGCAAGACCAAAGTGGACCACTGTAGTCATCTAGTCTGACCTCCTGTATAACAGGCCAGAAAACTTCCCCATCATAATTCCTAGAGAAGAACTGTGGATGTTGTTCTCAATTATGATCTAAAAATTGTTAGTGATGGAGAATTCCTTGGTCAATTGTTCCAATGGTTATTTACTCTCACTGTTGAAATTTACACCTGATTTCCAGTCTGAATTTGTCTTCAACTTCTAGTCATTGGATTGTGTTATACTTTATCCTGCTAGATTGAAGAGCCCCTTATTAAATAATTGTTCTCCATGTAGATACTTAAACTGTAAACAAGTCACCCTCTAATCTTGTCTTTGTAAAGTTCAATAGACTCAAAGAGCTCAATCTATCACTACAAGGCATGTTTTCTAATCTTTAGTCAGTCTTGTGGCTCTTTTCTGAACTGTCCAGTTTATCAACACCCTTCTTGAAGTGTGGACTCCAGCTCTGGACACAGTATTCCAGCAGTGGTTGCACTGGTACCAAACAAAGAGGTAAAATAGCCTCTTTGTTCTTCCTTGAGATTCCCCTATTTATGCGTCCCAGACTAGCATTAGCTCTTTTGCTCACAGCATCACGCTGGCAGCTCATGTTCAGCTGATTATCCACCATGACTCCCAAATCTTTTTCAGAGTCCCTGCCTCCCTAGATCTAGTCGGCCATCTTGATTATGTTTACAGTTAGCCATATTAAAATGGATATTATTTGCCCAACCAATCAAACTTGCTCTGAATCAGTGTCCTGTCCTCCTCATTATTTACCACTCCCCCAATTTATGTCAATCTATAAATTTTATCAGTGATGATTTTATGTTTTCTTCCAGGCCATTCATAAAAACGTTAAATAATGTAGGCCCCAAAACTGCAGGACTGTACTGGAAACATACTCCCTCAATGACTATTCCCCATTTGCAATAACATTTCAAGACCTATCAGTTAGCCATCTTTTAATCCATTTAATGTGTGCAGTGTTAATTTGATACTATTCTAGTTTAATCAAAATGTCATGCAGTACTAAACCACCCCAGTTCAGTATCTTTTTTTCCTTTATCTTTCTCTTCCTGATTTACAAGACGCTTCTCCATGCTAATCAATGTGAAGAAAAACATAGCCAAAGGCTTGATGGTCTGTGAGGCCCTCCTTATTGACTGATGATCTGAGGGGTGTGACTGTGGATGTTATCCCAGCCAGAGGAGTCTCGGCCTCTGTACTGACTGTCCAGCTCCATTTGGAATGATCCATGAGTGGATTCATGGGTGTTGAGTTCTGCAGTCTGTGCCTGGGCACCCCTGGATCTGGGACTTCTGCAGGCAGAGTGGTGTTCCAGCGAGGCTAGCCCTTTCAGACCTCTGCTAAGGCTGTAATTTAAAGTAATGAACAACACTCTGCACTTTTATTGCACCATGTATCTACCCCTATTTCTCATTGACTGCATCAAAAATCCTCCCCCTTTGATCACAAATTAAAATATTTTTCAGTATGTGCTTATATCTCCTTTCACTCTTTTAAATTACCTTGTTGTGTTTAACCTTTTCATATAACTGCTTTAAAAAAATGTTTTCCCTTGTTGCAGTTTTCTGGGGCCTAATAAAACTGGGACTGATGCTTTGTGCTGAGTTGAGGCTTACACTAGTGGGTCACATTACTCTACAAAGCTGTATATAACTGAAGGAAAAATGTGGAAGTTAGTATGAACTGAGGTCTGTACTAGGCCCATAGTTCAGTCAGAAAGTGATCAGAGGTTTCAGAAGAAGGTTTAGAACTAAGGTCACAAAATTAACCTATAAAGAGTCTACTCCATAAACCTACCTGAATTGAAATGAGAACTCTCCCTGCAGGCGCTTGTCTCATCTCTTGCATTCGGGCTGTAGATGGCTCTGAGAACGCAAATAGTGATGTCAGTTAGCGGTGGCTTTTTGTGATCTAAAGACACGGCCACTAAAAATGAAATCATCTAAATTCTTGAAGCCGAGAGAGTACCGAAGAGCCACCAGATGGTAGGTCGCATCCAGCCATTGCTGATTTGGTCCAGTTTGGAAAAGTGACTTGGAGGTGAGAAGTTCTGAGAGTTAGTCCCCTCCAATGAGATTGAGAAACCTGCCTCTGACTGACTCTGTAGAGTGGCTCATTGGGCAGTGACTGTGTAGGCAGAAGTGGTGATCTGCATGGGATATTTAGAACTAAAAAATACCTCTAGGGAAAAATGTCTCTCTCATGCGCCATTTCATTGTCTTGTGGGAAGTGGGGCTTGTGCGCACAGCCCAGGTTCTCTGAGAACAAGGATGGTTTAGAACAGGGGTCTCAAACACGTGGCCCGCAGGGTTCTTTCGTGCGGCCGGCCGCACTCCCCGCACTCTCTGCCTACCTCCAGGCCTGGGGTGGGCAAACTACAGCCCGCAAGCCCCGCACTACTCCCTGAAGCAGCCAGAACCGCGTCCCTGCAGCCCCCGGAGGGGAGAGAGCAGAGGGCTCCGTGCATTGCTCTTGCTTCTAGGCACCGCCCCCCCCCCACAGCTCCCATTGGCCGGGAACGGAGAACCGCGGTCAATGGGAGTTTCAGGGGAGGTACCTGGAGGAGTGGCAAGAGCAGCAGGCAGAGCCCTGTTCCCCACCCCCCTCCCACAGGGACATGGTTCCAGCTGCTTCCTTCGCTGCCACCCCGGAGCCACTCTAGGTAAGTGGCGCTGGAGCCCACACCCCAAACTCCTCCTGCGCCCCAACTCCCTGCCCTGAGCCCCCGCTGCACCCTGCACCCCAACCCCCTGCTGCACCCCTCACCCCTCCTGCACCCCATACCCCAACTCCCTGCCCTGAGCCCTCTGCCGCACCCTGCCCACCTCCTGCACTCCCTGCCCTGAGTCCCCTGCTGCACCCCAACCCCGTCACGCCCCTCCTGCACCCCACACCCCACCTCCCTGCACCCTGAGCCTCTGCCACACCCGGCACCCCTCCTGCACCCCCTGGGGGCAGGGAGGGGGTGAAGTTGGGGTGGGGACTTCCGGGAAGGGGTTGGAATGGGACTCGTCAAGGCAAACTGTCTCTTACTATATGTATGTACAGCAAATAGCACAATGAGGCCCCAGTCTTGGTTGGGGCCTGTAAACGCTAGCATAACACGAATGCTTTGCAGAACAAAATCTGTGCCTTGTTCTAGGGCAGCATGAAGGAGTTTTCAGAATTGCTCAGTGATGCAAAGGCCTGAGCTTACATCTGATGGTAAAGTGTTTTTTCCAAACAGACAGAAAAGGAATTTGTAAGACAGATATTAAAGCAAACATGAAATTAATATAACATGTGACTTGTGTATATGCCTTTGCCATGTCTTTACATCTAGATGTTGTATTTACTGGTTGATTGTCAAAATAGGTAATATTCCAGTTAACCTGGAGGTGGGGTCTGTAACAGACAGGACTATAAAGCACCATGGCTTTGGATGATTTCTTATAGTTTCTGTTACAAGAACTTTTTGTAAAAGCACAAAGTGCTTCTAAAAAAAATAAAAGCCCAAAGGCGCCCTCCTCCAAATCTGCCTTCCTTGATCTTTTTGTTCTCTTACCTCATAGTTTCACAGAGCAGCTCATTATCATGAAATTAAAGTAATAATTTGTACTGGAAATGTTTTTACAATTACCCTTCTGGGAGCAACCAAGAACCAACCACTGAGTAACATATCCTAGTATCTTGGATTCCTGGGAAACATGGTGGGTTTGGATACATAAATGTACCCTTATGTTTCTTTTCAGCTAAAGGAATCGTGTATATGCAGCATGTATTTGGATGTATGTATCCTATGATGTACAGCCATTTTATTTGGTATTAAGTTCATGCTCTCAAAATATGTACAGGAGTTCAGTTTTTAAAATGCATATTACCGTGGGAGAGTGTAGGAGAGAAGATTTAGTGCTATTCTCCAGAGCAGTGGTTCTCAACCAGAGATCTGGGGCCCCCTGGGTTTCAGGGGGTCCACCAAGCAGGGCCAGTGTTCAACTTGCTAGGGTCCAGGGCAGAAAACCAAAGCCCCACGACATGGGACTGAAGCCGGGGCCCTAAGCCCCACCATCCGGGGCTGAAGCCGAAGCTTGAACAAAGTAGCTTTGTGGGAGATCCTGTGGCATGGGGCCCCAGGCAATTGCCCTGCATGCTACCCCTAATGCTGGCCCTGGCTTTCCTATGCCGAAAACCAGTTATTGTGGCACAAGTGGGCCTCAGAGTTTTTATGCCATGTTGGGGGGGACCTAAGAGAGTAAAAATGGTTGAGAACCCCTGCTCTAGAGCACAGACAAATCAGGTAACAATTGAGACTACCAAAAAGGATCCTAATTTTTATATTTAGAAAGTCAAGGTGTGTAATAGGCAAAAACTGAGAAAAAGAGATGACACACCAGCATGAAAAGTAAAATTACTTACTGTACTCTCCCACATCTGAGATGAGCATGCAGCCTTAAAGTCAAGAGCAGAACAGCCACTCACTGGAAGAGCTTCTCAGAGAAGCCAGCAGAGAGCTGCATTACTGGATGCTGCAACAGCACAATTGCTGTGAGAAGGAATAATCGTTGTCATCATCTTGCCTTTATCGATCCTGCAGCACTTTGCAGATATGGAGGAATCATCCCCAATCCCTAGCCACCACTGGGATGGAATGACAGCTGTTTGTATGGCACACAACTAAACACATCCAAGTTAGGAGAGTGTTACAGGAACGCAGGCTCTTGGGGCGGGGGGGACTGACTTTTCAGTGTGTATGTGTGCAGCACCCTGCACAACGGGGCTGGGCCCCACACCTTCCCACAGTACTAGTGACCCTGTGTGTGAGTGCAGTGCCTGGCATGATGGGGTCCAGTTTCCCAACTGAAGCCGCTGAATGCTAAGATGTCGCCAGGACACTGCGCCATTATGTTCACACTGGGGTGAGGATGTGGCTAGTGCTGGCCTGGGCTGCACACCAGGAGGGGGTGCGGATGCTCATGGGGGCTGTGGTGTGGGGGAATGAAGGGGGTGGCTCTGGTAGGGGCCTGCACAACCCACTCAAGACCAAGGTCCGTCCATCCATCTATGTATTCCTCCATTCTGCTATCAATCCTTCCATGGACCCTTCCCTCTGTCTGTCTGTCCAGCAAAGTGTCAAGAATCTGACCATACCTAGGTCTGTCCATGGATCCATCATTGTTCATTGGTCTGTGAATCTGTCCATCCCTGTGTCCATCTGTCCACAGACCCGTCTGTCTGTCCACAGATCCCTCATCTCTCCGTCCATCCCTGTGTCCGTCTGTCCACAGACCCATCTGTCCACGGATCCCCTGTCTGTCTGTCCATCCGTCTGTCCACAGACCCGTCTGTCCGTCCATCCCTGTGTCCCTCTGTCCGTCTGCGGATTCCCCCATCTGTCCGTCCATCCCTGTGTCTGTCTGTCCACAGACCCGTCTGTCTGTCCACGGATCCCCCGTCTGTCCGTCCATCCCTGTGTCTGTCTGTCCACAGACCCGTCGGTCTGTCCGCGGATCCCCTGTCTGTCTGTCCATCCCTCTGTCCGTCTGTCCACAGACCCATCTGTCTGTCCATCCCTGTGTCTGTCTGTCCATCCGCTGGTCCCCCGTCTCTCCGTCCATCCCTGTGTCCCTCTGTCCACAGACCCGTCTGTCTGTCCGCGGGTCCCCCGTCTCTCCGTCCATCCCTGTGTCCGTCTGTCCACAGACCCGTCTGTCTGTCCGCGGGTCCCCCGTCTCTCCGTCCATCCCTGTGTCCCTCTGTCCACAGACCCGTCTGTCTGTCCGCGGGTCCCCCGTCTCTCCGTCCATCCCTGTGTCCCTCTGTCCACAGACCCGTCTGTCCGTCCGCCCCTGTGTCCTGTCCTGCCCGTGCTCCCGCGGGGGCAGAGGCGCGGGGCCCAGGGAGCGGTGTCCCCGGACGCCGGCTGAGAGCCCTGAGCGCCGCGCTGGCGGAGGGGCCCCGGGGGACCGGGGCTTCGGCCGGGCGTCGCGGCCCCTTTCAGCCGCCGCGGGCGCGCGGGGAGCGGCCTCGTGAGCCAGGAGACGCCCCGGCCGCCGTGCGGAGCGCGCTGACGTCACCGCGCGCTCGCGGTTGGCGGGAGCCTCGAGCCGGGATGGCGGAGGGCCCGGAGCTGCGCGAGCGGGACTCGGACGGGAGCAGCGAGGAGCTGGTGCTGACCCCCGCCCAGCTCATCCGCAGCCTGGAGCAGGTGGGTGGGGCCGGACGCCTGGGCTCTATCTCCGGGAGGGGCTGGGAGCCCGGACTCCTGGGTTCTATCCCGGCCCGGAGAGGGGGGGGGAGCCCGGACTCCTGGGTTCTATCCCGGCCCGGAGAGGGGGGGGGAGCCCGGACTCCTGGGTTCTATCCCGGCCCGGAGAGAGGGGGGGAGCCCGGACTCCTGGGTTCTATCCCGGCCCGGAGAGGGGAGTGGGGGCTGGGAGCCCGGACTCCTGGGTTCTATCCCGGCCCGGAGAGGGGGGGGGAGCCCGGACTCCTGGGTTCTATCCCGGCCCGGAGAGGGGGGGGAGCCCGGACTCCTGGGTTCTATCCCGGCCCGGAGAGAGGGGGGGAGCCCGGACTCCTGGGTTCTATCCCGGCCCGGAGAGGGGAGTGGGGGCTGGGAGCCCGGACTCCTGGGTTCTATCCAGGCTCCGGGAGGGGAGTGGGGGCTGGGAGCCCGGTCTCCTGGGTTCTATCCCGGCCCGGGGAGGGGCTGGGAGCCCGGTCTCCTGGGTTCTATCCCGGCCCGGGGAGGGGCTGGGAGCCCGGACTCCTGGGTTCTATCCCGGCCCGGGGAGGGGCTGGGAGCCCGGACTCCTGGGTTCTATCCCGGCCCGGGGAGGGGCTGGGAGCCCGGACTCCTGGGTTCTATCCCGGCCCGGGGAGGGGCTGGGAGCCCGGACTCCTGGGTTCTATCCCGGCCCGGGGAGGGGCTGGGAGCCCGGACTCCTGGGTTCTATCCCGGCCCGGGGAGGGGCTGGGAGCCCGGACTCCTGGGTTCTATCCCGGCCCGGGGAGGGGCTGGGAGCCCGGACTCCTGGGTTCTATCCCGGCCCGGGGAGGGGCTGGGAGCCCGGACTCCTGGGTTCTATCCCGGCCCGGGGAGGGGCTGGGAGCCCGGACTCCTGGGTTCTATCCCGGCCCGGGGAGGGGCTGGGAGCCCGGACTCCTGGGTTCTATCCCGGCCCGGGGAGGGGCTGGGAGCCCGGACTCCTGGGTTCTATCCCGGCCCGGGGAGGGGCTGGGAGCCCGGACTCCTGGGTTCTATCCCGGCCCGGGGAGGGGCTGGGAGCCCGGACTCCTGGGTTCTATCCCGGCCCGGGGAGGGGCTGGGAGCCCGGACTCCTGGGTTCTATCCCGGCCCGGGGAGGGGCTGGGAGCCCGGACTCCTGGGTTCTATCCCGGCCCGGGGAGGGGCTGGGAGCCCGGACTCCTGGGTTCTATCCCGGCCCGGGGAGGGGCTGGGAGCCCGGACTCCTGGGTTCTATCCCGGCCCGGGGAGGGGCTGGGAGCCCGGACTCCTGGGTTCTATCCCGGCCCGGGGAGGGGCTGGGAGCCCGGACTCCTGGGTTCTATCCCGGCCCGGGGAGGGGCTGGGAGCCCGGACTCCTGGGTTCTATCCCGGCCCGGGGAGGGGCTGGGAGCCCGGACTCCTGGGTTCTATCCCGGCCCGGGGAGGGGCTGGGAGCCCGGACTCCTGGGTTCTATCCCGGCCCGGGGAGGGGCTGGGAGCCCGGACTCCTGGGTTCTATCCCGGCCCGGGGAGGGGCTGGGAGCCCGGACTCCTGGGTTCTATCCCGGCCCGGGGAGGGGCTGGGAGCCCGGACTCCTGGGTTCTATCCCGGCCCGGGGAGGGGCTGGGAGCCCGGACTCCTGGGTTCTATCCCGGCCCGGGGAGGGGCTGGGAGCCCGGACTCCTGGGTTCTATCCCGGCCCGGGGAGGGGCTGGGAGCCCGGACTCCTGGGTTCTATCCCGGCCCGGGGAGGGGCTGGGAGCCCGGACTCCTGGGTTCTATCCCGGCCCGGGGAGGGGCTGGGAGCCCGGACTCCTGGGTTCTATCCCGGCCCGGGGAGGGGCTGGGAGCCCGGACTCCTGGGTTCTATCCCGGCCCGGGGAGGGGCTGGGAGCCCGGACTCCTGGGTTCTATCCCGGCCCGGGGAGGGGCTGGGAGCCCGGACTCCTGGGTTCTATCCCGGCCCGGGGAGGGGCTGGGAGCCCGGACTCCTGGGTTCTATCCCGGCCCGGGGAGGGGCTGGGAGCCCGGACTCCTGGGTTCTATCCCGGCCCGGGGAGGGGCTGGGAGCCCGGACTCCTGGGTTCTATCCCGGCCCGGGGAGGGGCTGGGAGCCCGGACTCCTGGGTTCTATCCCGGCCCGGGGAGGGGCTGGGAGCCCGGACTCCTGGGTTCTATCCCGGCCCGGGGAGGGGCTGGGAGCCCGGACTCCTGGGTTCTATCCCGGCCCGGGGAGGGGCTGGGAGCCCGGACTCCTGGGTTCTATCCCGGCCCGGGGAGGGGCTGGGAGCCCGGACTCCTGGGTTCTATCCCGGCCCGGGGAGGGGCTGGGAGCCCGGACTCCTGGGTTCTATCCCGGCCCGGGGAGGGGCGGGGAGCCCGGACTCCTGGGTTCTATCCCGGCCCGGGGAGGGGCGGGGAGCCCGGACTCCTGGGTTCTATCCCGGCCCGGGGAGGGGAGTGGGGGCTGAGAGCCCGGACTCCTGGGTTCTATCCCGGCCCGGGGAGGGGAGTGGGGGCTGAGAGCCCGGACTCCTGGGTTCTATCCAGGCTCCGGGAGGGGAGTGGGGGCTGGGAGCCCGGACTCCTGGGTTCTATCCCGGCCCGGGGAGGGGAGTGGGGGCTGGGAGCCCGGACTCCTGGGTTCTATCCAGGCTCCGGGAGGGGAGTGGGGGCTGGGAGCCCGGACTCCTGGGTTCTATCCCGGCCCGGGGAGGGGAGTAGGGGCTGAGAGCCCGGACTCCTGGGTTCTATCCCGGCCCGGGGAGGGGAGTAGGGGCTGAGAGCCCGGACTCCTGGGTTCTATCCCGGCCCGGGGAGGGGAGTAGGGGCTGGGAGCCCGGACTCCTGGGTTCTATCCCGGCCCGGGGAGGGGAGTAGGGGCTGGGAGCCCGGACTCCTGGGTTCTATCCCGGCCCGGGGAGGGGAGTAGGGGCTGGGAGCCCGGACTCCTGGGTTCTATCCCGGCCCGGGGAGGGGAGTAGGGGCTGGGAGCCCGGACTCCTGGGTTCTATCCCGGCCCGGGGAGGGGAGTAGGGGCTGGGAGCCCGGACTCCTGGGTTCTATCCCGGCCCGGGGAGGGGAGTAGGGGCTGGGAGCCCGGACTCCTGGGTTCAATCCCGGCCCGGGGAGGGGCTGGGAGCCCGGACTCCTGGGTTCAATCCCGGCTCCGGGAGGGGAGTGGTGGGAGCCCGGACTCCTGGGTTCAATCCCGGCTCCGGGAGGGGAGTGGTGGGAGCCCGGACTCCTGGGTTCAATCCCGGCTCCGGGAGGGGAGTGGTGGGAGCCCGGACTCCTGGGTTCAATCCCGGCTCCGGGAGGGGAGTGGTGGGAGCCCGGACTCCTGGGTTCAATCCCGGCTCCGGGAGGGGAGTGGTGGGAGCCCGGACTCCTGGGTTCTATCCCGGCCCGGGGAGGGGAGTGGGGGCTGGGAGCCCGGACTCCTGGGTTCTCTCCCAGCCCGGGGAGGGGAGTGGGGGCTGGTGGGTCAGATCACAGGGGCTCAGTGTTAGGCTGGTTTGTGGCTCAGTGTCCTGCTGTGCTGGCAGGCCTGGCTGAATGAGAAGTTTGCCCCAGAGCTGCTGGAGAGCAAGTCTGAAATCGTGGAGTGTGTCATGGAGCAGCTGGACCACATGGTGCGTGTCTGGGGGCACAGGTGGGGGCAGGGGTTGGGAATGGCTGGACAGGTTCATACTGTTATTGCTAAACTCCGTGCCCTGGGGTCCCCTGCCTAAGCTCCGGCCAGTGCTTCTATCCGTCCCCCTCTCCAGTGTTCCCCACAGAGGGTGGATGTAGTTCTGAGCATCTTGTGGTTAACCTGCATGCTCTGCCCAAGCAGTGATGGTTCATGCTATGTACTGAGAGCAGCAAGAGCCCCCAGGCTCCTGGCGTGTTGCTGTTAGTCACAGAGGTTAAAATTGGCATCAGCTGCTGTTGTTGCCCTTGTCTGCTATTCTATAGGGCCTTCAGCATGGTTGCTGTTCATCCTGGCCTGCAGCTGCTTGTTCGCCAAAGTGGGCTGGTCATGGGGGCAGTGCTGCTAGCCAGTTCCTGGTTCTTTGTGCAGTTGTTTGCTACAGAGGTGGTGTAAATCTCCTGCTCCAGGCAGACTCACAGTTGCCTGGATGACAGAATCAACCATCTGCAGTCTTGGCCAATGGCCATTACCTGCCCAAATCCTATATACTGCAAAATCTGGCATGTGGTTCTTCGATTCCCTTTTCCAAGGAGCTGTCCCGTGTATTGGTTCCCATGTGGCAGTGAGGGGTGGTAACCTGCATTCATGGTGCAGGTGCTCTGTCTACAAGAGGCAGCTGCAATCTAGCTCTTTCCCGGGGCTCAGTCTGAGGACATTGGCCTCTCTGTGTCTTTAGCTATTGAGTGTTTGAACAGTCTGATATTCCCCCCATGTGCCCCTTTGCAGGAGTCAAATCTGAAACGAGCCAAGCACGGAGACCTGAAGGTCAGCATCCACCGCATGGAGATTGAGAGGATCCGCTATGTCCTCAGCAGCTACTTGCGCTGCAGGCTTGTGAAGGTAACACCCTGCTATTCTGTGCCATGGCAAGGTGACTCTTAGGAGAGTGGCTGGAGGCATGCCGTTCTGGCCACACCAAAAGCATATTGCTTTGGTCCGGGGCTCTGAGTCATGGGCCCTTGACGTGTTTGGTTAGAGTGACCATAAGGTTCACCTGGGGAATCCACTCCTCATTGCTGTCAAGCGCAGCACCTTGTTCTGGGTGTCACAGTGCTGTGGTGAGCCTGTTTATTACCCTATGGAGGGTCAGCACAGTGCAATCTTCCTCCTGGAAACTCCATTGCCATCCCGCCTCTCAGGCGCAGACAGCCCTGCGTGGGTCCGGAACTAATCCCAGGGCAGATGTGCCACCTCTGCACCTCACCAATCTGCAGTGACAGATTCCCTCTGGCTATAGAAGGGAGAATGCTGGGAGCTGCCTATGATGGAGCTCTCTGTTTCGATCACAGCTGACTCTTCTTTGGGGTTTTTCTTCCCCTGGCAGATTGAGAAGTTTTTCCCCCATATCCTGGAGAAGGAGAAGTCCCGAGTGGAAGGAGAGCCTTCCATCCTCTCTCCAGAGGAGTTTGCCTTTGCTAAAGAGTGAGTAGGTATGGAAGGAGGGCTGGGCAGTGGGGTGAGCCAGGTCTTGTTCTACTGCGCAGACTAAGTCCAGGCCAGAACTGGGGTTGTATGCACTCTGGCTCTCCCTTTGAGCCTCCGCTTCACATGCTGTAGATCCTCCCTTGGCAAACTTGGCTGTGGCAGCTTGGTTGGAAAAACCTTGTTCCCTAGTGACCAGCTAACGAGTCCCTCGCTCTCTCTTGGGCCTGCAGTGAAGCTAGAGGCTTGGCCCTGAGCGCTCCTGACAGTCTGGGAAGGCGTTGAAAAAAGATTCCCGCTCAGCCTTCATCAGTCTTAGTGTCTGCCCGCTTGCCTCCTTCCGTGTGCATGCCAGATTCATGACGGGAGCCTCGTCCTGCTGCACAGCTTCCTCTCCTGTCTCCAGGCAGCCTTCTGCTGGCAGATTGTGGCAGGCCATTGGCCAACGAGGTATCTAGGGGCAGTCTCACTTCAGCCACCCACTAAACTATGCCAGAAAAGTTCCCTCTGCTGCCCGAGTCCTGCCAGTGGGAAGAGCCCTCACTGCCTTTTGTGTCACCTTCCCATGGAGATAAGCTGTGCCCTTGGGCGCTGAAGGATTTGCATGCGCTGTTTTGCTGGAGCAGAGAAGTCTTCATTTCAGCTTCTGCCCCTCCAGACCCAGCCGCTTGCTGCTGTCTTCCCGCCGTGCTTGCGGGTTCAGCATGTCTCGCTGGTACCTGGAGTCCATTTTGGCCCACCAGCTTTTGCCGTGATCTGACTGACAGTAAGGGCTGTTTGTTTCAGGTACATGGCGAACACAGAAACCTACCTGAAAAATGTGGCCCTGAAACACATGCCTCCCAACCTGCAGAAAGTGGATCTCCTGAGACTGGGTAAGAGAAGCCCGGCTGCAGTACAGGCAACAGGATTCTAGCAGTGGCTGTCTGGGGACGAGCCCTGGAGTAATCTGAAGTCCTAGAGAGCAAGCAGTGTAAGCGCTAGAGCTCCGGCGAGTGCTTGGAAGAGGCAGGTGTCTGAGCATAGCCCTCTCCACATTGCTGGCCCTTTAGAAGGTGGTCTGGATATGTTTGCACTGCCCTCTCCTAGAATCGCCCTCTGGGGAGAGACAGGGGGGTCACCAGGCTATTCACACTGGTCTCTGTGTTCTGACTCTCCTGCCGTCTCAAGTATGTGTTGGCTGGTGCATATGGGACTGGCCGGTCGCCTGTGGGGCTAGTGACCAGCATTGCACTGTGTCCTCATGAGCATCCCAGCTCCACGTGAAGGTCCTGCAGAGGAGCAGAGACTGTTCCCAGGAGTGGTTCGTGCAGCACAAAGTGCCCTGGTCTCAGTCACGTGAGCCCGGGATCAGGGCTGAGTGTGTCGCTTTCCTTGCAGTTCCCAAACCCAACCTGGACTCCTTTGTATTCCTGAGGGTGCAGGAGAGGCAGGAAAACATATTGGTGGAGCCAGAGACTGATGAGCAGAGGTAGGTGGCCTATTGCTTTGCTGTGCACTGATACGCACATGCCTTAGAAATGCCATCCCGACTGTATTCTGCTCAGCTTCCCGTCTCTGCGAGTTGCCTGTGTAGCTGTGGGTGGGTGGGCTGGATGGAGCAGCACCCCTCCTCCTTGCCTAATCCGGTCACTTTGCTGCGGCTGTTATACCAATAAAATAAAAACTAGCAGGAGCTTATTAAAGGGGAAAAGGCAAAATGCCACATTTATTGTGAATACAGAAAGAATCATAGTAAGCAGCTAATTATAGCTATAACATTCTATTCAGTTTCATATTTATTCACACATTCATTCATACACACACACACAGGTTCTGCAAGGTTGTTATCATAGTTACCAGCCTTAGAGTTGCTCATGCCAAGCCACTGGCCAGGAGGCCTGGACATGAGGAGGGAGCAGGGCCTTGTCAGATGCTCATCTGATGCTCCTGGAAGTTGGTTTGCAGAATCAGACCCCAAAGGTCTCACTTTCTAGAGTCCATTTTTATAGGAATTTCTTCCTATGCCAGTCTATGGGAATTGCTTCATCATGCTGTTCCTGAATCAATCAGCAGATGGCACATTCCTGACGGCTCCGTGCGGCCAGATGTTATCTTGTTCTTTGGTTCTCCCATTCTTGAGGCTGTTGGGTGGATCCCAGTCTGCCCTCCGGGGGTCCTTTGGTTATTTCCACTTAACGCCTTCTTCAGCCGATGGACACTGGATTCTTAGGCTGGCACCTCCCTGATCATTCAGTTATTATCCACACCAAGCATCCATCCACATACATCCTCTATCTCTATTTTAATCACAATTGTTAACAGAGCGAGACGAATACAACACAAGGGCGGGGAGCCTCTGGGTGCTGTTGTTACAGAGTATTGCTTTGAGTCTCTCTCTGTGTGAGTAGTTGTTACAAAGAATTGCTTTGAGAACAGACTCTGTCTTAGAATTAGCAGCTTGCAAGTTTCACACAGAGAGGGAGAGAAACAGTACCAAAAACCAAGAGACCTCTTAATTAGTAATACCCTGGAATTTAAACTATGGGGAATCAAACTCATTTGTGATTTTAATACAGAACTTCTTTTATATGATCCAACACTGCAACCCTGAAAAGCAAGCAGGAGCCTCAGGAGAATGCAGCACCTCTCTCCTCTCGTTCTGAGCTTGCTGCCACCCTTCCATCTGAACCGATCTCTCTTTCCCCTTCAGAGAATATGTGATTGACCTGGAGGAAGGATCACAGCACCTGATCAGATACAAAACCATTGCCCCCCTGGTGGCCTCAGGAGCAGTTCAGCTAATTTGAAACATCACAAGACTTAAAGGGGCCAGGCAGGAGGCCCTGCAGTCTGGGAGGGCAAGTGCCATGCACAAGACAACCTGAGAGCATCGTTGTGCCAGTCAGCACATGGGGACACAACAGTTGTGGACAGTTGCAAATACTCATCCTGCCCCCGGCCCAGCCTGGGGGCCCAGCAGCTCAGTTTTGCTGTAGCCTGAGGACAGGAAGACAAACAGCCAGGTAAAGGTGCCATCAGCAAGTGTCCCTGTGTGGGGAATGAGGACACTGCCGCTGAAAGAAAGCTGAGCCTGGTCTTCTATCCAGCTGCAGCCTCTGCAAAGCTACTGCTCTGTTGTGGAGCCAGCAGGTGGCACCATTGCCCTGCTTATACTCCGGATATTTCAGCTGGCTGGCAAGAACCCCCTAGAATGAGTTAGTGACTGCTGGAGGAGGATGTGCCAGTGTGAGCGAGGTACGTTATAAAGACAACAGCAAAATCTCCATGTGTGCCTAAAAGGGCACCACTGCCCAAGATCCTGTCCAAGTCTCCTGTGCAGCTAAATTAGGAGAGATGCTTAAATGTAGTGTGGGGAGGGGATTAGGCAATGGATGAGTGCTTGTGTGGGTTTGCAGCAGGTATCAGCCCTGAATGGCCTGGGGTGGGGCTGGCCATGTTTGGAACCTGCAGGAGCTGTGGAGTTCTTACAGGCCCGGGGATGGCGAGTACAATGATCGGCCCTAGAGAGCACAAATAAACCAGTGGGGTATCTCTGGCTCTAGCTATCAATGAGGAGAAGGTGGCTTCTGCGTCCCTGACAGCAATTCTGATTCACTTTGTTGTATTCGTGGCACCAATTAAACAATCTGTGGCTCTTCCAGAAAGCCAGCAGCCTGTGTTCCAGACGGCATCCAGCATGGCCTGGGCATGGGCCGCTCAGCCTTCCCCCAGTGAGCATTCCAGTTTCCAGGTCTGTGCCTCCTCTTGGGTGTAAAGCACAGGGGCACCAGTGCTTACCGTGGTCCAACAAAACCGGGTGGTCGGTGTCAAACTCTGGGACCCACAGCTTTAGAAAGACTGGCATCCTGGCTTGATGGGATGTTGGTTGCCAAGTCTGTGACCCTCTTGTGACCTGCCCACCTCCACTTTAAGCACTGCCCTTTGCCAGGTGATCCATTCAGCCAAAAAGCACAGTGCACAGATTCTCCATTGCAAATACTAGAGGTGGGAGTGACCGGGAGCTAGAAGTGGAGAGAGTGCTGGGCAGACCCTTCTGTGTGGGGGAGGAGCGGGGAGGAACAATAGCTTAATGTTCTGAATGTGCTAAATACCAGGTTACCTCAGCACAGTGTGAAAGGGCTGCTGGCTTGTTTCCTTGATTGCCAGCTTGATGGTATTAATGGGGAAAGGAAGCTTTGCCATTAGTACCTCATTAGGTCAATGGGGTGCTGAATGGCCTGGGTGTTGGACTGGAGATTGCTCCCAGCACCCTGGGAAGGCTCCTCCCCTGGGGACAGGCAGGGTATCTGTACAAGCTGCAAAAAGAAAAGGAGGACTTGTGGCACCTTAGAGACTAAACAATTTATTTGAGCATAAGCTTTCGTGAGCTACAGCTCACTTCATTGGATGCATACCGTGGAAAATACAGTGGGGAGATTTTATATACACAGAGAACATGAAACAGTGGGTGTTACCATACACACTATAAAAAGAGTGATCAGGTAAGGTGAGCTGTTACCAGCAGGAGAGGTGGGGCGGGGGACCTTTTGTAGTGATAATCAAGGTGGGCCATTTCCAGCAGTTGACAAGAACATGTGAGGAACAGTAGGGGGTGGAAATAAACATGGGGAAATAGTTTTACTTTGGGCTAAGCTTAATAGCTTTACCCTTTAGTTGGAACTACCAGCTGTCTCTGAGGATGCCAGTCTTCCTGGTGTCCACCAGAAAGAGTTTCCTTGTATAAAAGTCCTCTTTCTACAACAAACCTGGATCGATGAGAAGAGCTGAGAGGCGGTGGGTTGCTCCGTGCCACCGTCCAAGCTCTCTGGAGGCTTTCATCTGCTTCCTGTTCGGTCTGGAACTGTTCCCTTGATTCTGGAGACATCAGTTCCTCATTGGACTGTGGACCTGGGCTTGGTCCCTCTGGAAGCGATGCAGGTGATGGGGCTGTTTCCATTGACTGTGAACCGCTCTCCGCTGATGCACTATGTTGGGGTTCAGGCTCCGGCTGAGCCTCTTGTGTTGGGTTATCGGCTGCTGCTGGTGCAGTTTCGGTGGGGCCCTTTGGTGTTGGGGTTGCAAGTACTGAATTCAGTGCTGGCAATGGGTCTGGTGCTGGTTGTTCTGCCGGTTCCGGTTCTGAGACTGGCTCTGTCTGGGTCTCTGGGACTGGATCCCCTACTGCTGTTGCAGATGTTGGCAAGGGGTCCGGTTCCCTCACCTCTGACCGGGTCCTGGTAGAAGTTTCTGGAACAGAGCTAGGTGTGACAGCTTCCTTAGCCTGGCTGCGGGTGACCATTCCCACCCTCTTGGCTCATGTCACATGATTGGCCAAGTCTTCCCCCAACAGCATGGGGATGGGATAATCATCATAGACTGCAAAAGTCCACTTTCCTGACCATTCCTTGTACTGGACCAGCAACTTGGCTGTAGGCAAGTCAAAAGAGTTTGACTTGAAGGGTTGAATCGTCACTTGGACCGCTGGGTCGATTAAATTGGGGTGCACTAAGGAAGCATGGGTAGCTGACACTTGTGCTCCGGTGTCCCTCCGCGTGGTGACCAAGCTGTGCCATCTAGGTAAAGCAGCGCGCACAGCTCCCAGTGTGGAGTGGCCACAATTACAGTGTAGTGATTCCTGTGGCTACAGGCTTGTCTACACGTCAGATGCTGCAGCGAAGACACCAGCTGTGCAGGCCGGAGGTGTGGGCCCCATGGCCGTGGCGTGCAGTGAGTGTTTGTGCCAGAACCTCAGTCCTCAGTGGCTTCTGCAGGTTTCAGTGTCTGAGAGCCTGGCCCCGGTGACGCTCATGGCACAGCTACCCACGGCTTTGTCTCCCTGCCTGCAGGGACCATGTGCTGTACCACTGCCAGAGCAAATACAGATGCGCAGCGGATTTGGTGGCTGGCCTTTTACCTCTTGAAATCCTGTATGGCTTTGCTTTGCTTCTAGAAGTGCCCAGCATGGGGGTCAGGGGCCTTCTCTTAGCTTTGTCTGTACTGATTGGCTTCAGGGAGAGGAGGGGGAGGTGCACAGCTAATCCCCAAACCCAAGGCCACTCCAGTGGGTTCAGCCAATGAACTCTAATGCAAATACATTATCTCCCCACTCCCTGCCACCCCTTGTACGTGCACAGAGAGGGCCTTGTCTAATCAGCTGGTGAGTGAAGGTCAGGAGGGCTTTGGGAGGAATTTCTAAGTGGCTCGAGGGAGTCCCTGTGGCCTTCCTGTTAACTGGGATTTGTGCCTGCAGTGACTGGTGCTCTGGGCAGCGCCTGTCTGCAGGGAGTGGCTTTCCCAGAGCAATTCTGCAATAGAGTCCCGCCAGGGAATGAGACCAAATCCCCTTTTCTGGTTCTCCTTTCTCCAGCCCTTCCCTTTCCCCACTCCTTCCTGTCTCTAACAGGAGTTTACACAGCACCTGGAGAATAATAGCCTTATAAGGAATAGCCAGCGTGGATTTGTCAAGAACAAATCATGTCAAACCAACCTCATTTCCTTCTTCGTTGGGGTTACTGATCTAGTGGATGGTGGGGGGCGAGAGATGTGATATATCTTGATTTTTGACACAGTTCCACATAGCATTCTCATAAGCAAACTAGGGAAATACAGTCTAGATTAAATTACTGTAAGGCGGATGCACAACTGATTGAAAGATCATGCTCAAAGAGTAGTTATCAATGATTGGCTGTCAAACTGGGAGGGGTATCTAGTGGGGTCCTGCAGGAGTCAGTCCTGGTCTAGTACTACTCAGTATTTTCATTCATGACTTGGATAATGGAGTGGAGTGCATGCTTATAAAATTTGCAGATGACCAATCTGGAAGGGCTTGCAGGCACTTCAGAGGACAAGGTTCAAATTCAGAACAACCTTGACATTTCAACAAGATGAAATTCAAAAAGACAAGTGCAAAGTACCACACTTAAGAAGAAAAAATCAAATGCACAACTACGAAATGGGGACGAACTTGCTAGGTGTTCGTTCTGCTGAAAAGGATCTGCAGGCTTTGGGGGATCACAAATTGAATAGGAGTTAATGGTGTGATGCAGTTGCAAAAACGGCGAATCTCATTCCAGGCTGTATTAACAGGACTGTCATAGGTAAGACATGGGAGTTAACTGTCCGAGTCCACTCAGTGCTGGAGAGGCCTCACCTGGAGTTCTGTGCCCAATTCTGGGTACCACAGTAAAAAAGATGTGAATAAATTGGAAGAGCAACAAAAATCATAAAAGGCTCATCAAAACACCCAACCTGTGAGGAAAGATTAAAACCTGGGCACGTGTAGTTGTGAGAAAAGACCACCGAGCAGGGCCCTGATGAGGCTTCAGGCCTGTTCCGGGCTGTTGGAAAGAGGACAAGGATCGATTGTTCTCCATGGCCACTGGAGACTTGAAGGCCTTGTCTTGAAGGTCGGACAAGAAGTGATGGGCTTGATCTGCAGCAAAGGAGACTGTGGTTAGGTAGCAGGAAAAACTTTCTAACGCTCAGGGTAGTTAAGCTGTGGACCGGGCTCCCAAAGGAGGTGGCAGAATCCCCGTGATTGGAGGATTTTAGGAACAGGTTGGACAAACCCCTCTTGGGATCTAGGTTTACTCGGTCTTGCCTTGGTGCAGGGAAGTGAACTTGATGACCTCTCCAGAGCACTTCTCGCCCAGTGTTTTGATGATTGTATGGTTTCCCAAGTGGGAGATGGCCCTGGAGGGAACCTGTTCATGGTATCCAACGGGAGCAGATGATCCATACTGATCATAGAATCATAGAATATCAGGGTTGGAAGGGACCCCAGAAGGTCATCTAGTCCAACCCCCTGCTCGAAGCAGGACCAATTCCCAGTTAAATCATCCCAGCCAGGGCTTTGTCAAGCCTGACCTTAAAAACCTCTAAGGAAGGAGATTCTACCACCTCCCTAGGTAACGCATTTCAGTGTTTCACCACCCTCTTAGTGAAAAAGTTTTTCCTAATATCCAATCTAAACCTCCCCCACTGCAACTTGAGACCATTACTCCTCGTTCTGTCATCTGCTACCATTGAGAACAGTCTAGAGCCATCCTCTTTGGAACCCCCTTTCAGGTAGTTGAAAGCAGCTATCAAATCCCCCCTCATTCTTCTCTTCTGCAGGCTAAACAATCCCAGCTCCCTCAGCCTCTCCTCATAACTCATGTGTTCCAGTCCCCTAATCATTTTTGTTGCCCTTCGCTGGACTCTCTCCAATTTATCCACATCCTTCTTGAAGTGTGGGGCCCAAAGCTGGACACAGTACTCCAGATGAGGCCTCGCCAATGTCGAATAGAGGGGAACGATCACGTCCCTCGATCTGCTCGCTATGCCCCTACGTATACATCCCAAAATGCCATTGGCCTTCTTGGCAACAAGGGCACACTGCTGACTCATATCCAGCTTCTCGTCCACTGTCACCCCTAGGTCCTTTTCCGCAGAACTGCTGCCTAGCCATTCGGTCCCTAGTCTGTAGCTGTGCAGTGGGTTCTTCCGTCCTAAGTGCAGGACCCTGCACTTATCCTTATTGAACCTCATCAGATTTCTTTTGGCCCAATCCTCCAATTTGTCTAGGTCCTTCTGTATCCTATCCCTCCCCTCCAGCGTATCTACCACGCCTCCCAGTTTAGTATCATCCGCAAATTTGCTGAGAGTGCAATCCACACCATCCTCCAGATCATTTATGAAGATATTGAACAAAACCGGCCCCAGGACCGACCCTTGGGGCACTCCACTTGACACCGGCTGCCAACTAGACATGGAGCCATTGATCACTACCCGTTGAGCCCGACAATCTAGCCAGCTTTCTACCCACCTTATAGTGCATTCATCCAGCCCATACTTCCTTAACTTGCTGACAAGAGTACTGTGGGAGACCGTGTCAAAAGCTTTGCTAAAGTCTAGAAACAATACATCCACTGCTTTCCCTTCATCCACAGAACCAGTAATCTCATCATAAAAGGCGATTAGATTAGTCAGACATGACCTTCCCTTGGTGAATCCATGCTGGCTGTTCCTGATCACTTTCCTCTCATGCAAGTGCTTCAGGATTGATTCTTTGAGGACCTGCTCCATGATTTTTCCAGGGACTGAGGTGAGGCTGACTGGCCTGTAGTTCCCAGGATCCTCCTTCTTCCCTTTTTTAAAGATTGGCATTACATTAGCCTTTTTCCAGTCATCCGGGACTTCCCTGGTTCGCCACGAGTTTTCAAAGATAATGGCCAATGGCTCTGCAATCACAGCCGCCAATTCCTTCAGCACTCTCGGATGCAACTCGTCCGGCCCCATGGACTTGTGCACGTCCAGCTTTTCTAAATAGTCCCTAACCACCTCTATCTCCACAGAGGGCTGGCCATCTCTTCCCCATTTTGTGATGCCCAGCGCAGCAGTCTGGGAGCTGACCTTGTTAGTGAAAACAGAGGCAAAAAAAGCATTGAGTACATTAGCTTTTTCCACATCCTCTGTCACTAGGTTGCCTCCCTCATTCAGTAAGGGGCCCACACATTCCTTGGCTTTCTTCTTGTTGCCAACATACCCGAAGAAACCCTTCTTGTTATTCTTGACATCTCTGGCTAGCTGCAGCTCCAGGTGCGATTTGGCCCTCCTGATATCATTCCTACATGCCCGAGCAATATTTTTATACTCTTCCCTGGTCATAAGTCCAACCTTCCACTTCTTGTAAGCTTCTTTTTTATGTTTAAGATCCGCTAGGATTTCACCATTAAGCCAAGCTGGTCGCCTGCCATATTTACTATTCTTTCGACTCAGCGGGATGGTTTGTCCCTGTAACCTCAACAGGGATTCCTTGAAATACAGCCAGCTCTCCTGGACTCCTTTCCCCTTCAAGACAGGTTTCAGAGGAACAGCCGTGTTAGTCTGTATTCGCAAAAAGAAAAGGAGTACTTGTGGCACCTTAGAGACTAACCAATTTATTTGAGCATGAGCTTTCGTGAGCTACAGCTCACTTCATCAGATGTTTACCGTGGAAACTGCAGCAGACTTTAGTCTGCTGCAGTTTCCACGGTAAACATCTGATGAAGTGAGCTGTAGCTCACGAAAGCTCATGCTCAAATAAATTGGTTAGTCTCTAAGGTGCCACAAGTACTCCTTTTCTTTTTCCCCTTCAAGTTAGTCCCCCAGGGGATCCTGGCCATCCGTTCCCTCAGGGAGTCAAAGTCTGCTTTCCTGATCCCTCACTCCAGTGCACAAAGGTTGCAGGAATGTGCTGTGTGAGGTTAGACACAGTGGTCAGATCTACGCGAGGTAATTTAAGATTCCGTACCCCACAGGCCTTGTTAAGTTCAGCTTCTCTGTTGCTAGCAGCATTGTAGACAGGGCAGTGACTGCAGGCACCTTGTCAGCTAGCACCGAGGGTCTCTGCACTGAGGCTGCTGCTTTTGCTAGCATTGGTTCAGCACCCCCAGTGCTAGTTACCATGTAAATACTAGTGTGGATGGGACACAAGGATCTCTACCACTGTGTCTAGCCCTGCTCTGAGCAGATTTTCTTGCCATGGTGGGGAAATGCCCGAGCCCTGTCTGCACCAGGAGGTTAACACCAATGCAGCTGAGCTGGTGCTACCTAACTACAGGTATTAACTCTTCTAGCATAGACATACCCTAGACATGAGAGAAGAGCTCCATCTGCAAGGCCCCTGCAGTCCCTGGCCTCTCCGCTGAGACAAGCCAACAGTACCGTCTGGGCTGTGACTATCTGCTCCAAGGATCTAGATCAAGAGCCCCTGCTTCCTTCAGGTACCAAACAGCTGTTCACGGTTAATGCCACTAGCTCCTTCCAACTTAGCGTAGATTACAGCCATAACAGCATCCATATCTCAGTCCCCAACCTGAGGACTTAAACAAGAGCGTGCCTTTCAGAAATGCACTGAATGATGTTGCTTCAGGTCTTCTCTCCGCATCTCAGGAAAAAGGGTACAGCAGAAATGGGAAGAGTTGAGAGAAGGGCAATGAAAACACGTAGCAACCTCGGAACACTTCAGACAAGGCCTGGGACTGCTTAGGTCAGCGAGGAGATAATAGGGGATGGCATGATGAATGTGTATGAAATGGTGAACCCTATAGTGAAGGCTAGGGAAGTTTTCCTACTGTATATGCCCTTTCTCATGCTATCTGGAGATCTAAATCAAAGCAAAGGATCACCCAATGAAATTAAAAGGCAACTAATTTAAAGCTAGTAAAAGGAAATATTGCTTTACCTGCTGTGTGACCTGTGAGACTCCCTGCCACAAGGTGTTGCTGAAGCAAAGAGCTTAGTAGGATTCAAATAAGGTGAAAAATAAGAATAGCGACAGCTAACATGATGTGGAAGGAATCTAAAGCCACATACTTCAGTACACGTAAGCTACCTGCCGTGGCTAGGAAGAAATTCTCCTAGGAAGATGTTATGCTACCCCAGCCCATGGCAGGATTTTTGTGTCTTCCTCTGGAATAGCTGGTCTGACCATTGCTGGAGTTGGAGTATGGGGCTGGAGGGACCGTTGGGTCAGGCACTTCATTCCTTTGTCCTTGTTGGATAGAGAAGAAAAGCTCCTCCTTCCTTGCTGGTTCCCACATGCCTCTTCTGTGTAAGCGGGAGCCACCTCAGTAACTTCTAGGGCTCTGTGCCCCCTGCCTGGGTCTGTTGGGTGTATCCAAGGGCACAGGCCTGCAGTCCTCAAAGGGCCTGGCCTCCCCTGCATGTGCTCTCAGGGGATGTGAGGGAGCAGCCTAGCTCCCTTGGGCAGCAGGAGGCATGGGGATGGCATGTGTGCAGTACAGCATGGGGTGAGCGGCTTGGCGTGTGCTGTGGTTTAGAACATCCCTAATGAATCCATTTATGTAAAGAAGATTCATTAGGCACAAACATGAAGAGGAAGTTGGGTTTAATCCTAAAGAAGTGGCACCAAAGGCTGATGGTTACAGTTCCCACACAGGGATCTGGTCTATGCCCTGCCCCCACAGACAGCCCTTATGAAAATCCTCTCCTGGGCTCTGCAGCTCCCAGACAAATCGCTGTTGAGTTTCCACTGGAGAAACAGATACTGTGGGAGAGACTTGCTTGAGTTTCTCTCTGTAGCACGTGTTCACTGGACCCCTTTCTCCTTCACCCTATTGGGTTTAATTAAGTACAGTAGTTATCTGGGCAGCTGCTTTAGAGTTGCAAAGTCTGAGCTGGGAGGGGAGAGCAGAGGGAAGTCATCCCTGCTGTCCCATGCAGGAGAGAGAAGCTGGATCTTTCCATCGGGGCACTTCTGGAGCTTGCTGCCCTCAGCCCTTTCTGCCTTTGGAAATGCAGCACTATCTTTGTGTCACAAAAACACCCTCCTTCACGCATGAATGCTCCATGATCACCCCAGGACAGCGCTGCTACAGGCAGAGGACAGTGGGGGGGATAGCTCAGCAGTTTGAACATTGGCCTGCTAAACCCAGGGTTGTGAGTTCAATCCTTGAGGGGCCCATTTAGGGATCTGGGGAAGAAATTGGGGATTGGTCCTGCTTTGAGCAGGGGTTTGGACTAGATGACCTCCTGAGGTCCCTTCCAACCCTGGTATTCTATGATTCTATGACTGAGTGGTCGGAGTAGGGTGCTGAGAGCCAGCACCTGGGGCCAGATTTGAAGATGGAGAGAGGCACCTACTGGGATTTTTCAAAAGAACCTAGGCCAGGGGTGGGCAAACTACAGACTGGGCTGAATCCTGCCCTTGAGCTCCCTCGGGGGCTTGCCCTGCTCCGGCACTCCAGCCGGGGAGCAGGGTTGGGGGCCGCTCCACGCGGCTCCCGGAAGCAGTGGCATGGCCCCCCTCCAGCTTCTATGCAAAGCAGAGCGCCTGGCCATGCCTCTGCAAAGGAGCTGGAGAAGGGACATGCCACTGCTTCCTGGAGCTGCTTGAGGTAAGCACCAGCTGGAGCCTGCACCCCGAGCCTCCTCCCACACCCAAACCCCCCAGCCTTGAGCCCCCTCCCTCCCTCTGAACCTCTCGGTCCCAGCCCGGAGCACCCTCCTGCACTCCAAACTCCTCATTCCCAGCCGGAGAACTAGCCCCTCCCTGCACCCCCACCACCCCCACACCAGCCCAGAGCCCCCTCCCACACCTGAAGTCCTCCTTTCTGGCCCCACCCACCCCAGAGCCTGCACCCCAACCCCAATTTTGTGAGCTTTCATGGCCTGCCATACAATTTCTATTCCCAGATGTGGACCTTGGGCCAAAACATTTGCCCACCCTTGACCTAGGTACATGCCCTGCTGTAGCTCACGAAAGCTTATGCTCAAATAAATTGGTTAGTCTCTAAGGTGCCACAAGTACTCCTTTTCTTTTTACTCCTCATAACACAAGAACTCGGGGTCACCCAATTCATAGGCAGCAGGTTTAAAACAAAAGGAAATATTTCATCACACAATGCAGTCAGTCTGTGGAACTCTTTGCCAGAGGATGTTGTGAAGGCCAAGACTATACCAGCGTTCAAAAAAGAACTAGATAACCATTGATGGACTTATCCTCCATGAACTTATCAGCCAGGATGGGCAGGGATGGTGTCCCTAGCTTCTGTTTGCCAGAAGCTGGGAATGGGTGACAGGGGATGGATCACTTGATGATTCCCTGTTCTGTTCATTCCCTCTGAAGCACCTGGCATTGGCCGCTGTTGGAAGACCGGCTACTGGCTAGATGTCCTTTGGTCTGAGCCAGTATGGCCGTTCTTATGTTAGGCTGAGCGCTGGAGGCGAAAGCAGGGTCTGAAAATAAGCATCCCAGGTACGGTAAGCCCTGCTGCAGGGACTAGGGCTCTCAAACCTTACTCCTGCCGCTCAAGGTGGCTCAAGCTCTCTGGTTTGTCTGTATGATGAGTTCATGGCCCAGAGTAGGAGGAGGGTGAGAGAGGCACCAGTAGGACGTTGATTTCCGCAGCCTCCAGTTTGAGTCAGATCCCTTCCCCGCAGGAAGTGGGCAGCGGAGGGTGGGGGGGTGGTACTCGCATTGCTGGAGAAATACCCAATGACGGTGAGCTGCTTGTCTCTAAATCAAGGGGCAGGAAGTGAGAGCCACAGGGGATGTGATGAAAGGGTGATTTGGAGAAAGCAATCTGCTGACCTAAACTATTGGCTTAGTCACTGCCAAAAAGTAACAGACAGACGTGTGGTGGAGTGGGAGCTACGTGTGCAGACGTGCAAGCACTGAACTCCATCCAGCGCACGAACACACCACAGCCTTTAGACAGGCCACACACCTCCAGGGTGTTACTCGCATGAGCCCCTTCCCAGTCCCAGGAGCAGAATGACAGGCATTCTGGGGAAACCTGCCATTGGAGTCTCACCTTGCACTAGCGCCTTTGCCGAAGCCCAGCTGCTGACAGCCACAACCCCTGCTGCATACCGCTGCAGTTCTGGGTAGGGTGTGAACTTGGGCTTCTTGGCTGGGAAGGGCTCTGCACTCGAGTCAGACCAGATGTCCCGAGTGGTGGTGTTCTGACTAGCGTGTAAGCTCCTGTGGGCAGGGCAGGGTATGCTGGAGGCCAGTGCTGCTCCTTCCCCATCACCCTAGCCCCCGCGGCACATTACACATTATACCTATGTGCGTGGTGCTGCGGTCCATATCGTCCTCTGGGTATCCTGGGCATGTCCTTTTTGCTCAGAGGTGGGCCCTGAATTCTTTCCTTGTGCGCTGAGATGTGTGGGGGAAATGTCTGAGAGAGGTTCCTCTTGGCTTCTGAGAAGGAGCCTGCTGTCCTGCTCCCGGGAGCTGTGACTCAGGGCTGCATGTCTGGGGCTTTGGCTGCGGCTCCTTCTCCTGGGGGTGTCTGGCTCCTCACCCATAGGCCAGCCTTAGCTGCAGGAAGCAGCACGGCCACGGCCAGCAGCTGCTCAGGCCTCGTGGGAGTTGGCCTCAGAAGGTCCCGGGAGGAGCGAGCATTGCTGCTAATAGACCGGGAGTACCTGTGGTACCACAAGTGCTCCTGGTCTTTTTGTGGATACAGACTAACACGGCTGCTCCTCTGAAACCTGTCTCTGCTGCTAATGTTAGAGTCCCTCAGTACAACTGCCACATGGGCCTGAGTTCTCGGGCTTTGGGACCCACGTCCCCCACAGCTAGCTGGGCACCCTGATCCTGCTCTGCCAGCAGCCTGCTTGGGCTGATGGAGGACAGGCCTGTTCGGGAGAACAAGTCTCTGCAAGGAACAGCCCAAGTGTTTGGGCAGTGCCCGGGCACAGCGCTTGGAAAGGCCAGGCACTGCCCTGTACCAGAAGCCTTGGGCATGCTGCTAGTACATGGAGAGGTGTAACTGGATCCCTGTTATCAGTCAAGGACGCTGTGGAGCTCTTTCTCCCTGGGGGGGGTCTGCGTGATTACTGGGGAGCACATCATGTGTGCACCTTTCCTAGCCCACTGGTCCTGACCCACCATTATCATTCTCTTTTCCTTTGTTTACCCATAGCTGCAGGAAAGCCCTGAACTCTGCAAGACCCTGGGAGGCAATGTCTAATGACAGGTTTCAGAGTAATGAGTAAACCCCAGGTGCTCGCAGAGGCTGCGGCTGGCAGGGCTCAGAGCTCTGGGTACTCAGCGGAGCAACTCTTCCCTGGCTGCTGCCCCATTCTCTGCAGCTGCGATGTCCCAATGACTCTCTCCCTCTGCGGCCGGCAGTGGAGGGCAGCGTGACTAGCTCCTGCCCATAGACCCTTCCCACCCTCACTGCAGGGCCTTGCGCTCCCCACACCCTGAGGCCTTGTGGAGTGTAATGTGGGCTGGGTGCACAGAGGGCAGTGCTGCCCATCTCAGCTCCTGCGCCCTTGGCTGGCTGTTGGTGGTTTTTAGCCATGTATAAAAGGGTCTAGGTGCACACAGCTGTGTCCATATTGCTTCTTTCTCAGAGCAGCAGACTGCGAGGCCAGGTCTATGCTGTAACCTGTTGCTGTCATCACAGGCACCGACTCCATGGGTGCTCTGGGGCTGGAGCACCCATGGGGAAAAATTAGTGGGTGCTGTGCATCCACTGGCAGCCAAGCTCCCCTCCTCCCATGCCTGACCTCCTTCCCCCCGAGCGTGCCACATCCCTGCTCCTCCACCTACTTCCCAGCACTTCCTGGCCGGTTGCTGTCAAACAGCTGTTCGTCAGTGTTAGCATGCTCTGGGAAGGGGTGGGAGGAACGGGAACATGGCACGCTCGGGGGTGCAGAGCTGGGGCAGGGAGGGGGTGGAGACTTTGAGGGAAGGGGTAGGAATGGGCACAGGAGCTTCATGGAAGGGGTGGAGCTGGGAGCAGAGGTGGGGAGGGTCAAGCACCCAGGGGAAAGAGGGGAAATCAGCACCTATGGCTGGCATAGCTGTTAATAGGGTGTGATGAGGTGCAGTTTGTACCTGACATCACTGTGCTGGCAAAAGCCACTAGTGTTCACCTGGCCTGAGTCTTGCCTGCTGGCCCCAGGAGTATGAGCATTTTGAGGCTCTGTACTCTACACCAAGGAGCCCTACTTTCTTCCCTGACTACGTGCCGCTACAGAGGCAGGAAGGTTGGCGCCTTCTTGCTAGATCCTGCCAAAGCCCCTAACTTACAGCCTGATGCTCCAGCTCTGGCCCCATTGCATTGTCATTCTCACCTGAGTGAGATGGGTGTGAAATGTTGCACAGGCGTAAATGATGGCCCTAGGTGCTGGCACTGGAGACTCAGGCTTCAAGGAAAATTTCTCCACCATCATAGCCACCCCACCACCACTGAGATTCTCCCGTGACTCCAGCAGCTGGGACTTTAAAGAAACACCAAGTAATGCGAGACTAGTGATTAAACTCCTGAGTTGGCAGCAGTGTGCTGGTGTAGAGAAGCACCTGGAGCGGTGCGCTAGTGCAGAGAAGTGGCTGCCAGGTTATTAATTATTTGTATTTTGGCACCTAGGGAGCCTTAGTCATGGACCAGGACCCCACAGTCCTAGGTGCTGTACAGACCCGTAACAGTCCCAAAGAGCCTGCATCTGTTGTATAAATAAAAAAACAAGGGGATCCAACAAAAAAGAGGAGCACAAGGTGAGATAAAACTTCAGCATGAAGAGCAGTGCAATTGTAGCCGTCTTGGTCCCAGGACATTAGAGAGACAAGGTGGGGGAGGTAATATCTTTTATTGGACCAACCTCTGTTAGTAAGAGAGAGAAGCCTTTGAGCTGCATGGAGCTGAAGAAGAGCTCTGTGTAAACTTCTCTTTCTCACCAACAGACGTTGGACCAATAAAAAAATATTACCTCCCCCACCTTGTGTGTCAGCACGAAAAGCAACAGTCCAGCACACCAGCTGCGTACCCGTTGTCAGGTTTTTTGGTAGGCATCCCTGCAAAGGAGAGATTGACGGGGGGCAACAAGGGGCCTTTCGGCCCCATGTTGTCCTGGGGGCGCAATGACAACCAGAAAGGTTTTCTTTCCCCTCTCCTGAGACTGGTCTACCTCTGCTGCCCTGCTGCCGCTGCAGTTCAGAAAGAGACAGCTCTCTAGCTGCCTGGGATCTCAGGCTAGTCCCAGTTCGGAAGATTTACCGACTCCTTGACCCAAATCAGAACTTGTCATCTGTGGTGCCTCTCCAGAGGCCACACAAGTGAGTAACTTCTGGGAAGGTGCAGTCCACTGGTGATAATGTCCCTGAAATGACAGCTCCTCCCTTTGACCTGCAGTAAAATGCCAGCCAAAAGCAAATGTCACCTGCTCTTACTGTTCCTCCAGACTGTGTGCATCCCCCCAGGCCGGGGGTAGGAAGCCTCAGGAAGGAGATGTCTGCAGCAACTGCTATCTGTCTACATCAGGCAGGATGGTTGCATGATCCTCTGGTTTCTGGCCTCTAGTTCAAAGGTCCCTCTCAAACCCCACAGCATTGTAGCACTTTACATAATAATAATAAAATCCCCGCCCCACCCCTAGCTAGCTCTAAGTTTGCTTCTGCTGCCAGGCAGAGAGCGGGATTTCTGTTTACATTTACTGGAAGGCTCTCAGATACCATGGTGATGGGCAGCCACGTAAAAAACACAATAGATGAGTTTCAGAATAGCAGCCGTGTTAGTCTGTATCTGCAAAAAGAAAAGGAGTACTTGTGGCACCTTAGAGACTAACAAATTTATTTGAGCACAAGCTTTCATGAGCTACAGCTCACTTCATCGGATGCATACAGTGGATGAGCTGTGACAGTGGCTGATGAAGATCTGTGCTGTCAGCAGGTGGAATCAGTTATGCTTAACGGAAGTGGCTAGGCAGCTTGAGAGAGATTAGCAGGGGGGCAGGGAACGGGTGAACTGATTCAAGTGCTGGCATTTTCTACCAGCAAGCCTTCCGAGGGCTGACCAGGAAAGGTGGACCTGAATGTTATTTCCAGACATGCTATATTGATCATTTTTACTGGACAGTCTAATACGGGCTCTCCCATTCCAGGACTCTTCATCTGCTCAGGATAGGGTGTGTTTCTCTGCAACTGCAGGAAACCCGGGACAAACCATTCCGGTTGCAGCCGGTAGGCAGGCCATAGACTCTGGGATTAAACCTCTGTGTTTAGCCACTGGAGAACTAGAGGGGGGAGCTCAGAGTGAGCCATTTTTATTCATCTCTACTAGCCAGAGAGACCTTGAGAAACCGTGGCCCCTACCTTGCCCTTGGATTCTGAGTTAGGTCTTTCCATGGCCATTACTGAGGGTTGTAATTTAAAAAGAAAACTGTGATGATGTGAAACTCATTTTTTAGCTTTTTCAGAGCCACCCATGGGCCGGTGTCCTGTTAACTCAGCCCTGCAAAGCTGTGAACTTTTCTCTCCTTCCCCCTGGTCAATGAGGTGAGAACTGCCCTGTGCACGTGGGCTATCTAAATCCCAAACCCTGGTTTGGCCTCTCTCCCTCTGCTTTCCCCACATGTTTCAGAGTAACAGCCCTGTTAGTCTGTATTCGCAAAAAGAAAAGGAGTACTTGTGGCACCTTAGAGACTAACCAATTTATTTGAGCATGAGCTTTCGTGAGCTACAGCTCACTTCATCGGATGCATACCATGGAAACTGCAGAAGACATTATATACACAGAGACCATGAAACAATAAATAAAGAGAGTGGTCACTTTGGATGGGTATTGCCAGCAGGAGAGTGAGTTGGGGGGGGGGGGCGGCATGTGAGAAAACCTGGATTTGTGCTGGAAATGGCCCAACTTGATGATCACTTTAGATAAGCTATTACCAGCAGGAGAGTGGGGTGGGAGGAGGTATTGTTTCATGGTCTCTGTGTATATAATGTCTTCTGCAGTTTCCACGGTATGCATCCGATGAAGTGAGCTGTAGCTCATGAAAGCTTATGCTCTAATAAATTGGTTAGTCTCTAAGGTGCCACAAGTACTCCTTTTCTTTTTCCCCACATAGCATCTCAACTAGGAACAGACTGGGAGTTCTGTCCATCTGCTAGCCTGTCCTTGTTCACAAACACACATCCGCAGCTGGAGACTGGAAAGCAGCAACTTTGGGAAGTTTGTCAAGCAAAAGGGAGATCTTGGGTCAGTGCCTGGCTCTGACACTGTGACCTTGGACAACTCCTTTCATCTCTCTGTATCTGGGTTCCCCCTCTGTGACATGAGGACACTTTCCCATCTCACCCAGGCATTGTGTGGATAAAGCCAGTCCTGATGGCAGGGTGCTCTACTATTACAATGCTGAGGGTCATGTTAGCATGTTAGTACAAGAGTCCTGATCTTCATGGGGCCCTCTGTGGCCTGTGGTGATACACTGCAATAATCAGGAACTTCACTAGCAGCGAGACTAGACCGGGGCTCTCAAACTGGGGGTTGGGACCCCTCAGGGGGTGGCAAGGTTATTACATGGGGGGTTGCGAGATGTCAGCCTCCACCCCAAACCCCGCCTTGCCTCCGGCATTTATAATAGTGTTAAGTATATAAAAACGTGTTTTTAATTTGGGGGGGAGGGGGTCATGTAGCAAGCCTCTGAGTGCGAAAGGGGTCACCAGTACATAAGTTTGAGAACCACTGGACTAGCCCCTGCACTGAGGTGCGGTACCCTTATGCCGGACCCAGATGTCCGCGCTCAGCAGATTTCCGCCTTCCCCGGCTGTTCCTGGCAATCCCTGGCACCCCAGGGCGCGGCTGCTAGGTCTGGCTGGCCACAGAGCGCATTGCGGGGCTGGTTTTAAGCCCGGCGGGTGGATTTAGAAGCGGTGTCTCAGGGCTGGTGTTGGCGGCTGGTTCAGCAGGGGAGGATTAGCCATTAGCCCCCGGCCAGAGCTGATGCTAATCGGGCAGTGAGCTGCTCCTGAGCCCTGGGCCGGGCCAGGCCGAGCCGCGGGCGGGCGGGGAGAGTGCTCCGCAGCAGGTCTGCTCCCGGAAAGGGGTTGAGCAACGGCCCGTTCCCCGAAGGGAAGTGGCGGGGCCCCTTCCCCCATCCCAGCTGCTCCGGGCCCCACACGTGTCCCGGGCTGCGGGGTTTGGGGCGGGAGCCGCCGCGCTGCCACCCCGGCAGCCCGGCCCTGAACCCGCAGCGCCCCGCACGTGTCCCGGGCTGCGGGGTTTGGGGCGGGAGCCGCCGCGCTGCCACCCCGGGAGCCCGGCCCTGAACCCGCAGCCCCCCGGGCGCCGCACAGCCCGCGCCCGACCACCGCAGCGCCCCGCACGCCCCGCGGGGGCCGGGCTCCCAGGGCGGGGCTGCCGCGGCAGTCTCGGCTCCCATTGGTCGCTCTAGCCCGAGGGGGCGTGTCCCGCACGCTGATTGGCCGGCGCGGGGGTGTACCGGCCGCCCGTGGCGCCCAGGTGTGGCAGTGAGGCGAGGAGCGGAGCCATGAGCTGCAGCGAGTGAGTGCGAGCGGGAGGCCGGAGGGTGCGCGGGGCTGGGCGGGGGGACCAGGTGTCCCCATTTTGGGGTCTTTGCCGTGTATCGGCTCCTATTGCCCCCCACCCCGTCCCGATTGTTCACATTTGGTGTCTGGCCCAGTGTTGCGGGGGGGCGAAGGGGAACGCGGGGGCTGGTCTGGGGGCGAAGGAGGGCGGGGCGGGGGGGGCGTAGGGGAGAAGTGGGGTAGCAGGGGGGCTGGTTGGGGTGCAGTGGTGCGAAGGGGGGCTGGTCACGGTGGGGCGGAGGGGGGGCCGAGGGGGGGCTGGTCGGGGGGCAGAGGAGGGCTGGTCACGGTGGGGCGAAGGGGGGGCTGGTCGGGGGGCAGAGGAGGGCTGGTCACGGTGGGGCGAAGGGGGGGCCGAGGGGGGCTGATCGGGGGGGCCGAGGGGGGCTGGTCACGGTGGGGCCGAGGGGGGCTTGTCGGGGGGGTGAAGGGGAACAGTGGGGAGAAGATGGGCTGGGGGGTACTGGCGGTGGATTGGAGGGTGGATGTTGGTTGCTTTCTCAGGCAAAGTGGCTTCTGGTCTCTGGTGGGGTATGTGGGGCTGGTGGGTGGTTAGTGTGCAGGAGTTTGGGGGTTGACCAGCAGGGTGGAAGGAAGCAGCCCTAAATTCATTGGTTGCAGGCCTCTGGCAGTGGGGTTGCTGGTGATCTGTGGTGAGTGGGTCTGGGAGGTTCTGGGGGGGTTGTTGCTAGGGATTAATTGAGCTCTTCTCACTCTGATTGCAATGTCCCCTGGCCCTGCTAGATATCTCCTGCTGTTCTCGGCTCTCCTGCCCCCAGGCTACACCTCTAACCCCATGTCTGTGCTTCTTTCCAGACTGTTCCAGGTGTTCAGCACACCCCCAGCCATGCCTGTGGATTTTGCCATGCGGCTCTGCCTGACCCACTCTCCTCCCATCTGCAAGCTGCTGAACTCCTATGAGGAGCTGCGGGGTGGCCGGGGGTGCAAACCCCTCCGCTCCTGCCTGAACCAGAAGCCCAGTGCAGAGCTGGAGCAGCGGGACAGCACCAAGGGCAGCCGGAGCAAGAAGAAGAGGGTGGTGTTTGCTGACATGAAGGGGCTTTCCTTGACAGCGGTCCGCTTCTTCTCCAAGATCGAGGAGGACCTGTGCGACCTGCAGCAAGCCCTGTCCGACCTGACCTGCCTCAGGCCCAAGCTGCGAGACCCCCACATAGAGACAAAGAAGTACACACTGGACTTCCCACAGCCCTCTGCCGACTACATGGCTTTCCGCAGCCGGCTGCACACCAACCTGATCTGCCTGGAGAACTGTCTGATCCAGGAGCGGTCCCTGTCGGGGACCATCAAGGTCAGGAACATCGGGTATGAGAAGAAGGTGCATGTCCGCATCACCTTTGACTCCTGGAGGAGTTTCCGGGATGTCTGCTGCCAATATATGCACAGCACATACGGCCCCACTGATGCAGACGTGTTCTCCTTCAGCATCACCCTGCCCAAAGCGTCCAGCCTCCACGGAGCCATCGAGTTCTGTGTTTCCTTTCAGTGTGGGCAGAAAACCTACTGGGACAACAACAATGGGAACAACTACAAGGTGCGCCACATGAGTTCCTCGTCCCCTCCCAGCACCTTCTCCCAGCTGGCAAGGGGCTCCAGCGTGGCTGGGGAGCACCTGGGCCCCTCCAAGGCAGCGGCGCTGGTCCTCTCTCACTGGCAGACCTGGAGGCGTTTGGAGAACCATGGTCCATACTGGTAGGAATGAGAGTTCTAAGTGTGGGTACAAATGCTCCGCTCCAGCAGAGGCAATGCCTTGCGGGGGTCCCGCTGCGGAAGACACTGCTCGCTATGTCACTAGCTTGTCTGTGTCCCCTCTGGTCTTCGTGGACGCTGCTTCAGCACCAGGACCTGCCATAGAAGCTGGAGGCCGTAGCTCAGCTTGAATCCTGGGTGTGGGTTCTTAGCGCAGAACACATCACTAGCAGAGACTGTGCCAGGGACGCTGGGCAGGGATTGTGCGGGGGGCATCTCCCGCTGCTGTCTCCTCATTTGTGAAAGTAGCTGGGGAAGGGCTAGGCCAGACCTTGGCTTGTTTGCAGAGGCCAGCAAAGCTGCTGGCGGGTCAAAGGACTGAGTTACCAAGCCCCAATAAAAACTGCCCAGCCAGCCTAGCAACCAAGGGTCTTTGGACTCGGTGGGGGTGCAGGTCAGAACGGCAGACCCAGTGGGCACAGAAACAGGAATGGGAGAGGCTGCCTAAGTGCCTTGTAGTTGCCAGGCATTTGGGACAAATAGGCATCCAGGCCTGTGCTGCAGATAATGGTATGAATGTCTGCGGCACCCAATGGCCAGCATCCATACCGTGAGCTATGCCTACATCCCCCCTGAAGGGAACCAGTGGCTGTCACTTTAAATCCTCTCAATGGCAAGGGGCTGCGGGACAAGGCACCGGCCTGGCTGTTAGGGCTTCTGTCTCATTTACCCCAGTGGGGGTGGCTGGCAGGTTCTTCACATTGAAGATGACAGACTGCGGGTGGCCTGGCATGGTGGTGAGCAGCTCATTGGGATGTGCTCCTTCAGGACCTGCTGCTGTGGGAGGAAGGCTGGCCTGGGCTCGGCTGGCTTTTGCTGTGGCCGCTAGTGACACAGCACATTGGTCGCTGCGTCAGTTCGTGTCACGCCTCCGTAGGGGACCACGCTCACCTGCGTCTGGTGTCATTGGCCGCCCTCCAGGAGGGCGGTAAATCGGTGCAGTGACAGTGTGCAAAGTGCAGGTGTAGCCTGGCTCACTCTGAGTGACACTGTGTCTCCGCAGTCCGTGCAGGGCACAGGCTGAGCTGGACTGGCTGTCAGTGCTTATCTGGGCTGGCTGCTGCTGCGATCTTGGGCCTGGGCCACTGGGAAACCTTCCGGTTTTAGCTGTTGTGAATAGATTCAGAACCTTAATAAAGTCTCTGTATACTGAGAACCCTGCCGTTTTCTTGTGACTGCAGCCTAAACAGCCAAATGCTGATGATTTCCTGCACAAAGAATAGGTCTAGCACCCACTGCCCCAATAATGGGCTGAAAACCTCCCCCTACCCCCCCCATCAAACACAGGATGGGGAGATGTGATCTCCCTGGTATTGGTAAGGTAGCCCATCCCCCTCAATGAATCACATGGAAGTAGAAAGAAAAGGAGGACTTGTGGCACCTTAGAGACTAACCAATTTATTTGAGCATGAGCTTTCGTGAGCTACAGCTCACTTCAGTTACAGACCCCCTGGCTGTATGGATTGTGTTGTCCCCAAGCTGGATTACTGCTGGGGAGAGTTGCCTTGCCAGTGTAGGTGGATGATAGGCACAAGCCTGTCTTAGGTTTCCTATCCCTCCCCTGAACAGAGCTCATCCCATTTCACCAAGGGAAGGAGCAATTTTGCAAGCCAGAGAAATGGCAACACCTTCCTCCTCATCCCTCCAAGTGCACCTCCTGCTGGGAGCCTCTGGTCACTGCACAGGCTGTAGTCCAGCAGGAACCTCCAAGGGAAGCTCAGCAAGAGCTTTGAATCTTTCTCTGCCCTGCCTCCACCACTCTGCTCAGGGCTGAGTGCTTTGAGGCACGAGGAACTGTGACCAAAACCTCTCTCTCCCTTGTCCTAGGGCGGTGGGAAGAAATGCCAAACCCACACTGCCTCCTGGAGTTTCCCCCCATCGCCACGTGCCAGGAACTTCAATGGTGTGAAAGAGTCTAGGGGTGTCCCAGAAGCCTCTTCTCCCTGGCTTTCCTGTATTGCCTGGCTGCTGCTGCAGCCCCAGGGTCTCTTGCCCCTCTTGTGGGATGTGTGTCTGTTCAGGGTCCCTTTTTCTTATGCCCTTCTCTGCTTCTCACCTTTAGGTAGTAAGCTGCCCAAGGAGACAGGATTTCAGGGGCTTGCGTCATGGAACTGAAAGCCCGTTAGCTCCTGCATCCTTTGCCAGCGATTAGCAGGCAGCTGGGATTGGAAGGTGACATAGCAGTGATATCTATAGCTCCTAATTCCTGAGTCCATTACAGCAAAAGCCTCTTTGGTTGGACTGTGGCCCAGTGAGCACCCTGCAGCACCAGCACATAACTCACCCTGGGCCTCGGTAAGTTACAGCTCCAGGCAGGTACCTGGGTCCTAGGTGACTCACCTTGCATGGACCCAGCTCCTACCACCAAATACTGTCCCTTTCAGCTCTTTGCATGCCCCTTTGCAGCTTGCAGTCTTCAAAGAGGCCAGCAGCTGTGGTGCAGTCAGTGACAGGTGCATGCCGGCTCCTACAGCACAGTGTCCCCCAGGTAGGAGTCCCCCGTCCGTCCGTCCCCCCCGGTCTGGCTGCCTGCAGCATATGCTACTGAGTGCAGTGTTTGGTGTGTGGCTGGTGGAACGCAGAGCACCACCGAAAGCAACCCATCATGCTGTGCCTGTTACAGAACAAGGAGCCCTGGCCCTGATTTCCCCTAGGGCAGGCAGCCCCCATTCTTCTCAACAACTGCCAGAGCTCCCTGTGCTGTTGGGAGGAGCTGAGCAAGTTTAGGTTGATTCAGGCCCTTTCCCTTGGGGGGGGTGGTCAGTGGGGCTACAGGGGCTTGTCTACACTGACAAGTTTTGTTGCCAAAAACTGCCTTTTGGTGACAAAACAGCAAGAGCGTTGGCCATAAAAAAAACTTCCACCCCTCTGAGAGACTTATCTTTTCCCCTCCCTTTATTGTCGACAAAGAGCGTGTACATGCTGCTGATTGTTCTGTCCACAGAACTGGCTTCTGCCAGTATCCCACAATGCCTGCCCTGATTGCTCTGCTCAGTGGTTTGATCTCTGCTGCCCTGCAGGCATGCGCCCCTCCCCTTTCAAAGCTCCGGGAAGTATCTGTGTGCCGCTCCCTTGAGGGAACAAAGAAAGAGCAAATCTTGGGAATGCTCCTGTCCTGCCCTGCACTGCACTGGGAACACAGACTGCTGTGCTGCTTTCACAGAGCTACGCATGATGCTGCTCTGGGCAGCTGAGGGGGCTGTGGGAGAACTCAGAGAGAATCCCAAGATGCACCGCGATCGGCTCTTGCTTCCCACAACGGGGCACTGTGGGATACATACCCATCGTGCATTGCTCACCCTGTCGATGATGGTGTCCCCAGTGTGGACACGATCTGTCGACAGAGGGAGCAAGTGTGAACACCCTTTGGCAATTTTTGTTTTGTTGACTTTTGGGTGTTGACATAAGTTTTGTCAACAAAACTTGGTAGTGTAGACAAGCCCTAGGAAGAGCCTCAGACCTGCCATGACTGCAGCCTAACTAGCACTCCCCTACCATGTTACTCCTGTGTCCCCTGCTCAGGTGGGAAACCAGACTTTACTGGCCGCTTGGTAAGTAAATTAAAGCACCTCTGCCTATAATGGCCTTGACCATTATCACAAATCAACAAGCCAGGCTTGGCTGCGTGACTTGCAATCTGCAGGTTAGCAAAGGTAAAGTGTTCAGATGGTGTGTGGCTATCGAGTTAGGCCTAAAAACCCTTAAAAGCCCCCAACCTTAACCCCTAGCTGGGAGATGCAAAGAGCAGTAATGTTCTCCTCTCATCATAAACAGCTTCTCCTCTGCCAGGGGTGGGTCCTGGACTGGGGCTCAGGGTTAAAGGGTTTTTTAATGTGTCCTAGGCCGTGTTATATAGCTAACAATTGCCCCCTTAGTCTCGCCGCGTTGTCATTAAACCTCTTCCCTCGCCCACCCCATCAGCGCTTTTACAGGCCCGAGGAAGGAAGTGAGGCAGGAGGAAGGGAGACGGCTGGCAGCAAGTGTGGCACCCCGCTCAGTAACGGAACTGGGGCTTTGTCCTGCACCCTGCACCCGCTACAGGGCCAGACCTAGTTCATCACGGTGTCTTCCCGCTGAACGGCGTTTGCCTGGCTGGGGGGGCGGGACGGGGTTGCCCAGGGTTGTAGCGACCACAGGAAAGGTCCGTGTTGGGGCCGGAGAAACAGCCCCCGGGCGGGCGGGGGGGGAGTGCGGAAACCCCCCACCTCGGCACTGGGCCAGGGGCCGGGCGGGGCGAAGGCGTCGCGGCGGCCAAGGCTCCTGGGAGCGCTCAGCACCTGCCCCTGCCCGAGCCGTGGCGCCTCGCCCGGGTGCGGCCCGGCCCGGCCCGGCCCGCTCTCCAGGGGACCCCCCCCCATTCTGTGCCCGCCCCCGGCGTGTCCCTTCGCCGGGAGGCCGTGGCGCCGCCGCCCTCTGCTGGGCCGGAAGCATCACTACAGCGGACAGCTGCTGCCGGACAGGCCGGCACCCGCGGTGGGCGGGGCCGGGGCCCGGGCCCTCGTGCCGCGGGTTGCCGTTCGCCTTGCGTCTCTGACTACGTCACCACGTCGCGGCCATGTGACTGCCGTGACGAGGCTGAGGCGGCACCCAGAGGGCGGGGCGCCCGCAGGACACGCCCCCGAGTTCCGCGGTCCGCCCCGCGCAGTGCCTGACGCGTCTCCGTGCGGGCCGCGCGAGCGACGTTTTACGTAACGCAGGGCGAAGGGGGGCACGCGCACGGTACGTGGGGGAGGCGGAGCCGGAGCTCGGCGGTAGCGGCGGCAGGTGAGTGACACTGGCCCGGTTCGGCCTGGCTTTACATACCCTGCGCGATCCCTGGGAGCTCCCTGCCGCCGAGCCCCGGGGAGAGTCCCGCCCGGGCGGCAATGGAAAACCGTTATCCCCCACCCCCTGGCCTGCAGGGAGTGCGCGCCCCCCCCCCCGCCGTCCTGTGAGATGGGGCCGTCCGCGCAGCGCCCCCCCACCCCCCCGCCGTCCTGTGAGATGGGGCCGTCCGCGCAGCGCCCCCCCCGCCGTCCTGTGAGATGGGGCCGTCCGCGCAGCGCCCCCCCCCCCACCCCCGGCCGTCCTGTGAGATGGGGCCGTCCGCGCAGCGCCCCCCCGGCCGTCCTGTGAGATGGGGCCGTCCGCGCAGCGCCCCCCCGCCGTCCTGTGAGATGGGGCCGTCCGCGCAGCGCCCCCCCCCCACCCCACCTCCCGGCCGTCCTGTGAGATGGGGCCGTCCGCGCAGCGCCCCCCCCCCCCACCCCCGGCCGTCCTGTGAGATGGGGCCGTCCGCGCAGCGCCCCCCCGGCCGTCCTGTGAGATGGGGCCGTCCGCGCAGCGCCCCCCCGGCCGTCCTGTGAGATGGGGCCGTCCGCGCAGCGCCCCCCCGCCGTCCTGTGAGATGGGGCCGTCCGCGCAGCGCCCCCCCGGCCGTCCTGTGAGATGGGGCCGTCCGCGCAGCGCCCCCCCCACCCCACCCCCCGGCCGTCCTGTGAGATGGGGCCGTCCGCGCAGCGCCCCCCCCCCCACCCCCGGCCGTCCTGTGAGATGGGGCCGTCCGCGCAGCACCCCCCCGGCCGTCCTGTGAGATGGGGCCGTCCGCGCAGCGCCCCCCCGGCCGTCCTGTGAGATGGGGCCGTCCGCGCAGCGCCCCCCCCCCACCCCACCGGCCGTCCTGTGAGATGGGGCCGTCCGCGCAGCGCCCCCCCCCACCCTACCCCCCCCGGCCGTCCTGTGAGATGGGGCCGTCCGCGCAGCGCCCCCCCCCACCCCACCCCACCGGCCGTCCTGTGAGATGGGGCCGTCCGCGCAGCGCCCCCACCCCACCCCACCCCCGGCCGTCCTGTGAGATGGGGCCGTCCGCGCAGCGCCCCCCCCCCACCCCACCCCCGGCCGTCCTGTGAGATGGGGCCGTCCGCGCAGCGCCCCCCCACCCCCCCGGCCGTCCTGTGAGATGGGGCCGTCCGCGCAGCGCCCCCCCACCCCCCGGCCGTCCTGTGAGATGGGGCCGTCCGCGCAGCCCCCCCCCACCCCCCCCCACCCCCGGCCGTCCTGTGAGATGGGGCCGTCCGCGCAGCGCCCCCCCCCCCCCACCCCCGGCCGTCCTGTGAGATGGGGCCGTCCGCGCAGCGCCCCCCCCCCACCCCCGGCCGTCCTGTGAGATGGGGCCGTCCGCGCAGCGCCCCCCCCCCACCCCACCCCCGGCCGTCCTGTGAGATGGGGCCGTCCGCGCAGCGCCCCCCCCCCCCCACCCCCCGGCCGTCCTGTGAGATGGGGCCGTCCGCGCAGCGCCCCCCCCCCACCCCCGGCCGTCCTGTGAGATGGGGCCGTCCGCGCAGCGCCCCCCCCCCCTCCCCCGGCCGTCCTGTGAGATGGGGCCGTCCGCGCAGCCCCCCCCACCCCACCCCCGGCCGTCCTGTGAGATGGGGCCGTCCGCGCAGCGCCCCCCCGCCGTCCTGTGAGATGGGGCCGTCCGCGCAGCGCCCCCCCCACCCCACCCCCCGGCCGTCCTGTGAGATGGGGCCGTCCGCGCAGCGCCCCCACCCCACCCCCCGGCCGTCCTGTGAGATGGGGCCGTCCGCGCAGCGCCCCCACCCCACCCCCCGGCCGTCCTGTGAGATGGGGCCGTCCGCGCAGCGCCCCCACCCCACCCCCCGGCCGTCCTGTGAGATGGGGCCGTCAGCGCAGCGCCCCCCCCCACCCCACCCCCGGCCGTCCTGTGAGATGGGGCCGTCCGCGCAGCGCCCCCCCCCACCCCACCTCCGGCCGTCCTGTGAGATGGGGCCGTCCGCGCAGAACGCCCCCCCCCGCCCCGATTGGAGACTCCCTCCCCTTGCTCCCTCCTCGCTGCTCCCCACGTGGGCCCTGCACTGCGGCCCCACTGAGGGGTTCCCGTGTCGCAGTGGGTCCCCCCCGCTCTCTGGCCTGTGCAGTGCCTGGCGCTGGGCCATTCTGGGCCACTCCCCGTCCCAACACCCCACAAACCCCTTCCCCATGGCGCCGCCGGCTCCCAGCGCTCTGCGCAGCCCCGGGCTCCGCGTGGGAGATACTGGAGGGTCCCGGTCTGGGCCCATTCGGCCTGGTTTCCCCTCTTCTGCTGCGCTGCGCGGGCCCAGTCGGCTCGCCCAGCCCGCGCTGCGTGGATCAGAGCAGCGGGGTCACGGCTCCCCCTCCCGCCCCCATGCGGGCGTCCAGCTATGGCCCCGCGTCCCATTTCAGGGAACGGACACCTGCACTGGTGCTGCTGCCGAGCCCTTGAAACCAGGCTGATGCCCTGGGGCAGGGCCCCTCCTGCCTTTGGCTGTTCTGTTGTGTGCGGTGCAGAGGATGCTCTTACCTGTCCTGCCCCTGGGATGCCTCAGTGATTACACACGCTGCAGAGAATGGGTTGCAAGCACCTGAGTCCACTCTGGGCCGTAGAGTGGTTTCCCCTGATAGCATGGCACTGTTCTAGGAGCCATTGCTGAGAGGAAAGGGATTGCTGATCTCTCCTGGGGTTCTGGCAGGGTCCCTGTGTTCACAACAATATGTTTCCCTTGTTTAGTGCTTAGAGCAGAGCTCTGAGACCGGCGACTCTGGGGTAGAACCCCAGCTTTTCACTGACTTGCAGCATGACCTTGGGCTGGTCCCTTTTCCTCGTGCTGCTATTGCCCATGAGTAAAATGGGCAGAATGTGCTTCCCTGACTGGTTTCCAGGGGCTTGTGAGAAGTAATTGTAGTTTGTACAACATTGTACTATGAAAATCTGGTTGTTGAGGTAAAAGTTCCTCATCCGACCCTGCTGGTGGTGGAGGACAGGAGCCTGCACTCTGTGGGTATCAGCATGAGATCCCTGCAGGGTGTGGACCCTTGGAGCTATCTTGGGAAAGCAGCCAACTATGCAGCCTGATCTGGGCTGTTCCTGGAGGGCCTCTGAGACAATCATTCCAGCAGTTGGGTTCCACAGGGAGCGTGCAAGGGTGACACCAGCTAGAGATCCCAGTGACAGTGTCACCACCCTGTCTAGAAACTTCTGTGGCTGAAGCTTGTGAGCAAAGCTGAACAGGGTTGCTTCAAACTATGCCTGGTGCTGCTGGTCATTGCCAGGGCATGATTTGAACTGGGCCATTAGGCCAGAACAGGGTGTTACATGGAAGGAATGTGCTAATTAAGTCCTATAATTCTTTCTCTTCTCCACCCAGGCACCTTCTGGTGAGTCAGGGCGGTGGTGGGTAGGCTGGCTGGGCTGACTGGTTAGTTTGCCACGTGGGATTCCTGGGTTTGGTGCATGAGGGGGCTGACATTCTGGGGAGTTAGGCGACTGATCAGCAAGGCTTGGCCCATAGGAGAAGAAGGCAGCAGCAGGGATAGGCAGAGAGTGTCTTCTATGGGGAGCAGGGTTTACTGGGGCGGCATTCCATGCAGCACAGAGGATGCTCTTAGCAGTGCCTGATACAGTGGTGCTGAGCCAGCAGCCAGAGCCTCCAGTGTGCTGTGGGAAGTAGCGGGAAGCCAAGCGGGGCTGGAGGGTTGTCTGAAAGGGGAAGGGAGGGCTCTTCTGCTTCCCCAGCTGTCCTGTGGTTGGGAATGACTCCTCCTGCAGAGCTGGGCTTGGTGCCCCCACCTATTGCCTGTCACTGTGTATCAGAGGGTCAGGACAGGGCAGTAGGTGGATGGGAATTGCCCTCTCCCCCCACCCCAGTGATTCAGCGGGAGAAGCTCTCTATGGAGTGGGAATTGAGCCGTGTCCCAGCATGATGCAAAGAATGCTGTGCACCTGGAGGTGCCATCTCTCAGATGAGATGTAACACTGAGACACTGACTTTGGTTTTAGTCACAGTCACCTGGCAAGTTCCAATTTGGATAATCATATTTAGCCTCCTTTCATTCTCACTGCAGGATTACTTCACTTCCTGTCCTAAAGTCCATTGTAGTGCTGCCATGTGTCAAACAGCTGCCAAGCCCCACCCCAGAGAGGCTGTGTTCAGTGGTGGAAGAAATGTTTCTGGGTGTAGCTAGTAAAGTGCTCAGGGATCCCTCAGGATAGAGGTGCTGAGTGGTGATATCCTTATCAGTCAGGAGGGGGTCCCTCACTCCATTTGCTGCTCTCCTGCTCTGGACACTCACCGGCCTTATGCAGTACCTCTGTGAGCCTGCACTGATCTGAATTGCAGGCCTAGGCTGAAAATGCAGGGACCAGGAGGGTAGCGAGCCCACTTCCCAGCTGTTTGCGCTGTACCAGTGTGAGGCAGGAGCTGAGGATTCAGATCTGCTGATTCCCAAACCCTGCACTGTGAGCAGTGTGTCCTCAGCTTGAACTCTGCCCTCTCAGATCCAGCGCCTCACTGCTCCTGGGCCTCAGGAGACCCTCTGTGCGTTGACGTCTCGCTACCTGATTTGCCTGACTCTGTTTTTTCTTTCCTCCCCTAGCACTGGTGGCATGTGAGGGGCTCTCTTGCCAAGAAGGCAGCTCACAGCTCAGGGGCCCTCACAGGGGCAGAGGCACTGTCCTTTTCCGCAAGGACTCCAGCATGGGTGGATGCCAGAGGTCTCTGGAATGATATTTATTACAGGCGGCAGGAGAGGCTCCGAACTGGTGGTGGCAAAGACAGTAGCTCCGCACGTGGCAGGCTCCTAGAAATACCGATTTTTCCAGAGGTCCTCCAATGCGGAATCAGGAATGGACCCCACCTCACCCCTATGAAAAGACCTCTCCTTGTTCCTTCTTCAACAAGCCAAAGGGAATTCCACTGTCTGGCTGCGCAGGAGTCACCCTGCAACAAGACTTGTTTGGTGGGCCACAGGGGGAATCCCCGTTCACACAGCTGCCTTGTTACAGTGCCACTCACAAACCCTCTAAGAACCCACGCTCCATGTTCCAGCCACGCTGAGCCCCAGAGACCAAGCTGCTCAGTCTCGTCTGGTTCCCTCGCATTCCTCCTCCCGTGGGCTGCTAGGAAAGGATGTGAACTTTGGAATGGAGTCTGTGACCTGCTGGGGACTCGGAGCATGCATGGGACTGTTGCTGTTTAGCAGGAGGACTGGCTGATCGCTGTGGACAGCCCTTCTCTCCTGGCCCCAGGGTCGCAGGGCGTTGGCCTTGCCTGGACCCTCCATCATGTTCCTCCTGCTCCCCTTTGACAGCCTGGTTGTTAACCTGCTGGGGATCTCCCTGACCGTCCTCTTCACACTGCTTCTGGTTTTCATCATTGTGCCAGCCATTTTTGGGGTTTCCTTTGGCATCCGCAGGATTTATATGAAAACACTCTTAAAGATTTTCCGGGTGAGTCATGCTTCCAGGATGTACTGTGCAGGAGCTCGGGTGCCCTGACCACTGTCCATGTGCCTGGGGGAGATCCCTGCCAGGGGCATGTGCCTTCAAATAGAGGGTGTCCCTGGATGGTGGTGGTGTGGGTTGCTGAATGAGAGTTGGGCTGTTGGTGATGCAAGTGTTGGTGCTAGAAACCTCTGGGGGGGTCTTTGGAGTGACTCAGGCATCTTAGCCACACTCTGTTATTGAGCCAGCTCCAGCTCCATAGAGCTGTGCTTGTAGGTCATTCCAAAATGCCCCCATGCTGAGGACAAAGGCCTTGTAAACAAGTGCTGCAGAGACTGTATTGTCACTGGCTGACAGCAGCAGAGCCCCTCTGGAGAGAAAAAAGAACAGGAGGACTTGTGGCACGTTAGAAACTAACAAATTTATGTGAGCATAAGCTCTCGTGAGCTACAGCTCACTTCATCGGATGCTTCATCTTAGCTGTAGCCCACGAAAGCTTATGCTCAAATAAATTGGTTAGTCTCGAAGGTGCCACAAGTCCTCCTTTCCTTTTTGCAGATACAGACTAACATGGCTGCTACTCTGAAACCTCTGGAGAGAGACGCCTGAGTCTCACACATGGCAGACCCAAGCAAGGGCAGATTTCAGCACCTCTCAAGAACAGCCCCGTGGTGGGAGGAGACCAAGGGGAACAGGGCCTGCGGGCGGGGTGAGGAGCAGGCACCTCGTTCCTGGGGTTGGGGAGGGCTGTTCACCTGGGGCAGCAGAAACAGCATCTCTTCTTTAACACAAGTTTGGGTGAAGGAAGCTGGGTGTCAGCTGGGCTCTCTGCCCTACAGGGTCCCTGGCCACATGCTCTGCCCCTTGTGGTCAGTGTGTTCTGTGCTGCCCTCTGCCCATTGACCCAAGGAAACTTGCCTGGCACTGGGACCTGTTGCCAGCTGTAGAGCCAGTGTGGAACTGGCTGGCTGGGGCTGTTTCCAGAAGTCCTCTCTGGACCTCTGACCTCTGAGGGGCAGCCAGGAGCCCTCACGGCACTTCTTGGCTCAGAGAAGCCAAGTGGAATTTTCCAGTCTGTTCCTGCCTGCCCTTGACAGTCTGATCTCCTGGGCTGCCTTAAAGCTGGGCCTCCCCCGAGACAGGGTCCATGCAGGCCCAGGACTCTGCTGAGTTCCCAGGAGGTGGGGCTGGAGGAGGCCAAGGCCGCAGGAGAATGATGCTGTGTCCTCTACACTCAGTAGTGAAGTTCCATGGAGGGAACTGGAGTGCAGTGTGGCAATGCTCATGCCCAGCCATTGGTGTCTATAATAGGAAGGAGGGTGCTGCCTGAGGTGATGGGTCTCAGGCCTGGCCGACATGCTTAGCTCTGCAAGCTTTGGGGACAGCTAGGTCATTCTCCCAAGTCAGACTGTTGGTCTGTCCAAGTTCAGCCACTTCTGTACTCGCCTCTGGCAGTAGCGGTGCTCCATGATGTACCTAGCCAGTTGTGTGGGAGGTTTCAGGGGAGACTCCTAGCCCAAGAGGCAGTGTTTCCTCTGACCTCTGGCAAAGCATGGGGCATGGCCAGGATTTAGCTCTTGGAGATTGGAGACTACCCTAGGACATGTCTGCCTGGCTGTGAAGGAGCTCTCATCAGCCTTTCAGGGCTTAGGGCTGGCTCAGTGCTGCCAGCAAAGCAGGTGTGATCAGAACTCTGCAAGGGCCCTTTCCCCCAAAACCTTGGTAACAGGGACTGACCTCAGACAGGAACCTGTCCAAAGGCTGCCAGGACACCAATTCCGGCCTCGCTCCCCTGCTGGGAGACACTGGGGCTGGAGTAGGTGTGCACATTTTGTTCTCCTTAAGAGTTTGTTTTCAAGGCCCAAATTAAGAAGGCAGGTGTGATACGGACAAGTTTGATAGAATTCTGGTTTTAATTTCTCTAACTTTGGCAAATGATAGCAATGTTTATTTTTAAGCATTTTTTATTTTTATCCATTTAATTTTTCACTGTTGTGGGAAATTGGGGGGGGTGGGCAGACAGTTATATAATGACAGTAGACATTGAGATTCATAAAGTTCAAGCTTTATAATGGTTAAAACACAAACTTGTCAATATCACAAGTCAGAGTTCACAAAGTAAATCTCTGTAAGTTAAACTCTGATAGGTTCTCAAGCAGCCTTTTTCCCTTTGCTTAGCTGTACATTTTGATCGTTATCGATGGAATTATTTTTTTCTGTGGTTTGCATGTGTATGGTGAAATAGACATTTAGAGAAAAATCTAACCCTTCCCAGCCTAGCCATCGAGAAGGTTCCGTGGAGGGCGGGCAGGCTGGCTGGAAATCCAACCTGTGTGTTTGTTTATCTGGTGCCCTTGGGGAGCAGCTGAGGGGGGAGATTTCTGTGAATAAGGGTGATCTGGGCATTGATTCTGGCTGTTGCTGCCAGATAGCTGCCTGGAGGCTGCTCAGGGCTGCTGTTTGTGAGCAATAGTGCACAGAGAAGTAGCAGCAGCTGTTAGCCAAGTGGGAGAAGGGAGGGGTCCCAGCCCTTCACACGATTGGCCTGCTGGTTCCATCAGCAACCTTGAAATGCAGCCTCTGATTCCATGAGGGAGGAAAAGAGAATCGGAAAATAGTGCTGGGTTAGTCACCTGATCACCCTGTGCTGGAGCCCCCTGCCAAGGGGCAAGAACAAGTGATCAGGGTCCATAAGGAGTCCAGCCAATGGCACCCATGTGAGGGAACAGCAAAGTGCCATGGGACTGCCTGAAAGCCGCAGAGCGTGCTCTGGGGCTGGGGAGAGGTGTTCCATAACGCCCTCCCCCAGCCCTGGGGTAGTTGTTGCTCTTCTCTGAAGTTCCTCTGCTCTGTCTGTATCTCTCAGGTGACATGGTGCCCAGAATGGAATGCAGATGCCTGCACAACGGTCTCTCCCAGTGGGGCTCTCCCCCAGCTCCAGCCCATGCACCATCCTCATTAGTAGCCAGGTCCCGCAGCAGACAGCTGTCCTGGCTGGTTGCCTGTGTAGGCTAGTGGACTTTCCCAGCCCAATCCCCATTCTCTCCTCTCTGTAAGCTCTGACCTCCCATCAGTGCTGTGCTGAGAACCCCTCTTCGAGCTGCTGGAATGAGCCCTACCTCTGCCCCCACAGCCAGGGACTTGAAGCCTGGGGGGTTGGAAGGCCTGCTTATCTAGTGTCTCTTTCAGTGGGCGACGCTGAGGATAGAGCGTGGTGCCAAGGAGAAGAACCACCCACTGTACAAGCCCTATGTAAATGGTGAGAGCCTGCCGTCCCCTCCCATCAGCAGCTCCATGTCTGTGTGTGCATGTGGGAGGTCCTTGTCATGGGTGGGTGGGAATGCCTTATCTCTGGGCAAGGGAGATATGTAGGGCACACCTGGTTGTGGGTGTCCCATGTCTAGGACAGGGCCCAGGGCTGGCCCCACCTGCAGGCAGGAGGAGGGAGGGAGGGACCGGGGCTGGCCCCACCTGCAGGCAGGGGGCGGGCCTGTCAGGCTGCCATCGCTGGAACACGTGGCCGTGTTGCAGGTATCATTGCAAAGGAGCCCACATCCCTGGAGGAGGAGATTAAAGAGATCCGTCGGAGCGGCAGCAGCAAAGCCCTGGACACACCTGAGTTTGAGCTCTCTGACATCTTCTACTTCTGCCGCAAGGGCATTGAGACCATCATGGACGACGAGGTGACCAAGCGGTTCTCAGCTGAGGAGCTGGAGTCTTGGAACCTGCTCAGCCGGACCAATTACAACTTCCAGTACATCAGCCTGCGCCTCACTGTGCTGTGGGGGCTGGGTGTGCTCATCCGGTACTGCTTCCTGCTGCCACTCAGGTGAGGAGCTGCTCCTGGCAACGGCCTCCCTGCAGGGCACCCCTGGCACTGCACTGGCTGGCACGTTGGCTGCTTCCAGTCGTCTTGCCTACAACAAGAGAGGGGCCAAGGGCTGATGGTTAGAGCCAGGGGCTGGGACTTGAGGCTCCTGCCTCTGTCTTCAGCCCTGGGAAAAGAGTGTGGTCTGGTAGTTAGATCAGTGGCGGGGAGCCAGGGTAGTGGGAGCTGGGGTGGGGGATCTCAAGATGGCCACGTACATTCCCATGGGCCCATCCTCTCTGCAGCAGTCCCAGCTGGCTCAGGGGAGCCAGAGGTGCTGGGTCCTCCTGGCAGCACAAGGACACAGAGAGACACCCACCCTGCAGCAGGTCCATTGAGAGACTGCTGCCTGGCAGGCAGGAGCAGGGCTTCACACCCACGGGGCTGCATGGAATTTGTTCACTGGCCTGTAACATCCCTCTCCCTCCTGCAGGATTGCCCTGGCCTTCACAGGCATCAGCTTGTTGGTGGTTGGCACCACAGTGGTGGGATATTTGCCCAGTGGAAGGTGAGTTGGCCCTTCACTGAACATGGAGGAGTATGGATGGAGGGGCAGGAAGGGGAGTCTCCCCCTCTACATTCCAGCCACTGTCGAGATGTATGTCTGTGGGTGAAGGGCCAAGGTGACTGGCACCTGCCTCCCTGGGGGGACGGACACAGCAGGATCTATGCCACAACTTTGCCTCTGTGGCAAACCTCACAGCCCTGAACTCTACAAAGGAGCAAAACACAAAGCCCAGCTCAGATGAGCAAAGTGTCACTCTCAGTTCGTGGGTTTCTCTCTCAGCTTGTGACTAGCTTGGAAAGGGGTTGGGCTGGACTGATGGATGGGATGGGAGCCAGCCTGCATGGTGTCCCAGTTGGGCTGGGTTAGTACAGTTACAAACACCTCTGCCCTTCACATGCTCCATGAGGGGAGGGGAAGTTGTTGTACACTCTTTTGTAGGGTACACAGTCAGGTCAGCCTTGTCACTCCCCCACCCTGTATTCCCAAGCTCCCCCAGCCCAGTAAACGCACCAGCTCACCATGTGGCCCTTGCAGCAGCTCCTGGCTCAGGGTAGGGCACTCCAGCATGGGTGGCTTGTGGGGCTGTCTGTGGTAACAATCTCTGTTCTGCCTCTGCAGGTGGAAGGAGTTCCTGAGCAAACACGTTCACCTGATGTGTTACCGAATCTGTGTGCGTGCCCTTACCGCCATCATCACCTACCATGACCAGTAAGGGGCAGCACCGTCTCCCAGCCTGCCTTGCCGTGCTCTTCCCTGGCTCAGGCTGGGCTCCCGCATCCCTTGTCACCCCATTTTGGTTTTGTGTTGTATTTAGGGAAAACAGACCCCGAAATGGAGGCATCTGCGTGGCTAATCATACCTCCCCCATTGACGTAATCATCCTGGCCAGCGATGGCTACTACGCTATGGTAAGGGCTGCTCCCTCTATCCCCAGAGAGGCCTTTGCCCTGAGCAGGTCGCTGTGCTGCTGTACGATGGAGCCGGTGCTCTTCTGCCTGGGGGGAGGAAGGTGTTCTGAGGCTTAGGGAGTTTGCAAAGTGTGTGGACCTGAATGGGCTTGTCTGGGGCCCTGAGCCTGGATACACAGCCCCTCTCACATCTGGTTGATTCCCCGCAGTGGTTCAGCAGCCTCTGGGCACCCCAGTTGCAAAGGCCAGTGCTTCTTTGGTGTGGGGACGCAGGACTTCCAGAGGCCCCAGGACATTTGCCATTAGTGCTGTGGGCTTTGCTGGCTGTGGAAAGGGCAGGTCGCAGTCTCAGCCTGGCCACCCTGAGCATAAAGTGTATGATGAGGATCTGGGCTCCTCCCAGACGCTCCACTCTGGCAACTTTGGCACATCACCCCTCAGGTGTGACCTTCCCCTAACAGCCACCTGGGAGGGGCAGGGCTGTCTCTCCAGCCCTCTGCTGGGAAGGGGACAGAGGGGGAAATCTGTCTAGTTATGAGGCTAGGAGCTGCCTGGTGACTCCTGCCGGCCAAGGCAAAGACTTTAACCTGCATCTTCCTCTGGCTCAGGTGGGTCAGATCCATGGCGGGCTCATGGGCGTGATCCAGAGGGCCGTGGTGAAGGCGTGTCCCCATGTCTGGTTCGAACGCTCTGAGGTCAAGGATCGCCATCTTGTGGCCAAAAGGTAGGACAGCAGTCAATAGCTTTCTCTCAGGCAGGGGAAGGGAGGGCCTGCTGGAGACAGTGGGTTCTCCGCAACTCCATACAGGCATGGCTGGGGAGGGTGAGCCAGGGCTGTCTGGCTCCAGGGGAGGAGGAACCTGCTTCCTGTCAGGGTTCTGGTTGTCCCAGGTGGCTCTTGGGAGCCTGGGAGCTGTCCCGTCCCAGGGGCATTACATGCACCCAGCGAGTGCATCCTAACTGAAGGTTAATGGGTGCGCACTGTATGTTCAGGGCTGCTGGGTGCAGAACCAGCAGGGCGCCCCAGGGAGCTGTGCCAGTCAGTGACTCTCTTTTCCCTGCAGGCTGACAGAGCATGTCCAGGACAAGAGCAAACTGCCCATCCTCATCTTCCCAGAAGGTGAGCTGCAGGCCAGGCCACACTGACCCATGGCGGGTTGTGAAGTATGCCGTATGGCTGATGCCAGCATGTGTGTCATCCCCTCTCCTCTGGGGCAAGGCAAGGGGGGCCTGCATCCTCAATGTTGCCAGAGCTCTGAGGCTGTCCCTCAGGTCAGGGCTGAGCCAAGTGAGCCCACAACAGTGCTGGGCACTGACTGCCATGGTGGGGGGACCCCAGGGCACCTTCCTCGCGTTCCCAGCCAGGACTCTGGCATATGCTCGCAGAGGGAGGCTGAGGCAGCTGCACTCATCTCTTTACAGGCACCTGCATCAACAACACGTCTGTGATGATGTTCAAGAAGGGAAGCTTTGAAATTGGAGCCACAGTCTACCCGGTAGCCATCAAGGTGCAAGCAGCTCCCAGCCTGGGGCAGACAGCAGTGCCCCTCTGGGAGGTTGGCTGCATTGAGCCCATCCTGCTAGGGCCGCTTATGGAAGGCAGGAACAGGGGTGCTATAGAACAAGGCCCTTCCCAGTGGCCGTGCGGGAAACTGGAGGGGCATAGACCCAGCTTCCCTGCAGCAGGGCCCCAAAGCTGTGAAGCCCCGTTTGGCGTGAGGGGCTGTTCTCCGCTTTGAGTAGTGGGCAGTAGGGAGATGGTCCTGCATCTCTGGGGCTCATCTCATGAACCTGTGCTGTGGGTGTGGGGAAGCAGAGATCTGGCCATGCTTGTAGGCTGGGGGAGCCTGACAGGCCTTGCCCGTGGTGATGCCCCGGCCAGCCCTGCTGTGGGTCTCAATCTCATGGGCTCTCTCGCCCTCTGCAGTATGACCCGCAGTTTGGAGATGCCTTTTGGAACAGCAGCAAGTACGGAATGGTGACCTACCTGCTGAGGATGATGACCAGCTGGGCCATCGTCTGCAGCGTCTGGTACCTGCCACCCATGACCAGGGAGGTGAGTGAGGGGGCTGTGCCAGGCCTGTGGAGGAGCTGCCGAGGGCTGGGTCCCTTGCTCGTACTAAACAGCTCTGCTCTCCCACAGCCTGAAGAGGATGCTGTCCAGTTTGCCAACCGGGTGAAGTCAGCAATTGCCAGGCAGGGAGGCCTTGTGGATCTGCTGTGGTGAGTCAGAACCAGAACTTCCCCTCCCAGTGCTGGGTCCAAGGCCTCAGAGGTACCTGGCTTACCCTGCTCCCAGGCTCCAGCCCACAGGAGGGAGGGCCAGCTGCCAGAGCCAGCCTTCTGGCTGCCTGGTTCAGGAGGGCTGTGGTTGTGAGGCAGGCAGCAACTCCTAGGTGCAGTACGTGTCCATAGGCAGAGTGTGGGGGCTGAGGGCACACAAAACCCCACTGAACCGTGCAGGGGAACGGTGGAGTTTTCTGGGGGATCCTGGAGAGGCAGGGCTGTCGGGTGCTTGGAGCAGTGCACAGAGCCCTGCCTGGAGGTGTGTAGGCCTCAGATCCATGCTGTAGAGAAGCATGTGCTGAGCATGCCCCGGCAGGGCCCTCTGGAGCCTGCAGCTGCACGTGCAGCCTAGACCAGCTGCCTCTTGCTCATGCTGTGTGGGCCTTGCTCTCGAATGCCAGCTTGCGGTGGGACACCCTGCTTCTAAACAAACTCTCCCCTGGGTGCTGTCCTGGAATAGCAAGCCAGGCAGGTGTCCTTTCCCGATCACTGGGGCTTCAGAGGCTGAGAATGAAAGTCCATCAGCCAGGCTCCTGTATTGCAGCCAATGGCTGAGCAGGTTGGTCCCTCTGCTGCCGGGGGGTCGGGTGGCTGAGCACGGCCAGGAGCCCGGGACTTCTGAGTTCTGGCCCTGGCTCACCAAGTCACGGGAAAATGAGGACAGTGCTCCCATCCCAGGTGTGTGAGAGCTGGTCAGGGCAGCCCCAGCACCAACAGGGCTCGGGGAAAGGTACTGTGAGTCCAGGGCAGCCCTCCCCCACAGCCTGTCTGATCGCTCGACTCTCCGCAGGGATGGGGGCCTGAAGAGGGAGAAAGTGAAGGACACGTTCAAGGAGGAGCAGCAGAAACTCTACAGCAAGACGATTGTTGGCAACCATGAGGACCGGAGCCGCTCCTGAGCTCTCTGCCTGCACGCTGCCCCCGGGCCCATCTGGAGTGCTCTGCCTCCAGCGCTGCCCCGGGCCCCTTTGGAGCCACGTTGTATCCTGGGACTCAGGCTGCTCCAGAGCTGCTCAGCCCACTCCTCCATCCTCTGGCTCTGCCCCAGAGACACTGTGCTGCCTGGAGCCTGCAGGCCCCGAGTGGCTGCTGGCAAAGATGCCTTCTTGTTACTGTTACAGCTCAGCCCGTTGCAGGGCCAGCATTAAATGGAACACTGACAGCTGTGCCGTGGTCTGTGGGGCCTAGTGGGAGGGGCTGGGGGGGCGAGTTGGTCAGTGCCAGGCTACTGCCAGCAGCCAGGAGAGGGGTCCCTGCTGCCACAGATACCTCAACAGCAGGAAGGGACCTTGTAGGCCCACCCCTCTCAGTGAATCTTCTGAATAGCACCTCCGAGGTGCACAGCTTGGGCGCGTTGCATTGCTCTGTGCCCCAATGGCTGCAGCGTCAGGGTTCCCTCCTCTGGTGCAGCAATTCCCTATGGCTGGATGTGTCAGCCCCCCAAGCTCTAACCTCTCTAGGGGAAGCCAGGGGATAGAGGGACCCACCTGCACTCAGAGCTGCTATACAGGTACATGCGCCACCCCACCCCAGCTTCTTCCCTGGACGGTGGGGGGGGGACCGTGTGGTGCAGGGAGGCAAGTGGGCCCTGCTGGTGACGCTTGGGCCCTGTGTCAGCATCAGGCCTTGCGGGGAGCGGAGTTCTGTGCAGACACATGCAGCTGTGAGCTCATGAGTGTAATGTCAAATTGCTGCCAGTCTCCTGTGTCCCTAGTGTATTCCAGCCCCGGGGTTGCACCCTGCACTCCCTTCTTTTAGCCCCACCCATGCAACCAGCTCTGGGGTAGAGGGCATCAGCCATTTCACAGCCCACAGCACCCCAAGGAGAGCCTGTGCGTGGCAGCACCACCTCTCCTCTCCTCTGGTCGGTGAGACAGATGGCGTGACCACCTCTAGGGTGAGAGGAGAGTGCAGTCTCCAGGGCCCCCAGTGGAGCCTGCCAGGGGCTGAGTGCTGCTTGTGCGCTTGCCTCTGGCCTTCCGTGGAACCACCAGCCCTGCAAATCGCTGTCTGAGCAGAGTGCTGTGACCACGGCTGCCAGGGCATGGAGCCGTCAGCCTCGCTCCGCTGCAGCCCGTTCTCCTCTGCTCTGGGCCGTGCATCCTCCAAGCTACAGTCTAGCACTGTCTCCTGCTTTCCTAACTGCAGGGTCCTATCGCCTTACTTAAGGGGGAGAGAGTCAGGGAAGGCTGGGCCAGGCATGGGTTGGAGAGCAGCAGCCTGGGAATGGAGAGTGAAAAGTGCTGGGCTGCTCTCCCTGGCCATTGAGCAGCCAGCCAGCCCCCCACTGCCCTGGCTCTGCTGCCTAAGTGGGGGATTGGCTGGCTGGATTTCTGTGGCTGATTCCTTGGCCATGTGCTCTGAATATGTTCCATGATGGGATGAGGCTGCTGGCGATTATGAATTGGAAGTTAGGTGTCCAGAAGTTCCAGAAGTGCTGATTCAGCTGCAATGGGCCAGTGGGTGCTCACAGGATCAGCACATGGGTGGCATGGGGAATGCTGGCAGTGCAACCTAGGAGTGGGCCTGGCAGGCTTGTGCATCCCCAGACCCATGGGCTTAGTCCCATGGGAGCCTTAGAGCCGTTCCCACCTGGGTGAGCCATCTGCCCACCAGGAGAGCTTGGTGTGGTCTCTGGCTCTGAGCACACCCCAGGCCTCCGCTTCGCAGGGGCTGTTCTCCCTTTGTGCTGTGAGCCTGGGCTCAGGCCCATGTTTGTCCTAAAGTCACTGCTGCTTCTGGGTGCTATGCTCAAGCCCCCAGATCTCCCTGGGCCAGCTGCAGTGGGTCCTGACTGGAGGTTGCCCACAGCCCCATTCTCCTCCCTCTGGCACTTGGGCTGGTTTATTGCTCCTCCCACATGGGGGCTGGAGGGCCTGGCTTCTGTTTCCCTCTGCCCCAGTGCTGGGCCACTGGCCAGTCCCCTGCAGTGATACCACCAAATGCTGAGACCTGGAGCCCCACCATGAGTCCTTGCTGTGCTGGGTGCCTCCCCCAGGCTCTGCTTCAGCCAGCCTCCCACACAGGGTCTATGGCCCAGCCCCTCCGCACCTTAGCCTTTCCCCTCGAGCTGGGAGGGGGCTGTGCTCCAGCACCCTGGCGTGGGCACTGCACACACCAACATGCCTGCTTAACCCAGGCAAGGGCCTCCAGCGCTGCTCCACTGGGCCTCTCTAACCTGGGGGAAGGAACAGCCACTGGAAGTCACTCCAAGGGGAGTCTTTGCCCCCTATGCCAGGTTCTAGGCTCTCTCTGGGGGATCCCACTGCTCTCCTCATGTTGCGTGGCCCCCGCCTCAAGGCAGAGGCTCTAGCCCCAGCCGCAGCCTAGTTCCAGCTGCATTGCACGGTGTTTTGAAGCACTTCAGGGCCCATGTATGCACAGGGGTTGGTGTGAGCGTCAGGCCCACCCCATCCCAGGATCTGGGTACCCTGGGGGGTTGGGATGAGCACCAGGCTCCCCCACCATGTACGCAGGGGGTCACCATGAGCACCAGGCACCCCTGGCCAGGGCACTTGTGTACCCAGAGGGGCCACCAGCAGCCAGGGTGACTGGACAGCAAGTGTGAACAATTGGGGCACTTTTTGGGGGGTGGGGGGAGGGAACTGCCTATATAAGACAAAGCCCCTAATATTGGGCTGTCTGGCCACCTCACCATGAGTGCCAGACTCCCATGTAATAGGCAGTTGGCGTAAGCCTAGGGCCCAAGTACTTAAAGGGGTTAGTGCAGATCACCCAGGTGCAAGGGGCAGGGCCCTTGCTGAGCGGCGGGCCTGCTTGGGACCCCTTTGCTGACAGGTATGAGCGAGGCCTTTGTCCTACAGAGGCTTCCTTACAAAGGCTCAGCTCTCGCTGGCCATGCTGCTGGCTTTTGCTTGAGGCACCCTCCCTTGGCCTCTCACTGTCTCCCAGGCTCCCCTGCCTGAGCTGTGAATTGCTGCAGGGATCGGGCCCTCCATGTGCACACCTGGTCATGTCACGCTGTCCGGGCCCCACAGGGGGTGCCCTTTCACCACACGCCAGAGCCCCTGCCCCGGGGGGCTTGGGGAGGAGAGGGGACTAGCTGATGCAGGGAGAGGAGCATCCTCTGGGGGGGGCAGGCACAGAGCCTGCCCTGCCTACGGCAGCACCCCCCAGCCTGGCCCAATCCCCTGCAGCTCCAGCCCTGGTGCCCACCCCCCTGCTGGGCCTCTCCCAGGTCTCTCCACAGCAGATCCCCAAGCCTGCTCCAGGCCTCCTGCAGCTCTCAGGCATTGCTCATGTGTGGGCCTGGCCCCTGGGGCTGGGGAGCACAGTGGCTGGATCCTTCCCTCCACGCAGTGGGGCTGGGCTCTGAACACGTGGACAGCCAAAGCCTTCCAGCACCACCTAAACCAGCGCAGTTACGTGGGCACCAGGGATCTGGTGCCAGGCCCCAGCTGGGGCTTAGAAGTGCCTGCTCTCAGGGGTGGTAGGGGGCTCTTTACAGACAATGGCCTTGTCCCCAGAAGTGCCTAATCATTCTCCTCACTGTTACAGAGCCCTGGTCCTGCTCCTCCTAGGGTAAGGAGGGGAGACAGGACGCGCTGGTGATGTCTGGGGGTCCCTGCTCCTGCCCTCAGCTCTGAGGTGCTGCGAGTGTCTCTGTGAGTGCCCATGCTGCAGAGCCACGCACCATGTCTTCCCCAGGCGGCCAGGCTGGCTGCTCCCTCCTGCTGCCTGGGCAGGCTCCGGCAGGCAAGGTGCGGGCCGGCCAGGTTAACATCCATCTTGCCACGCTCCCCCTTCCCGTGGCCCCAGTCAATACGTCTCTCTCCAATGGGAAAGTTAATAAATTTAGCTCTAGATTAAAAGTATCGATCATTTCATTTGTAAACGATAAATAAACAGGGGGCGCTCTGGGCAGCCCACAAGGCAGCTGCTGCTGGCTCTGGCTGGTGCAGCAGTGGGGAGATGGGGACGAGGGGCACTTGGCCCCTCATCTACATTCTGCCCTGCTGCCGGCATTGATTTCCTATTAGTCTCCCTGCACCACCCTGTAGCACATCATTCCAGGAGCTGCTATTAATGGCCTTTTGATAAATAATCACTTGTAAGTCAATAAATTTTTATTAAACAGTTTGGCGCTTTGATTTATGAAAATCCGACGGGGTTTGTCTGGGAGAAAAGGGATGTGGAATTGAAGTGGAGACGCCATCCATCTGCCTGCCAGGCTGGCCTGCCTGCCCACACTCACCACCTGCAAACAATTGCCTTTTAACACAAACAGCCCAGCCGGCCAGGGAGCTGGGGGCCAGGGAAACTTTGTCTGCGTCAGGGTTCTTTGCTCGGAGCAGCTGCCAGCCTGAGTTTCTGTGAACGCTTAACTTGGGCAGCGTCTGCATCCCACTGTCCTGCTCTGAGGGCTGCAGGCCCAAGCACAGACAACTGCTGCGGCATTGGATCGGGAGGTAACGGAGGAACCAGCAAACTCAGGGAGAAAAAGGACTGAGAGCCTGCTGTGAGCTCCCCCAGCACAGTGCCCAGCTCAGATGCTAGTGCTGTGAGCTTCTCTGCAGCAGTGCCCTGCACTGCCTCACTGGGCCTCCTGTGCTGTGAGCTTCTGCATAGCAGTGCCCTGTCTGTGCCCAGCCAGGCCCCAGTGCTGAGAACGGCAATAGACTATCATGCCAGTCTGGGCTAGGGTACACCCCCCTCGCCCACCCCAGCAATCTGAGCTCCCTGTGGGTAACCAGTAGATGGTGCAGGAGCTGGGGGCCGAGGGAACCAAAGGGATGACTAGTTTTTTCGGGGTAGGCCTGCCTGGCTATGGGTACTGTCTGAGCCCCATAGCTGGGGGAGAGGCTGGCATCCTGTTGGCCAGGTGTAACCCAGAGTAGGTAGAGCAGCACCCATTCGATGGCTGCGCTTCTAGATCTGAGTGTGTCCGTGTGGAGAGGCTTCTGGCCCCACTGTGTCACCTGGCTTGGAGACATGAGCATGGCTAGGCCAGAGTGTGATGCGGGAGCCTAGGTGGGCGGATGAAGGGAGTGAGCTAGCCCTCCCTGGCAGCACAGGGGTCTGTGGGGCAGAGCTGGCCCCCTCTGGAAGGGCTGCAGCAGAGGAGCCAAGTTGGGGCAGGCTGGTTACAGCTACTATTTGTCACTCTCCCTGGCTGCAGGAGGCCCTTTGCCACCTGCTTTATTTGTCTCCCGGTGCTGACGTGGCAGCAGACAGGTGTTAAACTACTTAATCACTTTAAAATTGTTTTAATTTTCTGTTTTTTATTGATCTCCCCAGCACCAATTAATCAGCTCACTGGACCAGGCAGTTAGTACATTAAAAATTGTCAGCCACACCGGGCAGCTTAGAAAATGTCAAAAAAATATCCCGCCAGCTTCCTCGCAGAGCAGAGCCCAGGCTCCCAGCCAAGCGGCTACCTCTGGGGCTCAGGGCTGCTGAGACCCCCAAGAACCCACTGACCAGAGGAGTTTGCAGGGGGAGCCCCATATTCCTGGGGCCTGGCTTCTCCAACCACCAGCTTACCTGAGTCGCTGGACAGGACCAGGCCTTGATGCTCTTGGCACCCTGGTGTGAGGCCTCCAGCCTGGCCCCTGGCTCTCTTCAGGGCTGCTTCTTTCGCTGGCATTCCTTCCTCCCCACCTGCCCCCCAGGAGGAGCCAGGGGGTGGCACAACCTGGGCAGTGTTGCCGCCCCTGGCACCTCTTCGCTCTGTGGGAGAGGGCAGGGGCTGCTGGGCCCAGACACCCAGGGGGCCCCACTGAGGGGGTGGGGACTGGGGTCAGCCGAGGGGCCTGCGCTTTGCAATGGCAGGGCTGCCAAGAGGCCTGCAGGACAGGGAGGGTCCCACACTGCCAGGCGCCTGGCTTTGAGCTCAGCCCCTCCCTGGAGAGGCTGAGGGAGCCGGGGAGAGGCTGGCAGCAGCGGAGCGAGGTGAATGCAGGCGACAGGGCCCGAGGGCGAGCGGGAGGGCTGCCAGGGCCAGCGGGCAGCCGGGCAGGGGGCACCGGCTCCGGGGAGGGGGCAGGCGGCCTGTGGCTCAGGACATTACGTTGCTGTGGCCCAGCGGAGGGTCACGACTCAGCCGGCCAGGCACCTGCAGGCTGCAGATGGGGCCGTGCGGCCTGTTAGGCTCCGCACAGGGCTAGCCGGCGCGCCCCTGTGCCCGGAGCCTGGCGGGGCCAGAGTCCTTCCTGGCAGCAGGGCTGGGTAGCCAGCGGCAGTGCCCCGGGGCTCGGCCCGCGGGCGGCCAGGCTCAGGGGCCCTGCTAGTCTCCACGCTGCAGGCCTCAGCCTGTCACCAAAGGAGCCCCCTCCCGCAATGGCGTACCCTGGGGCCGCCCCACGGGATCCTGCCCTGCTCCCCCACAGCGCCAGGGCAGAGATTTGCTATAGGTCATCATTCAGCGGGAAGGGCTCTTGTGCTGCCGGGAGCCAGGCTGTGCTGGTGTGGGGCTCACTGTAGGGCCTGGGGCTGTATTGGGGGTTACTGTAGAGACAGGTTGAGTGGTCAGGGGCTGGATTGCATGGTGGAGCTGGGGGCCAGGCTGTGGCATTGGGGTTGGGGGATGGGCAGTGGCGTGGGGAGGGCATGCCTTGGCGTTGGGGGAGCCGGGCTGGGGGCCAGGCTGTGGCATTGGGGATGGGGGATGGGCAGTGGCGCTGGGGGCTGTGCGGTTGGGTGGGGGGCAGCCATGCCGTGGGGGTGGGGACTGGGCGGTGGTGCTGGAGGCCAAGCCGTGGCATTGGGGGTGGGGAGGGTGGGGCAATTACGTTGGGGGAGGCATGCCATGGCATTAGGAGGGGCTGGCGGGGGCCATGCTGTGGCACTGGGGGTGGACGGGCTGTGTGCATGGGGGAGGCATGCCATGGCATTGGGAGGGGCTGGACTGGGGGCCATGCTGTGGCATTGGGGGTGGGCAGGCTGTGCGGGGGGGTGGGAGGCATGCCGTGGCGTTGGGAGGGGCTGGAGGGCCGTGCCATGGCATTGGGGGGGGGGCTGGGCTGTGTGTGGGGGGGAGGCATGCTGTGGCATTGGGAGGGGCTGGACTGGGGGGCCGTACCGTGGTGCCAGCAGACAGGCTGTGCTGTGAGCCCGGGGCTGCATTGCATTGGTGATGGTTTCACAACAGTGGGGACTGGCGGACGGTGCAGTGCTGGGCTTTGATGCCAGGCAGGGACTGCTGGAGGTCTGTTGGGGGTCTAGACCCCAATGGGTCATGGCAGCTGGGCTGGGCTACCTGGTTAAAGGTGCCCCCCCCCACTAATCACTCTATGATAGGCCCACACCACCTTATCTCCTATTGATTTCCTCCCCAGGATGCTGCAGCTTGTTTGCTCACAGCTGGCCACCATGTAATTGGCTCTCACCTTTGGTAAGTAGGAGAGCTTATCAGGGGCTGGGTTATTTGCTAGCACACAGTGACGTGCGCGTGCGTGAGTTCGCACACGTGGCTCACAATTGGGGGTGCCCAGGCCCGTCGCATGTGGCCTGGCTAGGGCACCCTGTCCCCATTCCTTGGCATGGCCAATCCAGTGAGGCCCAAACCTTGTACCAGGGTGACCCACCAACTGCACTTTGTCTTTTTTGCAATCCACCCGCGGGACAAATTTTTTGCAGGGTGGCACCTAAAATCAGGCCAGCGTCCTTCTCCACCATTGCCTCGCCCTCCTGGGAGGGGCCAGTGGCCACCGGCTGCAGCACCTTCTGCCCTGGCACGGCCACCTTAATTCCTCCCCGGCGGTGGAACGGGAGCCTGTCCCACCTCAGCCTGCAGCAGCAGCTCCTGGCCTGTGGGGCTGTGGCCAGCTTGCCAGCAATGCTATTGTGAATGACGGAGGCCAAATCTGAGTAGCTTTGCACCAGTTTGCAATGCCTGGCACTGAGGGGAAAGCCCAGACCCACGGGAAAAGAGCTGCAGGGGGATTGGCTTGCCTCCCTCTCCCTCCCCACCCCGAAATACCCGCTACCCCAGGGCTACCACACCCAGGCAGGGTCAGAGTCTGGCCAGCCCGCGGTTGGTGCAGTAGGAGCAGGAGAACCATGTTTACATGGGAACGTGGCATGCGTGCACAAGTGCACACTCATCCCCTATTGCAGGGGCTGCGCCCGTACTTTAACTGAACACATGGTATGCAGTCCGCCCGCCCCGGCGCGTCTCAGAGCAAGCCTGGCTCCGGCTCCGAGCGCAGGCCAGCCCAGCCCCTTGGGGCAGCCCATATGCACCCTACAGGCAGTGCTGTGCCCAGGAGGGGCTGGGGAAGCTAGCCTGGGGGCCTAGCATGGGCGAGGGCACACACATGCTGCTCCGGGCACACTCGCTTGTGACCCACGCATAGGGTGGGCGGAGGGCGTGTGCAGGTTGGAGTGGCAGTAAACACTCCTTTGCTATTGACGCACCATCAATCGTGTGGCTGCGACAGGTGAATGGGCTTTCACTCACTGCCCCAAGATAAATGGTATTTATTTGCTGCTAATACGTTCCAACAAGAGGCCTAACGAGCGACTTTTGAACTGGTGCCTCATGCAGTAGTTCAGGGTATGCTGAGCACCTGAGAGCTACAAGCTGCAAAGAAACCCCAAGCTCCCCTCCCCCTCCAGGGCACTGACCCTGCTCCCCACAGCACCCCAGCTGGAAGAGGCTGGCACTGGGGTAGTTGGGTGCTCCTGCTGCATTCAGCACTCTGCTGTATGAGGCGGGTCTACAACAGTGTCTCTGCGGCTGTTGGGCTAACCTCCCACCTGTGACTGGTCACGCTGCTCCTGGCCTGTCTGGACCCCTCCCCCAGCACCCCATGGCCATCGCCCCTTACAGCTGGACGGTTCTCCATGGCTCAGGGCAGCAGCCCTCACAGCGTTACTGCCTGTGCATGAACGTCCGTGCTGGCCCGGCCTCGGACACTAATGCTTGGCCAGAGGGCTCCAAATGCCGCCTGCTGGGGTACCCGCCCTGCATGGAGCCGCGCGGGTCAGCTTCGCCCGGCCCAGGGAGCTGCGCGGATCAGGTTTGCCCGGGCAAGTGACCAGCACGGACTCAGGCAGGAGCAGGGTGACAGCACGCAGGCCCTGCTGAGTCCATGGGGCAGAGAGCAGGGCTGGGCTAATGAGGAAAGATGGGACAACGCCCCAGGTCAAACTTCAAATTAATTAATAAATAATGTACCCACAGGAATCTAGTGCTGGTGGCTCCAGGACTGCGACCTTTCCCACAGCAGCGCTGTCAAGGCTGCCTGCCAGCATCACCACAGCAGTGCCAGCATCCTTTCAGCAGCTCCCCAGCTCAGCTACTGTCTTTCAGCCCCAGTGAGTGTCCCCAGCGCCTCTCCCTGGTTGCGTGCTGAGCCGAGGCCCAGGCCAGTCAACACTCAGTGCAGGTCCCGCAGGGACACTTTGCTCAGTGTGGGGTTCAATGGGTTATAGCTTAACCCCCCCACCAGGCAGCTCAGCCATCGACACTCTGCTACCGCCCCAGCCAGCTGCACCCACAGACACGCCACAGTCAAATAACTGCCCAGATGCAGAGGGGGCTGGGACCTTTATTTCATCACTGCTCATGGCACGGCAGGGTCTGTAACACCAACAGCCCGGGACATAGTGGAGCCCGGCTTCCTCCTGCCCAGGGTGGGGGCAGCACCCTCCCAGAATGGGGCAGGAACAGAGGCAGAGCCCCCCTTTCCCATTTGCAGCCTGGCTCTATGGCCCAAGGCTGCACCAGCAGCTCCTGTTGGGTCAGGGCTGCTCCTGTCCCCTCACGACTCAGCCGGGGAGGAGGCAGGCTCCAGCAACCCTGCTCCAGGACCCTGTACCTCACGGCTCGACCCCTCCCGCTCAGAGCAGCCCCTGCCAGCTCGGGCACTGCTCTGCGTGTCTCTGGCTCCGAGCAGGCTGGTGCACAGGCATCTCGGGCATGGGGCCAGTGCCAGGCACTGCAGGGGGCCGGTGGCTCAGCCACTGTGGGTGCCCAGGCTGAGCACTGAGAACGCAGCCCGGTGCTTCCTCAGCAGCAGGCGGATCTTCTCGTCATCCGAGTCAGGGTCCAGGGGCTTGTTGTATTCGTCGTCCTCGGTCTCAGAGGCAGCCCGCTCGCCCACCGCCCGCTGCGAGGAGGACGAGGGCTCCAGCGCACTCTTCTTCCGCCATTTGGTCCGTCGGTTCTGGAACCACACCTGGCCGGGGATGGGGAGTGCGTTAGGGCTGCACTGAGCTGATGGCCCCTCTCCCAGCTCCCTGTTCATCCCCACTGCTGCTGAGGGGTGACCAACCCCCACTGCCCTGGCCAAGCCCCTCAGTGCCCAGTGAACCGGCACCCCCCACAGACCAGTTTGCCTAAGGATCCAGCCCGGCCCTGAGGGAGCTCGGGTCAGTCTCCACTGGCCCCTTTAACAAAACGGCCCTGAGTGGCCCGGCCCCTGAGTCCCAGCATTGGCCCTGGCCCCTCACTCACCTTCACCTGCGACTCGGTCATACCGAGGGAATAGGCCAGACGTGCCCGCTCGGGCCCTGCCAGGTACTTGGTCTGCTCAAAGGTTTTCTCCAGCGCAAAGATCTGGTGGCCAGTGAAGGTGGGGCGCGTGTGCTTCTTCTTGTGGATGCTGTCGGCCAGGTGAGCCGGGGCTGGCGGAGGGAGGAGACCGGTCAGTGCAGGGGGTCTGGCGCAGCTTGAGCTGACCAGCCAGGCACCTACTGCCCCAGAGGGCGCAGCTGGGCAGGACGCGCAGAGCCCTAGCGGAGCCCAGTGGGAGCTGTGCATGCAGCCCCCCGCCGAGTGGGTTGTGCCCCACTGTCCCCCCTTTCCCTGGGGTGACAGTTCCCCCCCCCCCCCCATGAGCAGGACATGCCTCATGCCCCTCCCTGGGTAACAGTAACCCCCAGACGGGAATGTGCCCTGCAACCTTCCCCGGGGAGCTGGTAACCCCCCCAGAGCAACAGTAACCCCCCCCCAGAGCAGGCCCTCTCCTGCAGAGTGACAGTAACCCCCCCAGAGCAGGACCAACCCCCCCGGAGTGACAGTAACACCTCCCTCCCCCAGAGCAGGACACCCCCCCAGAGCAAGACGTGCCTCCCCGAGGGTGATGGTAACACTGCTTTTGAGTGGGATGCTCCCCATGCCCTGACCAGAGCAATAACTCCCCACCCATAAAGCTGGACATTCCCCACAACCTCCCCGGGTGACAGTAACTCTCCCCCCACAGTGGGCTGCTCCCTGTGCCCCCCCTGCCCCACAGGTGACAGTAACTCCCCCCTCCCAGTGGGCTTTTCCCTGTGCCCCCCCCAGCCCTCAGGGTGACTGTAACGCCCTGTATTGGGCACGCTGTTCTGTCCCCTGAGTGGGGTCTGGCACCTGCTGGGCTTGTTTCGGATGCTGTCATCACAGCCACAAGGGATGGGCCCCCCATGCCTCCATCAGGGAGCAGGCCCCCCATGCCTCCATCAGGGATGGGCCCCCCATGCCTCCATCAGCCCCACCCCCACGAGTGACATCAAATGCCCTTGAGAGGCCCAGTGGCCCTTGTGCCACATGGCACCCCGGTGCCCAGCAGCAAGTGGGGCATGCACGCTGCCTTGCCCAGCCAGCCAGGGGCATGGTGCCCATCCCGGCTGCTCCCCAGTCAAGGCCAGCTGCTGTGGCCGGCTTAAAGCAGCCACTCGTGGCCCAAGGGCTTGTGCTAGCATGAGCAGTGGGGAAGTGCCCCAGGGCAGCCTGTCCCTCAGGGCCTGGGCTCCCCCCATGTTGGCCGCCATGGGTTTCTGAAACAGGGGCTTGTGGCTACAGGGCCAGGCTTTCCGGGGCACCCACATGTCAGGTGTGTTTTGGGTGCTGAGCCCCTAAGGACGCCCACAGGGTTGGGGATCAATCAACCCACTCCTCCCAGCACTCATCCAACACATCCCTTGGAGGGGTGGGCAGGGCAGGCTGACAGGTCCCTGCAGGCTCTGCCCCAGTCCTGCTGTCCCACCCTCTCCCTTGAGGCAGGTGGTCCCTGAGCTGGCTCCTCTCCCTGCCCCGTGGGCTGAATGTAGCACGTCCTGGAGCTTGTGCTGCTGGCGAAGAGAGCAGAGTTCCCACCCATGCAGCAAGGCGCCCAGCTGGGGCAGGGGGATTCTGCCCCCAGCTCGGGATTCTGGGGCTCAGCCCCTCTCCCTGCAGGGGGCTCAGCTCTGTCCCTGCGGGGGGAAGGACGCTGATTTCTGCCCTGCCCTAGAACGGTTCTAACCTCTCCCCTCCTCCCACCAGCGGGTGCGTAAAGTGACTTGGGTCCCAGCAGCAGTGGCCCAGGAAAGCAGTTGTGCCGTCACCTGCCATCCTTCCCAGGCATCCTCCCTGGTGCTCAGCACAGACACTCACCAGCCTCTGAGCACAGCCCTGGGACCCTCCCAGCTCTGCCTCCAAGTGGGTCATGGCCAGGCAGAGCGGAGGGGGCAGGGCAGGGCCCTTGTGAGCTGTCTCTGACCTCCCCAGCAGAATGGTCCCGCGGAGGGTGGCCCTGCCCCAAGTGCCTGGCACCTGCCCCAGGCTGGGAGCAGCAGCGGGTTTGCTGCCCAGACAGGGAGCGGAGCACGGGCTATGGGGCGCAGGTGGGCTGGGGCAGTTGGTAGGGGCATGGGGAGCATGGGCTAGTGGGGCCTGCTGAGCCAAACCTCTGTGTCTGGCCTCGTGCTGCCGAGCCCCCTGCCTCCCCCGTCCCCCAGCTGCGGTGCCAAGCCAGGTACTTACTGCTGCCGCATGGTCGGCCTCCTCGCCAGTCCTGGCTGGTGTCTGCCCAGCAGTCCCTGCCACGGGATGGATAGTCGCTCCCTCCCTTGGAGAAGGGCCCCACCTGGGGTCCGTAGTAGACGGGCTGGGAACCCAGGCTGTTAAAGCCGCCCGTGTGGGGGTAGGCAGAGAGCAGGCTGCTGTTTGGGCGGCTCAGGATGTCGGTGATGCCGTGCGGCGTGCCAGCTGCCAGCTGGGCGCTGAGTCCTGGCGGGCTGAGTTTGTAGAAGGAGTTCTGCACCGAGTACTGGCACATGGGGGCCTTCGCCTCCGGGAAGGGGGCCAGCGAGGGGCTGTTGAGCAGGAACGTCCCCTGCAGGTTGGCGTCCATGGCGCCGCTTCGCCCCGGCGGAGGCCGGTGAATGCACCAAGCCGGCCCCTAGCGCCCCGGCTGCATGCCGCCTGCTAGCAAAGCCATCCCAGGCAGCCTGGCCTCGGTGCAGGGCCGTGCCCGCTGGCCACAGTCCTGCCGCTTCCCGACAGCCCCGCCTGGGCGTCAGCTGCTGGCACCACCCGGGCAGCGGGCGTCACAGCAGCCTTGTGCCCCGGTGGGCTCCCAGGGGGCAGACTGGTCCAGGAGCACCTTGCCAGGGCTGGCCAGGGCTCAGGCCCAGCCCATGCAATGCCAGGGCCGGCTGGCCTGGCTGACCCCAGGTGCCCCCAGAGACGCTGCGCCCAGGCCCCTGCCACAGAAGTTTAACTTCAAGAGAAGCAACATTTCTCTGATAAAGATGTGGGCCATTAGAATACTGGACCCCGATTGGCTGAGCTGCTGGGGCTAAGCTCCCATTGGCTGGGTGACAGGGCAGGCCCTGGATTGGCTCAGCCCAGACAAATTGCAATTTGAAAGATTAGCTGTAAAAAATTATCAGCTGCTTGCTGCGGGGCTCAGAGCCCAGGCCTGGGGCTGCCCCATACCCCAGCCAGGGACGCTGCGCCAGGAGCCCAGGCTGGGCTGGGCGGGGCAGGGCCATGCAGGTGCGTGCAGCGGCCACGGGGTTGGGGACTGCCTGGGCCAGAGGGTGCAAGGCCACGTGTGCGCAGCGGGGCCTGGGTGAGCGTGCAGGTCTGGCTATGTGCACCGACATACATGCCTGAGAGCGCGGGCTGCCTGTGTGTGCAGCGCCCCAGCCCCAGCCGTGGGGGTCCATACCTGTGCGCGCCACTATTTGGCCATGGCTGGCGTGGAGACGGTGGTGGGGCTGCATGTGATAGAGCGTGTGTGCGGGGGGTGCTATTGTGTGTTGTGTAGATGCGTATGAGGGGTATTGTGTGTATGGGGCGGGAGCACTCATGTCTGCGGTGCAGTGCCCCGTGGCTGCTGGCTTGTGGTTGGTGGGCTTGCCTGGCCTTAGCCCACATGGCGCCCGGGCCCTGCAGGGGTTCCAGGGCAGAGGCCGCACCGCTCCCTCTGACCCCAGGGCCCACACAGCCGCCCACACTGATGGACAGCAGCTGTGGGGAGGTGCGAGCAGCCAACAGGTCTGATCCCTTGGGCTGCTAAGCAGGGCTCCTGGTTCGTGTGATGTGTCAGCTCAATGAATGGGGCGGGGGTGATTGCCCCAGCCTGGCGGGCTCCATTTTGTAGTATTAATTGTCCCTACTTGTACAAGCAGTGTCCTCCCACTCCAGCCTGCCAGCCCCCGTGTGACGAAGTGGGACTGTTCTTAATGTTTCCTCTGAATAGTGTGGGGGTGCCTCAGTTTCCCCTAAGCAGTTCTTAAGTATCTAGGTGGTGGGGTAAAGGTGTATGATCATTGCAGAGCCCTAGAGGGCAGATGTATGCAGGGGTCTGGACACAGAGAATGGCCGACACCCTGTTTCCTGGCACCTGATGGGCTGGGCCCTTCCCCCCTGCAAGGTGAGAACTAAAGGGTTGGAGAACAAAGGAATCCGGTGACCTCCTGGCCCGGGAAAGGGACAAAGCCCAGAGGAGGAGGGGCTGGAGGGAGTTTCAGTTTAGGGCTGGCTGGAGACATGGAGTGAAGGGCAGATGTGGTTGTCTGGCTCACTGACCCCCAAAAGGGACCCAGCTGAGGGGTCCGGTTCTCTGCACCTACAAGCTCTGTTTTAGACCATGTTCGTGTCGTCTAATAAACCTTCTGTTTTCCTGGCTGGCTGAGAGTCACGTCTGACTGCGAAGTTGGGGGGCAGGACCCTCTGGCTTCCCCAGGAGCCCCGCCTGAGCGGACTCGCGGTGGGAAGCGCATGGAGGAGCAGAGGATGCTGAATGCTCCGAGGTCAGACCCAGGAAGATGGAAGCTGTGTGTCCTGAAGACAGGCTGCTCACAGGAAGGCGACTGCCCCAGAGTCCTAACTGTCTTCATGGGGAGCAGTTCCAGAGCATCGCCCAGGGACTCCGTGACAACTGGTGGCAGAGGTGGGATGTACTGCACCCCGTGGGCGGCGCTTCCTGCAGTAAGTGATGGGGGAGCAGTAAAACAAAGGGGGATTGACGAGGACCAGGCGTGTTGAAGGCTCAGAGAGGAGTGGTTTCAGGGGGTGGTTAACCCCTGGGAGTGTGTGACCAGCCAAAAGGACTGTGCAATAATGGGGTCCCCCTGGGGACTGCGGTGAGCAGTCTCAGGGGCGGAGGAGCCTACAGCTTGGCCCTGGGAGAGAGAAGGACTTTTGCAGTAACAGGGTCCCCTGGGGATTGCAGCGAGTAGTCCAAGGGGCAGAGGAGTCTGCACTCGACCCTGGCAAAGAGGTGGTGACCTCGAGAAGGGCTGGCACACTAGGAGTTCTCCCTGGAAACCGTGGGGAGCTCAGAGCACACAGGTCTGTGAGTCCACAACAACTTGGGAGGAGCGGAGTGATGGCCTGTCACCGTCTCCTCAAGAGGGACATTGTAACCCTGTGCAGAAAGAGAGGGTTGAGCATTGGAAAGTTCACCAAAGCACAGTTAATCGTGCAGCTGGAGGGGGATGACCGCTCTAAGGAACAGATTCCTGACCCCAAATGGGGCTATAGCAGGATCTGGGAGCAGCTGGAGTGGGAGCCAGGCACCCCCAAGACTCCTGTCCATGACCAGACGAGGGTCTTCACAATCGGGTTCCCCATCGGGGGATCGGAGATGGATGGGATTGGAGCTGAGTCTGAGAGAGCAAGAGGACTGTGGGAGACAGCGAGAGCCCGAGAAAGAGCTGCAGAAGCAGCAGCAGCATGAACTGGCGGTGGGGGAGCGGAGAGGCCTAGGGGACCTCCCCGGGGTGAGTGGGGATAGACCCCGGGGGGCCAGTTCCGCAGGGAGCCTCGAGACTAAATTGCTGCCCCTGGTTATGGAGGGGGGTGTGTGGATGTCACCTCACTGCCTTTGAGCAGGCTGGCGATTTGAACCAGGGGGACCCTGCGGAAAAGCCCCGGTGTCTAGCTCCCTTGCTGGGTCCCAAGGACACAGACTCCATCTGCCAGATGGGTGGGGAGGTGGACAGGCTCCCACTCCTGACCCCAACCTATATATCTGTGTGGAGTTTCCTGGGGCCAGGCCCCTTGGACCCCCAGTGGGAGCGGAAGGTGATGGTCAATGGGGAGACATTCGTGGGGTGGCGAGATCCTGGGACAGAGAGAACTGTTGTCAGGCCCTGGGTGGTGCAGCCTCAGACGCTGGGGGGCTGTGTGAGCTGGGTGAGGGTCCCAGGGACGAAGCCCCTCACCCTGCCTATGGCCCAGATCCCTGTGCAGACCCAGGAGGGGTCCGGCTGGCTGGCTGTTGGGGTGCTCCAGGATACCAGCTGCGAGACCCTGTTGTGGGGTGACTGTGTCTCTTTGGGACAGGATCCAAGCCCTGCTCCTGTAACTGCCAAGGGTTTGAATTTGAATCCAGGGAACCAATCGGTGGAGAGGGGGCTCACGCTGGCTCTGATGCATTGAGAAAGTAGCGAGCTCGCTGCCTACCCCCACTGGGACAGCAAGGGCAGCGGTCCGCACAGTGGGAGCTGAGACCCCAGCTGAGTGGGGGAGACACAGGCAGGGCAGGGGATCTGTTGGGAGTGGCAAGGTGCTTGATAAGGAAAGTCTGGATGAGCCTAGGCAGCCTTGTGAGTTGATGGCTGTGTCTAGTCAGCAGGGTGGGAAGGCGAGGAGAGTGGAAGACGAGTGTCCCTGGACCTTACCTGTTAGCTGGGTGGAGAATTGTGACAGTGAAGGAAAGGTGCCTGTGTCTGCCAGGGGTATTGACTTGCCTGTGGAGAGAGCTACCCTGATCTCCAAGCAGTCATCTGTGACCAGCCTTGTGTGCTGGGACAAGGGGAAAGAGATCCCAAGCTGTGTGTCTGGTCAAGGGGAAAGTGTGTCCGGCTCTTCTTTGTCTGTGGAGCAGACAGAAGGGGCCTTTCAGCCTGTGATAGTTGAGGGTAGTGCAGTTGTCTCAGAGTTTATTCTGGATTCAGCTAAAGCCCAGGAAAGGAAGGGCCCTAAGTTTGTGTTTGATCGGGAGAATGGCCCTGTAACTAGGTCGCATCCAGTTAGTGTCTATGTAAAATCCCAGCGACCAGACAATTCTGGTGCGTGTACTTTGCCTGTTGCTAGTGTGTTGTTGGGAAAGGGTGTCGCAACTCTGTCTAATCAGGGTGAGATCCTAGCCAGGGCACAAGGAGAGCATGAAGATGATGTGATTCTGTTACGTACTGAGGGTGTGGAAACCTGTAGCAAGAAGGAAAAGATTCCTGAACTTGTGTGTGACAAAGGAAAGGAGAATGCTTCTGACCTTTTATCTAGGAAGTCTGTCAGTTTGCCTGAAAGGGGATTGTGTAGGAATCCGCTGGATGGGCCAGAGGTAATTCTGGATGTAAGGGAGACCCAGAACGAGTCTGTTGTTACTCAGGAAAGTGTTCCTCTAGAGCAAGCCCTAGGTAAAGAGGGTAAGGGCAGAATTTCTGTGAGGGGTGAATTGTTGCATAGAAAAGCCCTAGGGAAAGGAATCCTTATGGAGTCTTTGCAAGCAGTTTACTGCAACTGAAGGGTGTGAAAGTGATTTAATCAAGAAAGTTTCAGTTCCTAACAGCCAGAAATTTTCTGTTGTGAATGGATCCACTGACTGTCCTGTTGAAAGACCCAGTGTGGAGAGCTTTGAGAAGATCTCAGATGAAGTGAAAGCTGTTAAGAAAGTTAAACAGTCCTATAACCAAGTGGCTGTGTTTGGCCAGCTTGTTGGGGAGAAGACCCAATCCCAGTTTGACCCCCTGGGGTTCTGGGGTGGCCAAAGGGCATGGGCCGCATAAACCTTCCCACATGCAGCCTGCGAGTGCTATTGACCACCCCCGACCTAAGGGAGGGCGTGAAACTGGAAGGGCCAGGTGTAACTCCTACCAAGGAATGGGAGAGATACTGGGGCATCAGTGGGAATGTTGGTGGCTTCGAACTTCCCCAGGTCACTGGCTAAAGTGACCCCGCTCAGTTCGATCTCGAAGGGGGGAGAGATGTGACGAAGCAGGACTGTTCTTAATGTTTCCTCTGAATAGTGTGGGGGTGCCTCAGTTTCCCCTAAGCAGTTCTTAAGTATCTAGGTGGTGGGGTAAAGGTGTATGATCATTGCAGAGCCCTAGAGGGCAGGTGTGTGCAGGGGTCTGGACACAGAGAATGGCCGACACCCTGTTTCCTGGCACCTGATGGGCTGGGCCCTTCCCCCCTGCAAGGTGAGAGCTAAAGGGTTGGAGAACAAAGGAATCCGGTGACCTCCTGGCCTGGGAAAGGGACAAAGCCCAGAGGAGGAGGGGCTGGAGGGAGTTTCAGTTTGGGGCTGTCTGGAGACATGGAGTGAAGGACAGACGTGGTTGTCTGGCTCACTGACCCCCAAAATGGACCCAGCTGAGGGGTCCGGTTCTCTGCACCTACAAGCTCTGTTTTAGACCATGTTCGTGTCGTCTAATAAACCTCTGTTTTCCTGGCTGGCTGAGAGTCACGTCTGACTGCGAAGTTGGGGTGCAGGACCCTCTGGCTTCCCCAAGACCCCGCCTGAGCAGACTTGCTGTGGGAAGCACATGGAGGGGCAGAGGATGCTGAATGCTCCGAGGTCAGACCCAGGAAGGTGGAAGCTGTGTGAGCTGTGTGTCCTGCAGACAGGCTGCTCACAGGAAGGCGACTGCCCCAGAGTCCTGACTGTCTTCATGGGGAGCAGTTCCAGAGCATCGCCCAGGGACTCCGTGACACCCCGCCACACACTGTCCCTGCATGTGCCCCCCGCCACACACCTGTTCCTACATGTGCCCCCCCCTACAGTCCCTGCATGCACTCCCCGCCACACCTGTCCCTGCACATGCCCCACCAGCCACACACCTGTCTCTGCACGTGCCCCCCCCAGCCACATGTGCCCCCCTGCATGCATGTCCCACCACACCTGTCCCTGCATCCCCCCCCCCCCCGCCCCATACATCTGTCCCTGCATGCACAGTCATGCGTGCACACATGCAAATATGCCCTTCCCCTGCCCAGGCAGCAGGCAGGAAAACGATTAACAAACAGCACCAACTGGGAAGCTGGTTCCCATCTCCCTCCCTTGAGTCGGTGCTGTTCAATCCAGCCAGACACCTGCTGTGTGTGCGAACGGGGCTCTGTGCCCAGGTGCCCACATGGCCAAAGCCATGGGCTATTCCCCACTGTTCTGTGACGGGGCTGGGGGCTGGGGGGCAAAGGTCACAGGCAGCCACAGTGAAAGCAGCCAGTGCACCTGGGTGTGCCTCCGGGTGGCCCTCCCACAAGGGGCAGCGCTCAGCTCTGGCAAGGCAGCAAGTGACACGGGAGAAGCAGGGGTGGTGATGTCATTCCCTGCACAGGGCTGGTGCTGTCCGCCTGTGTCCCACCAGGATATTGAGCCTCCAGGCCTCGGCACATCCCCAGAGGTTGCCACTGCTGGGTCCCACCTTCAAGGGGACAGCCCTGTGCTGGGGCAGCAGACCTGAATCTTTTACTGCCCTGGGCACCTTTCTGTTTGCAGCTCTCCCTCCCTCCCACCCTGGTGAGCAGGGAAGGCAGTGGTGTGCGTTCATGGCAGGACACGGACTTGACCACCAGATCTGCAGCCTTGTTACCCCTCCCTCCATTAGCCTGGGCAATGGGGACCCCAGGGAGGGAGCTGCTGTCTGGCCAGGACACCCCTGGCCCCCCGCAGAAAAGCAGAGACAAGGCCCAGCTCTTGTTGGTTTCTTTATTAAGTTGTAGTCTGGTAGCTGTGTACAGGGAGAATGGTCTATACATCAGCGGCTAAGATGGGGGCAGGGAGAGCCAAAAGGCTCATCGTCATAACAGTAAAAAAAGGAAATAAAATTATTTTAAAACTTCTAAAAAGCGTCTAGTGCGCAGCCTGCAGCATTCTCTAGGCGTCATGTCGAGCGTGCCCCTGCCCCTACCAGCTCCTACTAGCAATCAGAGCGCGAAGCAACGGCTCCCGCGGGGCCGGCACAGTGCAGTGGAGCATTCCCTACGGAGTATAGAGGCCAAAGCAGGGGGCCGCACTAGACTCTGCGGAGATGCTATCAAAGTCAGCCATTCTAGGGACATTATGTTACAGAGCGGAGGGTTGTGGATGGACGGTCTGTACCCTACGTGGTTTGCAGTGGTGCCGCTTTGCTCTCCGAGGAGAAGGCTGGCCTAGTCGCGCCTCTGCATCTACTCCACCTCCTCAGCCTGCCGGGGAGCAGAGGGCTTTGCAACGAGACCTGCCCCCCAGCCAAGGCCTGCTGGGCATGGCGGCTGCAGCCTGGCTTCAGTGGCGGGCTTGGCCTGGGCGTTGCCACCGGGAAACATGTCAGCCCCTTTGAGATGGGGCCATGGCAACGTCCTGGGGAAAGCACAAGTCCAGTTGTTTCTGCCTGGCTCCTTCCTGCACCCTTAAGGGAGGTGAGGGACGTGGCAGCCAGCACCCCCTTCCTGCAACCAGCCCGCCTGGGGTCACATGTCACATGGCCCAGGTAGCTCCCCCCCACCCGGCCTCCTGCCAGGACAGAGCTGTTGGCAGGAACAGCTGAGCCAAGGGGCCAGCCTGGGGCAGAGCTCTGCTGTCCCCAGTTAAAGCTCCCGGGGCTGGGACGCCAGGGCGCAGCGTGACCCTCTCTGTTCCGGCCGGGCTGCAGCAGTAGGGTTTGTGGTGCCGACGCAGTGCAAGAGCCTGGGAGAGCTGCTCTGACGCGCCTCCTTTGCCCTGGGCACTGGGGGTTGGTCCTGGAAGGGTCAGGGGACATTGGGGCTGTGCTGATTTTGGCCTTTCAGAGAGGCCGAGGGACCCTGGAGGGCCTCACAAATGGTGCAGAGGACAGGGGTGCAAACCCCACTGCTGTTTCCTTGCATCTCTCCTGAGCAGCCATTGTGCTGGGTAGAGCCAAGCATGGGCTGAGGCAGGTGCTGGGCTGTGCCAGTCCTCACCACCTGCCCGTCCCGTGCTAGGGCAGTAGGGCCCGGTGGGAGGCTCTCAGCTCTGCCCTATCTGTAACCAAAGGGGGCAGGGGCTGGCACAGGTGTCCCAGCCCCCTGCCTGGCCCCGTGTGGGTGTCAGGAAATGAACAAGGCCAAGGGGAGTAAAAGCGCCAGGCTGACACTGGGAGGTTCGGCTCTGTCGCCCTCTGACACCACCAGCTTCCCAGCTGCACTGGCCGGAGCTCCTCCCTGGCGGGGGCTGATGAGCCATCCCTGTCCTACAGCCGGCGAGGTATGTGGGCACGGAGCGGGCAGTGCTCTGCACACCGCTGAGTGCCCTCGGGCGTTGCATAGTATTTATTTGTTCATATACACAAGGCTGAGTACTGTACAGTTTACACTTTCAACACAAGCGAGGAGCTCAGTGCTGCTGGGAGCCACACGCTCACACTGGGGGAAACTCCTGGAGAAACAGGGGCAAGGCAGCCACAATCCAGTCCCTGCCCTTGCTGGGGCTGCTCCCTCGAGAGCTGCAGTTCTGCCCTCCTCCCACCGCCCCCTTAGGCTCTGACATCCTCCCCTCCCGACACACTCCTTGGAAGGGGATGAAGCAGCAAAATCCAGCCAGGAGACAGCATAAGGGATAGGTGGGAGCCGACGCCCCCACCCTGGGCAGCCCTTCATAGCCACAGCCTCCTGTCCGGAGTCAGGGTGTGCGCAGCAGAGTCACGTCCCTGCCAGAGAAACGCTGCCCCGGGTGCTGCTGGCTCCTGGGGTCCCCGTCCGTAGTCATGCGTTGGCAGTCGGTCAATCATGCGAATAGGACGGGAAGTAAGTCTCTTACAGAAATCATGCCATTAGCCTAGAGCAACGCGTACAGCCAGCCCTGCTCCCGTCGCCTGTCCGCTTTCGCCTCTCCTTGCGGGGCTGGCCGCACGTGGCTGCAGTCAGTGGTTCGGGGTGGAGGTGAGATCCTGAAGGACAGAGAAGATGGAGCTTGGGTTACAAACAGCGGCCTGCTGGCTCCCCCGCAGGGCAGCAGGCCAGAGCTGGGGGCATGACCCGACGCTCCACTTACAGGCATGGCTACTGGACCAGAGGACAGCAGCTCCCAGGCACTGGCTGATGCTGGGGGCAGGGACAAAGGTAGGAGGCAGCTGGGAAAGCAGAAGCCCTGGTGCTGGATGTGAGACCCTCTGGCACCCAACGCTGCAGCACCCAGCAAAGGGCGAGATGCTGGCTGAAACCAGCCCCTGTCTGTTCATTGCCAAGGGTCTGGAGTGAGGAGGGTGCTGGAGCCGCAGCTGTGAACAGCGGGAGTCAGCTGCCTGCTCAGAGGGAACAGGCCCCGGCAATGGCTGTCTGCATTGGAGATGTGCTCAGCCGGGGCGGCCGTGTGGGGGATGCAGAGGCGTGAGGCAGAACGCATGGACTGGGGGTTACTGCCCTGTGGTGGTCTGGGAGGGGAGGTGGTCCCTGGGCAGGGTGTGATGACGAATGCACAGGGGGGTGAGTGTCCCCCACCCCGTCACCAGAGGTTTAACTGTTACTTGCAGCCTTGTGCAGGGGCCAGATGGGCTCTCTCAGGTTATTTCCCTGCCACGCCCGCCCACGAGCGCTCTGTGCAGGAACATACACCCCACCGCAAAGCCACCACTGCAGCCACCAGCCCTTGCCTCTCAGCCCGTGCTGTTCCAGGGAAAGAACCCAGGTGTCCTGCGCTGCAATGCAGGCCGCACAGCTGGCTGGGCCAGACTTGCAGCTCGCAGAGCACGGGTGAGGGAGCAGGGAGGCCCCACCCCTGGGGACAGCCAGCCCCAGGACCCCCTCCCCAGAACACTGCAGAGAAATGAGCTAGGCTGGATACCTGTCTTCCTGCAGTACAGGCCATGCCATGCGTCTCATGCTCATGCATGCACAAACGACAGAGACCCGAGGGAGCGCCTGTCCTTGCGGGGCAGGCACCCACCCCCCCGGCTGCGCTCTAGCAGGATAGAGGCAGCCAGGAAAGGGTTCCTGCTGCAGATCAGCCCCCGGCCTCTCAGCAGGAACCGCAGCACTGCAGGGCTCCTGGGTGCAAGCACGTGAGGGACAGCAAGGCACGCCGTGTCCATGCATGCATCCAGCCATGTCCGAGGGCCAGGAAACGACCCAACACCCAGCGTCACAGTGTCGAGAGTAGGAGGCACCTGTCCTGTGGTCGCCCCATGGCCCTGGCATCCAGCTGCCAATCTGGCTCAGCCTCTGAGACCCGCGCATACGTCACTGCAGACAGGCCCTGAGCTGCCAGGAGATCATGGTGGGACTGGAGCCTGGTACGTCCACCCCACCAGCAAAAACAACCATCTCTGTCATAGGCACGCACTGCCTGCTGCCCCATCTGCCCCTTTACCCCCCGGGCACAATGCCCTGGACACCCTGCCATGGGCATGCAGCCCTCCCCCCCCCCCATCGCTACTGCACACATACCTGCCATGGGCACACGGACCTTCCTATTCCCTCACTGCTGTCAGCTCCCTACACTCCACCCTGGGCACATGGCCCCCCCAGGCCACGGGCACACTGCCTGCCCTCTCCCTCCTCCCACCACGGCTCCCCCATCCCTACCTGCAGCTGCCTGCAAGCTGTAGGTTCTCTGCTGCCCTCTGGTGCCCAGAGCCCCTCATGACCCCACCAAGAAGGCCCTGCATGGCATGTTAGCAGCACTGCCAGGCAGCAATGCCCAAGGGGTGCTGCGGGTGAACGCGGCTTATGTGGCAGGTGGAGGCGGCTGTGAGTTATGGGTGCCATGAGCAGGGGCTGGCCTCCCCCAGGTGCAATGTGCAGCTCCCTGCAGCACCCAGTCGCTGAGAGGGCGTTTGACGTGAGGAGGCGCCGCCGTGGGTCAGCCCCATGCTCCAGGGCACTTGGCACCTCATTCCAGGAAACCCAACCCCAGACCCAGGCTCCAGGACAAGCTCTGGGGCACAGCTGACAGCGCAGGGACTGCCTGACAGGCTGGAATGTCAGCAACCTGTCACTGGGGCAGCATTCAGGGGCTATTTATAGCAGCGGCACTGGGGCCTCTGCAAGGGGCAAGGTGAGCACGCAGAGAAATGGGGAATGGGGCAGCTGCACTAGGGAATGGGGTCCAGGGCAAAGCTCAGCCCAAGAGCTGGCAGGGAAGGACTGTGCCAAGGGCAATCTTCACAGCACTGCATGCTGTAGCTACTGGTTACAATCCCCTGGAATGCTGTCACTGTGGTAACACCATCGTGGCCACCATGGTACACTGTAACCTGGAGTAACAGTGCCCTTGGCTGTCGGTATTGTGATGACACCATCGCAGCCCCCACAGTACACTGTAACCCACAGTAACAATCCTCCTGGCTGTCATAACCGTGGTGACAGCCTGACACCCTCCTCCCCTAGAATGCCATGTGAGCCAGACAGATAGGTGCTACAATGGCAGGCTCCCCGGCATGCAGTGTGCAGAGAAGCCAGCCCCCTTCCCCAGGAGCAGCATGGGGCTCGCAGGCTTGGCAGCAGTGGCGAAGAGGCAGCCAGCGCTGGGCTTGTTCTCCAGCATGCCCTAATGGAGCAACCGAGTCTCCCCTCTGGGCAGGGGGAGCGCAAGTGGCTGGGTGGGCTCCTCACAGGGCACACAGCACAGAGAGCTGGATCTGTAGTCAGAACAAAGGTGGCATTACCTCGGAAGAGGCCCTGGGAGGGGTCACTGCTTTCCCCTTTTCAGGCTGGCTCGTTTCACTATGTAAGCCCCCATCCTGCCCCCGATCAGCTCCGATTCTGGGATGTGCCCTTGCGCCTCCTCCTGGGGAGAGCAGCAGAGAGAGGAAGCAGGAGGCGTCACACAGACAGACAGACACAGAGAGGACAAGGAGGAGGACGGGAGAGCCGGCAGGCAAGGAGAAGGCTGCAGCGAGGGGGGAAGCATGGCCCCTCACAGCCCCAGAGGTACAGCAGAAGAAGAGCACAGGGAAGGAGAGGAGGCCAGGGAGGATCCAGCCAGAGCCCTCTAGGAGCCCTGCCTGGCCGGGCGCATGGCTGTGCTGCCCAGAGCTGGCGAAGGGCCAGGAGAGGAGCAGGCTCTGTACCTTGCTGCCCAGACTGTCCTGATGCAGGATGGCATATTTCATAAAGTGATCTGCCTCAGCTTCCAGCTCCTGGGGCTCCTGCAGAGAGCCCTCAAGAATCACCTCCTTCTCCTCATCGCCTGCGCTGATCCGCCGCACCACCTTCCGGATGATCTGCAGAGAGTGGGCATTAGAGCTGCCTGCCACCGGCCAGGCTAGGCCCCACACACCCCCAGGGACTCAGCCACACCACCCCTCCAGTCCTACTCCCGCTCGGCCCTGCCCTGCCATCGGCACCCCAAGCTGGGGCATGCTGCTCCCCCGAGACAGAACTGGGTGAGGGATGTTTCCAGGGAAGGCCCCAGAATATCCAGCCCTGGGGGCAAGGAGAGCAGGGCAGACGCTGCGCGGAGACTGGGGGGCTCTGTGTCTGGCCCGTACACACCTTCTTGGTGACGATGTTGCCTTGCTCGTCAGTGAATTGCTCCTCGGTCACCTGCTCCCCCGGAATATCCTGAACCTGATTGCCCTGCAGCACCAGGGAGAGAACAGAGCGAGGCAGTGAGGGGGAGGGCAGGGAGCCAAAGCCCCACAGGCAGTCCCTTGTGTTCACTTCAGGGCACCAAGTGGGGCAAAAGCCCCAGCCCCTGCATAAGTGACACCAAATCCGACTTCCCCGTTGACTGCCAACTCCATGTGCCAACCCCCTGCACAACACCCCTGCACCACACCACGCCAGCTCCTAGCCCTGCCAGACCCCTCACTGGGAAGCAGCCATTGCTGGAAGCGCAGGGGCAGGGCCAGCACCAGGGCACACGAGTGCTACACTCCGGGCATGCAGGAACGAGCCAGGCTCAGAGCCCTGAGCTGGAACAGGAGGTGACGAGCCAGGCTGGCTCTGCATGGCTCCCCTGGGGCCAGCGACAGCCCCACAGGCAAGGCAGTGCCTGATGCCTCAGGGCTCCCACTCCCCGCTTGTGTTACCTTCACAATGACGCGCCGACGGACCACCCTGGTGGAGATGGACTCCTCATCGTCCGTCAGCCCCTCGCTCTCACCCAGCTCCTTGTCCAGCTCCTGGTGGACGTGCTTGAGCAGGAAGCGTACGGAGCCCTTGACAATGTGCAGGACATTCTGGCAGCTGACCAGGAAGAAGCCCAGCAGCACCAGGGTGATCAGCAGCTGGGTCAGGAAGGCCAACATGGTGCGTCTGCTAGGGCCACAAGCGCATGGCCACTTGCCGAGCCCAGCGCCTAGATCCTGGCCATGGCGTCGCTCTGCAGTGGGGCGTGCGCGCTGCCTCTGGCTCGGCTGCCCCCTGCTCTGTGCGCAGCCTGGGCAGGCTGCGGTAATTGTAGCTCCTGCATACCAGCCGGCTGCACCACTTGCCGGGCAGGCAGGTGGGTTTGTCCTCTGCACTCGGAGCTCTGTCAAAGTCATCTGGCCTCAGACTGACAGCTGCGGCCCCTCCCCCCAGGCAGAGGGGAGCTGCCCCCCCGCAGTGTCTCTGTGGCGGGCTGCGGACGGGGCAGGAGGGCAGCGTGGGCGATATGAGCCAGGACTCATAGTCTCACCCACAGCAGACTTGTGAGGAGTGTGGAGAAGTCACGCAGCCCCTCAGTGACTCCAGCCAAGGGGCTGCAAAAGCCGGCCAGCCCCCAGCATCGCTGCATTCACCGCAGGGCTCTTCCTCCCCGTCCCCCACCCTGGGGCTCCTGGGAAGTGCTCTGGGAGGATTGGTCCAGGGCGCCCCGCAGCACCCCAGGGCCTGCTACGCCATGCCCACCCTGCTCCATGTGCCATCCTGCACTAGCCCTTCCCTGGCCCTGCCCAGCTCTGCCTGGCCATGGCAGGATTCCCAAAACCCCAGCCCTGCCCCTGGCCATCCGGGCCAGCTCTATTTCTGGACTCTCCATGCCTGGTGCTGGCGACCCGAAGAGGGCAGGCGCCCTGGGAGCTACCCAATTAGGAAGCATGCAGGTGGCTGTCTGGGTTATAAATGAAGAACAGAGGCAGAGGCTCATATGTGAAATCAAACCCCTGGGCCTAGTGCAAGCCAGGCTATTCTGGGCCCCTTCCCCCGCAGGAGCCCGGGCAGGGAGGCTGGCAGGGGGCAGTGCCCGGAGCTGGGGGCAGGGCAGCAGAAGGCACGTGCCCAGCACTCTGTGCCAAAGCATGGGGTATTCTGCTGAGGGACCCCAGCTGCTGGGCGGGGGGCAGGGGTGGGCAGGTCACCAGGCTCTGGTGCCTCTGCTCAAGAAGCGGAGGCTCCCAGGCCAGGCTCTTCAGATAGGGCAGCCTGGCATTCACTCCTGTGTGCGCTCTGGCCCCGGCAAGGGTGCCATGGGCCTCACGCACAGCAAGGGGGCTCCAACCAGTGGCTCCACTGCAATGCACAGCCCCCGGGGACCGGCTCTCGCTGTCACCCTCGTACCCTCGTTTGCCTGAAGAAGCTGCTATCCGCCTCCTCCAGCCATTGGCTGTAGTCCTGGCTCCTCGTGTGCTGGGGCTGCCAGCCGCTCTCCTCAGGGGGGTCGATTCGCAGACGCTCGGGCAGGGGCCCCAGAACCTGCTCCTGGCCCCTCCCCTGGGGGGCTGCCCCGGGGGCTGCTCTGGGCAGCAGACGTGGGCTTCTGGGAACCCCCTCCTGCCAGGAGCCCTCAGGCAGGTCCTGCAGGCAGGAGACAAAGGAGCCTTCTGCATTCCAGTCCCTCAGCCTGGGCAGCAGAGAGAGGAACAAGGACAGAGAGAGACACGGTCAGTTTCTACCCTCTGGCATGCTGCCCCCTGTGTGGGCCCAGCCTCGTTCTCCTGCCCACACACAGGCTGTCGGCCCCACTGACCGGCCTTTGCACTCGGAGCCCCCCTTTGTAACGTGGATCCCGAACTAGCCCCACACCCCACCCCAGCCACGGAGCAACAGAACGCCCTCCAGAGACACCCACGGGCGGCCTGGCCCTGTCTGGGCACAGCAGTAGGCTGATGGCACAAGGAGCGGGTGAGGAAGGGGAGGGAGCTGGCCTAGAGGCCAGCCAGGCCCTTCGTGCTCGCCCTGCCCCAGGCACTATGGCAAGGAGCGGCAGGGACTGCCAGGCAGCCCTCAGCCCCAGCAGAGTACCTTCATCGGGAGCTCAGCTCCCTGCCAACGAGAGCACCATGGCCATCCCCGAGCCTGGAGTTGGGCTGGCACCCCAGGTGGTTGCTGAGGGATTCCCCAAAGCCGTGGGAAGCTCCCTGGCCAATCCAATCCTTCCCTGGCCAAGCGTGGCTCTGCCCTGTGGCGTGGACACCCCAGGGGTCCCTCGGGCTGCCCTGTCCAGCTCCAAGCAGCCTGGCCAGGAAGCATTACCTGCCCTTGCTCCTCTCCATGACCCGGCTCACAGTTGGCGACTCCAGGATCCCGACCTGCACCCTCTGCTGGCCTGAAACAAAAGAGACTTCATCCTCTGAGCCCTGCTCCCCCGCCAGCCCAGCCTGGCGCTCACACGCTGGCAGCTTCACCTCGGACCTCTGACCTTCCTCCTGCTCCAGCAGGTCAATAAGGCCATTCATGGCATCTGAATCCACTGTGTCGTCCTCAGCCAGATCCAGCGAGCCCAGGTGGTCCAGGCCGTGCACATCATCCAGCAGCTGCCCCGGGAAGCGGCCTTCACTCATGGCGTCCGAGTCCTCAGCCTTGCTGCACTCCAGAGAGGAGTCTTCAGCAGTCACCAGCGAGGGGGTGAGCCCCGAGGACCACACCTGCATGTCGGACAGCTCCAGCAGGGCGTCCTGCTCGGTGGGGGCCATGGGGATGGCATCCAGGATGGCCACCTCGTTCCAGTACTGGTCTGCACGCAGCGGGGACGGCAGCGTGTACTGCAGGGAGGCAGGGGAGAGGAGCTCATCCTGCAGCGAAGTGTAACCTACAGGGGCAGACAGAGGCAACAGCTCCAGCAGCCTTTCTGTGCAGACACGGAGAGGATGGGACAGGCCCACACTGTCCCCATCCCCTGGGCAGCGCTGCGTTCCCTGCATCCCCCCAGCCCCCTGCTAGCCCTGCCCTGGGCTCCCCTGCCCCACAGCTCTGTCGGTGCCCCCCAGCCCCCTGCTAGCCTGCCTGGCCTCCCCTCCACAGCTCTGTCGGTGCCCCCCAGCCCCCTGCTAGCCTTCCTGGCCTCCCCTCCCCTCCACAGCTCTGCCGGTGCCCCCCAGCCCCCTGCTATCCCCACCCCAGGCTCCCCTGCCCCACAGCTCTGCCGATGCCCCTCAGCCCCCTGCTAGCCCTGCCCTGGGCTCCCCGCCCACAGCTCTGCCTGTGCCCCCCAGCTCCCTGCTAGCCCTGCCTGGGCTCCCTCCCTGCCTCTGCTGAGATCTCTCAATTCTAACCCACAGTGCCCCTGTCATAAATATAAAGGGAAGGGTAAACACCTTTAAAATCCCTCCTGGCCAGAGGAAAAACCCTTTCACCTGTAAAGGGTTAAGAAGCTAGGATAACCTCACTGGCACCTGACCAAAATGACCAATGAGGAGACAAGATACTTTCAAAGCTGGAGGGGGGGGCAAAGGGTGTGGGTCTGTCTGTGTGATGCTTTTGCTGGGGACAGAACAGGAATGGAGTCTTAGAACTTAGTAAGTAATCTAGCTAGATATGCGTTAGATTCTGATTTCTTTAAATGGCTGGTAAAATAAGCTGTGCTGAATGGAATGGATATTCCTGTTTTTGTGTCTTTTTGTAACTTAAGGTTTTGCCTAGAGGGATTCTCTATGTTTTGAATCTGATTACCCTGTAAGGGATTTACCATCCTGTTTACAGAGGTGATTCTTTTTTACTTTTTCTTCTATTAAAATTCTTCTTTTAAGAAACTGATTCCTTCTTTTCATTGTTCTTAAGATCCAAGGGTTTGGGACTGTGGTCACCTATGCAAATTGGTGAGGATTTTTATCAAACCTTCCCCAGAAAAAAGGGGGTAAGATTTGGGAGGATTTTGGGGGGAAAGACATTTCCAAACTAACTCTTTCCTAATAATAATAATACCGGTGTTAGACATTTGGTGGTGGCAGCGAAAGTCCAAGGGCAAAGGGTAAAATAGTTTGTACCTTAGGGAAGTTTTAACCTAGGCTGGTAAAAGTAAGCTTAGGAGGTTTTCATGCAGGTCCCCACATCTGTACCTTAGAGTTCAGAGTGGGGAAGGAACCCTGACAGGTGAAAGGGTTTTTCCTCTGGCCAGGAGGGATTTTAAAGGTGTTTACCCTTCCCTTTATATTTATGACAGCCCCCTTGCCAGTCTTGTGCCTCCAGGCTCAACTCCGGTCTGGCTCTGGGAGAGACGGTACAGGATTCCCTTGGACTGCAGCTCCCAAGCAGAATGGGGCAGAATCAGGAGGGTGGGGGCTTCAGGAGCCCCTCAGATCAGGGCTGGCTGGTTTGTGGGCTGCGGGCAGAGCTAGCCAGCCAGGCCCCTCCTGCCCTATAGGCGCAGCGCAGTGCTAAGGGGTGGAGGCATGGAGGAGGCTGGGTGCACAGGGACCCAACACCCCGGCAGCAGCTGCTCATTTCCCGAGCCACCTGCTGAGCCCCAGGTGGGCATTAAAATGGAGATGCAGCTGGGCAGCAGTGGGACATGCATGGGCCATGGCCAGAGACCCTACAGGCATTGGAGGGCTCTGGATATCTCTCCTACCCAACAGCCCTGACGGGCATGGGGCGCTGCATGTCCTGGGGACACTTGGGGGCAGGGTAGGGGCATCCCAGTAGCACCTGTGGTGGGCAGGGAGGGGGGCATCCTGGTGGCACCCCTGCTGCCATTTGCACACCCATGGAGAGCACGTCGCGGATATTTCCACAGGGACCTGTGCCCTGGTGCTGTGGCTACACCAACACTTTGCCCTGTAACCAAACCGGCTCACATCCGTGCTGTTTGCACACACAGCCCTGGGGCTCCGGCCCGAAGGGCCCCGTCCCGGTCGCTCTGTGGCTGCGAGTGCTGCCAGGTCCTTGCACCTTGTGGCTGACTGCCCAGGGCAGCTGAAGAGGCAGAGGCAGGAGTGCCAGCCACCACGGCCCTGCACATCATGCCACCTCAGCCTGTTCATGCCCTGCTCTCCCCAGGTGCCAGGGACCCTGGCTCTGATCTGAACATGTGTCTGCAGCATAGAGACGTCTTTACCCTGCAGCAGGGCACTCACCAGCACTAGCCAAGACTTGCCCAATGCTGGGCACACCCTGACCAGACCTCCAGAGCCACAGAATCCCCACTGGTCAGCTCTAGCCCAACTCAGGGTCGCTCCCTACAGATTGGCCAGTCTGCAATGGCTCTGGCCTTGGGGCTGCCCCATTCCCATCTCACAGCTCCCCTGAGCCACGCCAACCTCCTCTCCCCCAACGTCAGCACCCGGAGAACGTGCCACCTGCCTCCTCAGCCTGCACAGCCCCTGCGATTCTGCTGCCCACACAAACCCTGGGGGGTCTGCTGGCTAGGCCCAGAGCCAGTGCTGCCCAGGTCTCTGCCTCTGAGGGCTCTGCCACGCTGGCAGCTCACTGCTAACTGAGACACAGTGGTTCCTGGGTGTCCAGCAACACTTCCTTGCAGGGGGCATGACTCCCTACGAGGGGCGTTCAGTTATTAACCCTTCTGTGCCATGGGCTCAGTGCTGGGCACAGGCCATCACCCTCTGGGCTGGGCACAGAGTGAGTTAGGGCCAGGCCTGGCACAGCACAGCAGCACCCGGGGTTCTTCGCCGGCCAGGTGGCTTTGCTCGCCCGGCTCCCACTCAGAGACACTGTTCTCTGTGCTGGGGGTGCCGTGCGGAGCTGGCCCTGGGGCATTGCTGGGGGAAGCCCACAGAGGGCCAAGCGGATGCACACAGCCATGAGGTGTTGGCAGTGCCTTGGTGCCATGCACGCGCCCGAGCAGGACGGCCGCTCTCCCAGGGCTCAGCTGAGGTGGAGACAGTGGAGACAGGCAGTGGAGGAGGAGGAGAGAACAAGAGGTCAAGAGGAGGTCAGAGGAGAAAGGTTGACGCAGCCTGCACCCGGCAGCCCTGAATGGCATGTGTGAGAAACAGAACAAAGGGGAGAGCATTCAGCATGCAGAGCTCACAGCCACTCCCCCAGGCAAGGCACAAGGGCCCAAAGGGACTCCTGCTGCCAAGGCTGGCACCCGACCACACACCCCTGCCTGGGCCCAAAGGGACACGGGACCACTACGCTCACTGCAGGAACCTGACCACGCCCCCGGCACCCAGCCCTCCGCGCCTGGACACCCCAGGCTGTCTGATTACAAGCTGCTGCCCCGCCCAGGGTTGTCACAGGCTACAAGGGAAGTTGCGTGAGCCCGGCTTGCAGCAGAAGGCAGGCAGAGGGCAGAGACCTGTCAGCTGGGTGGGACGGGTGGGGCTGGCAGGGCAGTCTGCTCACTAGTAACACGCTGCAACCCGGGCTGAGCCTGAAGAGCTGTGCAACCTCGCGGCTGAGGGGCCAGGGAGGTTGGGCGTGCAGGCTAGAGAGCTGGGGTCAGGCCTTGCAGGGTGCAGCACGTCTACACTGGAGCTGGAGGGGTCGTTTCCAGCACGGGCAGACGTATGGGCACATTAAAAGGAGCCATGTGGCGGCTGCAGCCTGGGCAGCGGGAGCGGCTATTCCGAGAGCCTGGTTGGGGCTGGCCTTGGGGCGCTGAGTTCCTTGCAGCTGCACTTCCCCCAAAGCGCTGGCTTGGGCACGCCCACCCCCACTGCCGGCGACCGCACTGCTGGCTTCAGACCGTGCAGACGCAGTGGTGCAGACTTCGGTATGGGCTAAAACCCAGCTATGGACCTAGGGTGCCCAGTTTGGACAGCTCACGCTGTCGCATTGACACCGCTTTCTTAGCTGTGCTGGGGCAGGTATGTCTACCTGTGTCGCACTCACACCTGGCCACAGCATAGAGCCATGCAGGCCGGGCCCTTGGTTTGAGGCTGCTTTCTCTGCCCACAGTCAGCTAGTCTGTGGGCAGCCCAGACAGGCTCAACGTCCTGCCCCAGGCCCCCCAGCCTTTATGTCAGTGGGAACTCGGATTTTCTCCGCATGGCTGGAGCAGAGCAGCCTGGCAGGCCGCTGGTCTCACTGAGGTGTCTTGTCTCTGCTTGGCTGCCGTCCGTCCCCAGGGCAATGTCACGCCCGTCCTGCCGAGGGACTCACGGCTCAGGCTCACCCGCGGGAGCATGGGGTCCCCAGTTGGTTCACAGCCGAGTGCCAGGGACTCACCATTCATCTGGGAGGGCGAGAGGGAATAGTCCTTGTCAGCGTAATGCCGGTCGCCTTTCAGGCTGCGGCTCTGCCGGCCCGAGCCCTCCAGCATGTTGACAATCTCGCTGCGGTCGATGCTCCTCAGGGCTGCATACAGATTCTCCACTGTCAGGGGGAGCAGCTGGTGTCATCAAAAGGCAGCACAGGCCCACCCCTGCCAGGCAGATCTATCCCCGCTGCCCCCACCCATGACATGCCAGCCTCACCCGCCCTCTGGAAAGAGGGCCCAGCCCGATGGACTCAGCCACCCTCAAACTGCGCTGCAAATCCCCCTGGGAACAGATACGCATGCAGACCTGTGACCCAGCGCAGGCCAGCTGTGCATGGGAGCCAACAGCGCCCAGCTGCACACGTATGAGCCAGCGTAGCATGGCGTGTGCAAGGAAGCACTGCATGTCTGTGGATGGCCCAGCCTCTTTTGGGGGGAAAGACTGGATAGGATATAGTGGTCCCCTCTTCCCCAACCTACCATGTGTATCCATGCCTGTCCCGGATCCCCGGCCTGCCCTTCCTACTCACGCCTGGCCCGGCTCTGCGGCCTCGTGTGTGTGTCCACCCCATCCCTGCTCCCCGGCCTGTCCTGCCTACCCACGCCCAACTCAGCTCCCCAACCCACCTTGCCTACCCATGCCTGGCCCGGCTCCCCGGCCTGCCCTGCCTACCCTCCCCCGGCTCAGCTCCCCGGCCCACCTTGCCTATCCACCCCCCGCCTGGCATGCCTGCTAGAGCCCTGGGCTGGCGGCACAGGCCGCCTGTGGAACCCCTGGGGTGCTACCTGTGCCCTCGCCCCTGCAGAAGGTGGCAAATACCCACTCTTGGCATTCTTGCCCTCACGGCTGACCCATAGGTTGAGCAAGGCCACGCTCTGCTCCAGCAGGGAGTTGGGGTTCTCCACCCGGATCCTGTTGATATCGTCCACCCCAAACTGCAGCTCCCGGGCCAGCTCTGTAGGAAACACAGCGCATGTGTTAGGCACAGTACCAGCTCCTGTGCAGCACAGAGAGCAGGGGACAGCACCCGCTCACCAGCATCACGGGTGCGGCCACCTCTGCTCGAGACACTTCTAGGCAAGTAGCCCTGCGGATGCCACCCAGGTCCAGCTGTCCCCCACGTGTCTCCACCCACGTCCACCCAGAGCGTGTACATCCCGCCCATGCGACAGAATAATGCGGGGGGAGTAAAAGGGCAGAAGGTCCCCAGTTTAGTGTCACTGGATGTGAAACAGGGCCCGCTGGGCTCTGCCTGGCTGCCTGCAGCTGGGTCACAAACTGCTCCGACCTGGAAGGATGGTTCCTGAGCCTCCTGGTAGCCGTGGCTGTAACGTAACAAGTGATATCAGCACTGCCCCTGCTGGGTTGGGCCCCAGTCCCAAAGACCTTGCTGCCCTGCTTCAGGAAGCAGGAAAACTTGCAAAATCCTGTCCTGGCTGGCACAGAGATGGGGGGGTGTGCAGGGTGCATCGGTGCATGCCTGCGTGGGTGGAAGAGGGCGGTGCACAACAGTGTACATCCATGCCACAGGGCGGTGCACAGCAGTGTGTGCATGCAAAGGTGTGTGTGCACAACCCGCAAAGGGGGTGCATGGGTACACAAGGTGGTGGGGCACTGGTGTGCATGCGTACCGAAAGGTAGTGCACAGGCGTGTGTGCATGGGAATGTGCGAGGGGACGGTGCACCGGCATGCAGAGATGTGCGAGGGGACGATGCACCGGCATGCAGAGATGTGCGAGGGGACGGTGCACCGGCATGCAGAGATGTGCGAGGGGACGGTGCACCGGCATGCAGAGATGTGCGAGGGGACGGTGCACCGGCATGCATGCAGACTGGCTGGGACTGTACTCTCTTTCCTAGCCCTCTGTCAGGGAGACAAAGCAGGATGTGGACCCGGTGCTCCCAGTGAACACACCCACCACCTGCTGCAGCAGCCTAGCCAGTGAGCTGCTGTTGGGGTGCACACAGATGTAGGAGGCTGCCCAAGCTCAGCCCCCAACTGCTCCACAGCCCCCAGAACAGTCCCACCGCCGGACAGGCAGCGTAAACTCGTGCCTGCTGTCGGCCCAGCTACCTGATTCGATGTCAGAGTGAGCTGGGCCGGGCAGTGCCCCGCCGGCAGCTGGGAGCAGCGTGAGCAAAGCCTGCCCTGGTGCACTGAACTGCAGAGAGCAGGGGTCCGCACCCCCTCAGTGCAGAGAGCGCCAGGCACAGACTCACCAGCCCAGCTGAGGCCCAGTTGCTCCGAGATAACAGCCATCTTCACATCAGCGTTCTCCGTGCCGCTCAGAGGCCCTAGGAGACATGAGCACGTCACAGCAGTGTCTGCTCAGGCCCTGCTCCTACTCGCAGCCCGGGTGTGGTCGCAGGCAGGGAACCCGGCCAGAACCCAGCGAAAAGGGGAGCTGCAAGCACTGCACTCCCCTCAGTGTGGGGTAAGGCAGGGCAGCCTAGCCACTGGGCCCAGCCCTTCCCTCTTGTGGCTCTTCGCAAGTACAGTGGGCTGTAGAGGGCCAGGTGTGGATAGGCAGGGCGGGCCAGGAAGCCAGGATGGACGTGGATAGGCAGGGTGGGTTGGGGGATGACTAGGCAGGGTGGGTGGGGGAGCCGCGTGGCAGGGTGGATAGGCAGGGCAGACTCGGGGCTTGGACAGGCAAGGCAGACTCGGGGGTTGGATAGGCAGGGCGGGCCGGGTGCCCGGCCAGGAGTCGATACCAGGGTGGGCTGCATACCCAGAGTGTTCTCACTGAGGATGCTGTATCTCTCTCGCAGAGCCAATGGTGTCAGAGTCCTCCTTCGCTCCTCGCTGCCAGTCCCCTGGAGGAGAAGTCACCATGGGTCACCTGCCCCACAGGGAATGGAGCCATCCAGCCCCTCAGTCTGGGAGCTCCCTGGCGGGAACTGGCAAGGCCCAGGGAGCCCAGCCCACCCCAGGGGTTTGGGTTGGATCCTCCAGTAACTCCCCAGCTGCCCGGGCCCCTGGCCCAGCGCTCACTGACCTTGGTGCATGGCGGCATGGTGATGTTCAAGTGGCACAGGACATGCTGCAAATCCTCGTACTTCATGGCCTTGCGCAGGAAGGAGAGCGAGCCACCTGCCTCCCGGCTGCTGTCCCTCACCTAGACACCACAACACAGGTGGGCAGCATGGAGCAGAGACGGGCCCGTGGCCCAGCCCGGCCCAGCCGCTCAAACCCTCAGGCGGCTGTTACCTTGACGGGGATGGCCAGCCGGTTCTCCTGGAAGGACTGGAAGTGGAAGCTGCGCTGCTGCGTGGCCTTCTTGACAGGCACCAGGTTCCCCGAGAGCTCGACATGCAGGGGCATCCCCTCCAGCACCTGGGAGAGCAGGGAGGGGTCAGGCTCAGAGCTCCCTTTTCCCCTGCCCCACAGGGCCCCAGCGCGGTGGGGTGCGGGGACTCAGGCAAAACTGGGTGCAGAAACTTCAGGCATATTGTGGGGGGGATAGCTCAGCAGTTTGAGCATTGGCCTGCTAAACCCAGGGTTGGGAGTTCAATCCTTGAGGGGGCCGTTTAGGGATCTGGGGCAAAAATTGGGGATCGGTCCTGCTTTGAGCAGGGGGTTGGACTAGATGATCTCCTGAGGTCCCTTCCAACCCTGATATTCTAGGATATTCTGATATAATAGTGACGAGGAGTGATGTGGTTGTTTGGCTCACTGCCCCCCCAAAATGGACCCGGCTGAGGGGTCCTGTTCTCTGTACCTACAAGCTCTGTTTGAGACTGTGTTCCTGTCATCTAATAAACCTGTTTTACTGGCTGGCTGAGAGTCACGTCTGACTGCGGAGTTGGGGGGCAGGACCCTCTGGCTGCCCCAGGACCCCGCCTGGGTGGACTTGCTGTGATTCTATGACTCCTCCCCGACATTCCTTAGCCAGGGAGCAGGCAGGACCCAGCCCCCCCAAACCCCCAGCACTGAAGCTGGGTAAGTGGGCGGGGGCCGCACAAACCAGGCCTTATTGTGCAGTGAGCAGGGGAGGGCTGGGACTCCCCGAGGGCCATCCGCGCACCAGGCGGAGGGAGGGGCGCTACCTCGATGTCCCTGCTGCGGGCCACTTCGCGGAAGTTCTCGTGGTGCTCCAGTGTCTTGTCCACCTTGTCGTCGGTCATGCAGTAGCAGCGCAGTCGCCCCTCCCGTCCATTGTTCATCTTGGCAAACACCACAAACTTGGCCATGTAGGGCACGGCCGTCAGCTCCTTGTACAGCATGGTGGCAAAATGGACGGCCTCGGCCGTGCGTGGGCAATCAGCCAGCCAGAACCTGCAGGGCATGAGCCCCAAGCTGGTCATTACGGCACAGCCGGGGGCCCCTCGAGCCTGACGCACCCAGGCCAGGCCTCCCCCAGCGCTGAGCACCAGCGGCTCTTGCTGGCTTCCCATAAACCACATCCAAAGAACAAAGATTTCAGCTATTTCGTGCCGTTCCGGGGCACCAGGCCGGCATCGCAGTGCACGGCACAGCGGGCACACCGGGCACTGGTCGGTCACAAGAGAGCGACAAAGGAAGAGAACAGAAAAATGGGGGAAACCCCATAAAATAAAATGAACTCCAACACAACCCTCCAGCATGACTGCAGGCTCTCCGCTCGCGAGCAGCCCAGAGCAGACTCGCCCTGGGGGACTGCTTGGCCCCTGCTTTTGCCCAGGGCACCCCCTGCTGGACATTGCTGTGTTCACAGAAGACAGGGCAGGCCTGCGTTTGCACGTATGTGACAGTACAAGCGTGTGAGGCTTGCAGTGGCCTAGGCACATGGGAATCTTTGTTCAGATGCCACCGGGGCTTGGTGGCCCAGGGGCTTGAGGTGCCAGAGGGGAACCCTGGGGAACACTGGCACGTTTCCCTTCAGGCAGCAAGAGCTGGCCTTGTGATCCAGGCTCTGGGCTGGGACTCAGGGGTGCTGGGTTCAGGTCCCAGCCCTGCCACAGCCTCCTCTGGGACTGCAGCTGAGTCACTGAATCACCTGCGCCTCAGCCCTGCTCTGTGACCTGGCACCTAGATGGGCTCTGGCCAAGCTCCATATGCCCCACAGCACCAGCCGGGTCATCAGCCCCCAGGCCAGACAAGGCGCCGTGCACCCGTCGCTCACCTGGCGGATACATTAGTGGTGAAGTTGGCACACTCGTTGGCATAGACCAGCTTCGTGGTTCCTGTGATATCCTCCCACTGCGCTTGGGCTGTGCCTCCTATAAGGACACAACAGGACCTGATGCACTGCCCCAGCCCGCAGAATCTGCCCCTGGCCCCTCTGCAGCTTGGGATCTGCCCCTGGCCCCACCGAGGTCCACCACCTGGCCCCCTTGCTGCTTGGAATCTGCCCCTGGCTGCTTCATCCCCTGGGATCTGCCCCGCGCTCCATCACCACCCAGGATTCACCCCCTTGTCCCCCAGGATCCTCCCCAGGCCCCTTTGCTGCCTGTGATCTACCTTGGCCCCTTCCGTCCCCTAGGCTCTGCCCCCTGGCTCCCTCATCAACTGGAATATGACCTCCCAGTGCCCCGTGATCTGCCCCCTACTCTACTGTGATCTGCCCCTCAGCACCCTTACTGCCCAGGATGCACCCTGTTTGCCTGCCCCCAGCTTCTTTAGCTCCATCCCAGCCCCTCAGCACCTTCCCCTCACCACCCCCACCAAGCGACTCCCAGAGCCGCCTGTCTGCACAGAGACCCCACTGCCCTGGAGACACCAGTTTCCATCCCCCAGCCCCCACCTAGCTGCGGAAGAGTGAACCTCATTTGCAGCAAAGCAGGGGAGCGCACAGGGAGAGGGAAGGACCCTGCGGAGCAGGGAGCAGTGCAGGATGGAAGGGGGAAGGACCCCAGGGAGCAGCGCAGAGGGGAAGGACCCCAGGGAACAGGGAGCAGCACAGGGTGGAAGGGGGAAGGACCCCAGGGAGCAGCGCAGAGGGGAAGGACCCCAGGGAACAGGGAGCAGCACAGGGTGGAAGGGGGAAGGACCCCAGGGAGCAGCGCAGAGGGGAAGGACCCCAGGGAACAGGGAGCAGCACAGGGTGGAAGGGGGAAGGACCCCAGGGAGCAGCGCAGAGGGGAAGGACCCCAGGGAACAGGGAGCAGCACAGGGTGGAAGGGGGAAGGACCCCAGGGAGCAGCGCAGAGGGGAAGGACCCCAGGGAACAGGGAGCAGCACAGGGTGGAAGGGGGAAGGACCCCAGGGAGCAATGCAGAGGGGAAGGGGAGGAGAAGGAGCCCTGGGGCAGGTGGGGGAGCAGTGCCAGGGGAAAGAGCCCCAGCATGGCCACCCGGCGCTGCCCTAAGGCAGTTGCAGCAGGGTGGGGCAGGTGCTCTCACCGACAACGCTGCAGAGCAGGCGCAGGCTGGTGGTGTCGCCCTCCCCGCTGTCCCGGGGATTGTCCTTCCAGGAGGGCGGGAATGGGATGCGGAGCCCTATGGGCCGGTGGAACTTCCTGCGGCGCGGCTCCACGGTGACGATGGGACTGAAGGTCGCCTGGTTCCCCAGCAGCTTTGTCACCAGCTCATCCGGCACGGGCTGCGCCTGCGGGACAGAACAGGCAGGGCCATGAGGGCCAGCCCCCCCCCCCCCAGGTCGGGAGCAGTCACCCTCTGGCACCCCTTGCCCTGGGAGATGATGGAGTACTGCTGCCCAGCACGGCTGGTCTGGAACCAGCACGCTGCCTGGGAAGAGCCCACCTCATCTTCGTCTGCCCATTCACTCCAGGGGCAGGGACACCCGGTACCTGCCCTGCTGGCCCAGGCCCGTCCCTCTGTCCGTCCCCAGGGGCAGGGATATCTGGTACCTGCACAGCCTGCCCAGGCCCCATCCCTCTGTCTGTCTGTCTGTCCCCAGGGGCAGGGACACCCGGTACCTGCACTGCTGGCATAGACCCCGTCCCTCTGTCCGTCTGTCTGTCCCCAGGGGCAGGGACACCCGGTACCTGCACAGCCTGCCCAGGCCCCGTCCCTCTGTCCGTCTGTCCGTCCCCAGGGGCAGGGATATCTGGTACCTGCACAGCCTGCCCAGGCCAAGTCCCTCTGTCCATCTGTCTGTCCCCAGGGGCAGGGACACCCGGTACCTACCCTGCTGGCCCAGGCCCCATCCCTCTGTCCGTCTGTCTGTCCCCAGGGGCAGGGACACCCGGTACCTGCACTGCTGGCCCAGGCCCCGTCCCTCTGTCTGTCCCCAGGGCCATGGAGATGGCTACCTGCAGAGCCAGTTTGACTCTCTTGGTCACAGCTGTCTCCGGGAAGGTGGCCTGCACCATGGGAACCAGCGTACTCTTCAGACACCCCCCTTCGGGGCCAATCAGGTCGCAGTCTTGGCAGACACGGGACATAACCACGAAGTAGAGGGGGAAATCGGTGCTGATGATACGGCAAATCCTCTTCTTCTCCAGCTCCTCCAGGCTCTCCAGCTCTGTAACAGCAGCCCCACTTTGAGAAAGCAGGGCCCAGCCATGCACTGGCCCCGCCTCCACTTCACCCATGCCCATGTCACCCAGCCCCATGCCAGCCTGGCCAACACTCTGCACCAGCCCCACCACTAACCCACCCCATTTGGCCACCAGCCCCACCCCTACCGGCCATGCCCCATCCCTGCCCCCACTCTGCCCGACCAAACCTCAGCCCTGCCTGCATGTGCCAGCCCTGCCCAGGCACACTCTGCCGACCACCCTGCCTGTCAGCTGCAGCCAGGCACGGCCGCCCTGCCCCACAGGGAGCTGCTCTGCCGTGGCAGAGCCCCTCCAGCCTGCCCCTGGCCTAGCGCACTCACCTTCGTCCATGCCGTTGAGCACCTGGTCCAGGCAGCTCTCGCTGCAGCGGTTGTGGTGTTCCTTCCAGATGGAGCCGTTCTCACTGCGCAGCACCGCCAGCTCCCGATCCCGCCGCCCGTATGACCCAAAGTGGGGGATCTCCACAATCACAGGGCTGCGGGAGAGCACGGCGCTGAGAGGGGCCCGGGGCTGAGCTGTGCTGCTGACACAGCACGGAGCACCTCTCAGCAGGGCCTTGCCGGGAGGGAATCAAGCTGCCCAGACGGGGGAGGGCAGGGGAGCCCAGTGGGTAAAGCCCAGGAGAGGGAACCAGGACATCTGTGGTCTGAGACTCACTCTGTGGCCTTGGGCTAGTCTCTTCGCACTGATCCTCGGCCTCTCCCCGCCCCAATCCTCCCTAGGGGTCATGGGACTGGCTGCTTGCAAAGGACTCCACAGGTCCCACTAGCCCATTATAATGGGGCCTGCTTGTTTGCGGCACTTGGTATCAGTGTGCTGGGCTCCAAGGACCAAGCCCCTGCCTATGGGGTGTGACGCTGGCAGGCCAGGTGCCAGCTCATGCCAAGGGCCCATGTCTCTGCTGCACTCTGACAAATACATGGCTGGAACCCGTCCGACTCACCTGGGTGTTAGTATTGTTAAAATGGGCATTAGGATTCTTAGCATGTGTTTAGACTTTAAGAACACTGGTGAGCAGCTGCCTGCATAGGTCTCATAGCCTCTGGATCACATATTGTACGGTAATATTTGAGCATTTGTTTTGTAAGTGTCTCTGCCACTGCAAAGCACTAGACAGGAGAGAGACATTAACTAGTGTAAAGTGCTGCTCTCCAACAAGAGCTGTTATGACCTGGCCAACAAGGAAGCCTCATCGACACCAGACAGACTAAAGAGGGACATTAAAGAGGACAAAAGTGTTTGTAGCTCTGTTCTTCCCCCCATGAAGATGAGTCACACAAGTGGATTTCTCCCAGCAGCTGAGTTCTCAGCTCAGAGCACTGGGGGAAGGGAATAAAAACCTCTGACAAGAAGGAACTGGATCTCTATGCTGCTTGAACTCTGGAGGCAAGGTTTCTAGGGCTCCCCAGCTGCTCAGCCTGGGTTAGCCCTAAAGGACGTACTTTCTTGCTTATTATAGAAGCTTCTAATACTTTTTGAAACTTCAGACTGGAACTCTGTATGTGTATATCTATGTGTATCTGCTTTAACTTTGTAAATAACTCTCGTTTCCTTTCCCTGGTAACAAATCTATACATCATTTATTACAGGACTGGCTACAAGCACTGGCTTTGGTGAGAGCTCCAGGTGCAACTGATCTGGGGTAAGAGACTGGCCTTTGGGACTGGGAGTGACCTGCATTGCTGTGATTGGTGCTGTAAGGGACCATCAGCCACAAAGGCAGGCCCCCTTGGGTGACAAGAGACCAGTCTGTGACTCATGGTAAGGCTGTTACAGTGCCCGAGGAGTTAACCTTGATAACTGGCTGATTCTAAGGGCAGAACTCACCACCAATGGGGGCTTGCACCCAGGTGCCCTGAGATCAGAACTCACGCTCCCATGTCACTGAAGGGCAGCTCGACACGGGGTACAGACCAGAAGGTGTAAAATCCCTGGGCCTGACCGTCAGCTGGTGTAAACTGCCACAGTGCCACTGGCCACAGGGTGGTATGGCACCATTGGCCTGAGCAATGCCTGTGGCTACAGTGGGGCTGTGCCAGTCGACCCCAACGGAGGGCCAGGCCCCTCTCTCTGCCAGTGCTAGCAGCAAAGGGAAGCAGAGGCCTGGTTACCTCCCCTGCTCCCTCCAGGGGGGTAGAGATCGGGGCTCTGACTGGGAACTGACACCTCCCCACTGCTCACCTCAGGAACTGTGCCCCAGCGGGTCCCAGTGCAATGATCCTACTGGCCAGACCCTCCTCCTCAGCCAGGGGCGGTGGTGTTGTCAGTTTCTGCGGCTTTACCAGGCGGCAGGTGATGCGGGTGGGTGCAGCGCAGGTCCGGGGGGGAATGATCACTCGCAGCCCGTTGTGACGGCTGCCCCTCATGGAGCCGCCGCGGGCGTCCACCATGAAGCTCACCAGGAACCTGCAAGGACAGACAAACCCGGGTGTCCCACCGAGACTCACCAACTGCCTGGTGTGACGAAGTGGGACTGTTCTTAATGTTTCCTCTGAATAGTGTGGGGGTGCCTCAGTTTCCCCTAGGCAGTTCTTAAGTATCTAGGGGGTGGAGTAAGGGTGTATGATCATTGCAGAGCCCTAGAGGGCATGTGTGTGCAGGAGTCTGGACACAGAGAATGGCCAACACCATGTTTCCTGGCCACTGATGGCCTGGGCCCTTCCCCCCTGCAAGGTGAGAGCTGAAGGGTTGGAGAACAAAGGAATCAGGTGACCACCTGGCGGGGGGGGGGGGGGGGGGGGGGGGGGGGGGGGAGGGAAAGGAACAAAGCCCAGAGGAGGAGGGGCTGGAGGGGGTTTTCAGTTTGGGGCTGGCTGGGACATGGAGTGAAGTGCAGACGTGGTTGTCTGGCTCACTGACCCCCAAAAGGGACCCAGCTGAGGGGTCCCGTTCTCTGCACCTACAAGCTCTGTTTTAGACCATGTTCCTGTCATCTAATAAACCTTCTGTTTTACTGGCTGGCTGAGAGTCACGTCTGACTGCGAAGTTGGGGTGCAGGACCCCCTGGCTTCCCCAGGAGCCCCGCCTGAGCGGACTCGCTGGGGGGAAGCGCACGGAGGGGCAGAGGATGCTGAATGCTCCGAGGTCAGACCCAGGAAGGTGGAAGCTGTGTGAGCTGTGTGTCCTGCAGACAGGCTGCTCACAGAAAGGCGACTGCCCCAGAGTCCTGACTGGCTTCATGGGGAGCAGTTCCAGAGCATCGCCCAGGGACTCCGTGACACCTGGCATGAGGGTGCGCATGGGAGCTGGGCACTCACCCTGTGTGCACGGGGCTGGCCACAGGGCTGATGTTGTCCGAGGTCTCTGTCGCGGGGCTGCTGGGGATTAAGGAGTCTTCGTCGAACTCCTTGGACGGCTGAGCGAATAGGAAACAGCTCATTAGACACAGCTTGCTTGCCCATCCCATCTTGCTATGCTGGGGCTCCTGGCAAAATCCTGGCTCCCGTACGGTGGGCTATCACCACTCCCATGCCAGTTGAGACCTTGCTGGGGAAAGGGCCAGGCCCACTGAAGTTCAAGGGGAGAAAATGTCCCTTCTCATTACAGCCCATTACAAAACCTCAGCCAGGGGCTGGTACTGGGACCTGGTGAGGCTCAGAGCCAGCTTGGGAAGGCCTCGAATATTGGAAACCTGAGGAATCAAGAAGCAGTGGCCTTGGACTCCTGCAGGCCCTGTGGCCTGGAACCTCAGCACCCTTATCGCCTCTGCCAGCAGCTCTGCCTCTTGCCACCAGCCAGAGAGGGCCCGGCCTCAGCTCCAGCCTCCTTTAAGGCCCCTGGAACTCAGCATGCACCCAGAGATACAGCTGCAGCACCCCTGTCTGCCAGAGGCCCCTCAAAGCTGCTCCAGCTGACCTCCCAGCCTGGGCCAGCCCTGCCCACAGGCATTGCCAGGGGTGCAGCTCAGGACGGCACCCATTCTGCATGGGTGGGAATAGGGACACAAGAGAGAGGGGGTCTGCCAAGCCCAGGCTGGCTGCGGAAAGCCCCTGCCCAGAGGACAGCTCTGAGCCAAACCCCACAAGAGCTGGATGGCCAGCACAGCATGAGGGCGGAGGTGAGGTGGCTGCAAGCCCCCTTTCCCCAGGGCAGGTGAAGGAGGAGGCTTCTCTGCAGCTCCTGCTCCTCACGTCTCCAGCTGGCTTCTGATTGCCCTCCCCAGCCGTTCTCTCGCTCTACAAGGCGTTTGGAATGGACCGGGCCAGGCCTCGGTTGTGCCAGGCATTACCCTGCAGTGCAGCCAGCCAGGACTCCCTGGCCCTGGGTGGGGCAGAACCCACCTGCTCAGGCTCCTCCGGTTTGATCACCACAGTCTCAGGTGTGACGCAGGGGATCCGCGGGATGGCTGGAGACTCCACCCTGGGCAGGTGACAAGGGATACGGTCACAAGCAGCCTCTGACAGCAACGCTCATGTGCTACGATTCCCCTGTGGGCCCCAGGCCCTGGAGCACCCGCCGAGCGTGAGGTGTCCCTGAGAGAGGGCTCTGCACAGACCACAGGCCCACGAGCACCGACTCTCGCAAAGGACCACACCATGAGTGACCTGCACTCCCTGGCGCTGGCCTGACCCCACCGCGTCTCTGTGGAGTGGGCTCCATGCTCCCAGCACCCCTGGTGTGAGCCACTGGCTTGGGGGGAAGGGGGACAGCATTACCCTGGGGACAGCAGCAGGGATGTAAAGCTCAGGCTGGAAAGGGCCTTGTAGACTGAGCTAGGCTGAACCCCCTCACCAGCCCCCCCACGCCATGTCTGCCCCACAGCCCCACCATGCCACCTCTGCCCCACAGCCCCATGCCTGTCCCACAGCACCCACCCTACAGCCCCATGCCTGCCCCACCATGCCACCTCTGCCCCACAGCACCACACCTGCCCCACCATGTCATGGCCACCCCACAGCACCCACCTGCCCTGTCATGCCAGCTCTGCCCTAGAGCACCCCCGCAGCACCACGCCACCTCTGCCTCACAGCATCTGCCCCACTATGCCATGACTGCCACCACAGCACCGTGCAGTGCTTCTTACACTTGATCCAGCTTGGGGACAAACTCCATCTCCTTCTCCTCATCCTGCTCCCTGGAATCCTGCTTCTCAGGCCTGGTGTCAGCCAGCTCCTCCCCTGGAACCAAGACATGGCTCAGCCCACCGGGGCAGAATGGCAGAGGGCCAGACGTCAGGTCCTCTCCCTGCCCCGGCCTGGGCTGGCACAGAGCTAAGCTGGTTGTGCCCAGCTCTCCATGGGCTGGCATCTCCACCCCCAAGCCAGGGCTTGTTTCTTGGCTCCTGGTGTCAGCCAGCAACACTGCCCCACCCGTCACTGCGCCACTTTTGGCCAGCCTGTCTCCAGGGCACGCTGTCTGCCAGCTGGGTTGCCTTGTCTCTGGGTGCGAGGCCCATGCCACGGGTTAGCATGACATGAGCTGTGGTTGATGTTACAGCTGCCCAGGCAGCACGCCGGCCCCTCTCCCAGAAGATCCTTACCCTTCCTGCTGACGGGTGCTCTCCTGCCCGGCCTGCTCCCTGAGCGCCCTGCCGAGGGCATGGTGCAACGGGATGAAGAGTTGGTGCATGGGACGGGAGAGACCCGTGCTTCCCGATCACCAGCCCAATTTACACTTGGGGCAGGGGGCTCAGTCCACTCTGACGGGATTCCCCCGGGAACAAAACCCGGCATTCTGGTGTCGGAGAGGCCAGAACCCCTGGGGCAGGAGGGGCCCGGACACAGCAGCCCAGGAACATCTCAGCACCCAGGCACCCAGATGAAATCAGGAGCGCTGCAGTGGGCAGTCCCTGCTGGGCAAACCTGGGTGCCCATCTCCCACAAAACACAGGCTCAGGCTCCCTTCCTCCAGCGAGCACCCCTTGCCCGGGCGCTTTGCCTGTCCCTGGTTGGCCTGGGAGCCCCTGGGAGTGAGGGGGTGGTCAGGAGGAGACAATGCCCATTCATGCAATCAGCACAAGGACGGCAGCATGGGCACAGACAGATGGGCAGGGCGCAATGGTGTTAGGGCCCAGGCTGGCCAGCCCAGCAGCAACCAGGGCTGATGGGAAGCCCCGCGGAGTGGGATGGGTCAGTGAGCACGTGTGGGTGAAATGGGGCGGTGAAGCGGGGCCACAGTGACACACACAGTCCATACCCATGACAGTGACCTGAGTGGAGCCTGCAAAGCAAGAAGAGTCAGAGTTGAGGAGCGGGCGGGAGAGGCATGTGAGCCACATGTGACGCTCACTGCCCTGTGGATACCAGGCACGGCCCCTGCCACGCTCGTGGGGGCAGCTCACCAGGGCTCGCCACAGCGGGGAACTGGGAACTGCTACAGCTGGGACCCCGACGGTGTGGCCTGACGGGGGCAGTGGTGTGTGCTGCCAGAGCCCACCCTCCTTGGGCTGCCTCAGCCACGGGCAGCTCTGCACCCATGGCGAGAGCCCCTGGGCCTGGGCAGGGGCTACAGGGGTCTGGGTGTCTCTCCTTGGTGGCCTTGGGGAAGTGTGCAAATCTCTGATGTCACAGACCCCCAAGAGCCCGCCCAGCACAGCTCCCCCCTTGATCCCAGGGAGACCAAGCCTGGCAGAGCTCCCCCCTTCACCCTCAGGGAGACGCCGCCCGGCAGAGCTCCCCCCTTCACCCTCAGGGAAACCCTGCCCATCAGAGCTCCCCCCTTCACCCCCCCAGGTAGATCCTGCCCAGCAGAGTTCCCCCCTTCACCTCCAGGGAGACCCTGCCTGGCACAGCTCCCCCCTTCACCCCCCAGGGAGACCCACCCCAGCACAGCTCCCCCCTTGATCCCAGGGAGACCCCGCCTGGCAGAGCTCCCCCCTTCACCTCCAGGGAGATCCCTCCTGTCAGAGCTCCCCCTATTTCCATTGGCACATCTCCTCTCTGCCCTCCAGAGACACTGTGCCTGGCAGAGCCCCCAGCCCAGGGGGCTCCCTGGCCTGCAGGAGCTCTGCTGTCCTGCCCTCACCTTCATCCTCGGACACATCCAGGATCTCATCCACCGTCTCAGGGAAGCTCATGCGGTGCTTGTCACTGACCAACTGTGAGAGGGAGAGAGAGTCAGAGCTGGGCTGGCCCCAGAGCCTCAGCCGGGCACACCCAGCCCACCCAGTGCGGCTTGCTGGGCCAGCCTGGAGCTAATGGAGCTGGGCCTTCAGCTCACCCCAGGGACTCAGACCCAGAAGCCTGGGTTCAAACCTCTCCACCGACGACCCACCCAGGGCAGAAGCTGACACCACAGCCGGGCAGCAGGAGCCTCGCCAGCCTGGGCCGCTGTGGGCAGCACCAGGTGGCACCAGAGCTCCCCGTGGCTGAGCAAACCCCCCATGGGATCCTCTCCCCAAGGCCAGGCCCCAGGGATCATCCCAGAGTGTGTGCAGGGAGCGCCCCGCGCTGCGAGGGAGGGGCAGGGACTCACCGGGGTGCTGGTTTCTTCTGTAACTAATTTTAGCACATCCGTGACAGAGATGTAGCCGAGGCGCTTAGCGATGGCCAGGGGCGTGGTGCCATTCTGCACAGGGAGAGAGGGGGCAGGGTTAGCCGCTGGGGCGGGACTGCACTGGTGTGGGTGGCAGGATCCCAGAGAGTGGGAGTGTGAGGGGTGGCGGAGGGGGCAAGCGAGAGGACGCTTGTAGGAGAGAGCGCGTGTGAGCGAGGGGCGGCAGGGCATGAGCTGCAGGGCAGGGCAAGTGTGCAGGGTGAGTGTGAGTGGCACATCTCAGAGAGCAGCCTCGGGGCTAGCATCACCCGCGGTACTCACCGTGCTGACCTCATTGGGGGAGGCGCCGTGCTTCAGCAGCAGCGTGACGATATCCGTGTGACCCTGCTGAGCGGCCTGGTGCAGAGGGGTGTACCCTAGCTGCAAAGGGAGGCAGAGGGCTGTGACAAAGCGACAGGTTGCAATGTTTTTATGATCCCTGAGTGTGCCTCAGATTCCCTTATAAGCTGCACTGTTACCTTGCGGGCGATGGGATGGGGCAATGAGGGACTGTGCTCTCAGGGCAGGACAAGAGACACAGGCAGGAATGTCACCTCCTGGCCTGAAGCCTGAATGGGTCATTCGAAAGGACTGGCTGAGGCTAACCCCAGGTCAATGGAGCATCTATCCGAGAAGACAATGACAAATGCAACCCCCAGGACACTGACACCCAGCAGCCAGTGACCCAGAGGGAGAGGGATTTGTCCACCTCTCCGGGTGCCCGGGGTCAGAGAGGCACAGGGGGCTGGGCCCATTCTCCGGGACATGCTGGATGGTCCCCAGGCTGCTCTGCCCTCTCCCACGCTGCCCCTCCCAGTCAGAAACACATGGGCTGCTCAAAGCAGCTGGGCTGTGGGGAGGTGCCCAGCAGAGCCGGCTGCTGGCTCTGGGCTCCCAGGAAGGCTCAGTCAGCCATAGTCTGTGCTGGGCCCAGCCACCACCTGACCCCTGCAAGCAGCAGCCACCCAGCCACGGCATGAGATGGAGCAGAACCCAGGTGCTCTGCCCCCTCCCGCAGCCTGTGGAGGCACTCCACAGAGCAGAGAGGTGGCGGGCATGGCTGCCCACTGCAGGCAGGTGTGGCATGTGGGCGCAGAGAAGGGTTAGAGGGCTCTCTGTACCTTCGTCTTTGCATTGACGTCTGCCTGGTGCTGCAACAAAAATTTCACCACCTTGATGTTCCCATAATGGCTGGCCACGTGCAGCGGTGTGTAGCCCATCTGAAAGGCAGACCAGGGACCCGGGCTCACACAGCCATCGCACGCCAACCCGCTCCCTCGCCCTGACTCAGGGTGCACCATCCACATGGGGCTGGGGGGCCCACAGTGCGGCAGGTACATCAGATTGGAGCCACTCCTGGCACCAACCTTGTGCCCTGGCAGTGCCATGCCAAGAGCTCAGAGCCATTGCAGACTGCCCCAAGCACCCCGCCCCCGACTGTGCCAGGAGCCCCCTCCTATCAGCGTGCTTTGGGGCAGGAGGGGAACAGTGGGGCAGGAGCCCTGAGAGGTAAGCCGAGGAGACTGTCAGAAGGAGAAATGCCTTCTGCTGTTGGCTTTCAGGAACTGGGAGCTAGAGAGCAGGTCTGGGCGGGCCGGGGGGTGCGGGGGGGGCTAAGCCCCGCACGTCTGCAGTGAGAGCCTGTGCCTCCCTCTTTACCCGGGTCACTGCATCCATTGTGACGCCATGTCTGATCAGAACATCAGCGACTGGCACGTGCCCCTCTTGGGCTACCAGGTGCAGAGGAGTCAGGCCACTCTGAAAAGAAAGCCAGGTCACATACTATGGTCGGGCCACCCACCTCCATGGGGGTCAGGGCCGTGGCACCCTGCCTCTGTGGAGGGCAGGGCTGTGACGCCCCCCTGTCTCCATTGGGGTCAGGGCTGCGCCACTCCTCCCGCCTCCATGGGGGTCAGGGTGACGCGACGCAGAGTCGGTTATCAACATGTCAGACATACATGACCGTGGGCACTGCCGTCCAGCGCAGCACAACAACGGAGGCAGGCAGCAGGCGAGTCCAGCCCCAGTGTAACCCAGAGAAGCTGATGGAGCGGCTCTGGGGAACATCAGTTTGAATTTGGCATCCAAATACGTGGTTCAAACACAGCACACCCAAAGACACCTTTAAAGCTCCCCTGGGGCAGGAGCAAGACAGGTCCCCCTGGACACAACCACTGCCCCTGCCCCAGGGGAGGGCGACGGGGGAAGTGGGCTCCCCAACGTAGCCAGGTGCCAGGACTTGCCCAGAGCCAGCAGGGCAGTGCAGGGGTCAGGACTTGGGGGCCCTGCTCTCCAGCCACTGGCTCTTGCTGCCTCCTTGGCTCCTTCCCACCCTGGAGGGCTCCCCGTGTGCAAGGAAAGCCTGGCGAAGTGAGCTGTTCCCAGCCTTCCAGGCGAGAGCCCATGTCCCTAGCTCTGCTCTGCTCACCTTGTTGCCCAGGTTGCCATTGGCCTGTTTGGAGATGAGCAGTGCTGCCATGTCCGCGTACCCCTCCTGGGCAGCAAGGTGCAGAGGCATCACACCCTGCATGGACTCAGCATTAGCAGAAGCCCCGTACTGCAGCAGGCTGCTGGCCACCTCCAGCTGGTTCTGCTTGGCCGCAATGTGCAGGGGGGTGTAACCGTTCTGCAGGGAGAGAGGAGTCACTCACCTGGCAGACGCTGGGCAGCCCTGCTAGGCCCCAACTAGTCCACCCACGGGCCAGGCTCCAGGCGGGACTGCTCCCCCCAGCACATGTCCAGAGCCCCGAGGCTTATCTCTCTCTGCCAGAGCCAACATCTCCCTGCCGGTCAGCCGAAGTTCAAAGCAGGGCAGGGATCTGAGAGACCACCTGTCCCAACACTGACTGGGGCCAGCCAGGGACTCCCCAGGACCTGGCAGTTATTGCTCCTGCTTGCTTCTGGCTCAGCCTTTGGCCAGTGTCCTAGGGATGGGGTGCAGACCGGGCCTCCCCGCTCGCTGTCCTGTGCTCTGCCATGTGTGAGCGTGGAGCGGGAGCCCATCCAGTGCAGCACCCCTCTCGCCGGGGTGTCAGCAGGGCTGTCAGGCCAGAAGGGTACTGGCGTGCAGGCTAGGCGGTGGGAGAGTCAGGCATAGGAGGCTGCGTGCACACTCAGAGAATACTGCTTCTGAAATGACCCTGTCTCTGAAGTGGCTGGACAGGTGTATGGGGCCCCTTCCAGGTCTGGCCAGTGGCTCAGAGCAGGGGCGAGCCTGGCCCAGTGGCTGCCAGCATGGAGGTTTCTAACATTGGTGGTTCCCCAATGCACAGGCCACATGCGATTCCCAAACTGCCAGACAGCAGTATGTCTAACAGTGGTCACCATGGAGACCACATCCCTCGCTGATGGCCTGCATGGGGCTCTCGTCTGTGGGTGATCCTCCCATGTGGCAGCCAGCTCCCACCCCCCAGCCCGGGAGCCCAGAGCCAGCGAAGGGCTCTGGCCACTGGGGGGAGTGGCAAAGCAGGGAGCCCGGCAGGCTGCAGGGGAAGGAGGGGCAGAGAGCTGGGCAGGCTGTGGATGAAAGGGGAAGGGGGAGGGTGCCACGGGGCTGGCAGAGGGACAGGGCATGTTCAGGGTTAATTGGCTCAGCACCCTTTGCTCCCAAGTGGGCCTGCTGGTCCCTGCTGTGGCTCTGTGCCCAGTCACAGTGGAAGGGCCGTGGGCAGCCGGAGGAGGCCGGTCCTGCACACAACAGGGCTGGACCATGTGGGTTCTCCCAACCACATACAGCCCAAGGCCCCAAGGCCGCCAGCCCCAGCCCCGCCGGTGCCTTACCCAGGCTGAGCTGTGCGGGGAGCTCCCCTTGGGCAGCAGCAGTCTCACGATTTCCAGGTTATTGTGGTGGACAGCCACGTGCAGCGGTGTCAGGCCGTTCTGGGGGGAAGCACAGACAGGTCAGTTGCAGCCCAGCCCCCCGGCTCCCTGGCTCCCATGGCCAGGCGGTACTCACCTTCCCTGCCGCATTGGGGTGGGCATCATGCTCCAGCAGCACCCTGGCCACATCCACCTTCCCGTATTTGGCTGCAACGTGGAGAGGGGTAAATCCTTTCTGAGGAGAAACACAGAGCGTCAGGGCCATGCACAGCTGGGGAGGGACCCGAGACGCAGCGTGGAGACTAGCTGGGGTACGAGGGAGCCCTCCTCTCTCCCCTCTCAGGAAGGCACTGAGGAGATACATGGCCCAGGCTTCCCCAGCAGCGGCCTGACCCAGCCCCGCCTCAGCCCCGCCCAGGGACCCCTGCCTGGACTGTGGGCACAGGCCGCACCAGCCTACCTTGGTCATACAGGCCTGCGAGGCCTCCTTGTCCAGCAGCACCAGGGCGGTGTCCACATGCCCCTCCCGGGCAGTGATGTGCAGGGGTGTGTGCCCAGCTGTGGTGGCCAGGTTGGGGTTGGCATTGTTCTCCAGCAGAAGCTCCACCATGCTTGTGTGGCCAATACGTGCAGCACAGTGCAACGGGGTCTGGTCATCCTGGGAGAGGAGCAGAGAGAGGTTGGGGGGGACCCACTGCTCTCTCCCAGCCCAGCCAGGGGCATGGAGGGGAGCCCACCCTCCCCGGCTCGGCAGGAGCTGGCCCAACTCAGACCGGACGGGCCACAGGTCTGATCTCCTTCTCAACTGAGCTCTGTGCCTCAGCAGCAGGCAGGGTGATCCTCGGGGCAGCTCTTGCTCACCTGGCAGGCGTCTCCATCAGGCCAGGAACAGCTGCCTCGGGGACAGATGTGCCCTGTCAGAGTCTGGAGCCCTCCCACTGAGTGACAGCCCTCAGGGCTCAGACCTGCCACTGGGGCATTGCACGGCACTCTGGAGAGAGACCAGCACCCGTTGCCCCCAACACCCAGCCTGGCCTCAGAGAAAAGGGGAGACCCATAGAGCTGGGGACACCAACCTGCCCAGGGAGGTTGGCCTCAGTGCGCCCTGCCCCACAGGCACCTACTACGTTTGCAGCTCCCCATGGCAAGTGGCAGCTCCAACCACAAGAGGAACCCACAGACCGTTTCCTGCCATTGCACAACCCTCTGGCCCAGCTCAGCCCCAGGCAGGTGGAAGGAGAGAGGGGACCCAGCTGGCCGGAGCCCCCTCCCTGCCAGACATACCTTGGCTTTTGCATTTACTTTGGCTTTGTTCTGCAGCAGGTACTTGGCCACTTCTGTGTGCCCAGCTCTGGCCGCCATGTGCAGGGGTGTCTCCACCTTCTGCATCCAGGGACAAGGGAGAGGAGAGTGAATCAGGGGTTCCGTGCTCCCCGGGGAGCTGCCCCAGTGCAGCCTGTCAGTCACTGCATGCAGGCTTCACCCCGCGGAGAGCAGCCTCAGGCCGGACTCATGCGAGGGAGGGTCCAGGGAGACACCTCGGGAGCCTCTGCAGCTTGGAAGCCCAAATGGGGATGGCAGGACCCCACACGACATGCCCTCTTGCCCTGATGGGACTCACCACATTAGAGACGTTGGGGGACGCGCCGCGCTGGAGCAAGATCTTGACGATGGACAGGTGCCCCATGAAGGCGGCCACGTGCAGAGGGGTCAGGCCAGACTGCAAGAAAGACAGGCAGGGAGTCAGTACAGCCGGCGCAGTGCCTACACACGGGGGATAAGAGAGACAGGCAGAGTCAGTACAGCCGGCGCGGTTCCCGCACACGGGGGATAAGAGAGACAGGCAGAGTCAGTACAGCCGGCGCGGTTCCCGCACACGGGGGATAAGAGAGACAGGCAGAGTCAGTACAGCCGGCGCGGTTCCCGCACACGGGGGATAAGAGAGACAGGCAGGAAGTCAGTACAGCCGGTGCGGTGCCCACACACAGGGGATAAGAGAGACAGGCAGAGTCAGTACAGCCGGCACGGTTCCCGCACACAGGGGACAAGAGAGACAGGCAGGGAGTCAGTACAGCCGGCGCGGTTCCCGCACACGGGGGATAAGAGAGACAGGCAGAGTCAGTACAGCCGGCGCGGTTCCCGCACACAGGGGACAAGAGAGACAGGCAGGGAGTCAGTAGAGCCGGCGCGGTTCCCGCACACGGGGGATAAGAGAGACAGGCAGGAAGTCAGTACAGCCGGTGCGGTGCCCACACACAGGGGATAAGAGAGACAGGCAGAGTCAGTACAGCCGGCACGGTTCCCGCACACGGGGGATAAGAGAGACAGGCAGGAAGTCAGTACAGCCGGTGCGGTGCCCACACACAGGGGATAAGAGAGACAGGCAGAGTCAGTACAGCCGGCGCGGTTCCCGCACACAGGGGACAAGAGAGACAGGCAGGGAGTCAGTAGAGCCGGCGCGGTTCCCGCACACCGGGGATAAGAGAGACAGGCAGAGTCAGTACAGCCGGCGCGGTTCCCGCACACAGGGGACAAGAGAGACAGGCAGGGAGTCAGTACAGCCGGCGCGGTTCCCGCACACGGGGGATAAGAGAGACAGGCAGAGTCAGTACAGCCGGCGCGGTTCCCGCACACGGGGGATAAGAGAGACAGGCAGGAAGTCAGTACAGCCGGTGCGGTGCCCACACACAGGGGATAAGAGAGACAGGCAGAGTCAGTACAGCCGGCGCGGTTCCCGCACACAGGGGACAAGAGAGACAGGCAGGGAGTCAGTAGAGCCAGCGCGGTTCCCGCACACGGGGGATAAGAGAGACAGGCAGAGTCAGTACAGCCGGCGCGGTTCCCGCACACAGGGGACAAGAGAGACAGGCAGAGTCAGTACAGCCGGCGCGGTTCCCGCACACGGGGGATAAGAGAGACAGGCAGGAAGTCAGTACAGCCGGTGCGGTGCCCACACACAGGGGATAAGAGAGACAGGCAGAGTCAGTACAGCCGGCACGGTTCCCGCACACAGGGGACAAGAGAGACAGGCAGGGAGTCAGTACAGCCGGCGCGGTTCCCGCACACGGGGGATAAGAGAGACAGGCAGAGTCAGTACAGCCGGCGCGGTTCCCGCACACAGGGGACAAGAGAGACAGGCAGGGAGTCAGTAGAGCCGGCGCGGTTCCCGCACACGGGGGATAAGAGAGACAGGCAGGAAGTCAGTACAGCCGGTGCGGTGCCCACACACAGGGGATAAGAGAGACAGGCAGAGTCAGTACAGCCGGCACGGTTCCCGCACACGGGGGATAAGAGAGACAGGCAGGAAGTCAGTACAGCCGGTGCGGTGCCCACACACAGGGGATAAGAGAGACAGGCAGAGTCAGTACAGCCGGCGCGGTTCCCGCACACAGGGGACAAGAGAGACAGGCAGGGAGTCAGTAGAGCCGGCGCGGTTCCCGCACACCGGGGATAAGAGAGACAGGCAGAGTCAGTACAGCCGGCGCGGTTCCCGCACACAGGGGACAAGAGAGACAGGCAGGGAGTCAGTACAGCCGGCGCGGTTCCCGCACACGGGGGATAAGAGAGACAGGCAGAGTCAGTACAGCCGGCGCGGTTCCCGCACACGGGGGATAAGAGAGACAGGCAGGAAGTCAGTACAGCCGGTGCGGTGCCCACACACAGGGGATAAGAGAGACAGGCAGAGTCAGTACAGCCGGCGCGGTTCCCGCACACAGGGGACAAGAGAGACAGGCAGGGAGTCAGTAGAGCCAGCGCGGTTCCCGCACACGGGGGATAAGAGAGACAGGCAGAGTCAGTACAGCCGGCGCGGTTCCCGCACACAGGGGACAAGAGAGACAGGCAGGGAGTCAGTACAGCCGGCGTGGTTCCCGCACACGGGGGATAAGAGAGACAGGCAGAGTCAGTACAGCCGGCGCGGTTCCCGCACACCGGGGATAAGAGAGACAGGCAGAGTCAGTACAGCCGGCGTGGTTCCCGCACACGGGGGATAAGAGAGACAGGCAGGAAGTCAGCACAGCTGGCATGGTGCCCGCGTATGGGGGACGAGAGTCCACCTCCACCCCGCATTTCCAGGAGCTGACACCATCACCGACAGACTAGGCTCCTGCTGCCAGATGAGACAGGCTAGCCCCAGGGAAGGGCTGGGGGGAGGAGTACCTGCCCTCTTCCTCTCCCCCCCGGTGGACTTATCCCCCGTGTGTATCTGATGGCCCTGGGAGGGGATCAGGGGGCTGGGAAGAGCCTGGGCAGAGTGTCTGAGCTCCTGCAAGCAGCTCTGCTCCAGGCCACCAGCAGCCCCTCCTGTGGCATGGGGGAGCCCTTCCCAGCTCTGCAGGGAGCATGGGGAAGCCCCCCACTGACACAAGCAGCAACGATGGCCTTGCCCGTTCCAGGGTTGTCACCTTGGCTCAGTGACGGGGAGTTTCCCACATACCCCAAGATCAGGCCCAGAAGCCCTGGGGTGTCTCATGCTGGTGCCCAAACTCACAGGCCACGGGTGAGGGAGAACGGTTTCCTGGTTCCCAGGTCCGGGAGGTGCCGCAGCCCAGCACACCCAGCCCGGCTACCCGGGCCCTCTGGCCAGGCTGGCAGAGAAGAGCTCCCTGCTCCCTCCCACCATGGGCAGTGAACCTGTGCCGCTGCTCCAAGGTGCTGCTAGGCCATGGCCTTTCTGCTCACTGCATCAGAGATGGCAGCACCACCAGAGCAAGGCACCTGGCAGGGCTGGGGCCACCACCACATGGAGCACAGCCTCCCCCGGGCTGGCCCCTCCTGCTGCATGCCGGCAGCAACACCCTGAACACAGGAAGGGCAGCCAAGGCAAGTGCGTCTCCACAGCCGGGGCAGGGCCGCGTACCTCCGTGACAGCATCGATGGAGGCGCCAGTCTTCAGCAGCAGCTCCATCACCCGGATGTGGTTCTTCTTGCAGGCGATGTGCAGCGGCGTAAAGCCATTCTGTGAACAGACAGGGAGGCGTCCGGTCAGACCCTCGGCGCACAGCCCTCCCACCAGGCCCCCCTGCCCAGCCCACGCTACTCACCAGTGCTCGGGCATTGGGCTTGGCCCCCTTGTCCAGCAGTATCTTGGCCACGCGGTGGTGCCCGCAGTGTGCGGCCACATGCAGCGGTGTGAGGTGGTCCAGGGTGATGTCGTCGATCTCAGCCTTGTATTGCAGCAGCAGCCGCACGCAGTCCAGGTGGTCTCCCTGAGCCGCCATGTGAATGGGCGACAGGCCGTTCTGAGGGCAGGGAACAGCCTGGGCATTAGGGCAGAGCCAGGCAGGACACAGGGGTTTCCTCTGGGCCAATGGGGCACAAATCTGGCCCCTGCCGGAGACCCAGGGCAGGGAGAGGGCCTGGGGGCCCTGCACAGGCGTTGAGATCCCTGCAAAGGGGCAGAGGATGCATGGTGCTGGGCTGAGGCTGGGGGACAAGCTGCAGCACTGCTGCCTGGCCGGCTGCGGTATGGGGACTGCACCTTTCTCAGAAGCCTTGTTCCCACTGCAGGGGATGTTCGTGGCCTGGCCCCGGGAGGCAGCAGGCGGGTGTGAGTGAGGGGCACTGCTCGGTGTGGGCTGGGGAAGCCCACACTGCCTTGTGCGTCAAATCAGAGCTGCTCTTCCCCACCCGCAGAGCGCCAGGAGCCCACTCCAAGCTGCTGGGGCAGGCCCAAGCATGCATTACAGCTCAGGGAGCCTCTGTAGTGTGGGGCATTCCCAGGTCTCTGCCCACTGGCAATGCCCAGCTAGCATGGGACTCTCAGAGCCCTAGCTTCCCCAGCGCCCAGGAAGCAGGCCCAGGCTCCAAGGCAGAGCCAACTGGCAAGGCAACTCTCAGAGCCCCACAGGCCAGGGCCAGGCACCTTGGTTTTTGCTTGGATGGGAGCCCCGTGGTCCAGCAGGATCTCCATGATTCGCATGTGTCCATTCCTGGCTGCACAGTGCAGGGGAGTCAGCTCGTCCTAGAGAACAGAGAGGGAGGTCAGGGTCTCGGGGCGGGCGGGTGTGGCTAGAGACTCTGGGGAACTCAGGGATGTGAAATCAAGCGCACAGGGTGCAGGAGGCTTGTCCCAGCCTCACACTCCCTGCACGCTCCAGGAGCCAGCCACACCTCTCCATCACGCTGCCCCCTTCCCAGGGACCGGCAACACACCCGCTCACCAGACCGTCTGCACAGTGCCCGCACATGGCCAGTGGCTCCCGCTGCACAAGGGCTCTGGTCTGCGGGGGCTCTGCACAGCTCCACCCCCGGGGGGGGGTCTCTGGCCCATGCACGCAAGGTGGGGGGACACAAGCTGGGGACACGGTGAGTCTCACCTTGGTCCTTGTCTCTATCTGGGCCCCTCGGTCCAGCAGCAGCCGCACCATGATGATATTGCCCCGGCGGGAAGCCACATGCAGTGGAGTAATCCCGTTCTAGGGGCAGAGAAATAGCATCAGAGAGCGTCGAGCTGGGAACCCCATGGGCTGTCAGAGCCCACTGCCCCACGGAGCAGTCAGAGCTGGGAGACCCCAGGCCAACGCTTGTCGTGAGGAGACGGGTCGTTTGTGCGCTGCATGAAGACGGGGCTGTGAGGGGCCAGTTCCCAGCAGAGCCGAGAGAGGCCGGAGGTCCCCAGTGGGGTGAAGGCGGCTGGGACAGGTGAGAGGGGTTGGGGTAGTAATTGCTGACTGCAATTTGGAGCCCCTGGCGAGGCGGCCGTCTGCCCAGCCCATGGGATCTCTGCCCTCCAGTCCGCACGCCCCAGAGCAGCCAGGCAGACTCCAGGCGGATCATGCCATCCCGGCAGCACAGTGAGACACCCCCGAGCCCCTGCCCCTTGCCCCCGAGCGTGTGGGTGCTGGGCTGCCTGGGACCTACCTGTGGGGTGAAGTTGACATTAGCACCGCGGTTCAGCAGGAGCTGGGCCACGCTGAGGTTCTCATAGTGAGCCGCGATGTGCAGGGGGGTAAATCCGGTCTGGGAAGAGAAAGGGCGGGTCAGTGCAGCCCCCCAGACAGACCAACCGACTGCAGACAGGCTCTGACCCTGACTGCAGCCCCCTGTCCCAGAGACCTGGGCCAGCTGCCGATCCCCTGCCCCAGCATGCTCTACGGTGCAGTCTGAGCCAGCCCAGGTCTGCAGGGCCTGGAAGGAAATGGGACTTTCAAACCCTTCAGCACAGAGAGGGGAGCAAGGCGGGAGTGCTGGGCTCTGGGCAGCCTCTGCAGCATGGCTTCCGATGGGAGTGCCAGCTGGCACCAGCCCTTGCAGGGGAGCCCATGGTACCTTGGAGAGGACGTCAGCGTTGGGGTCATTCTGCAGGAGCACCGCGGCTGTCCTGGTGTCATCATTGCGGGCAGCAATGTGCAGGGCGGGCAGACGGACCTTCCCCTTTGTCCCATAGTTGATGAGGTGGGCGACCACATTCTCATGCCCCTGCTGCAGAGCAACGGCCAGCGGCGTGAAGCCGTCCTGCCAGAGACAGAGGGGGAGGTAAGATGCAGAGCAAGGGGAAGCCTGTGCACAACATGATAGCCCGACAGCAGCACTGGCCACGGGCTCTGGGCACCACCCCCTGCAGGGTCTCACCTCTGTGGCTACATTTTGGTTGGCGCCGCTCTCCAGCAGGAATTTGACGACTTCCAGGTGATTTTCCTGTGCTGCCATGTAGAGGGGCGTGAAGCCTTTCTGCAAACACAGAGCCATGCATGACCATCTGTGATGAAGCAGGACTGTTCTTAATGTTTCCTCTGAATATTGTGGGGGTGCCTCAGTTTCCCCTATGCAGTTCTTAAGTATCTAGGTGGTGGGGTAAGGGTGTATGATCGTTGCAGAGCCCTAGAGGGCAGGTGTGTGCAGGGGTCTGGACACAGAGATTGGCCAACACCCTGTTTCCTGGCAACTGATGGCCTGGCCCTTCCCCCCTGCAAGGTGAGAGCTAAAGGGTTGGAGAATAAAGGAATCCGGCGACCTCCTGGCCCGGGGAAAGGGACAAAGCCCAGAGGAGGAGGGGCTGGAGAGAGTTTCAGTTTGGGGCTGGCTGGGGACGAGGAGTGAAGTGCAGACAGGGTTGTCTGGCTCACTGACCCCCAAAAGGGACCCAGCTGAGGGGTCCTGTTCTCTGCACCTACAAGTTCTGTGTTAGACCATGTTCCTGTCGTCTAATAAACCTTCTGTTTTCCTGGCTGGCTAAGAGTCCCCTCTGACTGTGGAGTTGGGGGGCAGGACCCTCTGGCTGCCCCAGGACCCTGCCTGGGTGGACTTGCTGCGGGACGCGAACAGAGGGGCAGAGGAGGCTGAATGCTCCAAGGTCAGACCCAGGAAGGTGGAAGCCAGGTGAGCTGTGTGTCCTGCAGACAGGCTGCTCCCCGAGAGGAGACTTCCCCAGAGTCCTGCCTGGCTGCGTAGGGAGCAGTTCCAGAGCATCGCCCGGGGACTCCGTGACACCATCACGGACTGCTCCTCACCCTGTAGGACCCAGAGCTCCCTGCACACCTGCAGCAACCCCCACCCCACATGGCGAAACACAGCAGGGGTGGGAGGAGGAGTGAAACCCCAGTGGCATTTGGGGGGCAGAATGGATGCTGGGACTGTCCCAGGAAACCTGGCAGGGGTAACACCCCTGCTCTTCAGAAAGTGCCATAGGATCTCTGAGGAGAACAAAGGGTCAAGAGCTTGGTCGGTACAAGACGGGAAAGCGTCTCTATTCGCTAGTGCTAGTAAATATCCACACCCCAGTAACACCCAGCAGCTCCAGATGGGGCCCTGTTGTGCTGGGCACTGTGCAGACACAGCCAAGTTATACTATTGCCCTGCAGGGCTCACTGCCTCGCCAGACAGGTGACCAGTGACAGGGAGGCGATCAAATGGATACCATCTCCCTGTCACATACCCAGTTCCTGGGCCGTTCTGTGCATGAAGTGTGGTAACATGCTTTCCCCATCCCCGCCCCTAGTCATTGGGGGCCGAGTTCGAGCTGCGCTCAGCATGCTGGGTGTACGCTGGAGGCTGAGTACCTGTGGCCACAGAGTTGGGTGCTGAGCCCTCAGAAACCTGGCCCTGGATGTTTCACTTTCCTCCTTTCTACCCTCTCTCTCTCTCTCTCTCTCTCCAGCTCTTACTGACCCTCCAGGAGAGCAGCAGCTGCAGTCCACCACTGGTAGCGTGGTTGTGTCCCCCTGCCATGACATTTCTAACCCTCCCCAGCCGGACAGAGGCGCCGTGTCTGCTCAGGAACAAGGCTTGCCCAAATGGCTCAAAGGAAAATGGGAAGAGAAAAGCCAGCCAAGGAGTGGCCGTCAGCACTGTGGAGCTGGGACGCAGGCGGGCTCTGGGGCATGGCTGCTCAGCACTGTCAGGGCACCCCAGCTAGGAGCCCGCGGACCTGCCTGGGGGCTGTTTAACACCCAGACCCGGTTCCAGACAGCATGTTTTACCTGCGACTGTGCGTTGACGTTTGCCCCATAGTTCACCAGCTCCCGGACCACGTCCTCCTGTCCTGCCAGGGCCGCGATGTGCAGAGCCGTGTTTCCCTTCTGAAACACAGCAGGACAGGGTGAGTCAGGGCACGCCACAGAGCAGCCTGCAGCATACGGGTCAGGGTCGGAGGGTGGCTGTGCATGGGGAAGCCAGGCAGGTGTGCTTGGAGCTGGTGTTAGAGGTTGCGAGCTATTGGGGAGCGTGCACCCTGTCCGCACAGGCCAAGTCTGCACTCACGGAAATGTGTAATTCAACATGCCCTAGCTGACACCTAACCAACACCTGCAGACCCCATGTGCAGACAAGCCATGGCATTTCCACACATGTCCCAAGGGAGGGCACAGAGAGTTAGTTAGCAAACAAGCACTCCAGGGTAGGCAAACCCAGCGTGCACACAGGAAGGCTGTGTGCACTAGCCATGGGCACGGACTCTGTACCAGGGAGAGGGACGAAGTGTGTATGTCTCTGTGTCCCTGGTCCTGGGAGCCAGGAGGCCATGCTGGGGCCACGTGGGCTGGTGGTTGTTTCCATGCTGGAGAGGTGCGTAGGGGATGACTGGGAAGGATTCACTGTGTGCAGGCGGCTGTGGAGACCCTGCTTCCTGGGGAAGATCAGTGTGGGACAGGGGGCTGCTGAACGCCCATCTCAGGTGCCCCTTGCTGAGCTGGGTTTGCCTGAGATCAGGGCTGTCCCCCTGCTAACTCACCCGGCAGGCTGCTCTCCCTATGCCCCCAGCTGCTCCTGCTGCCCTGACTGCATCTGCTCTGTGAGCAGCTCTGCAGAGCCACAAGCTGCCTGAGTCCCTGGGCCAGCGAGAGGGGCCCCGCTGGACCAGGCCGACTGGCACCTGGCCAGCCAGGGGAAACAGGGATCGTGTGGGAGCAAGGCCGCAGCAGGGGAGTGGGACACAAGAGCCAAGAGGCAAAGGTGTGACGGGGGTCAGACAACGCAGGAAGGGACGAAGGCAGTGCAGGGAGGGCAAGGAGCAGAGAAAGGGAGACAATAAACGAGAGAACAAGTGACTGGAGCCAGCTCACCAGCTGGCCACTAGTGACAGAGGAAAGGCAAGTCAGTGGACAGAGCCAGCCGCCGTGGCTAGGAGCGAGTACAGGAGCAGGCAGGGCCCAGCCCCACAGCGCTGGGGTAGGGAGGGGAGAGCAGGGCCTGGCCCCCTTGGGAGCGGATGCTCCTGAACCCACTGTGCCCCATGGATGGCCCTGCAGCTCCGTGCAGCACGCACAGGATGGTTGGCCCACACCCTTTTTTTCAGCACAAGGAGGAGGAGGATTTTGTATTCCCCATTAAATCAATGGCAGTGCAGCCAGAAAACCCTGAGTCAGGCTCAACGGGCCTCAACAGCCAGAGCCCTAGCAGGGGGGAGCAGGAGCTTAGCCGATCCATCGCCAGGCTTTGCTGCATCCCCTTTGGGGTCTCACGCCACGGATGTCAGCACCCTCCTAGCCCAGAAGTGCTGGGAACGCGCCGGCAGGGAGATGCAGACACAGATTGTGCTGGAGGTTGCTCATTCATCAGCCTGTTCGCTAAAGCCTTTGTCCCGCCTGTCACGAGTGAGCACTGCTCTCCTCAGCGGTGACTTTCAGGTGAGGCAAGGTGACAATGACACATTATTGAACTACGACTGCAGGGAGCTCCCTCGGGGCAACAGGGACCATGCTGGGCCTGAGCAGCTCAGCCCAGGGCTGGGAGGAAGGGACTGTGGGGTTCTGCTGGACCTGGGATAGGAGATATGGACAGGAGGAAGCTCTCACAGGTTAGGTACCTGCTGCTGCCCTTCTCCTGGATGCGCAGTGACGTGGTCTCCTCTTTCCCAGCATCAGAAAGCCCCTCACTGCTCCTGGAGTGGGTTCTCCCCCTGTGCTCCCCTGGCAGGCTCTGAACCCAGGCCTGGATTTCTTTGCAGCTACTCACCCAGGGATGTCTCCATGGTCCTGCTTTGAGCAGGGGATTGGACTAGATGACCTCCTGAGGTCTCTTCCAATCCTAATCTTCTATGATTCTATGATTCCTCTAGCCCTGTCATCCAACTGGGAGTCCCATTTTGCTTTACACAAGACATGGAGAAGGCACCTGCGCTCCGGGAGGCAGGTCAGTTTCACCCACCCCAGTTTATAGAGCAGAGAGGGGAAGGAACCTGCCCAAGGCTGCAGAGAGAGGCTGTGGCAGAGACAGAAACAGAACCCAAATCTCCTGCGCATCAGCCCAGTGCCATTGCTACAAGCCCAGCCTCTCCTGGGTACAATGTGGGCAAAGGATGTGCTGAGCCCCCATTTCCTGCCCGTGCCAGCCCTTACCTTGGTTGTTGTTTCTAAAACGATTTCCTTGTGCAGCAGCTCAGCCACCATCTTCACGTGGCCTTCCTTGGAGGCCAGATGCAGGGCGTTCAGCCCGTTCTGGAAAGAGCGGAGTGACGGGCTGGTTAGCCAGGTTGGGGAACACACTTGTGGAAGCTGTGGGCAGCAGAGGGGAACCCCACTGCCATGGAGCCAGGGCTGCAAACACAAAGCTCACGAGGCTGCACAGAGCAGAGCGAAGCCCTGGGCCACCAGCTGCTAACAGCATTGAGCCTTTAGATCAGCAACCCCAAACCCAATGCAGATCAATCTCGCTGCCCTGTGATACAGATGGGGAAACAGAGGCAGGTGTAACTTGCTCGAGGCCTCAGAGCTGGGACTATGATTCAGCAGTTGCTGGTGTCCAGCCAGTTCACTCTCCCTGCAAAATGCTCCTCTCTAAGCAGGGACATCAGAATCCCAGAGCGATAAACCCCTGTGAGGAGCTGCTGCCTCAGGAGATCAGCTCACATCAGCATCCAGACGGAGCAGGGGGAATCCGCTGGCACCTGGTGTTTTGGTGCCCGCCATCTGCCCACCCACAGAGCTCCTGTGCCAGACAAACCCACCAGCATCTGGCAGCAGCATCACCACCCCCAGCATCGTTCTTCCAGCAATGCCCCAGTGCCAATGCTCTGCACAGCAGGCTGCTAGGTTTAGCACAAAACCCCACCAGCCAAGCCAACACCGGGACTCCCAGCGACACCCACCACCCCAATTGGGACGAACACCTTGTGGTGCTGCTCTGAGTAGCACAGCGCACGGCTGCCTGTTCTGCTCACACACACCCTGCTGCCCGTCAGGTTCCCCCGGCCCCTGGCGTCTGGGATGCCACTGGCTGCTGCAGGGTGAACACATGCGCCTCGACTGTTTTCCCTTTGCCAGCACAATGCTCCACTCCTCCAGGCATTCGCTCTTAGTATCAGCACAGCAGCAGCACCCAGAGGCCCTGCTCAGAGACCAGGAACCCTCGGGCTAGGCACAGGACAAACCCCAACCCACTCCCAGTACACTGGACCCAGAGCTGTGGGCTCCAAAGCCTCAGCTGGGAGGAGCCCTGCCCAGAGCCCCTTCCCAGCAGGTGTCTTTACAAGGCAGGCCAAGGGCTGATGCTGCAGCAGGTACCTGCTGGGGAAGCAGTGGGAGTGTTTGCCCTGCTGTCAGAGCCCGATGCCGAGGCACCACACAGCAGCTGCTGATGCAGTCTTCTCCCTGCACCTTGCACTGGAGGATGAAGGCTGTGACGAAGTGGGACTGTTCTTAATGTTTCCTCTGAACACCGTATGGGTGCCTCAGTTTCCCCTATGCATTTCTTAAGTCTCTAGGTGGTGGAATAAGGGCGTGTAATTGTTGCAGAGCAAAGGGCCAGTGTACTTAAATGGCCGACACTCTGTCTCCTGGCAACTGATGGCCTGGGCCCTTCCCCCCTGCAAGGTGAGAGCTAAAGGGTTGGAGAACAAAGGAATCCGGTGACCTCCTGGCCTGGGGAAAGGGAAAAAGCCCAGAGGAGGAGGGGGGCGGAGAGTGAGTCAGTTGGGGGCTGGCTGGGGACGAGGAGTGAAGTGCAGACGTGGTTTTCTGGCTCATTGCCCTCCAAAACGGACCCGGCTGAGCGGTCCTGTTCTCTGTACCTACAAGCTCTGTGTTAGACCATGTTCCTGTCATCTAATAAACCTGTTTTTCTGGCTGGCTAAGAGTCACATCTGACTGCAGAGTTGGGGGGCAGGACCCTCTGGCTGCCCCAGGAGCCCGCCTGGGCGGACTCGCTGTGGGAAGCACATGGAGGGGCAGAGGAGGCTGAAGGCTCCGAGGTCAGACCCAGGAAGGTGGAAGCTGTGTGAGCTGTGTGTCCTGCAGTCAGTCTGCTCCCAGAAAGGAGACTTCCCCAGAGTCCTGCCTGGCTCCGTAGGGAGCAGTTCCAGAGCATCGCCCAGGGACTCCGTGACAAAGGCTGACTTAGTGCATGGTGCTGGAGCTTACTTGGGAGCCGTGGGCACCGTGAGGGGGCTCAATGAACGCCATCAGCAGCTCTGTGAGAGCCATCAGCAGCTCTGTGAGAAAGAGAACGACTCTGCCACAATGCAGCTCTCCCTGCCCAGGGCTTATCTGCTCACTTCGGCGGTCCTGGCAAATTCCCACCCTGGCACAATGACATTAATACAATGGGCTCAGCTCAGTCCCCACAGCACACAACGGGGAATGACCTCCTGCCGCTGCTGAAAAGGACCCAGCATTAGGTGTTGCAGGTCAGCGTTACAGTGCATTGGCAGAGCGAAGGTGGGTGGCACGGGCCCACAGCTCGGCTAGCCGGGGGCTGCACATCAGGACTGAGCTGCATCGGACCAGCCGGGTAGGACAAGTCTGCAGAAGCCTTAACATTCAGCATCATTTAAATAAAAACTTAAAATGTATCTTGGCACTCTGTCTGGGCCACCGATCGTACCAGAAACAGCAGCTGCCTTTAACCTTGGCTCCAGACACAGGCACACAAAACCCACCAGGTATTAGAGGAAATGCCCCAGGGGAACATTTTTCACTGAAGTTACTGTACGAAACATTAGGTGCAAATATTAGGTCATTTTTTTATCAGCAGAAGAACTAGTTGCAGAGGCCTATGTCCAATGGCAAATGACTTTTACACGTCTCTGTTACCCTGCAGCGCCCGACACGATGTGCAGCTCATTCACCTTCCCCTTTGATACAGTTTGTTCTGCCCTTCACTCAGCTGAGCCCATTTCGAGCCAACCTTGCCTTGTGGTTCCCATGCACCCCCACCCCACCTCCCCGCAGCGCTGCACTACTGGGGCTGCAAACTCTGCAAGGAGAGGCCAAAACCCAAACAAGCTGCTGGTTTCTTCCTTGCTTTGCAAGCTGCACAGGGAGGGCCCAAGCATGCTGCTCTCACTCAGCTACAGCTTCCATTGTCTTCACTGGTAGTGAGGAGTGCAGGGTCAGGAGGAGACTGTGCAGCTGTTAAGCTGCACACACTCCAGGAAACTGTGTCATCAATAAAACAAACCCCCCATGGACATTTCTACTAGTGCTTGGTTTGGCATCTCTCCTACACACAGCCTCGGTATGCAGCTAGCATTTCACCACATCCAGCTGTCAGCACAGTCAGCACCCGAGAGGCCACTGAGGCAGCTTCTGCTCTTATTTCTGGTGCCCAGTTCAGTATCCCAGGGGTGACCAACAGGGCTGGGGTGGCGGGTAGGGAGGGGCTTAAACCCTCCTAGGCCGTTTCAACCGGGACTTCTGCCCCCAGAGAATGCCTCCCGCACGTGGGTGCTTCCTTGTTCCTGCAGCTGGGTGTGTGGAGACCATCTGAGCTGTGAGCATCCCCTGTGGGGACACACTCCTGCCTGGTGCATCACACGTGCTGGCTGTCTACTGGTGCTTCTCTAAAGCAGTAAAAGGTCACTTTAGGGCATTGATTTGTCTCCACTGAAATCCGGCTTGCGTGGGAGACACAAGGAAGGGCTCCCAGCAGCATCCCTGGGGTTCCAGCTCCATCCAGCTTCCGGGAAACACTCAACACTAACATTCAACTTAAAAAACCCCTCATGGTTGAGTAATTTTACTACAGAGTCTTTCCTTCTATCTCCTGCTAGAAAAGCCCCTTGCAAAGTACCAGAGCCAAGAGATGAATTTATTCCTTGTAAAATATTCTTCTGTTGATCTCTGGAGACAGCCCCAATCGTACCAGAGTAAAACCTACAAATCCACACACATCTGCTGAAAATTGACTCAAAAGACTTTCAGATCCCATGAGGGAGGAGGCATCATGCCAAGCGGAAATGCACCTAGCCTGGGAGGACACAAAGCTCCTAGAAAACAAGCTGAAATGGAGAGACGGATATTGTGCAGTGAAAGCAGGTTCTGTAACACACACATGGCCATAGACACATTCACTCTGTAACTAACTAACACACACACCCACACAGCACATGGCTATAGACACACTTTGTGGAATGATTGCATACCAGACACATGAACATAGACACATAGGCACTCTGTAACACACACACATGGCGATAAACACACTCAGATTCTCTCTCTGTAACACACACATCCTGTCACGTTCAGGGTCAGTAAATATAGATTCATAGAGTCATAGATATCGAGGTCAGAAGGGACCATTATGATCATCTAGTCTGACCTCCTGCACAACGCAGGCCACAGAATCTCACCCACCCACTCCTGCGATAATCCTCTCACCTATGTCTGAGCTATTGAAGTCCTCAAATCATGGTTTTAAGACTTCAAGGTGCAGAGAATCCTCCAGCAAGTGACCCGTGCCCCATGCTACAGAGGAAGGCGAAAAACCCCCAGGGCCTCTTCCAATCTGCCCTGGAGGAAAATTCCTTCCCGACCCCAAATATGGTGATCAGGTGAACCCTGAGCATGTGGGCAAGATTCACCAGCCAGATATCCAGGAAAGAATTCTCTGTAGTAACTCAGATCCCACCCCATCTAACATCCCATCACAGGCCATTGGGCCTATTTACCATGAATATTTAAAGATCAATTAATTGCCAGAATCATGTTATCCCATCATACCATCTCCTCCATAAACTTATCGAGCTTAATCTTGAAGCCAGATAGGTCTTTTGCCCCCACTGCTTCCCTTGGAAGGCTATTCCAGAACTTCACTCCTCTGATGGTTAGAAACCTTTGTCTAAACTTCCCGATGGCCAGTTTATATCCTCTCAGATGCTGGGAAACCTGTGAAAAATCATTATTCTCCGGCCCCAGAGTGATGAGGCTGTATTCAAGCCTCGAGAACAACGCAGTCTGTTCGAGCATTTGACCCAAACCAATCTGGAGGACCAGAGCCTATGCAGTGACCTAATCGGAAAGGCATCCTGTTCCCACACCTAACTGCTGAGAACGCTGCCCAGAAATACTCTGGCCAGTGGCTGCATGCACAGTACACTCAACCATTCCGAAAACATGAAAGATGGGGCTTTGCTCTCCGCAGGGAGCGAGGTACAGGGCCTGGGCGAGGTTACAGATTAGGAGATTGACCTGGCTGCACACCTGGACAGCCCAGATGGCAGGAGGGCAGCAGGTAATGCTAGCTCCTATTGACCAGGAAGCTGGCAGCAACGGGCTTTGCCTGTTCTCAGGTCTTGAACTGAAAGCGAGGGCAGTGAAGTGTCCAGGAATCGGACAGACACGTGGAGGAAGGAGATGCACAGTGAAGATGCTGGTACTGGTGCCGACGATGATGATGGAATCAGAAGGATGGGGATGAAGATCAGATGGCATGTTAAGGTCTCTGCTTTTGTGTAAGAATACAGGGCCTGTGGGATAGGTCTGACCACATATATCCCCTTTATTATATACAGGACATGTGAGGTTGGACCTTTCCCACAGGTCTGATATTCCCCAGGAGGGAAACCCAAAGGTGCCATCTAACCACAGCAAGATGGCACAAAGCAAACAGGAACCAGTTTGAAGACATCACTGACGGAGGCTCCTGACTGCCGCAGTCACACGCTCCCAGGTCCTCCCAGTCCAGGCACTACAGCATCTCACCAGCAGCAGGCTTGGCAGGGCTCCCTGCACATCGCTGAACGGAGACTCTGGCTGATGGGAACCTGCATCCCCCACCGTGCTAGGAAAGGGCCGTCCAGAACCAGCCGCGCGAGCTCTGCTCTCTGCACAGCCTCCTCCAGACTCCAGCATTCCTTCTCTCTGGGAATAAAGCGGTGGGGCTGGGCACATTCTCAGGTCTCCTCAGGAGCTTTCAGTTATTCTCAAAGGTGAAGTAGCAGCATGGTTCAAGTCACCCTCTATTCATGACTTCTCACACCTTGGAAGTAGCCACAGCCCCCTCAGCTCACTCTCACCTGCTACCCCCCAGCCTTGGGGATGCCCAAAGCTGAGCACAGAGCAGGCAGAACTAACAGATCCCAGCTTCCCTTTGCATCCAGCGACACTGTGCTGCACTGGGGGAGAGCTCCAGAACGCATAGGAAAAGAACGTGACTCACAGTTCCAGCCTGGCCCCTTCATCAGCCAGGATACAGCCATTACCACCAAGGAGCCTGGTTTCTGGCCTTCTCTTTGCTGGCTTAGGAAACTCCCCTGGGACTGGGACACGAGTGGGGCTCCCTCCAGATACTGTTGGCTTGAGAGCACATTGCTCTCACCTCCTTCTGCCCCTGCCCCCAGCCTTTTAGCACTTTCCCAGTGAGAATCTGCCTCCCCTGCTCCCCCCCCCCCCGGTTCCTTATATTCCCTGAATTGGTTTGGGCTCCTGTGATCATTGGCTGCTGTCAAGCCAGCACCACCCTGGACTCTGGCTACCAGACACACTGCAGCAGCCTCCCGTGCAGGGCACTGGATCAGACAAGCGCTGAGCAGGACCGCCTGGCAGCTGCCTTCAAACAGCAGCCACAGGGACAGGTCTCAGGCACAGCTGGGGCCCGTGGCAGGGACAGGCACATGGGAGCAGCCAGAGCCCCAGACCTCGGCCCAGCTGAAGAAGCTGCAACCAGGTGACTGCATGGCAGGATCCCGAAACCCCATGTGAGGGCACCGTGGACTCTGCTGAACCCAGACAGCCCCACCCCCCACGCAAACACACACAGCACCACACACGCAGCACCATACACACAAACACACACAGCACCGCACACCCAGCGCTACACATACACACACCCACAGCGCCACACGCACAAACACACACAGCACCACACACGCAGCACCATACACACAAACACACACAGCACCGCACACCCAGCGCTACACACACACACACACACAGTGCCAAACACACAAACACACACACGCACCGCACACCCAGCGCTACACATACACACACCCACAGCGCCACACGCACAAACACACACAGCACCACACACGCAGCACCATACACACAAACACACACAGCACCGCACACCCAGCGCTACACACACACACACACACAGTGCCAAACACACAAACACACACACGCACCGCACACCCAGCGCTACACATACACACACCCACAGCGCCACACGCACAAACACACACAGCACCACACACGCAGCACCATACACACAAACACACACAGCACCGCACACCCAGCGCTACACATACACACACCCACAGTGCCAAACACACACACACACACAGCACCGCACACCCAGCGCTACACATACACACACCCACAGTGCCAAACACACAAACACACACAGCACCACACACGCAGCACCATACACACACACACAGCACCGCACACCCAGCGCTACACATACACACACCCACAGCGCCACACGCACAAACACACACAGCACCACACACGCAGCACCATACACACAAACACACACAGCACCGCACACCCAGCGCTACACATACACACACCCACAGCGCCACACGCACAAACACACACAGCACCACACACGCAGCACCATACACACAAACACACACAGCACCGCACACCCAGCGCTACACATACACACACCCACAGCGCCACACGCACAAACACACACAGCACCACACACGCAGCACCATACACACACACACACAGCACCGCACACCCAGCGCTACACACACACACACACACAGTGCCAAACACACACACACACACAGCACCGCACACCCAGCGCTACACACACACACACACACAGTGCCAAACACACAAACACACACAGCACCGCACACCCAGCGCTACACATACACACACACGCAGCGCCACACGCACAAACACACACAGCACACACACACGCAGCACCATACACACACACACAGCACCGCACACCCAGCGCTACACACACACACACACACAGTGCCAAACACACAAACACACACAGCACCGCACACACAGTGCCATACACACAAACACACAGCACCGCACACCCAGCGCTACACATACACACACACGCAGCGCCATACACACCCACACACACAGAGCACCATTCACACAGCGCACACACATACACACGCAGCGCCACGCACACACCCACACACAGCACCATGCACACACATACACACGCACCTCCCTAGCACCACACACAAACACACAACTGCCGGGAGCGTGTACATTTGCATGAGCCGTGTATGTGTCTGACAGTCCGAAGAGAACAGTGGCTCATCCAGCTGCGACAGAGACATTACAACTTTCGCCTTCCTCTGCCCACAGCGATGCTTCCTCTAACCTTCCAGTGGCCACATACCGCCCCTGCACTTGCTGGATGCCGGTCAGCAAAGGTGCTGCAGGGGCCCAGCCCAGAGCCGGACGCTGGGAGCGGAGGAGTTCTCTCCAAGCCGGGAGAGACAGCAGATGCCTGCTCCCCCTTAGGAGCAAACTCTGTTACAGAGAGCTGGGGCTGGGCTGAGGCTGGGCTGGGCTCTCAGTGACAAGAATTACCCCCTGCAGTCAATGGCGTTCCCCCAGGGTCACTGGGAGCAGAGCATGGCCTTTGATGTGCTCCCAGGGGCTCGCTGGAGCCAGGGCACAGCAGCGCTGTACATGCACCCTCCAGCCGCTGTCAGGGGCAACCTGCTACAGGCCCCTGCTCCCGTAGCCGCAGTGGCTGGACCAACGGGAGTGGTGAGCATGAACGGGGCGGCTCTGGGGCTCAGCACGAAGCAGGCGTACATACAGCAGAGTCTGTGCGTCAGAGCTCACCCCCCTCTAGCCCAGCCTCCTCTGAGAGCACCCACTGCAGCCTGGGCCATCCCGCCCCCTCCCCCTCCCCCTCCCCCTGCTCAGCCCTGGCCCTGCTCTTTGGCAGATGCCCAGCTGTTGTTGACAATCCCTCTGGAGACTGCAGCTCTCACTGCCTGGACAGAGGAGCCGGGCCTGGCAGTGTGAGCGGCTCCGCCAGCCCAGCACCTCCAGGGAGCCCTAAGGGCCTGGCATTCTGGTAACACCCCTCTCCACCTTCATCTACTGCTGCTGAGAGCCAGGGGACCAAATGCTGGGGGTGGGGGAGGTCCATAAAAGGCCTTGAGGAAGGGCCTCCAGGCCCACAGACTGCACCCGCCACTGCTGATCTGCCCTCTATCCTGTGACAAGCACTCTGCGCCCACCCAGCGGCCTCAACTCCTCACACCCTTCAGGGGAGCCGCCAGCCACGCTCCCTGCCTACCAGTTCGCTCCCCTTGCTACCCAGCAAACACCCCCACTCTGGGGCGGTCATACATGGGCTAAGAGGGCACATTATTATAGGACCTCAGGGGCTGGTACCAGAATCCTAGTGACCTTAACCTACCTGATTGCAGGTGTTAATATCTACCCCATTCCTCAGGTGTTCCAAGGCTTTGTCCAGGTTCCCGGATCTCGCAGCCCTCAGAAAGCTGGTTGCAGCATCGGCCTGGGAGAGAAAAGAGAGCACATGAGTCAGCATATACCCTGGCTCCAACCAGCCCAGGGTGCCCATTGCAGGGCTAGGGGCATGAGTCATTCCTAGCACTGGGCACATGCTGTAGGGAACAAGTGGCACCAGCCAGCTCCAGGGGACCTAGCAGGGACCTTGCAACAACAGTGGGCTCAATCACCCCATCCCCCCAATTCCTGCTGTCCCCGTCCCACACCAGCACAGGGAACTGTCGCTAGCAGGCGGCCTTTTCAGTGCTGGAGCCTGGCTGGGGGGTCTGTGCTGAAGCAGAAGGAGCTGTCTCTGAAATGCCGTGCAGCAAAGCTGCCATTTATATGCAGACCCAGCTCAGGAACACAAGGGAAACGGCTTCCTTCCCCAGTGCTCTCACCCCGCCTGGCTCTTACCGGCGCTGAAAGCCCTGAGCCGGCCACTGGATGTGCAAGAAAAGGGAGCAGGGCTCTCAGTGCTGCAACAACATGCATGCAATGCCCCATTCAAACCCTCCACTGTGCCTGTCCCAGCACCAGCTTCCCCTCCCGGCCCCTGCCAGCAGGGCAGGCTCCCCCTTGCTGTGCTGGGCGGGGATTGCATCAGGTCAATGGAAGGGATGGGAGGAGAGCTCTGTCACGCCCAGTGTGTTTGTGCATGTAGCAGAAAGAGGGCCTGGGGTGCTACTGCAGTGAAAACAATCCACCATCATCACAATCTTGGTGTGAGGGAGTTAAAGAACCAGCACCAGATAGCGGAGCTCCAGCAGCTTGCTCGGGGCTGCACCTCCCAGCAGTGGCGGCTGCACTGGGACCAGGAGGGGAGGGAATGGATGATGGGGCACCATGAGGGACGTGGTCCCTGGCCACTTCCTGGGTGAGGCTCCCAAGGCTGGCCTGACACAAAGCAGCTGGGGAGAGATGGAGAAGGTAGTCACACAGCCAGGCTTTCCACAGCTACAGAGTTTATAACCCAGCCATAGCCCTGCCCACAGCTGGGCACATCTGTCTGGCCCAGGGTCCTGTTCCCCTGGCCAGGAAAAGTCAGTGTGGGCGGGACATGACCTATTTCTCCATTCTTGGCATGGAAATCAATTAAAAATCCCTTGAAATAAAAGTGCCGCGAATCTACAATGAACCCAAGCTTGCTACGGAGCCCTCCTTCTCCACACCAGAAATCTCACCAGTTTATCCAGAACCATTTCCAGCCGCTATTGGTCCTGCTTGGCTCTGCGGGGCCCTCTCCCAGCTCTGTGTGCTTGTCTGGGATGCAGCCTCTGGCCTTGGCCCCCAGCCTGAGCAGCAACGTAGTGCCCCTCAGGAAGCAAAGCAGGCAGAGCCCCTGGTGAGACATGGCTAACTGAGACACTTGGGCTATTATTAACCTTGCACTTCCTGTGCAGGGTGATGCTAATATGGTCACGGGTCATAAAGCAGGAGGCAACAGAGCACAGGGCAGGGAGAAGCGCTTCGCACACTGATGCAGACCCCGAGCCTCTGACCAGAACCCCCTAGGAGTGCACACATGGGGCTGCGGCTTGCTGCCGTGTCAGCATTTGGAAGAGAGGTGTATTAGCTAACATGAGGGAAAGACAAGAGAGCTGGTTAGCAGGTCAAACCCTTGGCTTATCCCATCCCCAGACCACACTTGGCGGCTTCCCTCAATACTAGAACTGCCTGTGTGCATTAGGGTGCGTATTATGGCAGCACCCAGGGGTCTGGGCTCTGCACAGATACACAGTGAGACAGTCCCTGCCCTAAAGAGCTTATGCTGTAGACAGGCCAGACTGGCCGTGTCATAAATATAAAGGGAAGGGTAAACCCCTTTGAAATCCCTCCTGGCCAGGGGAAAGCTCCTCTCACCTGTAAAGGGTTAAGAAGCTAAAGGTAACCTCGCTGGCACCTGACCAAAATGACCAATGAGGAGACAAGATACTTTCAAAAGCTGGGAGGAGGGAGAGAAACAAAGGGTCTGTGTCTGTCTGTAGTCGTCTTGGCCAGGGACAGAACAGGAATGGAGTCTTAGAACTTTTAGTAAGTAATCTAGCTAGGTATGTGTTAGATTATGATTTCTTTAAATGGCTGAGAAAAGAATTGTGCTGAATAGAATAATTATTTCTGTCTGTGTATCTTTTTTGTAACTTAAGGTTTTGCCTAGAGGGGTTCTCTATGTTTTTGAATCTAATTACCCTGTAAGATATCTACCATCCTGATTTTACAGGGGGGATTTCTTTATTTCTATTTACTTCTATTTTTTATTAAAAGTCTTCTTGTAAAACACTGAATGCTTTTTCATTGTTCTCAGATCCAAGGGTTTGGGTCTGTGGTCACCTATGCAAATTGGTGAGGCTTTTTATCCAACATTTCCCAGGAAAGGGGGGGTGCAAGTGTTGGGAGGATTGTTCATTGTTCTTAAGATCCAAGGGTCTGGGTCTGTAGTCACCTAAGCAAATTGGTGAGGCTTTTTACCAAACCTTGTCCAGGAAGTGGGGTGCAAGGTTTTGGGAAGTATTTTGGGGGGAAGGACGCGTCCAAACAGCTCTTCCCCAGTAACCAGTATTAGTTTGGTGGTGGTAGCGGCCAGTCCAAGGATAACGGGAGTAATATTTTGTACCTTGGGGAAGTTTTGACCTAAGCTGGTAAAGATAAGCTTAGGAGGTTTTTTCATGCAGGTCCCCACATCTGTACCCTAGAGTTCAGAGTGGGGGAGGAACCGTGATAGGCCGGGTGGAAAGATAACCACCCTTCTGTCGCATACGGGGACCAGGCCTAGAGAGATTTGCCCAGAATCACACAGGCAATCTATGGCAGAGCCAGAAACCCAGATCTCCAGTGTTCCAGTCCAGAGCTGTAGGCTCACGGCCATCCTTTCTCTACGGACGAGCACCTATTGCCAGAGTTGGCAGGCCCCAGCCACGGTTCGGTAACATTTTCAAAGCAAATCATGACTTGTTAGCAGCAGAGCAAAGCGAGACGGGGCGGAGATGCTCAAAGGATGTGAGAAGTGACTTGGAAAGAGCCGGGTCTCTTGGCTCAGAAACTACAACAACTGGTGTGGGTTAAACTACAATTATAATAAAACCAACTCTGCTATCTGAAGAAAAACCTTCAAATGGGTCTAGAAGGGATCACAGTGTCGCAGCGCTATGCATCCGATGAAGTGAGCTGTAGCCCATGAAAGCTTATGCTCTAATACATTTGTTAGTCTCTAAGGTGCCACAAGTACTCCTGTTCTTTTTGCGGATACGGACTAACACGGCTGCTACTCTGAAACCTGTACTAAATCAATGGAAGTAATGACGGTAACACACATTTACTGGGCGCCTTGCACCCTGAAGGATCACACAACATTTCACAAACAGGAACTAGGAATCCAGCCACCACTGAAATGCAGCCACCTCTGGGGTGATGCAGCCCCTGTTTAAGTAACACTATGCAACAACTTGGGATAGGAAGTAAAGAACAGTGAATCCAGCTGAAACTATGGGGCAAACACTGAGTGGCAGTAGGTGATGACCCAGGCTGGGATTTGCCCAGGACACCAGAGTTAACACACCTAGGGCCAGATATTCAGGTAAGCATGGCACACTGAGTCTGAGCTCTTAGCAATCTGACCCCTAGAGTCATCTTTCACAAGGTGCCCTGGAATATGTCTGGCAAGTGGGCAGGCCCACTCAGTGGAAAGGCAGCTGCTTCTGCAGCATAACACCCCTCATGCCAGACGGGGCACTGCTCTGTTCTGACCCAGCAAGAGGTGGCATATAATCACCAGTGCTGCTTCCTTCAGGGGCCTGGCCCAACTCAGCCCGGCCCATGAGCTCCGTTGGGTGCTACCCTGAGACTGCAAGGCCCTCAGGGCAGGGACGGTTCCTTCTGGAACGCACAATGCACAGTGTTGGGTGCTGCTACACAAGCCAGTGGTACCATGGCTGCAGGCTGAAGCAGTGTCTGGGCCTGAGGCTCTCCTCTTCTCTCTCTGCAGTAGTTGTGGGTTCGCTCAGTAGAGTGAGGACATCACCCAGCTCTCTCTCCACTCCAACTGCAGCCTCTTGGTCCGATAACCCAGTACTGACTGACCTCTCTGCTCCCGCTCCAGGGAAATGCAGCCAAGCCCCGGCTATTGATCCAATCCCATGCACCAGAGAAACAAGAGTCTGATTACTACTTGGGCGGAGGTCCCGTCAAAGCAGCACTGGCTGCCCCCAGTAGCATCCAGCCCACCAGGCTCACCCAGTCCTTGCTACCATTCAGCCCCAAAAGGATGTGCAGCAAGATCCTCAGCCACATTTCTTGCGGGAGCCACTGGACCCAGCACTGGCTAACAAGGCTCCTGGTGTTAGCATACTTTGCATTACAGGGAAGAGGTGCTGGAGGCCGTGCTGCGGTTTCTGATCACAGCAGAGCAGCCTCCTCATGCCAGGCGAGCGTGTACAGTCTGTGTGAACCCCCCTGCCTGCTGGCTCCCTCCAGCCTTCCGAGGAAGACCCAACTCCAGGGACCGACCCGTTGTTTATGGTGCAGAGTAACGAGGAAGGCATCGCGTGGCACTGAGATGCCTTCTGCTCAATCAGGTTTATCTACTGTGATAGACAGGACCTGCAGCCAGAGATGTCCCTGTGCCATGCTCAGCAGTGCACAGTTTGCACGCTGAGCTCAGGGTGCTGAGCTGGAGAGCCCACGATTCACAACAGGGCAGAGCTGAGCATTTTATGTTGCAGCCTCAATGCAGAGGGATTTTCCAGCTCTGAATCCTGCTAGAAGCCTCCTTTGCTCAGTCAGGAGCCACGGAAGGGCAGCACCTCAGCTTGGTGTGGGCATTTCAGCCACTGCCCAGAGACCTTGCAGAGAAATCCCCTTGGAAGAGCAGAGCACAGTACAGCTTCCCTGTCCATAACTCACACATAGCGCTGCAAAGATTAAAATGAGATAACTCCACGGGCTCCAACAGCCCATGGCTGCCAAAGCCCCAGCACAGAGCAGAACAGGGAGGTGGCCAGGAATGCAGCTAGAAAGCAAACAGAAAAGCAAAGCAGAGCTCGCCTGGTGCACAAAGGAGAGGCATGTTGAATACTCACAGCCGCATCTAGACCGGACCTGCCCTGTCGAACTGCCATAGTCCAGCACTTGAACTGAAACCCGAACCTGGTCTCCCCTCTCCCCCTCCTTTGCTAGCTACTCCCCAGCTTTGTGCAAGCCAGTGAGTTACACTGCATTCTGGCTAAAAATACAGGCTCCCTCCTCGCTCCAGCATGGGCCCTGCAGGGCTCGCCAGACACTAATGGAATTGGTTCATTTTCTCTCCATTATTCTGTCAGTTGGGATATTTACTACTGAGCCTCCTCCAGAAAGCAGCTGACTGCTGCCCAGGCCAGGGCATGGGTCGGAGCTGCAGGTGCCCTCCTGAGAACAGCAGAGAGGATGAGCTCAGAAGACATGCCAAGGAGCCTAGCGTTCAATGGGCAACACATGCCACCAGGGAGGGAGGCTACGGTGTGCTTGTGGCCCCCAACTGCTGGGGGACAGGGCCCTGCAGACCAGGCTGAGGCCTGGGGGAGCCAGGCAAACTGTGGCTTTTCTCCCCACAACCCTCATGCATGTCTCAGGGATGCATATCGCATCCTAGGATGTCAGACAGCAGCAGCCAGACAACGCGGACAGCCTGAGAAGAGAGGACAGCTCAGCTTGGATGTGAGTGGCACAGGAAACAGATCTGTGACTCTACTGTCTTCTTGGTGCCACAGTGCGTCTGTCTGTCACTTCTGGGTGTCTTTTCATGGCGACTCTCTGCTACGTCGGTGAGTCACCATGTCAGAGGCCAGAGCAGATGAACTAAGCCATTGAAAAAGTACCAAGGGGATGACACAACAGGGCTAATTTCCAACAAAAGGACCTTCTGCATCATTCTTAAAATAAGGGCAGGCAGGTCGAGAGGAGCTCAGAAGGGTGTGTCTGCCACCAGCCCTGCACACACAGACACATCTTAGGATGTTCGCTTGCCACTTACACAAGTGCTTGCACGGCCGCACACACACACCCACTCACTGTCTCCATACACAGAGAAGCCATTTGTATTTTTCTGTCTTCAAACTGTTTGGACGGAGGCTCTGTCCCTTTCCGTCTCCCGGGCAGTTTTCCGGGACAGTGTAGTCCAGTAGGAGGAGATATTCTTCCTGACTCCCTGTCCTGCAGCACTTGCACTCTGAAACAGGTACCGAATCCTCCCCAGACGCACTGTGTTCCAGGGGATCATGCGTATACAGGCCCTGATCCCATGAGATGCTGGGCATGGCATTGCCCACTGAACGCAACGACAAGAGAGACTTGATGGGAGAAGGATCAGACCCAGACTTTGCCAAGGGCTTCGCAACGCCCAGGATGAACGGCCAGAGAGGAGCACTTGACACTACTCTTATTCTACCTGCTTTCTGCTGACGATTTACTCTCACCCTTGTCCCTCCCCTGCACTTGGCTTTCCCTTCCAGTCCCGAGCGCTGGGCTCTTCCAAGCAGTCCAGCCCAATGCAACACACACATTACGCTCTCGGTTCAGACTCACTTTGCATTCACTGAACCAGCCTCTGTGGGATTCACCCAAATTGGGAGCCACTTTTGAAACACAGGCCCAAGTATCTGCCCAAAGCCCGCAGTGAGCAGCTGGAAGAGCCAATGGGGCAACCTCAGCCCTGGCACCTAGTCCCCTGCAGTAACTGCTGCTCTTGGGCACTACTGAAGCTCTCTGCAAACAGAAAGGCTAGAAACTTCCTGTAGTTAACAAATCATACGTGAGTGACTGTGCAAGTCCCTAAGCCTGGGCTCAGGCTGGGTTTCCAGGCCCGTGATCAGAGGATGGATGTCCCAGCTCACTGCTCAGGACACTGGACAGTGACGGAGTCCTACTCTCATCTCCTCCTCTTCAGTCCCGCCCAGGCAGCTCTGCACAAGGCTGATAAAGGAAGGGAGGTTATTAGTAACTCCACCTTGTTCCATGAAACACAGACACACTTATATCAGCCCAGGGAGCTCGCTGCTGCCTTTGGAGCTCTGAGCAGATAATGTTTTCCAGGCAAACACCCAGCAACGTGAGTTCAGCCCCAGCTGCTAGGAACACTGGAGGCTGCTTCAGCAACGTTGCCTCAGCCACTGAGCTAGGCAGGTAGCGCGTAGCGATCACTGCTCCTGACACACTAAAGGATAGGCACGTGTACGACACTTGTGACCCCACTCTCCTTGTCTGCTGGACTGTACACGACTTGGGGCAGGGACTGTCACTTCTGGATGTTTGTACAGCACCAAGCACAAAGCTCCCTCCTCCCCCCGTCTGCCGGACTGCACTGGAAACGCTGAATAACAATGGCATGGTGCACATCTGTCATATTTATCGGTGGACAGCAGCAGCGGAATACTTGTTATAGCTTCCAATTTGCTGAGGACCTTCCCTGTGCGGGAGGGGAGAGGTGCACATAGAGGATCCAGGGAGATGACCTGGCTAGGGACATGGCAGAGAAGAGATCCCAAGGCCTGTGAACTGAGCCAGGGATCCCCCGGCCGTCCAGCACATCTACGCACCGCACTCACTCTTCCCAGGCTGGCAGCCCCAGAGAAAGGTGCCTGAGGAATCCACCAAAAGCAAACCCCAGTGCTGCTTCCCAGGGCTGGGGAAAGCGCTGGCATCTGCCAGATGGCTCCCAGGGCCACTCTCTAGGAAGCAATTCTGCACCCAGATCCGTTTTGCTGGCGCATCCCCATGGGTTTTCTTGTGTGACCCCAGTGCTTTGATGCTGCAGAGCTCCCCAGGCCCCTCCACCACCTGCAGTGGAATGGCCAGAGCATAGCAAGCAGCTAGCCAAGCCCGGCTCTGTGAGAAGAAAGAACGAGGAGGACTTGTGGCACCTTTAGAGACTAACAAATTTTTTTGAGCATAAGCTTTTGTAGGCTAAAACCCACTTCATAGGCTAAAACCCACTTCATCAGATGCATGCAGTGGAAAATACAGTAGGAAGATATATATATATATACACACAGAGAACATGAAAATATGGATGTTGCCATACACACTATAATGAGAGTGATCAATTAAGGTGAGCTATTATCATCAGAAGAAAAAACCTTTTGTAGTGATAATCAGGATGGCCCATTTCCAACAGTTGACAAGAAGGTGAGAAGAAAAGGAGTACTTGTGGCACCTTAGAGACTAACCAATTTATTTGAGCATAAGCTTTTGTGAGCTACAGCTCACTTCATCGGATGCATTCAGTGGAAAATACAGTGGGGAGATTTATATACACAGAGAACATGAAACAATGGGTGTTATCATACACACTGTAAGAAGAGTGATCATTTAAGATGAGCCTGCTCTCCTGCTGGTATTAGCTCATCTTAAGTGATCACTGTCCTTACAGTGTGTATGATAACACCCATTGTTTCATGTTCTCTGTGTATATAAATCTCCCCACTGTATTTTCCACTGAATGCATCCGATGAAGTGAGCTGTAGCTCACAAAAGCTTATGCTCAAATAAATTGGTTCGTCTCTAAGGTGCCACAAGTACTCCTTTTCTTTTTGCGAATACAGACTAACATGGCTGTTACTCTGAAAGAAGGTGAGAGTAACAGTGGGGGGGGGGAATAAGCAAGGGGAAATAGTTTTCCTTTGTGTAATGACCCATCCACTCCCAGTCTTTATTCAAGCCTAATTTAATGGTGTCCAGTTTGCAAATTAATTCCAATTCAGCAGTCTCTCATTGGAGTCTGGTTTTGAAGTTTTTTTGTTGTAATAATGCGACTTTTAGGTCTGTAATCGAGTGACTAGGCAGGTTGAAGTGATCTCCGACTGGTTTTTGAATGTTATCATTCTTGACGTCTGATTTGTGTCCATTTAGTCTTTTACGTAGAGACTGTCCAGGTTGGCCAATGTACATGGCAGAAGGGCATTGCTGGCCCATGATGGCATAGATCACATTGGTAGATGTGCAGGTGAACAAGCCCTGATGGTGCGGCTGATGTGATTAGGTCCTATGATGGTGTCCCCTGAATAGATACGTGGACAGAGTTGGCAACTGTGAGCTGAGAGCCAGGCGATTTGCCATCGCTTTGAGCTCCGACTCTGAACGGGCCTTTATGCTTTTCCCCTCACAGCCAGTGACGTGCAGCACAGCTGGAGCCTACGCAGAGAGCTCCTGCCACTGGCATCCCCCCCAACACAAACAGAGCTGCCAGCGAGTCCAGCAGCGGCAGCACCAAGGGTTCTGTTCTGGGAATTGAGAAGGAATAAATGGGCTAGAGGTGTTAAAACCATTTAATACTGTTTGATGTTGAATGGTGACTAAATTATACTAATCCCATAAACCCATTTATTCCATCTCAATCAGTACAATTATTATAACAGTTTTCACCCATCTAGCTAAGCCCCTCCTCCTTCCCCCGGCATCTCTGTGATGCATCTTCGGAGACCCCAGCCAGCCACAGTGACAGTGGCAATGGACCCACTGCAACTTAAACATCTCTTCTGATGTTAAATATTCCCCAGACACCATTTCTCGGCCTCCACCCCCCTGCCAGCAGACGAGTGACCCACAAAACTGCACCCAGCCTTGTCCGCCTCGGGATCCGGGAACCCACTGTGACAGCCCCAGACTATCCTGCAACCTAGCAGAATGGGCAGATGCCTCCACACTCACATGGGGGCTCAGGAAAGGGTGAGTTGTGCAGGTGCCTGTGTGCTAATCCCAATCCCCCGAGAGGCAGTGGCTGCAGACATGAAGTGGGCTCCACTCTCCCAGGAGTCCTCAAGGACAATGTTGGCACAAGAACAAATGGGTAAAAACTGGCCAGGCAGAAATTCAGACTGGAAATTGGAAGGAGGTTTCTCCCCATCAGAGGGTGAGGTTCTGGAACAGCCTCCTAATAGGAGTGGTGGGGCCAAACAACTAGTTTTAAGAGACAGCTGGACGAACATATGAGTATGATTGTCTGACAAGTCTGTGTGTGATGGAAGGGGCAGGTGTGACGAAGTGGGTCTCTTCTTAATGTTTCCTCTGAATAGTATGGGGGTGCCTCAGTTTCCCCTAGGCAGTTCTTAAGTATCTAGGTGGTGGGATAAGGGTGTATGATCATTGCAGAGCCCTAGAGGGCCGGTGTGTGCAGGAGTCTGGACACAGAGAATGGCCGACACCCTGTTTCCTGGCAACTGATGGCCTGGGCCCTTCCCCTCCTGCAAGGTGAGAGCTGAAGGGTTGGAGAACAAAGGAATCAGGTGACCTCCTGGCCCAGGAAAGGAACAAAGCCCAGAGGAGGAGGGGCTGGAGGGAGTTTCAGTTTGGGGCTGGCTGGGACATGGAGTGAAGTGCAGACGTGGTTGTCTGGCTCACTGCCCCCCAAAATGGACCCAGCTGAGGGGTCCCGTTCTCTGCACCTGCAAGCTCTGTGTTAGACCATGTTCCTGTCGTCTAATAAACCTTCTGTTTTACTGGCTGGCTGAGAGTCACGTCTGACTGCGGAGTTGGGGTGCAGGACCCTCTGGCTTCCCCAGGAGCCCCACCTGAGTGGACTCGCTGGGGGGAAGCGCACGGAGGGGCAGAGGATGCTGAATGCTCCGAGGTCAGACCCAGGAAGGTGGAAGCTGTGTGAGCTGTGTGTCCTGCAGACAGGCTGCTCACAGAAAGGCGACTACCCCAGAGTCCTGACTGGCTTCATGGGGAGCAGTTCCAGAGCATCGCCCAGGGACTCCGTGACAGCAGGGCTCAGCAGCCCTGGGGCTCACTTCCAGTTTGTCTTATGTTCCTAACAGCTCAAGGATCAGGGCTTCAGCCTGGGTCAGGAAAGGGTCCCCTGAGAGGGGGCTGGCCTCCTTCCTCTGGAGCATCAGCAATGGTGACAGCTAGAGCTGGGACATTGGGCAGGGTGGGCCAGGGCTCTGTGGACTACCGTGGCACCCAGTATTCTCTGTATCTGGTGTTTGGTTGGCTGGTTCTAGTTCACACTCTCAGGGTCTCACTGACCCCATGTGTGGGGCTGCAAAGGAATTTTCCCCCAGGCCAGACTGGCAGTGACCTTGTGGGGGTTTCCCTTTCCTCTGCAGCATGTTGGTGTGGGTCACTTGCCAGGATTCTACTGTGTAAGTAGATGTACCTCATTTAATCATTTCCCTGCCACTTAGGGGGAAGGCTCAAGCACTGGGGCACCTTGGTCCTCCCTGTTCGCTGCCTGTGGTACACAGCAGTCTAGTCTCCTGTGGGCTGTGACACTTCGGTCTCACAAGTTGGTGGGTTAGTGAGCGGGTGTTGGTGAAATACAGGAGTTCAGCCTAGATGACCGGGTGTCCCTTCTGGCCTTGAACTCTCGGGGTATGTCTACACAGCTATAAAAACCCTGCGGCACCAAGTCTCAGAGACCAGCTCAGCTGACTCAGGCTGAGGCTGCAGGGCTAAAAATAGCAGTGTAGGCATTTGGGCTGGGCCTGGGCTCGGAGACGCTCCCCCCTTGCGGGGTCTGCGAGTCAGGGCAGTCATGGCCAGGCAGCAGTGTAGACACATCCTAGGACTCTGCAGTCCTTGCTGGCAAGGAAGCACACGCAGCAGAGCCGTCTCTATCATAGGGCTTTGCTGAGTGAAGTTTCCCTGGGCTGCTCTCAGGCGGAGAACTTGAAAGCAATTCAACCCAGTTAATCCACTAATGCACGTCTGTCTCTTGAGCTTTACCACTTGTGATAACATTACAGCTTCAAGAAAAGGAGTACTTGTGGCACCTTAGAGACTAACCAATTTATTTGAGCATAAGCTTTCGTGAGCTACAGCTCACTTCATCGGATGCAACCTCCTGTCTCCTCCACTTCCTTTGGAAAGCCATGTGCTCCTATCAGCAAGGTACTTAGCGGCCCCTGCTCAGCGTCCTGCTGACATCTGCTTGCAAATCCACATGTCTGAGGCTCAGGAGCAGCATGTGCCGTGCTTTATCTCAGCTAAATCAGACACAAGACAGGATGTAAAGCTGCTCCCATCACAGGCATGAGTCAACCTGGAGGAACCAGGTCAGGACAAAAAGAAAAGGAGTACTTGTGGCACCTTAGAGACTAACCAATTTATTTGAGCATGAGCTTTCGTGAGCTACAGCTCTGTAGATCTGAAGAAGTGAGCTGTAGCTCACGAAAGCTTATGCTCTAATAAATTGGTTAGTCTCTAAGGTGCCACAAGTCCTCCTTTCCTAATGACGTGAAACAAAGCCAAAGGTTCGGAGACTTGGAGTGAGAAACGGAGCAGGGGTAGGAAGGACTCCTGTCCACTCCCTGGAGACCAGTGCAAGACACTTCCCTCCAGCACATTAGCATGGGCTTCATCCCTTGCAGTATGGTTTGCCACTGGCATGCAGCTGTGTTGTACAGAAAACAGACAGAGAAGGCCCCTGCTCCAAGAAGCTGACACCTGCCACTCACTGGAATACTAATTAACACTGGGATTAAGTGGTCCCAGTAGCCGGGGCTTCCACCGCTTCCCTGGGGTATGACTCTGCCATCAAATAGATGGCTACAGAGGGAAATGGTTTCTGAGGTTCAGCCCTTTCTTCATTTCCATCCAGTGCTCCTAGCTTCCCCCTAAATCAATCCTCTCCCTGTGTTCACCGCCTTCACCACCTGGCCAGTTATCGCAGATCCCTTCGGCTGGGTCTATCAGCCTCTGCCCTCCAGATCTCCAGCACTGCGTCTCACAGCACAGCGCCTCTGCTAGTGGGGGGCTGTGCTGTGTAACTCTGCTCAAAGCAGATCTACAGCGTGGTGAACATGCTGGCAGCATTGGCCTATTGCTCCCTCCTTGGGTTTGGGGGGAGGTGAAGGCTAACGTAGCCATAGTTCCTGTGGTCATTTAGCCAAATTAGACACAAGTAGCATTTCTAATCTTCTCCATAAATCCATCCCACCTGCTCTCTGACCTCATCATGCTCTTCTGCATGGGCCCTCCCTGCCTTGCTGAAATCAAGGTGCCCAGATCAACAACTGAGTCCTTTCCCACCGGGCTGCTTATGTTGAGAAGCTGCATCACCTTAGAACACATGCTGTCTAGCACTCCTGGGAGATATGGGCTGTCAGGTCCTGGCTTGCCCTCTATGGTCCCCCAGGGCTACACACAGCCAGCTGACAGAGTGTGAAACAGGTCAGCCCTTGTCTACACTACGCGCTTTGGCAGCTTTTACGGCCTGTTCTAAGGCAATGAAACTACCCAGCACAGACAAACCCCCACCGCCACCTCCTGGCTCTCAGTGCCTCTGCACAGGCAGCGCCAAACAAAGAGCATTGTCTTACGTGGCTGCCATATCACCCCAAAAGCTTCTCCCCCACTGGCATTCCACTGCTGTCCAATGCACTGCCTTTCCGAGTGGCATGTCTGCCGTCCGGACAGAGCTTCCCAGATGTTGTAGCTGCACCGCCCTCAGGATGCTATTTTCTTCCCATGTTTCTAAGCCCGCAGTGGGTCCCTTTGCTTTACTTTGGCCTCCCGAGTGTCCACTCCCTCCCCCTGTAAACAGCGCTGAGAGGCTGCTTCGCTCCCTCATCAGGTTCCCTAGTACAGGGGCCTGACACCAACCTCTTTGGTCCAAACCCAGCATTGTGATCACGACCTGGCATGCAGCACCCATGCTAACGGGCCCAGGAAGAAATGGCATTAACACTGCTGTACAATGACAGGTTTCAGAGTAGCAGCAGTGTTAGTCTGTATTCGCAAAAAGAAAAGGAGTACTTGCGGCACCTTAGAGACTAACCAATTTATTTGAGCATAAGCTTTCATGAGCTACAGCTCACTGCATCCGATGCATTCAGTGGAAATTACAGTGAGGAGATTTATATACATACAGAACATGAAAAAATGGGTGTTATAAATCTCCTCACTGTATTTTCCACTGAATGCATCCGATGAAGTGAGCTGCAGCTCATGAAAGCTTATGCTCAAATAAATTGGTTAGTCTCTAAGGTGCCACAGGTCCTCCTTTTTTACTGCTGTACAATGTATTCATATTGCACTTCCCCAACTATGGAAAATCATTTAGGGTGAAAGGGGGGCTGAAGCTTTTCTCAACCTCCAAACATTTTATTTTGCTGCTTTCGTTACCTTTCCCGCCATTTGTTAGGCACCTTCTGTATCTGAAACTTTCTAGCCCCACATCTGCAGCCCTGGCGTTTATGCCAGCTGGGATGCCTTTTCATTCCCCTTAAATGCTCCCAGTTTAACCATTTTAATGGGAAATGGTATTTTGAACTAGCCCAGACACTAGCGTAAGGCAGTGAGGCTGGCTGGACTGGGGCATGACCGCTGTGGCCTGTCTGAAGTTCCACAGCAAGCAAAGGATCACTGCCATCAGCAGCACTTTTCTGGCCCCCAGCACGCTCCCCTTCACAATCAGAGAGACATGTGGCATCAGCTTAATTCCTCTCTCACAGCTTCAGAACCAGAGGCAGCAAGCCGGGGGGGAGGGACTGGCACAGAGACCGAGGGAGGCTGCTAGCTGACCCAGCTTGCTGAGGACTGTGCCAAATAAAACCCAACTAGCTACTAGAGACCCTCTGGAGTGCATGAGCCAGGCTAGCCCTAAGGATTCTGTGTACTCACCAACACAAGAGAAGACCCAGAGCCCCAGATCATCCATTGACCACATTGTTCTCAACTACAAAGGGATTCCATTAATCCTTAGGGCTCCAGGAACCATTTAACAGCCAGCACATAGGTCAAGGATTAAGGCAGACCACAAGTCCTATAGGGATCAGGGATAAACCTTCCCAACTGTCCCGGGTTACAGGGGGAAGATCAAAGATAGAGAGATGAAGTGATTTGCTCCAGGTCTCACAGCGGCTCAGTCAAAGAGCCAGGAACAGAGCTCAGGACCCATGACTCCCACTCCACCGTGCGCCCTCTCTCTTGGAACACAGACCCTGGCAGGGATGTGAGAGAGGAAACCATATTTCAAATATTTCATTTTGGGGCCAAATTCTCAGGAACCACCTCTAGTTTGTCACCTCAGTCGTATATGTGTAGTCACTTGCGACCACAAATAACGACACAGACAAGCACAATAACGCAAATAACGCACCCCAGCTCTTGGCGACTGCTTTCCAGCCTGCCATTCATCAATGTACGGCGCACTCAGAGCCCGGGTTAGCTAGAGCTCTGGTTAGCCATTTAGGATCTTAAACAGCTGCTGTGGCTGAGGATTAGAAATGCTCCTCAGCTCCCCCTGTGGGTGGGTCCCTCTTGGCTGGCAGCTGCAGCCAGAGCATCTTTGGGGACACAGAGAGGGAGGGTGCCACAAGCAGGGAACAGCCCACACCGCAGGCATCAAATCCCTTTGATAAGGGCGTAAATCCTGCTGCTCTGAGCAAATTTGTTCCCAGACTACACCCATTTGACACGAATGGGTTTTCTGAGAAGCAGGATTAAGAGTCTGTCCTATTATTCACAAATTCACGATCGCCCTTGATCAACAGCCGGGCAGCCAGCACCAGCAGAGGTGTCAATGGAACAGCATCCCACGGTGTCTGGCCAGGGAGCTGCAGACTGGGGAGCCAAGGCTATGAAAGAGTTAACATGGCTGCAGCTCCTGTCAGCATGGACCAGGCACACCCCAGTGACACCTGTCACTCCCTCTTGAGGCTAGCAGAAGCCCCCGCTCTTTGAGCCTCCTGAGTGGGGAATGCTATTTTTAGGTTCTGATTTAAGACAAACCTCTAGAGCTTGCTGTTCATGCATTACACCTCTTATTACAACCTGCCAGGGCTTACAGCTGGTTAGAGAGACATAGCAGCAACGTGACTGCTTGATTTTTTACCTCTTACTCTCCTAATGCACTTTCTTCCTGAACCATGACAGCAAATAAATGTAGCTGAGTCTGCGCAGATGGGGATGTGCAGAGAACACACCAGAAAAACCCAGTGCACAGAAGGTATGTGACAGATTCCACTTGCTGGTAAAAACCAGGGACAAATTCTGGGCCTGCCTGGTGCAGCTCAGAGAATGGGGGCAGCCTCTCCAGCAAAGGGCACGTATGGTGCACCCAGCCTCATCTATCCCAGACACTGCACATGGCTCCCAGCATTGAGGAGAGGGGCTGGGTTCCAGCACCCACCGACAGTGCTCCAGACCCAAATCCGGTTCCTTCCGAAGAGATTCATTCTGTGCCCAGGGGAAGGCTTTTAAATGTTGCTTGTGAGCAGCTTCTAATTTCTACAATCTGTTCCCCCTCATTTTTTCTAGCCCTGCTTCAGCAGGGCTAATTCGCACCCGCTCTGCCTGGATGCAGTGGGCAAAGGCCTGAGCAGAGACGCGTCTGTTAGAATCTGTACAGCTGTGGCTGATCACTGTGCTGAAACTGCGGGAGAGGCAGGTGCTGCGCTGTGGCTGAAACACGCGGGGGCTTCATGCTGTCCCGGCTGCTGTGCGTGTGACGAGCTCTCTAAGCCAGCAGTTCTCAACGTTTTCCTTTCTGAGCCTCCTCCCAATATGCCGTAAAAACTCCACCGCCCAGCTGTGCCACAACAACGCTTTTTCTGCGTATTAAAGCCAAGGCTGGCGTTAAGGGGTAGCAAGCTGGGCAGTTGCCCAGGGCCCTATGCCACAGGGGGCATCGCAAAGCTAAGTTCCTCAGGCTTCGGCTTCAGCCCCAGGTGGGGGGCTCGGAGCCCCGAGCTGCAGTCCTGTGTGGCAGGGCTTTGGCTTTCTGCCCTGGGCCCTAGCGAGTCTAATGCCAGCCATGCTTGGTAGACCCCCTGTAACCTGCTTGCAGTGCCCCGGGAGCCCGGACCCCTAGTTGAGAACCACTGCTCTAAGCCATCAAGGGAAGAAGGCCCCGAGGGAGGTTGCCTGCAGCACAGCTCTTAGAAAAGATCCCCCCTTGCACTGGCAAGGGGAGCTGTGCTAGGACCCTGAGAGCAACACCTGCACCTAGTGAAGGGAAGTTGCTGCTAGCTTGGCTCCAAAGGCAGCACAGCCCCCAGTTCATCAGCAAAGGCAAATGGAGCCTGCATGGAAACCCCACCCAGTGCGCCTGACCCAGTGCTTTAGGTGGGCAGGAAAGATGACAACTTGGCCGCTGCTGTTTACCGTTAAAAAAGAAAACTGGCAGCCAATCTCCCTCCCCCCTCAGCTATATCAGCTCAGAATACGCTGGCGTGGGGAGCAGGGATGGTCTTGCTACTAACTCTCCAGCCTGGAAACAAGGGGCTCAGCTCAGTTCCTGGCTCTGCCACTGACTCCCTGTGTGACCTTGGCCAAGTCCCCCATCTGTACAATGATTCATCCTGTGTCTCTCGTCTGTTTGGTCTGCAAGCTCTCTGGGGCAGGGGCTGTCTCACCATGTGCACACACAGGTGCCCAGCACCACGGGGCCCTGATCCCATGCTACCAGTTCCGACAGACACACACGCCAGACAGGATAGGTAAACAGCCTTCCAGCTATCCTTGCCCTAGGAATTGAGTTGCAAGAGTCCCCCACTGCCTTTAGAGGCTGCCCGAGTACTCACTTTCCATAGGTGCAGCAGGCCTGGCATCCCTATTGGTGAAAGGGAAGCCCCCATCTCCGTGCTTGGGGTCTGCACAGATGCACAGTGAGCTCTACCTCCAAAACAAGTGCCCAAGATCCCAGCAGGCACAGGGCTTTATCAGCAGCAGCAGACCTCTGCCCTATCGCCTCTCACACGTGCAGATGCTGAGGGGAGGCTCCTGCCTGGGGACTGGAGATTACGGGGGCTGCCCCATGCCAGGGCCCATGGTAAACAGCGGCTGGGCTCTTCTCTGAGCGTTTGAGAGGGCAGGGTGTCTGGAACATGCTTTCTAAACACGTCTGCAGGCAGGTGAATGGGGCTCCGACCTCAGGCACCTGAACCCTGCCTTTCAAACAGGAAAAGTGCAGGGCAGGTCTCGGAAACATGAGACACAGTAAGGACAGAATTCCTCGTCTGAAAGCTGCTCAGGGACAGGACTGCCTCTGACCTTGTGCATGTAGCACCATCACAAGGGGACCTGATCCCTACATGTTACTGCAACACAATGAAACTTCCTTCTCCTAGTCACAGGGCAGATGCCAGCTCCAGCCTTCCCTCCTGGAGATTCCTGCATGCAGGGAGAAGGGAAGTTAGCCCTAAGCTACTTGGAGCAGGAAGCGGGAAGTTACGGCACAGCTCATGAGAACAGACCCCTTGGAAACAGCCCCTCCAGACGGTCTGTGCTCCAATACCATGACAATGGGTGCACTATGAACACTGATGGGCGAGCATTTACTTGGCACTCCAGGCTGGAAGACCAGATTCTGCTCTCCATTAAAGGGTGCCAGTGGCTTTATTCACCCTGCTCAGGTGCCTGGTGATTAATTAGCTGGTGTTTGCAAAGCGCTAGGTGAACACAAGACAGCACAGTGCTCCATTTCTGTTTTTAGCTCCCATTCATCAGGAACCCATGTGCTGACTGCAGACCTGTGGTGATCTGGATGCCTTGGGGCCATGCCAACAGATGCCTCAGAACCTGACGTGACTACATGTGGGCAGGCCATTGAGCACAAACATGACTTTGGGGTGCTCACAGCAATGGCTGAGCCAGCTGCACCCACCTGGATGCTTGCAAATCAGCTGAGCCCGTCCCTGGGAAAGCGCTCATCGCAGCGAGTACTCTGGGATGTGCTCAGATGCAGGCATGAAAAATGGAGCCTGCCAAATGCTTTGTATGATGGAGAGATGCGGGTTAACCCCAGCAGGGGCTTGCTCCAAGTTACAGCAGTGGCAGCAGAGCTCAGGCCTTATTAGAAAAGGTTTCCTTTAAAAAACAATCCCCTTCGGACATGTGCATGCGCACGCCAGGCCCCACGGCTCTGATGGAATCACTGGCAGAGCCTTCACTCTAGCAGTAGGTGCCACAATGCAGCAGGCAGGTTCCTAGATCCAGAGTGTAATTCTTGTGTACGTGCCACCCTGACACAGGTATGCAGTCAGCTCAGGAGCTCCAGTTCCTCCATGGTAGGGGGTTTTATTCCCTTCCCCTCTTCTGCTTTGCGCTGCAAACTCAGCTGATGGGAGGGGGAGAGTAAACAAGACCCATTTTCATTGGAGGGGGAGAGTAAACAACAAGGTCTTTTGTCCTTTTTAATGTCCCTCTCTAGTCTGGCTGGTGTTGAGGGGCCTTCCTTGTGGGGCAGGACAGAACACCCTCTGTTGGAGACCAGCATTTCACACTCCTTAATCCCTCTCTCCTGTCCAGTGATTTACACAGCTACCAAGGGTCCCAATGCAAATGCTCAGATATTACCATACAATATGGGATACAGATGCTATGAGATCAGCATTCCATAAAGTCTAAACACTAAACACATTCTTATAATCCTAACATCTATCATAACAATACCAACACACAAGTGAGCCAGACTTGTTCCATCAATGGATTTGTCATTGTTCACCTGAGGCACGGGGACCTTGGCTTGAGCTGGCACCTGGCCTGCCAGCATCACATCATATTCCGTGTTCCTGTCTAGCCAGGACAGACGCCACAGTGCTTGAAATGCTGTCACTTGTGGACCATCTTCCCCCAGCCGCCCTGCATCAGTAACACCAGTGGAGATGAACAGTTGCTAGCAAGGGCAGGACCTGTTTGCATGGTTTCCCTGGTGCCAAATGTCTCCCCCTTTTGGGCCCCCTTTCAGATTTTTATTCCCCTCTTCATTGGCAGCTAATCCTGCTCCACTGACCAGTTCCAATTTCTCCAGAGATTAGCCAGGAATCCTTTGCAGACACTGCCACAGTCTGCAGGAGTTTGCAGACTCTCATGTAGACACAGAGGAGAGAGCAAGAAAGGGCTACAAAAGCCCTTTGTGTTCATTAACTTCCCAGGGTCAAATGAGCAGAAGACACTGCCCAGTTCTGCTGCCCAAGAGAGGTTATTGGGTGGAAGATGCTCCGCCAGATGCGGGCCTGATAGCTCAGGGAGACACAGGGGAAATGCATGAGAACCATTGAGCAAACCTTCAGGGAATGTGGTTCTAGGGAGCCCATTGTGGTCTGGGAGGCCAGAACCAGGAACTGAAATTAAACCACTTGCCTGCTGCATAACATAACATACGTGCAGCTCTGAATCACAGCCCTGCGGAGTCCCTTCTGATGCACAGCACTGTCACTGTCACCACACAGGCTGCCGACACCAGTGCAGGCTGGTGACCCCAATCCCTTCCATGGTGTCTAGCATCCTGCGTCCCACATCAATCAATACAGTCCCTCAGTTCAGTGACAATCCCCCACTGTGATACAAGTGCAGGAATATCCACTGTGTGTGAGTGGGGCACAAACAAAACAGTGAGTGGGCCTGTCCCTCAGAACCACGCCTTCCCCTGTATTCCATTCACATTCCTTTTCTTCTGTGAACGACTGGAGTACATTGATCCCTGCACTGACAGGTGCTGTAGAAGAAGCTAGCTAGCCAGCCATCCAGCTGTTACTGAACTGTGGATCTATGCAGAGTCCTATCCAAGGATTCAGGGTCAGCCCATTTCCCCACAAAGGTCCTACACCTGCATTTCTGAGTTGTTTGGTGGGAGGAAAAGCAAGAGAGAATATAAAGAGCAAAGGGGGACTGAGCATTCGGGACAGGCTTGTGGGGAAGTCCAGTTTTATCAGTGGCCACTGGCTCTTCTGTATACACATAGAACTTGGTAAGGTACAGACTCCTCCAAATACATAACTAGGTGCTGCTCCATGCTACACCATCCCCACAGTGTCCACCCAACAGAGACTGAAGCATGTTCTCACGTTAACGATGCACAGCGTGTAATTTCCAAGCTGACCGGTTGCGTGCAATGAGCGCTAGAAGAGCAGAGGAAACGATGGGATGCAGAGTGCCAGGAAGAGCTCTGCGGCCATACCACGCTCCCAGCCCAGGGTGATGCATTGGTTAGTAAGTTAATGTTGGGCTGCTGAAAGATGTTTGCTTGAACGCCTAGGAGCTGAAGACCACTACCTATCCCAGGACAGATACTGAGCAGGCAGCAACACGGTGGGCTTCACGCCCTCCCCCAACAGCCTCCCCCCGGGTCTGAGCCAACCACCTCTGGGGGGTGAGGCAGTTTGGGCTCTGTGCTCACTCTGCCAATAGGGATAATTTGTTCCCTAGCACACTTGGCCACCTGCCTTAAAATGCTAGAGAAGTTAAATGTATCCCGGAAAGTCCATGGTTCCTGCCTGGTGGTAGATGCTGCTGCCCCAAACCTAGGAAGCAGTATCACAAGTTTATTCAATGCTGCATTTTTTTCTGCATAATTGCATGTCATGAATGTAGATCAGAGTCTGAAGGCTGGTGGCGTCTGGGACGGGCCACTCCAAAACACCAGGAGTAGCCCCATGCAGACCACCCTTCTGCAAGGCCATGGCTACATGGACCCATGCAAAACACCCTTCTACAAGGCCAGGGCTACAACTGCATGTGGCTAGCTCTGTAGGCAAGCACAGGGGGTGAACGGCAATGACCTTAGAAACCTGCCATCAGCAGCCTCTCTCCACACAGACAAGTTAAAGCTCACTTTTAAACCATTTTTAAACCAAGTCACTTTAAAATCACTGCTGAAAGGGCCCCAGAGACAGGCACGTGCATATGGCTGGGGCTAACCCACCTGCCTCTAAGGAACACACCACCAGCCACGCAAACATAGAATCATAGAATCATAGAATATCAGGGTTGGAAGGGACCCCAGAAGGTCATCTAGTCCAACCCCCTGCTCAAAGCAGGACCAATTCCCAGTTAAATCATCGAACATATCACCTCACACCATCCCTTTGAGCCTGCTCATTGCCTGGCCGCTACTCCATTGGATCCTCTCCTCTTCTCCTTTGCTGTGTCCTTTGAGAATGTGAGCTCCGCAGGCTTGGGGCCAGGCCTTTATCTGGGGTTGGTATAGTACCCGGCACATTATGGCTGCCACCAGAACCACTAACAGTCAGAAGAGCAACTTTTCCGCTGCTGCAGAGAGGCCCACAGAGGACAGGCCATCTCTTGGGTATGATTTCCTGGGTGAGGGAACTCATTCCTTAGCAGGGCACCAGCTGGAGACTGGGACACCAGAATGGGAGCCTGGGTTTTCCTGCTCGCTCAGGAAGTCACTTCCTGCACGATGAAGTACCGTGGTTGTACTGGGCAGAGTCACTGCGGCCTGCAGCTCCTTCAGGCCCAGTGAGCAGCTGGAAGCAGAGAACACGCAGCCTCCTCTCAGAGCCCTTCATCCCCTCGGAATTCTCTTAAAGGCCCACAGCTAGGGCAAAGCAGTGAATGGGACGCTCCAGGCCCACAGTGCCCAGAGCAGGAAATAACTGCGGTGACTGTGTGGTATCTTAATGGTGACAACCGGATGGATTTGTAGAAGTCTCTGGAGCAAGCTGTGGCCAAGAGCAAAGTGAGGGTCACTGCCGCTAGTACCACCAGCCCACAAGAGCCTTCCTTGTGCTGCGAAAATGGGGAGGCAGCACAAACTGGGTCCCACCCAGGGGCATTGGCAGGCTGAAACTCCTCTGAGAAAGCCAAGTGTTTCACACCCAGGCTCCGCGCTCACTGGGGCCTGGCCAGGATCGGGAGGCAACTCGAATTCCATCATTTGAATCTTTCATTCACCCCATTAAAAACTGAACCTCTGCCCAGAGCCAGTGCCACGTAACCTCCCACCCAGCCATCCCCAGAACCAGCCCCGTTCAGCATTGCACCCTGTCCTCCTCGGAGTGTACCCCAGAACCAACCCCGGGCAGCTTGGAACCAGCCCTGCCAATTCTATTATGTGCAAGTGATTGGAGGAGACATTTGCAGACTCTTAGGGCCAAATCCTGCCATTATCTGTACTCCTGCTAGCCTATGAAATTCACTAGGCATCTAGTGGTAACGGGTGATGGGCTCTGTCATTTTGTATCTTCCTGGCTCTCTCTTCTCACCAGAGTCAGCTCTGTGGTTCAGCGCATTTAATAAATTAATCCCTAATTGTTTTTGTTGCTATTTGTAGATGAAGCAGGCTCCGCTCCCAGTGGAACCATTCTCCTTGCTACATTAATTGCATTCCCATTTTAATCACACTTCCTAACACTTCCCACTGATCCTTCATCCCTGTATTACACCTCACCTCACCCACTAGCATGGTAGCTGCAACAAACTCCATCTCTAATCTCCTTCCTGCCCTCACTGCAGATGGACTACGGCTGCAAGTGGCTAGCTCTGTGGGTAAGCACAGGGGGTGAATGGCAATGAGTCTTAGAAACCTGCCATCAGCAGCCTCTCTCCATACAGACAAGTTAAAAGCTCCAATGCTGCAGGTTCTGGGGAAGGCTACCGTCCGCACAGGAGAGCAATCCCATCCGGACAGCCAGGGCTGAGAAGGGTTTAAACCTTTCACAATATGAGTGTCCCAATAAAGCTGGGGGGTCTGAGCCTGGAAGCAGTCTCCACCCCCATTCAACCACCCAACAAAGCCAGTGCTGGTGGCAGGGTGTTTCTCCTCAGGAGATTCACTAACACTGAGGGCCTGTCTACACTGCAGTGAGACCCATGCAACTGGCCCTTACCAGCTGACTCGTACTAAGGAGCTGTTTAATTGCAGTGTTTGGGCTCTCGCTGCAGCCTGAGCTCTGAGACCCTCCCCCCACAGAACCCTAGAGCCCGGGCTCCAGCCTGAGCCTAAATGTCTACACAGCAATTAATCAGCCCCTTAGCCTGAGTCAGCTGGCCCAAGCCAACCGCAGGTTTTTACTTGCAGTGTAGACATGCCCTAAGAGGCCTCATCTGTCTATTTCCAGACCCTAAGCCCCATATGGGTGTGTGTGTGAATCCTTCACTAAGCTTCTATACAATGCCTCTATCTCTAGTGACTGAGCACCTGGAGTTCTCCTTACAGACCCTCGAGGAGCTGAGTGTTTGCAAAGGAAAGCCATTTACAATGCACACAACAAGATGCCCTTTACGGAAGGTCAAACTCGTGGCCGGAACAGAAGTTCAAGAAAACTCACAATTAGTACCAGCTATCATTTCCGGTTTACACTGTCCCCTCTGCCCCCAGACACTTCGCAAACTAGGATACAAACCTGGGCTAGAAAAACATACAGTTCCCTTAATTCAGCCATGGTCATCTGATGCTAGGATATGGCCATATTACACACACAGGTTTCAGAGTAGCAGCCGTGTTAGTCTGTATTCGCAAAAAGAAAAGGAATACTTGTGGCACCTTAGAGACTAACCATTTTATTTGAGCATAAGCTTTCGTGAGCTTGCATCCAATGAAGTGAGCTGTAGCTCACAAAAGCTTATACTCAAATAAATTGGTTAGTCTCTAAGGTGCCACAAGTACTCCTCTTCTTATTACACACACACAGAGGCCATTCAACTTCCCCCAAATTCATTTCTTCCCCCACTGAAATGCAGACACATCTGGGCTGAACACCGCAGCCGTTCTGCCACCTTTATGCTGCACTACAGTTTTAGGTAGGAAGTGAGAAGAATACTGTATTCCAGTTACAACTGCAGGGGGAATATAGGGTAGCAGAAAGCAGTTACCAGATTAGGATTTGGTCAGGACTCCAACAATCAGATCCTGGCTTTTGTGACAGGAGTGAGAAGGAAAAGGTGACCTGCAAAGATAACTTTTTCTTTAGCTACAAAGAGTTTTTTAAAGCTGCAAAGTTCTGTCCCTGAGTTTCTCTTGAGAGACTTTGAAGAAAACCTTCAACTGTGCTCAGATATAGTCCCGAAAGAATGCAAGGCCCCTTCCTCTGACTGTGCTGTTATTGTCCGTGTACTGTAACTAGAGAGGAGAAATCTGGCTCACTTTACTGTTTGTTGCCTGGTGCCAATGTTCAAGACACCCTCCTCAGCTGTTCTTTTTCTTTCACTTAAGGGAATGGGGAGGCCATGCGGCAAAGAGCTCTTAAACACACTGCCTTGGGGAAGAGTAAATGCCTTCCTTTAACAGCTTGTTGTGGTATTTAGGGGAAGCCATGTGTTTTGCTGCACTGAGGGGTACTGATATGCAGCAGCTTTTTGTATTTACATAAGAATTGCCCTATTGGGTCAGACCAAAGGTCCATCTAGCCCAGTATCCTGTCTTCCAACAGTGGTCAATGCCAGGTGCCCCAGAGGGAATGAACAGAACAGGTAATCATCAAGTGATCCGTCTCCTGTCGCTTGTTCCCAGCTTCTGGCAAATAGGCTAGGGCCACCATCCCTGCCCATCCTGGCTAACAGCCATTGATGAACCTATCCTCCATGAACTTATCTAGTTCTTTTTTGAACCATTATGGTGTTGGTGCAACCACAGCTATGCAGATCTGAATCACTCGGAAGGTGATTGCACTTTTCCCATCAGGCATTTGCAATGGATCCTGGGTGTTGGGTAAGTTTGGGGCAGGTGACTGCAAAGTGTGCATGTATTCACCATGCACCAGTGCATCAACAGCTACCTGGTCCCTGCACTGTATTACCTCTTCAATCCTGTCTGGTGATAATCCCTGTTTTCCACTCACCCGCCTTTGGCTTCAGGGAGCAACCAGCACCTCAGGTTTTGGCCACCAGGCTGTTACTGTAAGAGACATGCATATTGTTTTAAAGCTGAATCAGCAGCTGATGCTAAATAATTTAAATCCTTAGCAATTCCATTACTGCTGCCTAGCCCTGGATACAGAAAGGTACTCAGCTTGGGGTGCAGAGGGAGCTGGGATGGAAAACAGTGCAGCAGTCACGCAGGCAGGGATGAGCAGATCAGCAATGCCCTGCAGTGCTGCATACGGCCCCTTAATGTAGAACAGGAGGCTCTTTGCAGGCTGCAGGTCCTCTGCAGTTTGGAATAAGGTCCCACAAGCCTTGTCTAGCCACCTGCTTTGCTGCTACATTAGTTAGTCTTGGGAGGTACTGAGAACGCATAGCTCCAAGGGACCACAATGGGTGTGGCCGCAGCTCTGCCGTTCTGACAACCAGCCCCTCCACTTCCAAAGAGCCACCCAAGGCAACTGCTGACAGCTGACAACGCGCATGGGACACCTGGCCCGTTCCACGTCTGTCGGTTAGCTCTGCATTAGTGCAGGCAGGCCAGTAGTCTGATGAACACACACACGCACCTGCCAAACACAGGAGAGACTATAGCTCTTACTACCCCTCCTTCTGGTCTCTTTCCTTTATGGAGAGAAAGCACTATGCAACAAGTGCCTCAGCCAAACCAGGCCGATTTCCAGCTCCCAGAAACGTGGGGCAGGCCACACCTTCCTGGAAAAAGCCTGGGCCAATCTTACTCACCCCAGCAAGTAAGGGGCACTTTCCTCCAGGGCCTGGAAACCTCTCCCCTTCTCCCTTTACCTAACAAACCCTTTTACTGTGCTTACTCCTGAGGGCATTCTGCGCCAAAAAAATAAAAATTCTGCTCACAATGTTTTAAAATTCTACAAAATCCTGGAAGTTTTATTTGTCAATAAATAAATGCAGAGGCTCCAGCATGGAAGTGGGGAGCACAGGCCACTGGCTGCATGAAGGTTGGAGATCACCCTGCAGCCTCCCCAGTGTCCCCATCCCCTACCCTGGGGACACGGACTCAGTGGTGAGGCTGCACCCAACCCTGACACAGCACAAGGCCTGGGCCTTCCCCAGAAACACCCTGGGGCCCTGCCCCTCTGTGCCAGGTGCACCAGGTGTGGGGCAGGCTAACATGTAACTGTCTCCCATTCTCTGCTCCTGCTGTTTTCTCTCCCTCCATTGGCCTGGAGAGATGTCACCTCCTTAACCCTTCTAAAATCTCAGTAGATTAGTAAATTATGTATAATAAAAAGAACTGCAATAAATCAGACAGACATACAGACAACTGCATTTCCATGTCTGTGGACAACATGCTACTAGGAGGTAACGTGCCCAGCACAATCTTAGCTAGGTCTCTAGGCACTCCTGTAATACGCACAATACATGAATGATGATAATGAAACACCACTTGACCAGGCTAAGCAAAAAGGAGAGTGATGCCTTTTAAATAGCTTTAAATGCTACTGTGATATCAAGGATTTCTCCAGAACTTGAGTGGAGTGAGGGAGGCCATCACCTCACCCCACTTGTGTACCCCAGAAGAGAGAGTGTCTACGATGGTTAAAAATAATCCCAGCTGAAATACATATGATGGTATTCTTGTACAGCCAGTCAGGAGCAGCTGGGGCTTTAGGAGAGGGAATGTTGTGAGGCCAGTCCCCATTACAGTCTGGCTGACAAAGTCTATAGAAAAGGGACAGACCTCAGTGTGAAATTGACTGATACCAAATACACATGGATTGGGGGCCTGAAGTTTGAATTGTTTTTTAATTATTATTTTTTAAATCTTTTGACCGGTGTGTTTGACTTCTTTTGGGGACAGTGGGCTCCTCACCAGCACCTGGCTGTTAATACATCATAGCACATTATACCAGTTGGGTTGGCTGATATCTCCAAGGCCAAAGGAATTCTCCTAGAACTGAGCAAATAATTCACAACACCCCACTTCCTGGCACATCGCTCCTTTTTGTGCCTGTTCATGAACCAACTACAAGCAGACGGTGACGTTTTCAAACACCTGAAATATTCTATGTTCTCTGTGAATTTCTCTAGTGGATAGTTCTTGGTCTGGGAATTGTACGTACACAGCACATTGAGAATATGCACAGCATTGGCTTGTTACATGACTCACATTGCTATTCTCTTTGTTCCCTGACTGGATGACTTAGCTAATGAAAACTGTCAATTTTACTACTGCACATACCATCTGGGTAACATGGAATTTGTGCAAGTAAAACTCAAGCGCTCACATGTTCACAGAATGCAAACACAAAAGGGGCACAAACCCAGCTGCTGCCTGAGTCAAATGAATATTCACGGATAAGCATTTATGCCGCTAGCTCAGCTCTAGAGTCGCCCTGAATGGAGAAGACAATTTTTGTAGTTGTAGAGAACTGTGCCCATTGGATCATTCCATCCCCCCGTGGCAGGGAGCAGCCCACACCCAGGTTTAACACCCACTGTTGTTTCCCAGCTAGAGGCCAGGCTAGTCAGAGAGCCGAGTGGCACCTGTCTCAGTCTGAGTCTCTTCTGAAAAATCCCAGCTCTGGGAACTTGCAGAGCTTGGCACTGTGCCCAGCAGCATGGGCCAAGGGCAAACTGCTTCTTAATTACTGCTTACAGTGCAGGTTTATGCTTTTGCTTGGACAGCCACCAGCCTGAGAGACATGCTGAGCCCCTCATCAGCCTGCAGTTAATTGATCCCAGCTATTGATCCTGGTTGGATCCATTGGTCCTGTTGTAACTGGAGAGATTACAGCTGCACCTGGGTGCTCAGACAGCATGCCTGCCTGGAGAGCTCAAGAGGAACGGAAGGCCAGCACCTTGCTCTTGGTGGCCGGGAATGCTGTACGCCGGCGTGCAGGGCAGACTGGGAATCCTGAGGGTGCAGAAGGAACACGAGACGCCACCTGCACCTGCTCCTCGCGCACTCCTGCAAGAAGGGGAGTGGGAACTCTCCACAGGAGCAATGGAGAACCAGGATTCAGGACTAGTCCCATAGGTGGGCTCAAGCCCTTCCTAATATTCCTTTACTCTCCACACATCCTCCTGGATTCTCTAGGCCTGCAACATGCCAGGGTGTCGGGTCCTGCAAACCAGGGCCCCTTTATTGGGTCACATGGGTTCAAACAGCTAGAAAGAAGCCATCTTTATAAATATGGTGCTGCTTTGCATTTTGTCAAACCCTTTCCCACCTGGTCGTGCATCGGAGAGCAGGCTGTCGAAGCCCAGCCTCTCCACAGGGCTTTGCCACCTGGGCTGGGCAATCCCCACACAGAGGGGGAAATACTTTCTCACACAGCATATAATTTAGCAAGCAGAAATAATTGCCACAGGAAAACTCAGGGCAAGATTCACCAGGCTTGAGACTGTACCATGCACATGGATGACAGAAACACCCGGAGTTGTGACAGAAAATATTAAATGGATAAATAAGTGTTTAGAAAGGGCTACAAACTCTCCTATGACAAGGCATGCACCCCCTCTACCCACTGGAGATTAGGGAAGAAATAGCCACTGGGGGCAGGTTAGCCCATCACTGCCCCCGCCGAAGCTAGTGCTGGTCACTTCCAGATACAGGCTAACTGGAGCCCTGGTCTGATCCCGTCCAGAAACTTCTATGCTCCTATTGAGTTCGGTGGGTGAAATCTACTCCACTCCCATCCTGCAAAGCCCCAGAGTTGGGCACTGGGTGTGTGGATTGCTCAACATGGAGTCAGTGAGCAGGGCTGCTGTGCTGACCCCTCCCCTGATACTCCAGGCTAGAAAGGGGCTGCAGCTGCTCCAAGCCAGCCACATCCCCATCATGTCCTTCCATGACAGCCCATGCAGGGCCGCTGAGGAGACCCTTTCCACTGTGCACAGCCCCTTGAGTGCCTCCCATGGCAGTGATGCAGAAGCCTAGCCAGGGTCTCAGTCATGACCCCAGGCTAAAATCGCTCTCTCCCCCTACCCACCCATACGCCTTCCTCTTGCTACCACCCTTCTATCCTGCCTGCTCCTCAGTCCTCTTCCCTCTAACCATCCGTGAGTGCCAAGGCTCTGTCACTGGGAAGTGGAGTTAGCACCCTTCTCTGTGGAGTGAAGCTGCTCTCTGGAGGTGTATTGTGGCACGGTCCCTCTGGAGACCATAGCTCTGCCTTTCCACTGCTCACAGCCACAGAGAACAGCAGTCAAAGAAAGCCAGAGTTTGCATTTCCTGCAGGAGTACAGATAGGTGCCACACTTGCCCTCTGCTACAGGAATTGTTTAATGTCTGAGGAAGGGCTCAGATAGCAATACCAGGGCAGGAACGTTCACACCAGAAATTCAATTAATTCTAATCTATATTCAAACCACGGCATTTGCTGCAGCTTATTCAGCTCTTCACTTCTCTGAACGGATGTGACAAGTGGCTGGGCAGACGTAAAAAAATGATGATCTGCAGGAAACATTCTGGAATTGCAAGAGCCGCCTGGCCCTTCAGAGGCAGTGCTGTCAAGAGGCTAGAGCGCTGTGCTGCGCTGGGCATTGGACGGCAGCTGGCTGCAGAATTTCCTTCCTAATAAAAATTTGAGGAAAACAGTCATAAGGAATTTCCTCTTTCTGACTAGCTGTAACTGACCCACCCTTCAGGCAGCCCCTGAGGCCAGCCGCACACAGCAATACAAACTGGGTGAATGCCACCAACATCAGAGGGGAACAAACTCCACAACAAACACTGCCCGGGATAGCCACCAAAACAATGAAGTGCCAGGGAAACCCATTTCTCACTGAGACACGCTCCCTGGGGCTTTATTCAAGGAGACTCCTGGAGGTCATTATGTCATATTTATACTGCAGTCGCTCATAGAGTAGGACAGGGCCCTATTGTTCTCGGTGAGACACAAGCAAAGAGACACAGCCCCTGCACCCCAAAGTTTCCAGTCTTGCCTTCTCTTATACCAGTCTCCCTCCTCTCATTAAAGACCAAACCCCTTCATCTCTTACACCCAGAGGGGCATGTTTGAGGCACTGGATGCCAACAAGCCAGCACATACATGCCGCGCTGCTGGCACAAGCTTTGGTGCTTTGGAGCTAACCATAGGTTCTGTTGTCTAGATTGCAGTCTAGTATCTCCTGCCCAGTGCTGTGCTGCTATATGGCCAAATGTAAAGTCAGACACCTAGGAACAGAGACTGTAGGCCATGCTCAGAGGATGGGGGACTCTACCCTGGGAAGCAGGGACTCTGAAAGAGATTTGGGGGATTGTGGTGGATAATCAGCTGAACATGAGCTCCCAGGGCAACACTGTAGCCAAAAAGGGCTAATGTGATCCTTGATGTATAAACAGGGGAATATTGAGCAGCAGTCTGTAGTTGTTATGTCTGTATTTGGCACCGGTGCAACTGCTACTGGAATACTGTGTCCAGTTCTGGTGTCCTCAGTTCAAGAAGGATGTTGATAAACAGGAGAGAGTTCAAAGAAGAGCCATGAGAATGATTAAAGGGTTGGGAAATATGCCTTATAGTGATAGGCTCAAGCTCAATCTGTTTAGTTTACAAAGAGAAAGTTAAGGGGTGACTTGATCATAGTCTATAAATACCTACATGGAGAGCACAACTTTGAAAAGCATTTCCAGTGCTTCAATTTAGCAGACAAAGTTATAGCAAGATCCCATGCCTAGAAGTTGAAGCTAGACGAATTCAGACTAGAAAGAAGTTTTTTTTTATTTTTTAACAATTAAGGTAATTTACCACTGGAACAATTCACCAAGGTCATGGTGGATTCTCCATCGCTTGGAGTTTTAAAATCAAAATCGGATGTTTTTTCAAAAGCTTTGCTCAAGTTCAAACAGGAAGGAATTCAGGGCAGTCTTGTGGTCCATGTTATACAAGAAGTCAGGCTAGATGATCACAATGATCTCATCTGGCTTTATAATCTATGTCTATTCATCCCTTCCTTGGCAGCTACATCCAAAAAGAAGGGCAGTCACTTGAGAAGGTGTTTCCAAGTCAAACAACCTGATTCTTATGCTGGGTCACACCAGCAGCAGTGGAGCAATGAAGGGGTCTGGGCTGGGCTCAGGCTTGTGATCGCGGTGAATGGTCTGCTCCTCTTAAGGAAAAGATCAAGTGCCATGTATAAAATGGCATCATCTAGGCAGGATGACTGAAGAGCCATTTTCATCTCACACATACGAGGGGTCCATTCTGAAGCTTCACCCCAACCTACATCCAAACTGCCTCATATCTGCTGCCTTGGTTGGTAATAACTCCTCTAGCCACAGATTTAGCAAGACGTGCAGGCTATGGTTCTCCCCTGCCTTGCATATTATGGTGTTACACAGCCCTGTGCAACACCATTGCCTTCAAATGCTGCTCTTCGTTACACCCATGTCTCCCCATCACCTACAAGTAGCTCAGCCCAGAATTAGACTCTGCAACTGGAACTCAGTCAGCAGTTCGGCCAATGATGCCACCCCTTGGCAGCTGTATGGTGTGGACAATACTAACAGGAGACCTGGGCTGTTCAGCAGACAGGACACTGCAGACATTGCATGGGGCAGCCTGGAGTAGGGCGGTGTTATTGTTACGGTCACTCTGCAGTGGAGAGCCTCACTTACAAATTAAAAACAAAAAAAGGAAAAACAAGGTAATTACTATGAATGGAAAACTGAAGACTTGTTGTTGACTGAAGCTTGGAGTAGAAACCTACATCTCGGTGGGGTCCTTGTGGGAGCACAAAAGCCAGACCCTGTCATTCCGTGGTCTTTAGAGAGAAATTCCTACCCAAACGGCCATTCTTTCAGTACTGAGGAAGACTCTGTTTCTAGTAATTAGATACAAAAGGAGGATGTGAAAAATTTTACGATTACGAAGTCAAGCACTGAAAAGTAACAAATTGCCAGAGTTAAGGTTGTGCATGCAACCACCTTATGTGTGCGCATTATGAAATAATACTGTCTTTAATTACATGATCACACACTGCTCCCCCACCCCCATGCAGTCCACACAGGATTCTGGTGCTCACTGAATGGGTCGCTATTCAGTATTTCTTTTTATCCTCCTCACTCGGCATGCGGTCCTAGGCCTTATTTACCGTACACCATCCAAACCCTGCACCGACTACCAATTTATTAATTTTGTTGTGGGCTTTCCATGGTGCTCTCACCAGAATATCTGAGTATTCACAAACATTAACAAATGTATCTTCACGACACCTTTGTGGGGTTAGAGGGCATTATCACCATTTTATAGGCAGGGAACTGAGACCCAGAGAGATTATGGCCTAAATTGTTAGAAGTGTCAGACAATTTTGGGTACCCAACGGGAAACACCTGGAACATCAAGCCCTAGAGAACTTAGCACTTTTATAGTACTTTATGTCTTCAAAGCCAGGGGCGCTGGAACAATTTGCATAGTGGGGGTCCTGAGAGCCATTGATCCCAACTGTAAACCCTGTGTTTGATGGAAACCTCTTCAAGCCAGGGGTGTGGCAGCACCCCCAGCTCCAGATGTTCAAAGCCCAGCTCCCCTTTCCCACCATTGTAGTTGTGAGTGCACCGCACTTCTGCAAATCTGGCACCAGGTGTTTCAAGGCAGATAACCAGAAAACAAGGCCTATGCAATTAATGGCCAGTTACAAACATTTGGATTTAACTCTGTGGCAGAGGCAGGGATGGAATCCAGGTCCCCAGGACAGCTTTCAGCTGCCGTAGCCAGATACCACTCTTACTCTTCCTGCAATCTCCTGCCTCATTCACGACATGCTTCCCCACTTCTGAAACAACTGAGACAGGGCTTCTAGGAACGACAGCCTCCTTTACCACACAACCCAGAGACAGCAGGGGGAGCACTGAGAACACTCCTGGCATTTCAATGCCCAACACCCCAGCAGTGCCTGTCTGCCAGGAGGAGGAACAATTGCAGAGAAAGTCCTGATCAGCTCCTATACCCTCGCAATGGTGCATGCTCACCACCTCTATGGGGATGGAATATGCTCTGTCTGCTTCTAGGAGCTGGGTGGGGATGGAGAATGCTCAAGGCAGAAAGACACTTTACAGAATAATACTGCCAGCCGCACAATCCTCTATAAAGCCTGCGCGAATTGCAGTTTTGCAGAGGCTTGTAATTGGGCACATTTTGATGGGGGTGGCAAAAGGCAAATTCCTGACACAAGGGCAAAACCTGCCGAATGTTGAGTCCCTTCTCCAAAGCATGAAGATGCTAGAGCTCCTCAACAAAATGGCTGTAAGAAGTATTTTTAAAACATGGGCAAAACAATGTCTTTTTCCCAATTCTCATTCTTGGAAATGGACAAACTTTTAGTTGAAATTTTAAAATAATTAAATAAAAATCAGCCTGAGGCAGACCAGGCAGAGTTGGAGGTTTCAGCTCAGACCGTTAGAACTGGGCAAAGTACATGTGTCACGGAGTCCCTGGGCGATGCTCTGGAACTGCTCCCCATGAAGTCAGTCAGGACTCTGGGGCAGTCGCCTTCTTGTGAGCAGCCTGTCTTCAGGACACAAAGCTCACACAGCTTCCACCTTCCTGGGTCTGACCTCGGAGCATTCAGCATCCTCTGCCCCTCAGTGCGCTTCCCACAGCGAGTCCGCTCAGGCGGGGCTCCTGGGGAAGCCAGAGGGTCCTGCCCCACAACTTCGCAGTCAGACGTGACTCTCAGCCAGCCAATAAAACAGAGGTTTATTAGACGACAGGAATATGGTCTAAAACAGAGCTTGCAGGTGCAGAGAACCGGACCCCTCAGCTGGGTCCATTTTGGGGGGCAGTGAACCAGACAACCACGTCTGCCCTTCACTCCATGTCTCCAGACAGCCCCAAACTGAAACTCCCTCCAGCCCCACCTCCTCTGGGCTTTGTCCCTTTCCCGGGCCAGGAGGTCACCGGATTCCTTTGTTCTCCAACCCTTTAGCTCTCACCTTGCAGGGGGGGAAGGGCCCAGCCCATCAGATGCCAGGAAACAGGGTGTCGGCCATTCTCTGTGTCCAGACTCCAGCACACACCTGCCCTCTAGGGCTCTGCAGTGATCACACACCCTTACCCCACCACCCAGACACTGAAGAACTGTACAGGGGAAACTGAGGCACCCCCACACTATTCAGAGGAAACATTAAGAACAGTCCCACTTCGTCACAACATGCAACAGAACACACGACTCCTAGAGAGCCCCTGGGAAGACTGGCAATTGGGGAGGGCACAGCGGGGGCGGGGGTGTGACAGCTTAGGTGCATGGGGAGCAAAAGAGTCACTTCCCCTGTGAGGACTCCTCCTCGGCAAAGGAGAGAGCCAACCTCCTTAACCAAGCAGCACTGACCTCGCACCCTAGTGTCAATGGTTTGACAGCCCCACTCTATCCAGCTGCATCAAGGAGAAGAGACAGGCAAACACATGCATTTTCTGGGGCAGTCTGTGCAGCACTGGGCAGAGAAGGGGCAGGCTAGGACTCCTGAGCAGGGCCTCAGGCCCCGGACTTCGATGGACGAAAGCGTGCTCTGACCTTTCCTTTTGCTGCCATTCTGGCTCCGAGTATTCTGAGGCTGTGTTATTGGGAGCAGCATCCCCAGATTTGCTCTCTGGATGCTTGTTTTTACTCTGATGTGTATTGAAGTTTAGGCATAACCTGAAGAAACCTACCAGAGGGGGCAGGGTACAAAACCATCCTGTTTTCTCCTGCTGGGGGAGCCTTCTCTGGGATGTCACAGTGTGTCACAGCTGGTGGGATTTTAGGATCTATCTGTTGAATTAAGATGCTTTGCAATCTGCAGGAGCAGGTCTCCCCTGCACGCTCACAGGCAATGCAGACAGCCTCTCTGGAAGGAGTGTTCCATGTGCTGGAGTGTTCTGTATTGCAAAGGGTGAAACTGCTGAAGGATCAGAGCACCTGGCTCTAGGCACCTCCCTGCTAAGAAACCGACCTGACAGGTGCTGGTTCCCAGGCAGGCCTGCCCTGTGACTGGGTAGCCAGTGGCTGTGCTGTCCCTCACAGCACAGCACAGCACATACAGGTGCACAAGAGCAGGTGCCTTTTGTTTTCTTATTCTGGTAACACAAACGCAAAGGAAACTCTGCTGCTCCCAGTTAGTAAATGGCAGCTTTGGGCTAATTCTCTGGCCTCTCCGTTCTGCACAGGCCTCACTCCCATAAGCGTGTGGCCTGATCCAAAGCACTGAGGAAGGAAAATTCCCACTTGCTGCCCTGCGCTAGCTGCACAACAGGATTTAGCAAAGAGCATCTACTTTTCCCAGTGATCCAGGAGTGGGGAAATCTGTCCAAAACCCCGAGTGCACATGTGTACACAGGCAGACGAATGTCTTCCTCCTAGAAGCAAACCCCCCCACCCCCAAGCACTAATGGTTGTGCACAGCTTCCAAGCTGAATTAACCTTCCCATTGAATGCTGATTTTCCTTTAGCCAGCTCCCCTACCTCCCGGCCTGTGTATCACATGGTATAAACATTACCGCAAGAGCCCAGCCCTGTGTTACCAAATTCCACTTCATTAGACACTAACCTGAGCCCTTCTCCCATTATTGTAACATTCTGGAGGAAAAAGTGGCTCTGATATGGAGAAAATCTACTTTAAATCTGATTAAACCCTACACATCATAAGGCAGGGTAATTAATGAATGATCTGAGAGAGACGTGCACATTTCTGCCGTATACCCACAGCCCTGCTCTCACTGAGCAGCATTTAGGATGATTTCATCTTGTGTTAGCTTTTCCTAAGATCTAATTCAGTTACTTAAGATGCCTCCAGATGTGAGCAGTAGAATCCCAGAAATACTCGCATAGACTCTACTTTGGGAAGAGAGCAATTGTGAAGAATAAAAGTGAACACAAAGCTCTGCTGATCCAGCTGAGCTAATGGGAGCCTCACTATTGTTCTAAAATGGAAGGAGATCGACTATTTTATTTCCCCCAGTTGACAACTTTTCACTGAGCACTTGCAGCACCAGGGCTCTTCTCTGGCCTCAGGAACAAGACCAGAATGCATTCACTTTGGAACCAGAGCCTCTTCTGGAACCTGCCCCTTAACACACTAGCAGCTACTGAGCAAGGGGGCAGGGGGCCATGTAGTGCAGGAAATAGTACCCTCTACTGCCAACTGCAAAATGCCACAGCAACTGTTCCCATGCCACATGCAAGCACTATCTGAACTGGCATGAAATGGACAGAGGCTAGACTGAAATCTCTCCTTTGAAGCTGCTGCTTACGCTCCCAGATTTTAGCATTTCTGGTTTAAAAAGGAGTGGCACTCTCCCACTGCCATCCCCATCCTGTGCTGTGAGCTGGCACCTCGGTTATGAACTTGTGCCTGGCAGCACCCGGGCCACTTCCCTGCACAACTCTTGCAGCTCAACTGCCAGCTAGTCACATGTTAACTCTTGCTCAGACCGTTGAAAACAGAACAGTCAGTACAAACTATAATTTCCTATAGACAAAAGGAGAAAGTAAGCTATTTCTCAGTAACAGTGTACATTGACACTTCTGTATTTTTATGTCTGATTCTTTAAACAAGTAGTTTTTAAGTGAAGTGAAACTTGGGGACCATAAAACAAACCAGACTCCTGAAAGGGGTACTAATCTGGAAAGGTTGAGAACCACTGGTTTAGGGTAGTGGACAGTCCAGGCACTGTACTTAATATTCACTAGTTTGTGCATTTCACAGATGGGAAAACTGAAGGGCACCAAGGAAGAGACTTGCCCAGCAGAAAGTCAGAGGCAGAACTGGGAGTAGAGGCCAGGCCTCCTGACGCCCTGCCTCCTGTTCTAACCTCTAGAGAAGGCTTGAACTGAACACTGGTAAAGATTAGAATAGAAGCTGTCTCCCTCTTTCTATTCTCATTTCAGTGCAGGGGCAGTGTTGGTGTGTAGCAGGAACAAATGAGGCTTCCAGCAGAGAGCAATGAAGGACCCAGCAGGGCTCTGATTAAGTCACATTGCATACCCATGGCTGGGTTCTGGTCTCCCCTATGCCTCAAGCAACTCCACTGCAACTAAAACCAGTCCATGCACTGTCACCATTAAGGTAAAGGAGGAGCAAGATGTGGCCCACTGATTTCAAACCAAAACCCATGGTCACAGCTCCATCCCTGCCTACTGCCTCGCTTGCTATGTCCCCGACATGCACTGTGTCTCCTGCCCTCCTGCCCTGCACCATCTGGCCCAAGTCTGCGAGGTAAAAAATGTTGTTTTCCAAGCAAATGCTGCAATATGCTGCAGCCTGGATTTGCCGAGAACTTGACTTTCCCAGGAGCTGGAGGTTATTGAACCTGAAGGATTGGGCCTTTCACAGGAGACTCTGTTGTTGAAAAGTTTCAGAGTAACAACCGTGTTAGTCTGTATTAGCAAAAAGAACAGGAGGACTTGTGGCACCTTAGAGACTAACCCATTTATTTGAGCATAAGTTTTCGTGAGCTACAGCTCACGAAATAGCACAGAAAGGTCTGCAGCCCAGGTTGCTGTGGGGACTGTTCCAGCTGTTGTGGACTCCAAGACCTTTTTGATGTTAGATACCAGGCCAGGCACATTCCCAGAGGCAGGCGCTGTAGGCACCCTGAGTCATTCCTGTAGGTAACACCGCACTGCTGCTTCCAGGGGCAATCTGTGTCTCTCTGGGTCATTACAGAGCTCTGCTGTAACCACCTGGGCCCTTCGGGGCTCCCCTGCACCCCACAGCACAGCACTTCTGCCTGTGCCCCCTGGCTGAGCTGCACCCTGGAGAGAGAAGAGCACAAGGAGAAACTAGAGAAGCAGAATCGGTAAGTGAAACTCCTCTGAAGTGGGGGCAGGTTTGTTCCCTCGCAGCCCCAGAACAGGCTGAGCAGAGACTAAGCAGTTAGGGCTGAGAAAAGGCTGGCAGGGCAGGAAGAGAACGTAAATATCAACTCCATTAAGCGGAGGCTCTGCAGGGAAACTGGGCTGCAGGTGAAAAGCAGAGCAGCTGCAACCAGGGGCCAGACCCCAGAGCAACAGAAAGGGAGGGGAATCCTCATGGGAGCAGGGAACCAGAAATATTACTTACAGGCATAGAAGCCCCAGGAAGGTGAACATGAGTGTGTAAAGGACCAGAGGCACCCAGCTAGGGCAATGGTGTGGATGGTTCCCATCACCCCTCCAGAAAGCTTTTGCTGGGCCACACACCAGCTGGTGAGGCCGTTCTGAACAGCTCGCATTGGGACATGCCAGCGAGAGCCAGAAACACCAGGGATGTTCCCTTACACAGCATTGGGGAAGAGGCAGGCGACACACCAAGGCCATCGCTCCAGACCAGGAGGGCTTGTATGGAGCAGCGTCCAGAGGCAGTGATGGCAGTCTCCATGGGAGAAGTCCTGTGGACTCAGCAGGGACCTGTGGAGGTGAGAGCTCTGCTCTCCAACTCGAGCAACTCCTGCCGGAGTCTGGGAAAGGCAGAAGGAAGGAGGGGAAAGAGCTGATCTGCAGTTGTGAAAACGTGGACAAGGAGAAGCAGCCCGCGGAAAGGCCTGTGCCCAGAGAGCTGCAATCAGCAGCCAGGCTCAAGCATTTACGATGTAGAAAACACAGCAAGAGACATGCCTACCAGCAAAGCCCGGGGGCATATCTACACTATAGGCACCACAGCAGCACCATGCAGCTATGCTGCCGTAGACCAGAGCTTAAATGCTTCCTGCAGCGATGGGAGGGGTTTTCCATTGATGTCGGTGGTCCACCTCCCCAAGCCGGTGGTCTCAAAGTGTCCTGTGTAGGTCTCCTGGCCTGTGTCTGCTTAGGCCATCCTATCCCAGTGAGAAGCCCCAGACCAGGCTCATGGCACTAGGTTCCATGCAGCCAGCACCACAGATTAGGCATGTAATTCAGCATCAGAATCTACAATATTTCTGGGTACCCACCGCTGGCAGCAATCGTAGGAGCCCTAGTATAGACAGGACTCCAGGGGGCACTGGGATTTTACGCACAGTGTTGTCCAGGTCTTCATAACACAGCGGTTAATATTCCAGCAGCTGCTGACACCTTCTCTCTACTACCGCTTCCTCCATTATGAACCCTAGTGTAAACCAGACCAAAAAGAAACTCCTGAAGAATGGTATGTCTACACTTGTGTGTCTACAGGTGTGACTGCAGCTTGGGTAGGGACACTTGTGCTAGCTTTAATCTAGCTCCAAAGAGAACGTGGAGAGGCAGCGGCATGCAGCGGCATGGCTTCAGAGTGGGCTCTACACACCTGCCCAGGACCTTGAGCACGTACCCGCATTGCTAGCCTGTGCTGGGGCCTGTGCCATCTCGTCTTCACTGCTATTTTTAGCCTTGCTAGCCAGATTAAAGCTAGCACGGATATGCTGCAGTCCCACCTCCAGCTGCAGGAGACACACCCAGAAAAAGAAAAAGGACTCATGGAAGAGATTGTAGAATAAAGCAGGGAAGGCAGAGAGGAGAATAACGCTGCAAAAACAAGAGGGGAGCTGAGAAGTGAAGAAGGGACCCAGGGAAAAAGAGACATAGCCAATCCCCCTGGGGAAATGGGAAAAGGCAACAGTCTATATCTGCTAAGGCTGGGAGTTTCAGAGGAGCTGAGAGAGTAAGGCACACAAAGTCAGTTTTGCAAATAGGCACCTAACTGCCTCCTCATTCTTTGCAATTCCAGCCTGCAGGAAGCCAGGAATCAAGTTATTTGATTTTTGATAATTTTTAAATGGATATTAGAGTAAACTAAAAATTTGTGCCTCCTGTTTAATACTGATCTGGTAAGTACAGGAGCAGGGACGGGCAAGAAGTCTTTATTTGTCTGAATTGAAAGCCTGGTCTCTATAAAATAAAGTTTTATATGAATTTGGACCCAGAAACACTTCTCTACAGAAGCAGGGGAAGTTAGTATCTTGTGCACACAGTATCAGTGACGAGCCAGAGCAGACAGGTTTGTAATTAATTCTAGTTATTCACAGAAACTTCATGGTAACTACCCTGTAACTCCTGTGAACAATGGTGAGACACATGATACCTGGTGATACTGCTGTATCTCCTGACAGCCATAAATGATTTCTGACACCAATGTGCCAGCAGATGTAACTGACGGCTGATTACAAGAAACACCAGGAAACAGGAGCTGAACATGGAGCACACCATTGCTCTCCCAAAGAGTGCATCCCACTCAGACTAAAGGGCCTGCTAAGCAGCTCACCACGGCTATCCCAGGGGACGGGTGTGTAGGGTTTCTGATTAGGTCAGGTCGGTGTGCATATCCCCATATCCCCTTGGAGGTGATTAGCTATGGGTGCCAGAAGCACCCACAAGAGATTTTGCTAGGGCATATTGAATTTCCAGTGGCAGTTACAACAGAGGAGAGTGAGGGTCTGGAATTGGTCCAAGCAAACACAGAGTTTCAATGAGCTGGAGGTAACAGTAATATCCGTATTACCAGGAACAGGCATATCAGTATCTCTGCTGTAGTAACGCTAATGTATGGCATGTGCACAGCACCTGTCGCCCCAGGACCTCAAAGGGGCTCACACAGAAAGCAATTAAAGGCTCTGTCCTTGCACACGGAGCCCTGTCCCCAGCTGGGAGCAGACATGGAAGGAGGGGGAGCCCTGGAGCACACCTCATGATGACAGGCTCTCCATGCACCAGACACTGCCGAGTGTGCAGTGCATACCAGCTGGAGGCGCCATTGCAACACAGCTTAGCAGAGATGCTGGCACAGGGCTTGCATGGGGAGGGCAGCCACCCTGCCCCAAGGAGCCAGGACTACAGAATCCTGCTTGAGAAACATGAAAGTCCTGTGAGCTGCTGTCGCTGTCATGGCAACGCCAGAGCGGGGATTTACCAGCCTTTGATGTGATGAGCCGTTTAAAGCGTGTCAAATGGCACTGAAGGCTGGCAGCCATGAGGATGCACCTGCCCTTCCTGCTGACAGGGGTGGTCCCCCAGAGCAGCAAATACCTACCCACAGGCAGCCCCTCCCTGCCTCCCCGAGCAGGCCCGTTGCATGGAGCACTCTGGGGCCTGCACTCCAGCGCACCCCTCGGCGGGTTAGTATGGAGCGCCCGACAAGCTGGGCTTGCAGGCCAACCTGGGTTATTGCTAAAAAATCCACCATTATGTGATTCAGAAATGACAAAATGGTGTTACTTCAAATTCACACTGCGACGGCTGCGCCGCTCCAGGGATAGGCTCCGCCAGGGCACCTGCTCCAGAGGAGTCAATGCAAGCCAAGGGGGGCGCCAGCGATGCCAGGCAGCACGTGGTGTGGACCTGCCTCTGTCTCCCATTGCAGCAGGGAGGAGGAGGAAGGATCCCAAGTGACAAACAGGCTCTGAAAGCCCCAGGAAAAGCAGGCAGTTTGATCTCCTCTCCAAAGAGCAAGATACAGCTCTACAGAGAGCCCCCGCGCTACGCAAACACCTTCAAGCTTAAAAGGCCTGCACAGCTGCTTGCCTTCAAAGCCAAATTCTCATGTAGCATTTAACTCCAGGATTCCCCAAGGCCCTGTGTGAAACCAAAGCTGTCAGCCCCAAGAAACATTAGCAGACATTGATCCATGAACCACCCTCACCCCTCCCCACTCTAACATGCTGGGTTAGGCTGGGATGATCCATACAGCCTGTGACAGAGGGGCAAGGAGGGGCAATCATTTATTTATTTCAATTTTAAAAATATTCCTAAGCAAGATCCTTATTCTAAATGCAGCCAAAATTAACTTTAAAATATGAGCCACGGAAACCAGAAATGGAGCAAGAGAAAACTCACATATACTAACCTCTGCCATATCTATCGCTGCATTCATCCACACAGCCTAAAGACTCAGCCCTCTTACAAAGCACAGGCTAAGGATCATTTACCCCGTGCTTGAACTAAAGCAGCCACCTCTGGACTAAGAAGAAATAGCCTTCAAACATCCCACAGAAACACCACAGAGAAATTCAATAAACCAGTCTCCAGTGAAAACTCCAGAGGGAATGAAGGAGGCAGAATAGAATTACCTGGGGTGGAGTTTGACCAAAGCAGCAGAGTTAAAAGGGGAAAGCACCACAGGAGCTCTGATAACCCCACTGGGCAGGGCTTTGGTTTCAAAGCTCATCCACACAGCCACAAATCACATTTTAAGCCAAACCCTTTGACCGTGTCTTTTAATGTTTCTGAATAGGAAGGTAACGTTGCCCTTTAACTGAGGACAGGGAAGGGACTGAGCATCCTTATTATGCAATAAAGGCTGTGGGTGTTTATACCTGCAAATAGAATTAACTTACCAATCGAACCCAGTCACTCAACCTTTGCGTTCCTTTGAATTCCTTTTAAAGGAAAAGGGGAAGCCAATCGCTCAGCCCAGCAACCTGGCAGCTCAGGGAAGGGACGCGACGCACATCTCACTAGGACACTCACACTGAGAAGCGGAGGGGGAAATACACAAGTTTAGTTACTACTGGCATTACTGAGCCTTCTGCTGACTGTGCTTCATGCTTTGGAACAAGATACTCTTGGTAATGCTTCTGTGAAGGAAAGGAGACTGAGAGCTTGTCGATGCCCACAGCGCTGCCGTGGCACAGCTTCACCGGTGCAACAGCAGCACTTACCGAAGATGCCACCAACGCCGGTGGGAGACAACGTAGGTACGCCGCCTCCCCGAGAGGCAGTAGCTATGTTGATGGGAGCAGCCCTCTGTTGACAGAACTCTCTCTGCAGCAGGGATTGGGTCAGTAGAACTATGTCGCTGAGCAACGCTGCTATCCCTACATAAGTTGGTAGTGGAGACCGAACCTGGGTCTCCTGCTGCTTTGTCATAGGGTTTAGAATCAGAACAGTAGCTAACATCTTGCAGTTTGCAGACACAGCTCTTCAGTTACCACAGAATTAATTTCCCAACTGTTTGATTTGGTTTGCCGTCAAGGTTTAATGAATACATAGGTTATGGCTGGACAGACAATCTTGCTTCTCCAATGTGTAACGTTAGCAGCTTGTGTGAAATATACTAAGTGAACAGTGAACCTTCGATCAAGCCATAATCTGAGCACACTTATAGGGAGAGTTTTATACATCCGGGGCTCCTGCAGACACTTCAAACATTTTAATGTATTCAACATTTTGCTCATTCCTAAATGATACCAGTTATGAGGATCTGAGCCCTTCCATTCAGCACCTGCTCCACGGTTAAAATATGTGCATGTGCTCAGTGTTGATTTCCCTTCCTTTAATTTCTTCCCCTTACCTAGTGATGGCCCTTAGGATAAACCTAAATAATTCCTATCCCTCTTCTCTACACCGTTCAACACACAGCCTCTATAAATACACACATCAGATGCATATACACGAGTGTATAGTTTCCACAGCCTCCACAAACACACACGTTTATATATACACATTTTGGAAGTAGGCTCCTAAAGCCATACTTAGGCACGAACCAAACTGCTCTAAAGCTCAGCACTGACCCAGCAGCTCCCATTGACATCAGTGGTTTTCGTATCTCCTGTATCCATGTTTTCATTTAAGCATAAACATGCCAGATGGATATGTTTTGGGAATTTTTGTTTCCCTTGTAATCACTAAGCAAACAGAATTCTATCCTAATAACCCTCTGCTGGCTAGGAGTGGTGCCTCGCAGGAAGCAGCTGCTGGCTAGAAAGGGGCAGGGAGTTAATGGCAGTGGCTGTAGCTATAAGCAAGAGGACAAAAAGCACATTACCTGCTTCAGGCTTCTCTCATGTCTGCACAAGAGCATTAAATCGAAAACTCAGGAAGGAGCCCCAAAGCTCTCTCCTGCACCAGCTATCCCCCTTTTTCCCTGTATGCTCTATCAGGAGTGGCCTAGTTTAACAAACTATAGACCTATGCCTTAGTGCAGGGCACCCAAACTTTGCCCAACCCAGGGCAACATCATACATTTGTTGACATCCCACAACCTGCACAGAATTTCCAGATTGCATCTAACTACCATGGAAACACCGCTGAGGTTCAGGGAGATTACAGCTCCATCCCAGCACACAATGCTCCTTGCTGAGCTAGAGACCCAGCCCTGCCAGATGACGAGGTCCTTCGCTGACTTCCATGAGAACGCTCAGTGCCTCCCATGAGGCATTGGGCACTTTTCAGGCTCAGGCACTGACCCCATCAGTGTCATATACAGAGAGCAGTGCACCACACGCGGCCTACTCTGCCTGGAACTCCTGGCCCAGGGCCTGCTGCAAAACTCCCATTGATCTCACCCTTCTTTCTGCACACTCGACAGTGCACAGACTGCTGGGAGCAGCATGAAACACGTGTGGAACCAGGCAGCTGCCACCCCCAGGTGGCAAGAGGAGAGCGAGTCTGCTCCAAAGGAACGTGCACTGCACATATTTGGTGCCTCCATGCCAATTACACTGGCAGTTTCTGAGCACTCCACAGCTCCGGCTGCTTCCTGCCCTCAGACTGGAATCACCCAGGTCTGAACTCCGGTGCTTGGAGAAATGCTAGATTGTGGCTGCCCAGAGCAGGACTCTGCTTTGACCAAGATTCCATCTCTCTGGTTCACTTGCTTAAGCTTCCCTGCCCTGTTCTCTTTTAGAGGTAGGTTATTTTGCTGTCATGGCTGCTGCTCAGGCTAGCTTGTCCCTTCAGCTCCTGTCCAGTCCTCTCTCTCCAGGATGCTATCTCAAGGTGAGTGTCGTGCTAGCAAACGACACCAAGGATCCTCCCTGAAGTCCTCTCTTACCCAAAGCGCAGGTAGCAGCCCAGGGAGTGGCAGAATGAGTTCCTCACTCTGCCCCCTGTGCTGCTGACATAAGATCCCTTGGCAGGCGCTGGTCGAAAGATGGTGAGAACACCTGCCACCATGCTGCCTTGCTAACAGCACTGGCTGGGGGGAATCCTTGTTCATTCCATGTTCCAGCAATGAAAAAAAAGCAGGTAACCATATTAAAGTCAAACATCTTGGCAATAAGGAGGGTTGCTCCCTTGCTTACATGCCTTTGAAACTGCCCTTCCCTATCAAATCACCGCTGTCTTGAAGGCACGGGTTGGTACATTTGAGAAGCATACTCTGGCTGTTCATGGGGATAAGTCCCAGGTGAATCTGGGTACCAGTGCCCGGCAGGCATTTTACACCTTCCCGCATCCTGTGATACTGCAGCTGCTCCTACTGCAATCTCAGTGCTGCAGAAGTCTGAAAGTGGTGGCAACAACCTGTATGTTCCACCAGCACACACAGAAAACAGCTCCGTCTGTTGACCACTGTGTTGTTGCTTTATGGGAATGTTGTGTTATGTGCCAGCCTGGAGAGGAGTCCAGTCAGCTTGTGGAGAAAGCAGCCACGCCAGGCATCAGTGAGAAGTTATGGCTTGAACCAGCAAGCCAGTGTCACCGCTGGCAGGACTGAGCCTATTAGGAAGAATCTGAAAGACTTGCTTAGGGGATTACGGACCATGGGCCAAATCCAGCCCTGATACAGGCAGCACAACTCCTACTTATTCTCTTGGGCCACTTACTCCAGAGCTGCATTAAGCCCCACGTCAAAGAAGCTAACACAGAGACAACTCAGTACCGAAGGCTGGGAAGCAGAGCACAGTCCTAGCCAATATCTCTACTGGATCTAAGCAAAGGCCTGCTTCCATTGGGTATTTGTGCTACCCCTCATCAGCTACACAGGATGCCCTTCCAGCATCAGCAGCACGGAAAGGCAGGAGCTCAGACTAGTGCTTGCTGCAGCTCCTGTTCCGCCAGGATGCCCTCTAGGGAACCAGGAGAGTTCCCAGTCTCTGTGGCCAGTGAAGCATCTGGCCTACATGTGGCAATTAGTGCCAGTGGTTTGTGTGCTGGTGCCGTGGTCACTGGCACGAGGCAGGAGAGGGGATTCTTGTCTGTGCTACAGCCTACATGGAGCCCCTCTTCCTTGTGGTCTGGCAGGTTGGGCACTGACGCCGCGGTTCACTGACTTATTTCTCTTTAACACATTCCCATCTGTAAGAACTTGCACCATGACTTTAACAGGCTTCATAGCCATCTAAACTCTGCAGCCCACCCATGCAGCCCCAAACTTACCTATCCACTATAGAAAACGTTCCTCTAATCCATTTCCCTGCGAGGGAAAGCCTCGGAAGATGAGCCTTGCAAAAGGGACTGATGGTCAGAAAGCCTAGCTCTGTCACAGCATGGGAGCTTTCTCTAGAGTGGCACCCTGCCATTGGTCCCACCCAGTTAAACTGGAATACTTTGCCTTACCATGAGGTTAATCAGGCAGAGACAAGAATGAGCAGAATGGGAGAAACTGAATGACAGAGTTCTGCAAGCTCAGCTAAGGATACTGTTCAAGTTTTGCACCCCAACTAAACCCATGGAACTCACTGCAGAAGGATATTACTGAGGCAAATAGTACAGCATGAACCTAGAAAGGGCTTAGATGTGTATAAGCACAAGACTCTGCAGTGCCCTTAGCCTGAATACAACCAGAGCTCTCAGTCAGCAGGCTGCAGGCACCACTGATCCCCAGCAAGGCTGAGAAAGGACACTCCCCATACACAGATAAATAGATGGGTTATAGGGTTTCCCTGCTCTCTTCTGAAGCACCTCACAAAAACTACTGATAGAAGCATGACATAGCCCAAGCTGGCCCATTAGTCTGCCCCATCATTGTGATCCCCATGTCAGATCTGCAAGAGGAAGCGCATCTCAGTTGTAGGAATTTGCCTCTTGTTGGAACCTGTTCTCACTGTCTTAGTCTGGTAGCAAGTTGTGTTTCTAAACATCATTTCCCCCAACCAGTTTAGTCTTTCTCAGGTGTCCAAAAGGCTAGTCATTTCCGAGACTTTGGAACTTGAGTAATTCAGAAACAGCTTCATTTTACACGCTGTTGTAAAGGACAACAGGACCAAATGGGAACTAGCGCATGTTCAGGGCTCTGCATTTTAAATGTCTGTGTGATGCTGGCAGAGCAGGGGCCAGCTCCTGACAAGGTCCCTAGGCCTTACTTAACACTGTCACATGCATAGCTGGAAGCCAGTGTGACTCACGTGTGTGTTAGTATTGTTAAAATAGTCAGAGTTAGAGAGATGTGTTCAGTGTTTGGCCTTTAGGAAATCTTTGTGAGTTGCTGCAGGCATCAATACACTTATAATCTCTGTGCCCCATGTGATAAGGTAATGTTTAAGTGTTTGCAATGAAACTCTCTCCCCACAGTCAGGAGAGAAGCATTGCCAAGTGTGGAATCCTAGTTTACCACAAGAGGTGCCATTTCCTGCCCAACAAAAGAAGGCCTATAGACTCCAGACAAACCATTGTGGAACATAAGTGGACAGAAGACTTTGTTGATTGTTTTCCCCACACCCCTGAAGAGGGGATGTGCACAAATGCTCGTCCCTTCATAGCTTGAACTCTGGGGGAAGGGAATAAAAATTCCTGTCAAGAAGAAATTGTCATCACTATGCTGCTTGGAATTTGAAGAGGGAAATATTTCTAAGCATAAGCAAGGGATCTCCAGCTGCTTAGCTTAGGGACATATACAGCTTGGACATATATAGCTAAGGACATATACAGCTTGCTCATTACAGCAGCTTCAGTTGTCATTTAGAACCTTAGACTGTTACTCACTGGTGTGTGTATGTTTACCTGCTTTAACCTTAAAAATAACTCGTTTCCTTTTCTTAGTTAGTGAATCTTTAGTTAGTTTATTACAGGATTGGCTACAAACACTGTCTTTGGTGTGTGATCTGAAGTGCAACTGACCTGGGGTAAGTGACTAGTCCTTTGGACTGGGAGTTACCCGAACAGCACTGTGATTTTTGGTGTAAGTGACCATCTGTCACAAAGGCAAGCTCACCCTGGTGGAAAGACAGACTGGCGTGCCCAAGAGGCCTGTCTGTAACGCCATGTTAAGGCTGTTTTCTAGTGCTTGAGGAGTTCATGCTTGACACTTGGCTGGTGAAATCTAATTAAAGAACAACAGCCAGTTAGGAGTTTGTGCCCTGGTTTGTAACAGTCTGTCCTGAGATTGGCACCCATGTGCGTGAAGCATTCCAGACAGCCTGGCAAGCTGAGTCAGTCAAGTTTTATATTTGGCTACAGAAGCCCCCCAATAACGTATTTCTATGCAAACACCAATATTGCCACGAGAACAGGCCATGCTGCAGAGCAATAGGCTGCCTGTTCCAGTAGCATGGCCAAGGGTTAGCTCGGAAAGCGATAACACAGTCATTCCAAGAGTGCCTCGCTAGGGCTTTACCTGACCGTTCAGAAGGAGCCAGCATCATCTCGCAGGTGAATAAAACACTTTAAAAACTGTCCAGCGCCCACTGCGTTAGCACAATGGACTCCAAGGGCTCCATCCTACCAGGCAAATAACAAGACTCAGAGCCACACACTAGCAAGGGGAGGACCCAGTAAGCCTCATGAACCACCAATCCTCCTTCCCCCTTCTTCCCCCTCCCAGCACAGCACCCTGGCTCAAGGCCATCACTGGACAGACTGCAGCACTTCCGAAGAAGGACGGCTTGCTGCAGGCTGTTTGTTTTAAATGGCAATGCATGTGGGCTCAGACTATTATCCTCAATTATTATCCTCAATCAGCAGAACCCTCCAGGTCCGCCTCTTCTAGGCCAAGATGTCAGGAGACCTTGTGTGGTGACAGGAGGTGTCAGCCAGCTAGGGAGAACCACAGGGCCTGTGTGTCTACACAGCTTCCCTGAAATGAGAATGAAGAGGGGACCCCACCCTAGTGAATCACCCACATAGCTGGCCATGCCTGGGGCCACATCCCATGGAAGAACACACTGAATCCAGGCATCTGTTCGGCTGGGCTGAAGCCCTCAAATACCATGGAACTCCCAAATACTATGGGATAAATGTGGTATAAGAACCTAGAGATACTAATCACAAACCTCTCTGATGTCCAGAGCCTTTAGTGACACATGTGCATGGCAGAGGGAAGCTGTGCTGCCTCCCAGCATGTACGTCACACAAAGTTCTTAGGGAAGGACAATATATTTTCTTTATAGATCTCCACCATGTCCTTAGCTCACCCCACCATGCCTGCCGACAGATTTGCACTGGGATTTATCCTATTCTTCATTGCTTGTTCTAATCTGCAGGTGCTGAGAAAGATGCAGTGTGCTCCTACGCAGACGTGGCTGCATGAAAGAAATAAAATGATCCCTGGATACACAAATTATCTGAAAAACACTTCAGGGTCCCATTCTTCTGGATGAGAGGCACTGAACAGATGCAAGATTATAATAGTACTAAGAAATATTGTAGGAACCACAGAGCAGTGGGCAACCTAACACAGCCCATACAGCAATACGCAAACACAGGAGGTTTCAGCCTTCTGCACTCTGCATTTCCTGGCTAGCATGTGCGTGCAACCCCTCCCCCAGGTCCTGTGCAAGGCCTGTCACCACACTGCAGCAAAGGACAGTAACCTGCATGCCCACTCACTGCCTTGCTGCAGTACCTTTCTGCTGAAACAGAAGCCTTTTCAATGACCCGGACACACGATCACTCTCTCTCCCCCCCATCTCTCTGTATAAATATAGAAACCTTGGCTGTTGTCTAAAGGCTCCCCTGCTGCTATGTTCTTTCCCTCCACCTCCCCAGACTCTTTGCTCAATACCTGGTGTTTTGGTTCTACTGTCGATTGTGTTTCACTAACAATCCCAGGAACTGGACTGTTTGGAAACCCCAGATTTAATAGGCAGTTCCCCTATTCTCCCAGTCTCTGCACAGGCAGAGACAATGAGATTTATAGGTCTTGTGGGCATATTTCTGCCACTCAGCAAAATCCACCAGCATCCTGGCCCCTGAATGGAAAGGGACTTAGAATTCTGCTGCTCCCAGCTGCATTATGTCTGAAAATGCTATGTGGCTTAGCGTCGGAAAGGGAGCGCGAATCTGCACAATGTTCTGGAGCTTTGTGCAGTCCCATTATACTGAGGTGTTTGTCAGCCCCCAGGATGCCGTGAGCTCCATGGCGAGAATTGAAGTGCTGCAGCTCTGTGCCCACATGAGCTTCTCACATCAATGATCTTACCCAGGGCAGGACGTTATCAGGGTCTTGTCAAGAGCTGCAGGCAAGGGCTGCTGCCTAGATGGAAGTGGGGCAGCGAGCCCAGAAGCCTGTCTAATAACTGACCCATTCCTGCACCAAGCTCCCTGTGGGGCTCCAGGCTGGCAGAGCGGGTCGGTTTCTGAAGAACCTTGACATACTTAGGCAATTAAACCAAAGTAGCATAATTCAAACAAAACTTCTAATTTTAGCATTCTGTAAATGCTTCCTCTGAGCTGTACTCTGGCTGCCATGCCTCTGCAGCAGCAGCCGTGACCTGCAGGCAGCTTTCTACAGCAAACACAGATCCCTGCACATGCACACATGGGTCCTTCAGAGCACAGCATGTCCCTTTGTCCCCCTTGCAGCATGAGACACCAGGGTCTGTGGGTAGGGCTGGGCTGGTATCCTAGCCCTGCTGATTGGAGTGCAGGATAAGGGCAAGCACCTGGCTGGGATGGGTGCGGCCCATGGACCGGGAATTACTCCGCAATCAGATTCCTGAACTCTGCAAGGTTTTAGACATTTTCCCCCTCGCTGTCCAATCCCCTCATCTCCGGCAGGCTCACCAGGCGCATACTGGAGCCCATTATTACCTGAATAATTTAACAGCCTGCATAGCAGCAATGCAGATTGGCATCACTACCCCTCCTTGGGCCCCCTCCTCCCAAACACTGGCTAAGTCCCACAGGGTGGGGGTCAGGTGTGAGCCAACATCCCTCCCAGTCAGACACCTATTTTCTGCTCAGGTTTTACCTACTAGCTGGTTCCTCTCTCTCCTCCAGCCCCCCATGCAATCCTGTGCACTCTGGCTCACTTCCGACTGGAAATGTCAGGAAAGGACAACGGAGCAGGCTCCTAGTCCTTTCATAGAATCCTAGAATATCAGGGTTGGAAGGGACCTCAGGAGGTCATCTAGTCCAACCCCCTGCTCAAAGCAGTCCTTTACTGCTCTCAAATGCTTGGCGAGTGAAGCACGGGACAAGCTGCTCTCCACTTAGAACAGACCTCAGAATTTGCAGACAACTGGTTACAAGGAAAGAGACTGCGCTCCTAAGTAAAACACAGCCATTACACATGTAGTTTGCATTGTGAGAGCGGTGATGGCTCTAACGGGCACTTCCCAGGCACCACCCACGCTGTGAAGAGCAGGGCAAGGATGGAGGAGAAAGCAGGCAAACAGCAGTGAGGTTTTGTTACTACATAATTGTCCAGAAGCTGTGTTAATCTTCTGAACAAACGGAGTCTCTGAAAGAGGCCAGTGTCCCATGCACAACGCAATACTCACAGCACCAAGCATGGGTCCTGAATACCTACGAGCCTCCTTAACCAAAACGGCTGCCGAGGAGGACCGAGCATGGTCTAGTTTCTACACTGCTCTCCCATCCTGCACACACTGATGCCATCCCGTTCTTGGCCATCCATCCCCCACCCCCCATACTTAATGCAGTCACTGGATATAATACAGACCTTGGGAGCCCAGATGCTTCCATTATAACCAGCATTGCAGCCTAATGAAATGGCCAGAGGGTGACTGTGAACAGCAGTGTGTGAAATCAGAAAAACAGTTTAGTTGAGGGTGAGTTTGAATGAGTCTCCTCCTGCAAGTCCTGCATCTCAGAGACAGAGCTGGAGACCAGCTGGCTTGGGGGGGCAGGGACCCTTTATAGGCCCCAGCCTGCAGTGGAAGGTAATAAAACTGAGCACCGGTGCTAGCTTTACTCCTGACAGCGTCTTCATTTGTACAGGACTCGGCAGATAAACTGCATCACAGCAAGTCCTCATTCCCCACAGAACACAGAGCCCCTTCACTCCCCAGCCCAGCCTGAAACGCAGACTGCATATTTATTGAGCCTCCCCAGTCAGAGGGGCTGACCCTTCCTGCTGTGCACCAGCCTGTGTCATCCTCAGGAATCCCGATGGGACTCGCTTCACCCAGAAGTGTGAGAGAGCAGCCTGGAGTGTTACCATCACCTTGCATTACTCCTTTGCATGCCTGTCCATCTGAGAAAAGGGCTTGCTTCTCCCCGCAACCCCTCCACCTCTGCATAGCAGCAAGCTCATCCCGCTGCAGCACACACACACACGCACTACGGCTCGCCTCCCCTCACCCCGTTCACCAACACTCCGTGGCTGAAGCCACGGTCAGTCACCTGCAGCCCAGCGCTCACTCCTCCAGGGACTGCGTGATGCTAGCAGCAGTTGCACTGCTTGGTGCTGGTGCTCACACCTAGGTTAGCCAGAAATTATTAAGGATTTCTTAACACAGCCCCTTAGTTTGCAAAGTCCTTTTGAGAATCCAGCTAATGCCTGGGCTCTATCCAAGCTTACACATGACCTTATTCCGCACACAGTCTGAGCAGGATCTGGTCTGGCAGGTTTTGGACTCTGTGCTAGTGAGTGCCACATCTCCCCCAACCCCACCTCTCCACAGGAGCATCGTGGCAGACACCTCATCCTGCCCTCAGAGGTTACCAGGCGCCTCTGTGATACAGAGCTTGCCACATCCCCAACACTCATCACGTCGCACTCACACAGAGCTCAAACCGGGAGCCTTTCTGGGAATGCACCGAGCCCAGAGCACCCAGCTCAATCCCCTCCTCGCATCACACTAGCAGGTGCCCATCACAGAACTATCCCTTTTTCAAGCCACGCCCTGAGCCTGGCCTGTGCCCAGCACCTCCCAGGCCCATGCCGTGCTCTCACTGGGGCTGTCTCAAGAAGCAGCCCCCAGCCCTGCCCTTCCTGGGGCAGCCAGCTGGTCCCATTCCCCTTCCTGCTTGCTTTCAGCAGCCAGGCTGCTCTTAAGTGCATGCCAGGAAGGCCTCAACCTCAGCTGCAGGCACATGCTGCTCCCTGTGCCAAAGGAGGCAGCCAAACCCAACAGCCAAGGTAGAGAGAACCAGCAAATGGAAGGCGAAGTGCTGGGCCTTGGTGCAGGCAGGGGTCTCTTTCCAGCAGCCCTGGACCCACTATCCTCTCCAGCACCTTATCTTCCTGGGTGCTTGCTAGTTTCTAATTCCTAAGGAGACAAGGACCATAGCCCTTATTCTTGTATGTGCTGCCAGCAGAACAATCAAGGGAGCTGTGCTGCTCCCCAAGTGGGACTCACTTTCCTCCAGCGATGGAGGCAGAAGCTGCTTAATTCACCAGGTAACCAAGAGCAGACCTTCCACTGGGTCTTTGTCTGGAGCATCTGCAGCTGAGCAACCACACAGTAGTGAGTGAATGCCATCGGTGCCCCAGAGTGGCTGAATACTAAGCCGCATCCGCTCCCTCCTCACGCTGCTGCTTATCTCACTTGGCTCCTGCTCGCCTAGGCTTGGATCACGGCATGTGCCTTGCTTTGCCCCCCAGCACTGTAGTTTAAACCCTTTAAAAGGAAATGCTACTTAAAACAAACCCACGACTCTTGCAGTTACCTGCCAGGACTGGAACATTCACCCTGCTGCAGGCGACTGGCCTCACTAGAACCTGCAGCACAAAGACACCTTGACCTGTTTGGGACACATCGCGCCACGGCACTGCACAGGAAGAGCAAAGTCTAGTGCCTCCTGGGCATCAGCTGCTCCCAGGCGGAGAAATACAGAGCCCTGAGCACAGGTCTTGGCAGGAAAAAGCCTTTTCACAGCAACTGTCAGAGAAGGAAGGCTGAAGCAAAAAGTAAATATCCAGCCAGTCGGTTACTTCCACCATCCACAAAGCCAGGTTAGGGAACAATGGCTCCTTCATTCACTGGCTGCCACAGGGCTTCTTGCACTGTCCTTTAATGCCTCCACTACGGACAAGAGTGAGGAAACTGGGAAGACGGGCCGCTGTTTGGATCCAGCCTGGCAGCTCCTGTTCATTTCAGAAACACACGGCCCTCGTCAAACCTCCAACCCCGGCAGCAGCCAGAGACTGGCCCCAGGTGATGCTCAGTCCACTCAGGCTTGCAGAGCCTGGGGCAGGTTGTCCTTCCTGGTTTCCCGCTCAGAGTCAGGCTGATTGTTCTCCTATGGGGCCAGGCATGGTGGAGTTTGACTGGCAGCTGGACAGAGGGGAAGGGCAGGGAGGGAGGAAACAGGAGAAAGTGTAAGAAGTTCAGTTCTTTGGACTATTCGCTGTGCATGTCGGTCTTGTCTACCTGCAAGTGGCGGGGCACATCCTGTCCTCTGTGCTGGTACAGCACCTAGCACATGGGGGCTTGCAATACAACAAATGACAACAATACCACTACACTCCAGTCTGCCCTCCTGAGTGCCTTCTGCTTCGGGTGGGGCATTTCGCAGAGAACGGAAAATCTCTCCTACCTCTCCAGTGCATAAGCAGAGGTAAAAGCCAGAATTGGCATCTGTCCTCACAGCCGCCACCCAGCTGCAGTTCACAAGAGCCCTTGTGCATGGAGGGAGCATTGTGGTTTTGCAGAGCCAGGCACAGGGACTCCAGGGCTGGGACCCAGTCTGAGCCCCGGCTCTGCACTGCGGGGAGTGCTCCTGAATAGTACGTTTGTTGTGTGGTGGCGGTGGGGGTTGCTGGCAGGAACCCCAGTGCCCTGGCACCCGCACTGCTACATTATCAGATCAGAGAGGCCTCTCCTGACCTCACCTGCCTCACCATCTGCAGCATTTGATGGTGTCCCATTGGTGCCAGCCCAGAGCTAGTGCAGGAAGGAGTTTAGCCGATGGGAGATCTGAAGATCTCAGCCATGGCCCCCATGGCAGGAGCAGAGGAGAAGGAAGCAAAGCAGCTGCACTCTCTGAAACACACCAGGGAATGCAGCCCCGCTAACCATCACAGCCCCACACATGGCATCAGCACCAGGTGCTTGCGAATAAGATCTCCTCCATGGCAGGATCCGCTGCCACTGGGCGCAAGAACCCAGCCCAGGGGCTGTCTTCACTAGGCCCAACATCCACTGAGGGACACGTAAACTGTCGAAGGCCCAGCCGCACTCTGGGACAGCAGGGTGTGTTCTGAGCAGGCTGCAGCCCCAACTCAGTCATTCCCTCTGGCTTCAGCCACTGCAGCTGCTTCCTCCACATCCTTCTCTGCCCCAGCACACGCTGACTGCCCTGGGAGATGTCAATCCAGGCACACACAGGAACAGGTTCAATGTCATTTTATTGGCAGAGCTCCAGCTACCAGCTTCACGCTCCAGCAACTCGTGCACTCACCAAGTGATCCTGTCGGGGTGTCTGGCTTCTCCTGTTACAGCTATAGGATGGCCAGAAAGGACAACCCCGCCCACCCATGCAGCTTCTTACATATGCAAAGAATGAGCACCTCTCTGCCTCCCCCTTGGCCTCACAGCTCTCAACTACTGCCTGCACCCCTGGCGTCACCTCAACTTACCTCTCACACCTCAGACTGGAGTCTTCACTCACCGTTTGACCTCAGGAGGCTTTAACAGAGGTACTACACATGAGGAAAACCATCAGCCCAGTCTCTCTCCCCTCTGCCCCTTTCACGTCATTTGTCGAAGATGGGGCTCTGTTGCTTCCTAGAGTCTCATCCTTGGTTATGGAAGAGGCTTCTCCTGCCACATGGAACAGATTATCTCTATCTCTGCGATTTCAGATCCCAGCTGACAATCTCTGATCCCCCTTATCTGCTGCGTCCCTCTTTGTTTCTCCTGCTGCGATTTCTTCCAGGTTGTAACTGCATCAGCCACCTCTTGAAAGCATTTATTGCTGCAGCCTGCACGAAGGACATGACACAGAATATGGGGGCCAGCATAGCATGTGCTTAGAATGCGGCCGCAGGCCCCCAAGCTGCACTGCTTGTATCCTGGAAGCAGAAAAGTAGGAGCGTGGGTTCCGCAGATTTTTGTGCAGTGAGCTTCTTTTGAGGCTTTATTAGTAATACCTTGACCTTTGCATGGAGAGCCGCACGGAGACCCAGTTGGGCTGGGGGCTGTACAAATCCATGGGCACTGAAGAATTTACCATCTAAGTAGATAAGACAAAGAGCAGGAGGAGAAAAAGAGGCAGAGAGGAGAAGTGACTGGCTCAAGGTCACACAGCAGGTTAGTGGCCAATGTAGGAACAGAACCCAGGGCAATGTCCTATCCACTGGCCCATACTGCTTCCCTTTATGTTCTAAGGGTGGTGTATGTCTCTCCCTTTGCCAGCGATTCCTGGGAATTGCCCATTTCAAAACAGGTGGAAGAGTCTCAGATACCAAGGAGGAATTGTTTGTGTTAACTATCAACTCCTCGCTAACTGGGGGCAAACTTGAAAGCAAACGGGAGAGACAGGGCTTAGGGAATTGCAGGTACAGGATCTTAAATAGAAACTAGGCCAAGCGGGGCAAAATGCAGCCAGATGTTACTGAAGTTCCACAGACTTCAAGAGAGCTGTGAGTGCTCAGCACCTCTAAAAAGCGGTCCACTTAGTTAGGGGCCTAGTTTTAGGCACCCACATTTTTAATGACATGTTTCAGAGTAACAGCCGTGTTAGTCTGTATTCGCAAAAAGAAAAGGAGTACTTGTGGCACCTTAGAGACTAACCAATTTATTTGAGCATAAGCTTTCGTGAGCTACAGCTCACTTCACTGTAGCTCATGACTGCGAATACAGACTAACACGGCTGTTACTCTGAAACTTGCTCAGGAGAATATTTTATGCCTGGTACCAGAGTGTATGCAGGATACTGGCCAGTAATGGCTAACCTAATCTTTGTTTCCCACTTTAAGAAAAAAAATTGAGTCAGTTCCACATTCAGAGAGATTTCAGAATCCCGTCGGCACCCTCTGCTTGACCTTAGTAACCTAGTTGAACACTTACTGTTACTTGACTGGTAACGAAAGGCTCATGTGGGTGACCTGGGAGTCAAAGGGGATCGCTCTTAAATATTGTGATTAAAACAATAATATTTTCTTTGATCTTGTACATTTTATGTCGACACTTCAAACAGAATTTTTGTCTCTGAGGATGTCATTTCTTTTTCTAGCTATATTTTCTGTGGTTACTGAGCAGAAAGTCATCTTTGAAACATGTTTGCAGCACTAAATTCTCTGTAGACTTTATTTTAACATAGTAAGGGGAATAGATGTGATAACATGTTAACTTCAACCAAACAAAAATTCACTCTGAACATACTGGGTGAATGAAGAAGGTCTTTTACGGTCACCTCCCAACAGCTAATAATGGAGATCATTTAAATATTGATAAAGATTCTCTGGGAAATTCTGTTATTCCTGATTTCTCTTAGTACAGGGGTTTTCTGCATGTTATTGGCACTGCTGCCCTTACTTTGAAGGTCTATGATTATTATTTATTTTAGATCACTCAGAAGGGCACCAGGTGCTTCACGGAAACTGCATCAAAGGCAGGTTCCTGCCCCAAGGAGCTTACAGGCCCAGCAGCACAATTACTCTCCGTCTTCAGACAAAGCCGCTTCTTTTTGCTCTTTGGATTGAGCCCTCGGCTCCCTCCCCACAGCAATATGGGACTCTGGTGTCAGCAGCATCCGGAACTTTTAACGGGGGAGAACAATTTGTTAAAAATATAAATGGAATATTTTAAAAACGAGTCTCAGTTCAAGAAACCCAGAACCATTTATCCATCAGCATGAGGTGCAGGCGTGGCTGGCCCTCTGTCTCCCTGTCGTGTGTTTGATCGCATCACAGCTCATTCACAGAGACACACATTAGATAAAGGGCTGACATGCACATCTGGGTCCCAATCTGATTGGAAGAGTTAGTGCAGAGTCATATTACATCATTTGTACCTTTTTACGCACCTAGTTTGCTGAGCACCACATCACCTCTGGGGTGCCCTTGAAAAGGGGGCCCGCTCCATTCGTTCTCTTTTTGACATACAGCCACAATAACAAGCCTGCCTGATAACAGTCTGTCGGTACTACGGGTATGGGCTGAACCCACAGATACCAGACTCTGACTCACCAACCATCCCAAAACATTACATTGATTCCACTCTTACAAATGGGTGATTTAAAACAGGCTGCATTTGGGTCATGAGCCATTTCCCATGAGTCACTAGCAGAGGCAGGAGATCTACAAGAGCTATCCCATACTTCTTAAATGCCGTGGTGATTTCATATTTAGAGCTGTTTACCTCTCACGGCATCTCTCCCCGCTGGGCACAGTAAAAATGCAATGAAGGAAAGGGGTCTTTCTATTCACCCCTGTCACGGTCCACGCAGAATCCTTGAAAACACCTGTAGAACCGAGTGAGTAGCTGGGAACACAAATCTGCCTGTTAACCCCTTGCCCCATGGCAATCGCCACCCAAATACAGAGAACGCCCACAGGACCCAGCCACCAGGATCTGACAGACATTTATCTCGATATTCCAGCCCTCCCCATGAGTTTTACAAATACAGAATTGTCGGAAATCTGGATCTGGGGTACGACAGGAGCAGTAGAAAGCTGTCCCAGACAGCCTGATTAATCCGTGCTTGGTGACTTCTCCAATGGAGATTAATTGATTTTATTATTTAATTGGTACCTTCCCTTGCTCACAGTCTCTCTGTGTCACACCTGTCTGTCAGCAAACCCGGCAGAAAAGCCACTGGCACTTTGGCTGGACATCAACATGTCTAGTGGTTCAACACGTCAGCTAAATGTGTGAATGGAACACGCTGCTTGGAAACCCAGCTCCCAGGGCCATACTCAGACTCCCAGGAAGATACCAACCTAAATCCCAAGTCACCAGCTCTGGAATCACCCTCTCAGAGCAGCCCAGCTGTTTAGCAGACAGCTCAGCTAAAACCTCTGCTCAGTGCACAGCTGTGGTCAGGCTGTATATAGAATGGGACAGAAAATAATAGTGAGAATGTTAGAATGCCATTGTATAAATCCCTGGTACACCCTCTGCAGGCATCACGTGCTCAGAAATGGTCACCCTAACTCCAAAAGGATGTGGAGAGAAGGGCGGGGGGGGAGGGAATCCAGGCGGGGTGATAACATTTTTAGAGTTCTGGAGAGACTTCGGTATGAGAAGAAATTGAAAAAATTGGTGGGACTTTTGAGGAGATGAATAAGGGGGTGACACAAGAGAGGTACCCAAAATGATGAATGGGATAGAACAGGTCAGTTGGGCACGCCTATTCACCCTCTCTCATAATACGAAAAGCAAGGAGATAGACAATGAAACTGAGAAGAAACAAACGTACTGAGAAAAGGAAAAGCTTTTTTCAGACAATGCACGATTGACTTGTGGAACTCATTGCCACTGGATATCAGGGAGGCCAAGAACTTAGCAGGATTCAAACAGGATTAGACACTCATATGGCTAATGAAAATATTCACCAATACATCAGAGAAGGTAAAGAAATTCTAAAGGATTTAAAACCCTCCTGGCTCCAGAGCTTAAAGCAACCTCTGACAGGGGCTAGGAAGAAACTTCTTCATGGGACATCTGCACCTTCCTCTGAAGTATCAGATGCTGGCCGCTGTCAGAACAAGATACTGAAATAGACAAACCATTGGTCTGCCCTACTTCGTCAGTTCCTGTGTTTCCAGTTTGCCTCTCAATTACTAATGCTAACATTAATAACCATGTGTGTATCAAGACACTAAGGCACCACTGCTAGGCCCTCTACAAACACAGAACGAGACAGTCCGCACCCCAAAGACAAGTGGATACACAGACGGGTGAGCACAGGGACATCAAGAGACGATACTGGTCAGCATAACCGGCACTGGTCACAGCACATCCAATTGTCAACCGTTTTGTAGGCCTGGCTGCAGAAGTGAGTTTGAAGGATGGCAACGATGTGGCCTTGCAGAGAGATAGGCTGAAATCCAAGACTCCCAGAAAGCCCAGTACAGACTCAAAAGGCAGGAACCTGATACCCAAACAGACACTGCAAAAACCCCAAGCATGAACCAGAAACCCAGAATGACCCCAGGAGCCTCCAGCCCAGCTCCACTGAGCTGTAATCAGACACCCAGACCTGTGTCTTTGTTCACACTGCTGCTACAAGAGGCCCAATCCTGGTGATGGGGCTGATGGATGTTGTAACATCTGTTATATCAGAATCACCTGACTCCAATTCTCATTTGTACCAAGGCCTCTCTCATAGCCCTCTGGCAACGTAAACTGCACTGCCGCCTGTCTATGCACCAAGCAGTTACCACTTAAGAGGGCACAGTACCAGAGAGACACCCCCCACCGACTACAGGGCCCTTGGGTCTCCAGACTGCAAAGATCACGTCTGCTATAAAAGCCTCCATTGACCTCCTAAAAGCTAAGTGCTCCCAGCTGCCCAGGGCTGCCACTCACTGCTTGGCAGATGGACTTGCATTAAGTCCTGCACAGAGAACATCCTTGCACCTGGCCTGGTCTCCAAGGGGACCTAGTGAAGGTAACCAGGGATGCCATTCAGAGGCCTAGCACAGGACTGTAATCACAGATCCACAGGCCAACCTGTTCCCACCCGCCCGACAGGCATGCACGAGAACTACTGCCTACAGAGAGGTGCCTGGAGAGCCCTTTAACTGCCTGGGCAATGCCAGCTGCTGCAGGGAGCCTCTCCCATGATGCTCCAGTACCAGGGCTCTGCTGCTTTCTCCGAGGGGACCCTGCTCGCTGCTTCCCAGGCTGTGCAGGTCTCAAGCAGCCCATTACAAGGCTCTTTTGGAGCCACAGGATCTGACCTGCCCATGGAGCAGAGTTCTCTGCCTACACCTTGCTTGTGTTTATCTAGCGACCTGCTCCAGCTTCTCACCCCACTACCACCACCTCTCCCTGCAGCCGGGGCAGCTTGTGTCTCTCAACAAGAAGGGTGCTTTGCCCTCAGCTGGCACCTGAGGAGCCCCAGGCATTTTACCGACCTGAGCAGCCCCTGCTGAATCCATCCGGCAGGGCCGAGCGACCTGCCCCTTATAATGGGCAACGCACAGGGGAAGCCACAAGTGAGTCAGTGGCAGATGCAGAAGCAGAACCCAGGAGTCCCAATTCCCAGCAGCCTGTGCTAGCCCCTAGGCAACAACATGCTGCTCATACAGAGTGGGATGGAGGCTGCCCAGCTGGAAGGCCTTTGAAGTCAAGCAGCAGCGCAGGGGAGAGCAGGTTAGCCCAGGCTAGCCCAGGCTGCCCCTTTCATCTCAGCAGGAAAACTGTCAGGAACTGCTGCCTTTCTGGGAGCAATTATTGACAAGCTGCTAGCTATGGCTCCTCACAAGGGGGGCACAGGGATGTCTCTGAGCCCTGACCTCATGGCACAGGAACTCTCCCTAGGATTTCCCGCCTCAGTTTACCTCTCTCCTCACTGCTGCTCTCTGCGGTTGTGCAGGGTGGACACCCCAGGGCCCTGCTTTAAAAGCTCTGTGGAGCCCCCAAGGTGTCCCATTTAAATATACTTCCAAGGGGCAGCATAGTGCTCGGGCCACATTCCCTCTCCCACAGGAGGCAGGCAGCAAGCAGATTCAGGCAGGCAACTTTTCAAAGAGAAGCTGTATCCAGGCACATCTCCGGGGCTTCCGGGCATGCCTGGTGGAGGCAAAGCTAGACAGTCTGCACTGATCTATGGCCCCATGCACCCCACTGTGCCTGTGGCCAGCGGATGATGGACTCTTGGGGTGGAATTCCCCCTCCCGCCCCTCGGGTGATGTGAGAAGGAACCCAGTCAGACGTGTCACCATCCCTCCCCATCCTTTTCTCCTCGTTTTAGCCATGGGCCCCCTTTTGTTTCTGTCTGGTTGCAGAGTGCTGGCAGCACCCGGAGAGCGGGGGGAAGGTGGGAGTTGGCAGGTTATACATATAAGGCTTACATTGGGAGGGGGTGCGCGTCTCCAGCCCCCTCTGTTCTGCCAACAGATGGCAGTTTTCAGGTGCCTGCATGAAGCTACAAGCCAGAGTTTCTGCCCTGGAGATCAAATCTGTCACTGGCATATCATGAAAGCCTTGGCTTGGAATGAGACCGAATGTAAATCCCCTGAATTCTCAGGGCAAACAGCAAATACCTGCCCTTGAAAGTTGCTCTGTGTCTTGGCAAACGGCTCCCGCTGCTGACAACACAGGGATCTGTGCAGAGAGCTGCCTACCCCAGCCCCACTCACCTTTTTCTTCCGGTCCCGGGAGCGATTCCTGCGCTTGCGGTTGGATTCTTCCTTCTCCTTTTGCTCCTGCAGAGCCTGAGCCTCGATATCTTTAATCTTCTTCAGCTGCTTGGCTGCCTGAGCCATGGTGGGTCACAGCTGGAATCCTCCCCAGAGTTCACACCAGCCCTTCCTGCCAGACACCCTCCACTCCCGGACAGAGAAAGTCCCTTCACCTGGCTGGAATGCTGATGACCCAGATGAAAACACCAGTAATGACGGGACGATGAAGAGCAGACTGCAAACCTGAAAGGGCAGCTGATGCCTCCAGCTAGTTGCTAGATGAAGTCCAGGGCACCTTTATGAAGCATTAATAATCCTAAATCCAGCTGCTCCAGAGGTTCTGTGCACCATTGCAGCAGAGCCTGACTATCCTGGCACATCATTCAGAGTCCTCCTTGTGGGACAGGAGACCTGGACGGTGGTGCGCTCTCTCCCGCTCACTGTCTCTCCTGCAGCACCAGGGGAGATGCAGGCAGCTGGCTACCGGAAGGAAAATAACTCTCAGCAATTAATGCATGATGACAATAAAAAGGCAGTGAGAAGAGGAGGCTGGTGCGTTTCATCTTGACTCCTCGGCTCCCTGGAGCAGTGCATTGCAAGCACTAACATGCATATAGCCAGTCAATGGCTTTACCACTGCAATGCTGCTGATGCAGGCACATTTTCCCATCTCTCCCATTCTCTCCCTCTAAGTCACTCTGCGTGCAGCAGCAGCATTGCTCACTCTCTAGGTTACATTCTAGCTCTTTTCAAGGAGAGCGACGGGGAAATCACTGCACACGCTCAGGAGACAGGCAGCATCTCTGCTTGGAAAATAGAAGAGACTGCAAGGGATGTGCCAAGTACCAGAGCAGAGTACGGCTCAGCAGCATCCTTCTTGAGCAGCAAGGGGAGGGGAGGGATCTTGACTGTGAATGGAAGAGAGAAACCATGGTTTCTATCTGTCTTTGGCTACACAGCCTCAGAAAAGTAAACTGCAGTCCCTGGCTGGCTCCTGCCCTGCCAGGTGCCACCCAGCAGAGCACAAGCCCTGGCAATGAGTGCCGCTGGGAGCTTTCTGGGATCCCTGGGTGAGCACCAAATGGGTCACACCATTCGTACCATTCATAGATTCCAAGGCCAGGAGGGACCACTGTGACCAGCTAGTCGGACCTCCCGCACAACGCAGGCCAGAGAACTGCCCCATAATAATTCCTGCAGCAGACCTTTGAGATAAACATCCACTTGTGACTTCAAAATGGTCAGTGAGAGAGAATCCACCACGACTCTAGGGAAAATGTTCCGTGTGCAGTTTTCACCTCTGCTCACCTGCCAAAGCTCGCAGCTGCAAGCATCCCCATGTAGGGAGATGGGTCACCAAGCCAATCAGCCCCAGGACCTGGGAGCCCCTTAACTCAAGGCCTTGCAAACTTTTCCACAGTCGGGACTCACTTCTTAACAGAGAGAGTGTCTCGCGGACACCTCTGCTCCCAATCACCGGTCACTCCCCTACTCAAAGCTTCCCCATCAGCTCCCCCTTGCCTCTCTGCCGGTTCCCCCATTGCCTCCCGCTCCCTCTATCTCCCCATCATTCATGTGCCACCCACCCCACTCCTGGCCTCTGCACCCCGGGCCGCTCCAACACTACCACCTCCCCTCCTGTTCTCGTCTGCCTGCCTGCCTGCCTCTGTTCACTATCACATGGTTATGGAAGAGTTGATGGAATGGAAAGATGCATAGCTAGGAGTTTTCCAGATGGTCTCTGCACTGCATGGGTATCTAGAGTGCACTGACTGACCTCCCAAAGTCCTGCCCCAGCCTGTGCAAGGATCAATGTAAAACCTGGGATGGACCTTTTGGGGCAGCCTCTTGGGTTAGGAACATGGTGGTGACATTGCATATAGCAATGCACGCTTCAATGGTAGTCAGACACGCCAGCACTGCATACCCTGGTCTCAGTGCATACAGCTCTCCCCAACACTGCACAAACCTGCCACCGTCATACACAATTACACTGCCCGCATACCTTCCCCATCACTCATTGCCCATTCTGAGAGGAACAGTCTCACCCTACCCTAGACACAAACAACACTAAGAAGGGAAACAGTTCAAGTGTTTGGAGAGGTACCTTTCCCTGCCAAGGCCCTTGGTAAGTTTGGGTTACTGGCTGTTTCTCAGAGGTTATTTCTGTCAGTTACTCACAGCTTGCTCATGCTGGCAGGAAGTGAATCTGGGAGTCTGCAGAATGATACTGAGATTCAAACTGCATCGGCTCAGCCTTCTGTGGGGAACTTAATGCCTTGGCAGAATAGATTGTCCTGCATGGAGCTGCATCTTCTGCGAATTTCTCTTCACTTTCAGGTCCAGCTGATTCTTCCCCTCCACACATGGCGGTGGGATAAAAGCAGAAAGAGGGACCCTGCCTCAAGGGTTCTCAGAATGCAGGGGGGTTGACAGTATGAGTTAAGTGGAACTTTTAAGGGCACTTCTAGATTGTGAAGAACAGGAATGTGGCTATCAGTGTATGGAGCTTCCGGAGAACAGCTTGTGTCATTTGCGCAGTGCTCACAAGGATAAAAGATACACTTAAATCTAGATAAAGCTGTGACTCCTTCTATAGCAACACAAAGCAGTATGTACATTGCATACAACATAAAAGTTAATGAAGGCTGCAAAGTCAAGCACTTGAAAGTTAGGAAACTCCAGATGCAGTGTTGCCAGGCAACCTTAACTCTGCCCCTTGTGCGTTCATCCTATACATTGAATGAGGCAGAGATCCTGTGGGAAAAAACAGTATATGATCACGTAATTAAAGACTGCATCATAATACATATGCACATGGAGGTTGAATTAAGTTGTCATGGATAACTGTGTATCTGGTATTTCCTAATTTTTGCATGCTTGATTTTGCAATCTGAAACAACTTTCTTTTAATATATGTCTTGTATGTAATTTCCAAGGTTTTTTAAATGAAATTCTATTATGTACAGTCATAACCACCCCCAGTCACGCATCATCAGCAGGGTTTGAATACTAAACTTTCAGTACTGCAGCACAAACTTCTACTGCTTGAGCTACAAGACCAACTAAATTAATTAGCACTGCAGCAGCAGAAGGCTGTTATCCTAGAGGTGGGAATGGCCAGCAATGCTGACACAATGCTGTGTCCAGTTGTAAGGCAGTGCCCAGCCCCCAACCTGGTTCTCTCTTCCTTCCTAGAAATAGGGGGGCTCCTACCCCATGCGATGTGCGATGCTGGCAGAGCAGGTGCCAGTTTATGCCAAGGTCCCTGTGCCTCAATGGAACACTGACAAATACATGGCTGGAATCCGTCTGGCTCACCTGGGTGTTACTATTGTTAAAATAGTGATTAGAGTTATAAGAATATGTTGAGACATTACAGAATGCTAGTGAGTGGCTGCCTGCATTGATCTCACTTGTAGCATCTCTGTCCCATATTGTACGGTAATCTCTGAGCATTTTGCATTGTGAGCCTTTGTAGCTGTGTAAATCACCAGATGGGAGAGAGATGTTATTCCTATTGCAGTGTCCAGAGCAAGATGCAGGCCCTGGCCATGGCACTCAGGGTATGTCTACACTGCAGTTTAATACCCGTGGCTGGCCTGTGCCAGCTGGCTAGGTCTAACAGGCTCAGGCTAAGAGGCTGTTTAATTGTGGTGTAGATGTTCGGGCTCAGGCTGTAGCCCAGGTTTCTAGGATCCTGTGAGGTGGGATGGTCCCAGAGCCAGGGCTACAGCCCAAGCCCGAAGGTCTACACTACGATGAAATAGCCCTGTAGCCCGAGCCAGCTGGCACAGGCCACTCATGGATTTTTAATTGCAGTGTAGACATACCCTCACAGGCCCTGCCCCATGACACTAAAAGGCAGGGATTGATTTCTCCATGATGGGCCAGGAAGCATTCAGAGAATTTTTCTGAAGATTTGTTCCTTCCACACACTCTTAAGTAACAGGCAGCATCTTCCCTTATTCCTACATGAGCCACAGAGCTCGGGGGTGAAACCACAGCCTGTGCTCTACAGGGAGCTGCTGGAATCAGCCTTCAGTCCTCAGCTAATGCTGCTGCACAGACCCACTCCCCATTGCTAGGCTAGTTAGAGACGCTCTCCAAAGCAATATTCCCCACTCCACACCCGCAGAGCAGGTCTGAGGCCCATCACAGGGAGTCCCTGTGCCTCCCAGAATGCTGGGATGGAGCGAGAAGGGGACCAGGACGGACACAAGGGGCCAGGCTTGGGGAAAAGAGATACGGGAAAGAGGAGAGCTGTGATTTCCCAAGAGCTGTGTTCTCCGTTCCATGGCAGCACTGTTGGATTCTACCCCAGTCAGTTAGGCCAGGGGCCATGCAGAAATAAGACACAGCATTGGCACACACTTCTAAAGCTAGTCCTCAGCAGCTGTAATGACCGAGGTCTGAAACCCCTCCATGGAGCTGTCTGACCACCTAGGAACCCCACCGCGACACAAAGAAATCACGCTTTTGTCTAAGGGACGAGGTTGCACCAGCAGGGCCAGCTGAGGGGTCTCAGCCACAGGGGCCCTCAGCATGGCAGCAAACTACAATGAATGGGCTCGGTGCCCCTCTGCTTATGTCTCTGCTGCCAGATTGGCAGCGAAGCCAGTTCACCTGCAGACCTTTGCCTTCCCAGCTGTGGGTCCCCCGAGCTATCGCCGCTCTGTGGCACTAAGGACGTTGTGACATTTCACACCTTCTGGTGATGTCAATGGTCACAGGACAATGTCATCCTGATGTCATAGATGATGGATGGGGCATAAAGGCAGCAGGAGCTAGTGGGAGCTCTTGAGACTTCTCATGATTTCAGGTATATTTCTTAAAGCCCAAGTTCCTGGAATCAGGGGCTTGTACTAAACAGTTGGCTATCATTTCAAACAGAGTAGGTGTCTAGATCTCATGGTTGCAGAGGAAAGCTTACACACAGGAAGCAAGTACAACCAAAGGGCTCAGGAACCGGAAGGCAAAGGAAAAAAACCCCATAGTTATTACTATTAAAAACAAAGTTTGTGATTTTTAAGTCAATCTTGTGCTTTTGGGGACTGACTTACAATTTGTGAATGCTGGGGGTTAGCAATGCTGGGTCTGAGGTCCTGGAGCGGACACCTGGGACATCTCTGTTCAGGCTTTTCTTGCCACAGAACCAACGCAGTATCTTAAAAGATTAAACAGAACCACAATAAAGACAAGGAGTACTTGTGGCACCTTAGAGACTAACCAATTTATTAGAGCATAAGCTTTCGTGAGCTACAGCTCACTTCTGATGCATCTGATATATCTGATGAAGTGAGCTGTAGCTCACGAAAGCTTATGCTCTAATAAATTGGTTAGTCTCTAAGGTGCCACAAGTACTCCTTTTCTTTTTGCGAATACAGACTAACACGGCTGTTACTCTGAAACCTGACAATAAAGACAGTGGCTGCAGGGAGATGGCTATTTGTGCTAAGGGCCGGGCCAATCTAGTTATGGGCAGTTCTGAGACACTCCCCAAAGGAGAAGCCCTGGGCCCCAGAAACCCCAAACAGAGACAGGTTAAAATGTGAGCTCCAAGCAGGAGAAATGTTGTTCTTTGCTGCCTCAAAGCTAATTTCTTGTGTTTTCATGAGACTGGCTGGCTGGGCAGTGCCCTAGGGGCTGGAAGTGCATGTGACATCACCTCAGGAGGCTGGAATCTAGGCCCCAGCATTCCCAACACACAGGGGAGAAGCCTTTGTCTATCTCCTCTCTGCGTGAACTGCCCCTGAAGGACTCCAGCAGGGAAATCGAGACCTGATCTCAGTCCTACACCACCAACAGGCAGCCCCTGCATGTGCGATTAAACCGGGGGGCCAGCTTCCATCTTTGCCCCCCCAGCAGGGGCTTTACAGGGACCCTGCTCACTAACCACGGTGAAAGTGACAGATTAACCCTTCCTGGTACAGATACTTCGCTGCAACTCCTGGATTCGAGCCCCTTTATCCAGTAGGCCTGGGCTCCACTCTTCAGAAGCAGTTCCCCCTCCTGGCTGCTCCCCATGTAGCCTATGCCCATTCACATGTCCCCTTCCCATGCTCTGGGGTGCAGAGGGGCACTGTGGAATGCTCTGAACCATGGGGTCTGCGTGTACTGCACCGAGAGAAGAGGGATCAAGACCTGCAGTCCCTGCACCTGTCTCCTCATTACACTTGGGCACTTCACAGACAAATGACAGGCCTCTGCCCAACCAGGAAACCTCGTCCCTGGAGCCCACTGTCCCCCTGGCTAACCCTCCCTCCACACCTGGGTGCTGCCTGGCGCCTTTCCCTACCATCAGGGCACGGGTCACAGTGTCCACAACAGGTTTCAGAGTAACAGCCGTGTTAGTCTGTATTCACAAAAAGAAAAGGAGGACTTGTGGCACCTTAGAGACTAACCAATTTATTTGAGCATGAGCTTTCGTGAGCTACAGCTCACTTCATCGGCTGTGAGGTCCACAACCTCACAGCCACTGCCCCTGGAGCAGTCCTGGCCTCTGCAAGCCAGGAACCAATTCACCAGGGTGGGTAGAGTGGAGCCTCCATAGCACCAGCCCACAGTGAAATTACCTATGCAGGGCTCAGGCTCAGAAAGGGGAAGCATCTGCATGTGACTGTAGCTACTAGCAGCTGCAGGAGCAGGATGCTGCAAAGGATGATTTAGGGTCCTTCTGAAGAAGGCAAAGCAGAGCTGATTAACCCCAGACTGATTCAGAGCCTAAGTGTGTGCTGCAAATGGGCTCTGGCACTGACCCTGCATTAGCAGCGGCCGCTTCCTGGTAACTGTTTAAATGAGAGAGAAAGAGTGAAATTGTCTCTGCAACACTCACCATCCCCTAGGCCCTGCAGCATGAAGCTGGAGCAGCAGCTGCACCAGTTAGCTGCATTCTCACTTGCTCCCATCTCCTGCTGCAGCTGCCGTTAGCCTATACAGAGTCCAGGACAGGACTCCCTGAGCAGGCGGATGTTAGCAGCATCGCTGAAAGAGGACAAATGGCCCCAGTGAGGCACTTGCAAGGCTGAATTGCAGTTCCCATCCTGGGCTTCCACAGTCCCTCTCCCCATCAAATGCAAGCAGCAATTCAGAGGGTTGCATTGGTTACAGAACAGTCCCACAATGCATCATTCCACAATAACAGAAAGAGAAAGCCACCTGAGGCCAGTTCAGATGGAAACCTCTGAACGCTGGCACGAGTGCATTGGGGCTGGGCTCCTTGCACGTTCAGAGGTGGCCGGGTAAATCGGGGCCGTGGGGGGTTGTGACTGGACAAGGACAGAAATAGAATTCTGGAGACTCAGCAGGAGTCAGGGCTCAAACTGCTGAGGTCAGAAGGCTGAAACTCAAGATTTGTTCTCTGTAGCGCTTGTCCTAGGTTTTTCCTTAACTGGCAAATAACCAGCAAATGATGAATGAGGCAGAAGCAGGCAGGCCGGGCGCGCTCACAGCCTCTCCTGGGGCTGGCTCATTATGCACACTCATCACATCCCAACAGCTGCAGAGCTGGCTCCCCTGCCTTGTGATATGCTCCTTGGGCTGCTCCAGAAGAAAAGCCCAATGTTCTCTCCTGGCATGGGGGAAGAAGAGCATCCTCACCCCTTAACTTGGGACAGAACGGAAAGGAGGCCCGCAGCACCAGATACCTGCTGCAGGCTCTGTACAACTGTGAGAATGGGAGCAAAGCAAAGCCAGGCTCAGCTTGATGCTCCTGCCACAGCGAGATGGCAGAGTCTCAGAGAAAGTTGCAGCAGGAGAGCTGAGAACAACCCTGGTCACAAGCTGTTTGCTGAGACTGGAAATGTCCTTAAACACTTTTTATGTTTGCGTTTTGTAAGTCTGCTGGCCTCTGGTGGCTCTTGCACCTGGCCCCTGGGGCACCAGAACTTGCTTCCTCAGTCTGTCACAAGAGATGTTTGTATGGGAAAGCCACCCTGCTCCTCAGCCAGTCCGCTGCTCTGCTCCCCTCTCAGCAGTCTCACCATGCTCATGCTGCAGGATCCAGAATGCTCCCGGCATTGCAATTAGTGCTATAGCAACCCGGCATGACCCGAGAGGTGCTAAGAACCTGGAGCTCCCTTACACCTTCCCAGCCCCCACCTCTGCCCAGGTCTCAGCTCCTGTGAACCTGCCTCTATCTCTTCTGTGTCCCACCAGCCTCTGGCTCTCGGCTCCCTGCCCCTTCATACTGCCCCCACCCTATCACCCGCTTGCCTCTCTGCCCATTGGCCTGTTAGAGACAGCTACTTAGCCTCCCTCTCTTCCTGTTCTTGCCATCCTACTGCCTACCTAAGGTGCCAGACACCTTCTCCCAGCACAGCCCAACAGCTTCTTCTCCAGCCCTGTCCTTCCCACTCCCCCTGCTACATTCAGTGCTGACAGGTCTCCTCCCCAATTCCCATGACTCCAAGAGCTCCTGATTCTCACCCCCACCATGCTGTCTTCTTCCTGAGGGCCTCTCCACTCAGTCAGAGGCCCTTCCCTCTTCACTCTCTGCCTTGGCAGCTTTATGCATGCCTCCGGCACCAGCAACCAGCTCTGTATAGCTAACATCAAACCCTGCCTCTCAGCCCAGCCTGAGACGAGTGGGGCTGTTTGGTGCATCAATGTGACAGAGGTACAGAGAATAGGCACTGGGACAGGGAAGGTCTTATTCACCCTCTCATGATAGACGAATAACAGGGACAGCTAATGCACTTAACACTGAACTTTGAAGGCAGCACATTTAAAACAGATGAAAGGAAGCATTTTAAACTCAGCAGTTACTCTGTGGATCTCATTGCCAGAAAATACCATGGAGGCCAGAGCTCTGTAGGTTCAAGAGCAGATTGGATGTTCACATGGACAATGAGATCACCTGGGGGGACATAACGGGATATTTTATAGAACAGATAAAACGCCTCTTGTTTCAGGGCAGGATTAAGCCACTAAGTGGGGTTACTGACTGTATGGGCAGGTTCCACCAGCATTCAGAGCATGGGGCATCTTGCACCTGCTCCTCGCCACAGTTAGAAACAAGACCAGCCTGGATGCATCCCTGGTCTGACTGGGATAGCAGCTCCTATATGCGTGCACCTCTGCCCTCCCTCCAGTGTCTCACCTGTAGAGGCCACTGGCCACCTCTTCCTTCGATGCTCAGCTTCCATCGCACTGTCCAAGGGAGAATAAAACATTAACCAAAATAGAAAACAGGAAAGAATTAAACAAATTAAAAGAGAGTTAAAATAGAGCCAGACAAGGGGAACCTCACACACACGCGCGTGTAAGGGCCTAACACGCGGGTACACATGGGATGAGGCCTATAAGCCAATATGAGCTAATGTGCTGAAAGGCAAAGGGTAATAAAAATCAATGGGAAGAACAGGCATGGAAAGGGGAGAAAGAAGCGCTGGAGCAGCTGGAAGCCCGACTGAGAAGTTCCAGGAACACAGCCACAGCTCGCAGGGCACCGCCCCACACACCACCCGGTGAGCAAGGGGCGCAGGCCAGGGAGCTGTCCCCTGACCAGCAGCGTCATCAGAGCCCTGCCTACTTCTGTCACTGCGCCCACCTCTACTGGTGGGGAGAGGAGCTTTCGCGCTGCACAGCGCTCTCCTTCAGACGCCTGCTCCCCTGGGGCAGCCAGAGAGAGCAATGGAACCAGCAGCCGGAGGAGCCCACACTCTCAGAACCAGGATGTCAGTGGAACAGTTAACTGCACCCGTTAGTGACCCGGGCTGGGGGTTGAGAGCAGCAGCTTGGGTGCATACGGTGGGGAAGAGGGAGGCAACAGGGATCAACACCCTCGCTAGTGCTGATGGAAAGGGGGAGTAGGGGCAGGGCACAAGGGGGCATGTGAGGTCAGTTGCAAAGACTATTTTTAAACCATATTTAGACCATATTTAAATTGTAGGTTCCTCCAGGCTGGAGCCACGTTTCCCTGTGCATTAGTGCCACATGGTGCCTTGTTGGGCCTACGGCACTGCTGGAATAAAAACGCCAAACCACCCGTGCTCCTGGCCTGCCCCAAAAGCAGATGTCAAGACTCCCATGGAGCCAAGCCTAGGCTGGCATCTAGTGAGGCCCCAGGTAGAGACAGAGAATGCACCAGCTAACGGCAGTGCACAGACTCTGGCACTGGCCCTGCCCTTTTGGGAGATGCTGGGAAGGTGGAGCATGCTCTCCCTGATCTGTCTGGCTCTACAGGGCCACGGTACCTCCTGCACCTGGGGCAGGACTGTCACCTCATGAGCCCAAGGAGGCCTCACTCTTCAGGCACTCTTCAGCTGTTGTGCCTGGTCCTTGTGTGGCAAAATGGGAGCGAGAGGGGCACCTCGTGCTCCCGCAAAGACCTCCTGCCCCTGGGGCCCGGCCCAGTTGGGCCCCTCCCCGAAAAGATTCCCCCCAACCCCACCCAGGCCCAGTCAGGCTCCTCCCCAAAGAGGCCCACACTGCAGCTGGGCCCAGGACCAGACTCAAACCCAGGTGGCCCCTCCCCCCAGACTCCCCTCGGGGGGCACAGACCCAGTCAGGCTCTTCGCTGTTAAATGAAGAGGAGAAATATCTCAAGGCCCAGTGTCCCCCTTGCAGGCTGATTTGTCAGCGCTGAGGACAGAGTATCAACCTCATTCCCCTGCTGGATCACAGCTGTGGGTAGAGGGACTATGGGGCCATGTAGGCAGCCTGTCTCCCTCCCTGACCCTCACCCGCTCTGGGGGCAGGGACCGTATCCTTCCCTTGTGCGATGTGCCCGGCCTTGCGTGCGAGAGCAGAGACACTGTCCCGACAGTGCCGCGCCACCCTCTCCCTCCAGGCGCTTCCTGGAGGCCGCGTTCCCCGTGACCCTACGCGTTCCCTGACACAAGCCCAAGCCCCGGGGGCACGCTCGCTGTGGTGACGCCTGCTCACCTCGGGGCTCAGGATCCGTGCCCCTACGCAGCCGCGAGACCTCCCTGTCCACCTCCTCCTGGCCAGCCATTGCACAGGAGGAGAGGCTGGACGTGGAGGTGCTCTGCGACTGCGGGGCCGACTTCGCTGCTCCCTTCACTCATGCGTCTGGGCCGAGCGCCTCTAGGCCGCGGCCGCTGGCTCCCTAGACACCTTGTGGGAGCAGTGGGTGCTCCTGATTTGCCCACGGACCGCATGCCTGTCCCTCTTTTTCCTCCGTTGTCCCTTGAACTCGCTTGAGCACCAGGTTCAATAGTTCCTCCCCTTCAGCTGGGGGAGGGCCCTTGAGATGTGGGCAGACTTGTGCCCTCCCCCTCCTGGATGTCAATGGGGTCTGGGCTCAGTGTCAGAAAACAAACTGTGAAGCTAAGAGGCTGCAAAGTGGCAGGCAACAGGCCACGGGCGACGCTTTCTGTCCCGCCTGCCCTATTCTCCTGCGGCCAGACAGTCCCAGTCCCACGGGGGGCTGCTGGGCTTGGAAATGGGCCGTCAGACGTTCCCTCACACAAGCCCCAGAAGGACAGTGAGGCTCCCACAGCCACCGCATCGCACGGGCTCAGCCCACGCCAGTATCCGCCAGCGAAGCCACGGCGGCCTGGAACAGCCATTCTGCTGGGGAACGGGCCCCTCGTGGGCACAGTGGGCTGGAGCCCCAGGTGAGGAAATTGGTCGAGTGTTCACAGCTTAGCCCCTCTCAGGTAGAGCTGGGTGGGGTTTCAAGTATGCACACCCACAGCACTTTGCGCCCCCCACCCCAGTGCTTTCGGTCCAACGAGCCCACGCACGCCCTGCCCTCCTCCCCAGGGCTTCGGGTCCAACAGGCCCACACACGCACCCCCACCCGCCTCCACAGTGCTCCAGGTCCAATGGGCCTACGCACACGCCCGCCACAATGCTCCGGGTCCAAGAGCCCTGCACATGCGCCCCCACCTCAGTGCTCCAGGTCCAATGGCCCCACACACACGTGTGCCCCCACAGCACTCGAGGTCCAACAGGCCCGTGCAAGCATGTCCCCACAGCACTCTGGGTCCACACGCAGTCCCACAGTGCTCCAGGTTCGACAAGCATGTGCCCCCATAGCGCTCTGGGTCCAACAGGCCGGTGCTGTAGACTTTGGAGGCCAGTGGTGCATTTGTAGATGGCTGTTTTGGGTCACTGAAACTGAAGTGTATTTCTGGAACATCAGGTTTGCATTTTCACACCAAGACTCAAGTGTCTGTTGTTTGGTGTATGTCTCCATGTCACTGGACAGGGCATTTCCAGACTCTCTGATGCTGAGGGATTATGAAATGCGACATCCCAGACACGAAGTAGTGGATAACTAAAATTGTGTTTCTTTTGTGCTCCAGCCTCCTGGTCTGGGAGAAGTGGGCCACAGGGGCTACTGTATGTGAGGGAAGAGGAACCTCCACATCCTTACTACAGCATCTTGGCAAGGATTGAGGAGTGAAAGGGGGTTGGACTTGCAAAGTGTGCTTCCTAGGAGGTCTGTCAGTCAGCTCACTCTCCTCCACTCTGCCCTGCCCCAGTGATTCTTCTGCTCAGAAGGTATTTAGACTGATGAAAAGCAGGGTAGAGCAAGGACTTAAGCAGTGGATGGCTCATAGCTTTTTACTGCTTGCTGTGACACAGAGACCTTTTGGCAAAGGACCCCCTGTTCTTTGCAAACAACTCTCACCTCATAAAGAATACCATGTAAGTATACCTACAGAAAGCTAATCACTTGTCAAGCTTGACAATTGTGAGATGTATGTACAGGTAATATTTCAGGAATAATGTATTTACATTGAGAGTATGGTACATGGATTTGAAAGTAAAAAGTAAAGATTAGTCACCTGGAGGTTTCAGTAATGGGACATTCAGGCAAAGGGCGCTGTCACTTGGCCCTGTCTGGCCTGTGATGCAGAGCAGGGCACAGCTGTTTGGTCTGGGACACTACAAAAACTTTGAATGGGAAAGCAATAGAGGCAACAACAAACCATGTCAAAACCATGTGAAGTAAAAAAGAAAATGTACAAATAGGACAGGTGTTTGCCACATCTATAATCAAAAACAAAGACTATTTTCAGTGTAACAGTGCAGGGAATGACGCTGCAACTAGTCACAGAGGAGACCCTGGGAGGAGCAGGGGGGCATTCATGAATGCTTGGATCCTAGTTAGTCTGAACCCAACCAGCTCTTCAAGAGACTGAACTTTTGGGGAAAAAGATCTACTCCATTAGACAAGAAAAGTAACCATCAATAAGTGTCCACCCAGGTTTGCGTGTTAGGTTTTGTTTTGTATAGTAACCACTTGCTTCCACCACTCTAGTTCTTCTAGTTAATCATTTTTCTTTCTTAAATAAACTTATTTTTGCTGTATCATAAGTGCTCACAAAGCGCTGTGGAGTTTAAGGTAGAACTGGTAAGTTGGGGTACACTGCACTTTTGGGTGCAGAGGATCTGGACATTTTGTGAGAAGCAGTGCCAGGGGCTGGATACCACAGGCAAGGGGGCTCAGGGATCAGGGTGCACCTGTTGTTAACCTACAAGGCATAAGAGGAGATTACTTGAGTGGCCAAAGGGCTGGAGTCCACTACTCCCAGGGACTGTAGCATTCTTCTTTGCTCTTTCTGCTCAGCACTGCCTCTCTGCTTCTTACAGCCTCTATCCCAGGCCCTCTCACAGGAGCCTAACCTACTCGCTGTGGTTCTCTCCAGCCTGCCTCAGCACCAGCCCTTCTCAGAGAGCACTCACCTTGTCCCAATCTCCTGAGTCTCCCCCTCACAGAGTTCTCATCCCTCTCTATGTAGTTCTTTCTGACCCTTTCACAGCTGGGATCTGTAACTGAGTGCAGATCAGGATCAACTGGGTTTAACTGCAGGGTCACAGGCAAGGCTGAGCGCATCTCCCCTTAAAGAGTCAGCCAGACTGGGATGGATGGTCTTGAATGGATACAGTCAGACAAGGGAGTAAAAAGAAACAGACAAAAATGAGAAAGCCCAACTTGTGCTGCCACATACACTGATTTCCTCTGTGGACAAGAGCTCCTCTACTGGAAGAGGAAGAGGAGGAAGAAATTGTGCGGTGTGTGTTCAAGCTGCTGGGCAAATATTTAGTTAATTTTGCAACTTGTGAAAGGGAAGCTGTAGCCTTAGCACTACCTTGCCTGGTAGGGAGCTAACTCTTTCAATTAAATTGCTAGGGTGCCCTGTGTCAGGGCAAGAGGCTTTTACATTCTAGAGCTCAATTTCAAGCTGTTATTTTTAGCCTAAATCATTCTGGCTGACATGTTCTGAAGATAAAAGATAAAAGATGCTGCAGGCCAAACCTTAGCTGCTGTACGCTTAGCCGGCCTCCATCTGTCAGCATTGCCCAATTACTGCAGTGGCAGGACCTTGGTGAGGAGCTCTCTCCCTGAGTTGGGAACCTAATTAAGATGGTTCTATTCTTTTTAGCCTTTCCATAATTATCTCACTGGTGAGATTTGAGATCTGTCAGCCCCCTTTCAGATCATTCTTCCTTTCTATTAGCCTCTTTCACACTATTGATATCCTGGGTGGAAGTTCATACCTTGCTGCAGAGTTGCACTGCAGCTCCTCCCTGCATATTGAAAGAGTTGGGTGGTGATGGGTTTGGTCCACTTGGTATCAAAGTGATTGAGAGAAAACCTACTGACATCAAAGACCATCCACAGAGTGCATGTTTTAAATGCACAGCAATACACAGACTGCAGTTGCAGCTGATCAGGCCAATGCAGCAAGATACTTACAGTCTTTTACTTTGTTGCTGTCCAGTTTCAGCTCCAGTGCAGCTCTGGGTCCTGTGTGCAGCTCTGAAAAGCCTCCCTGATCTTCCTCTCACTGAAGGGTTTAATAATAGTTTGTACAATAAGATTCTAAAAGAAAAGGTCACCTGACAGAATCATAGAAATGTGGGATTGGAAGGTACCTCAGCAGGTCATTTAGGCCTGTCCCCTGCACTGAGGCAGGACTAACTGTTATCTTCTAGACCATCCCTGACAGGTATTTGTCTAACCCAGTGGTTCCCAAACTTTAACAGCCCACAAGCCCCTTTCACTAAATTGTGAAATCTCATGAACCACCTCCTAAAAATGCATATTTCTAGGGATTTAAGTTTAAATTTCCTCTGCACTCTGTGGGGCTCCTCCTGCTGGACCCTGTTGACCGCCCCGGTCAGCTGAGCTCCACTGAGCTTGGGCTGCAGGTCCTGCTGACCGCTGGGGCTCAAGCTGCCAGCCCCAACTGCCCGGCCCTGCTCTCCCTGGGTCTCGGGCTGCCAGCCCCGCAGGGAGAGCTGGGGTTTGGGCGGGCAGCTCCCATGCTGACGGGGGCAGGGCTAGGGCTGTCAGCCCCAACTGCCCTGCTCCGCTCTCCCTAGGACTTGGGCTGTCTGCCCTGCAACTGTCTGCCCTGCCCTGCTGCCTCCAATGCCCGGGGTCCTCTGGCCGCCATGAGTGACATTTTTCTGACGAACCCCTAGGGGTTCGCGAACAACTGGTCTACCCTGTTCTTAAAACCCACCAACAACAGAGATTCCTACAACACAGCAATTTGTTCCAGTCCTTAACCACCCTGACAGTTAGGAAGTTTTTCCTAATGTCTCACCTAAATCTCCCTAGCTGCAACTTAAGCCTATTGCTTCTTGTCCTGTCCTCAGAGATTAAAGAGAACAATTTATCACTCTCCTCTCCGTAACAACCTTTTATGTACTTGAAGACTGTTATCATGTCCTCCCCTTAGTCTTCTCTCCTCCAAACTAAACAAACCCATTTTTTTCAATCTTTCCACATAGGTAATTTTCTAGCCCTTTAATAATTTTTGTTGCTCTCCTGTTGACATTCTCCAATTTGTCCACATCTTTCCTGAAGTATGGTGCCCAGAACTGGACACAATACTCCAGCTGAGGCCTCCCCAGTGCTGAGTCGAGTGGAAGAATTATTTCTTATGTCTTGCTTACAACATTCCTGCTAGTACATCCCAGAATGATGTTCACTCTTTCTGCAGCAGGATTATATTGTTGAATCATATTTAGTTTGTGATTCACTATAACCTCACATCCTTTGATGCAGTACTCCTTCCTAGGCAGTCATTTTGAATTTGTGCAGCTGATTATTCCATCCCAAGTGTAGTGTTCTGCATTTGTCCTGATTGAATTTCCTCCTGTTTATTTCAGACCAGTTCTCCATTTTAAGATAATTTTGAATTCTAATCCTGTCCTCCAAAACGCTTGCAACCCCTCCCAGTTTGGTATTGTCCACACACTTTATAGGTGTAATCTCTATGCCATTATGCAAATAATGTATGAAGATATTGAATAAAATTGGAACCAGGCCAGATCCTCGTGGGACCCATTCACTATGCCCTTCTAGCTTGACCGTGAACCATTGGTAACTTCTTTATGAATATGGTTTTCCAACCTACTTTATAGTAGGTTCATCTAGGGTATATTTCCCTAGTTTGCTTATGAAGTCCTGCAAGACTAGATAATACTTAGGCCTGCTGTGAGTGCAGGGGACTGGACTAGATGATCTCTCAAGGTCCCTTTCAATCCTACGATATGATAGGATTCCATGAAGACAATATCAAAAGCCTTGGGAAGCCTCCAGTCCCTGCTCCCCGGATCACCCAGTCTCATGTCCCTGAATGTAGTCATCATCGAGTTAACAAGAAGCAACCCCCTCAGCTGTGGGTCCATTATAAGAACCGGCACGGCTGTTTATAGAAAGAAGCCAATGCAGTCCATTTTGAAGTAGGAGTTACTGTTATCAGCTCATTAACTCTGGAAATACACGTTTCTGTAATCCTCTTTCAAAGATGTCCATAAACACTTATTTTTGTCCTGGAGGGCCACAAAGCTGGAGGGGAAGTTGTTACAAACTATTATGTCAAATACAGAGATTTGCTTTTCTTTCTAGAATTGATTGAACCACCTGGAGAACTGGGAAACACAGAAACAGCTGAATTTAAATTCACCATTAGCACTGACCCTCCTCATTCCTGACCTGTTTCTGATTAAGTACTGAATGGGTCTCCTAAAATGAGGCGAGAGGTGTTATGTACCAGTGCATGTAGTAATAATAAAAACCCAGACACAAGGAAAGTAGCTAAGGACTTGGAATGTCTTTACGCTTATCCGTTTTTGTTACAAACTTGTTACTTCAAAGTAACTACACATAGGACTTGGAAAAAGTGATGACTTTACAAAGGAGACGCTAATCTTGGCCATTTTAATTTAAAATACCCACAGCAATTGGACCATGTTTTGGCCTAATCGCTCATCACATTTAATTATTGAAGAAAAAGCCACTGAGAGTCGCTGGAGGGCAGATAAGTGTCCTCAATTGATAATTATTTTATTTTTAGATTTTATATTGTACCTTTAAAATGAATGATGGCTTTGAAAATTGATAATTCTTTGCAAACAACCATTCAACCCTAAGGACATTTTAATGGTCAAATTATAAACCCTATGAATTCACATGATGCTTTGTACATAGTGCAAAAATATGCAACCAAGTAAACATAGAAAAATAAGAAAATTATTAAAAGCTGCCTTGCGTGCGCCACTCAAAAGGTCCTGAACCAGTTTTGTTTAAAAAATGGGGCTGAGACAAAGGCCAAGAAGTTTTCTATAAGGAACATTTGTTGAGAGAGTGAAGGAAGACTGAAAAGATTGCTTTGTAAGAGAATGGCTCTTTCAACCTGAACGCTTGCACTGATGCGGGAACACTAAATATATAGCTTTGTGATTATAATGAAAATATAAATATATGTGCACACACAGTATCAGCAGAAATCCTGACAGCTGTTAGCTGTAACATTACTGAAGCACCTTGCTAAAGACAAGCAGTTACTGAAAGCTGCAGTGAAAAACTTCAGCTCAGATCACCCTATTTCTCTCAAATCTACTTCATGTTTAACTAACCTAAAAACATTTGGAAAAAATGGAACAAATCTGTGTCCTGTAAGATTAATTTTTAATCTAAATCTTTATTAATTTATATCGTACAATCATTGTAACGACTTTAAGGAGACAATCTTCAGGGACTAGCAGCAATGCCTCACCCTATGTAATTCAGCGTTTGTTCTTATCAGATCTTCGGAGATACTGGAAAGTTTTATTTGAACAGTTTGAATAAAACTCCCAAAATCACTTTACTGACCCTCCAAGTCCTTTTTGTTAATTTTCCACAAATATTCACTAGAGTTTTTTGGTTTTGGTTTGTGGAAAAATCATTCAAATACTTGTGCAAATGTGTCTGTGGAAATGTTGGGGGTGGAAGTATCTGACCTTTCAGATTTCCCTACCCTATTTATGAAAGCTTGCCATCCAATTAGGGCACAGAATCCATAAATCATGCCATACACAACTAATCACACAAGTAATTAATAGCAGAGCACTGCAGTAACTAGCGAACAACTCATCACCAGAAATCGGTTCACATAGGATGTTCCAAGAATTTGGAGTAATGAACCGAAGTTTGAAGATAAAATTAAACAGAAAAAGAGGCCTAAATTAATAAAATTATTTTCTACAAAATTTGCACCTAGGTGAAATTTTCATTATAATCACGAAGATAGTTACTGAAACTTTGCCTCCATCTAGTGCTTTAAAAGCTCCTTGGGGCTGCAGGGTGCTCATGACCAGAGCTCTTCTTATATGGCCACCAAATCTAGTAATAGACAAGCAGGGACAGACACTTGTTTAGGCCTCAGCACTCTTGGACTGATCTAATTCTGTCTTAATGTGTTAGGGTCTTTGTGCACAGCACATGTACAGTGCCAGTGATTTGCTTGGACAGGATTTCTGGTTTTCATATCCAAATTATTCTCAGTGTAAATCACCAAAGGAAACTTGGAACTTCATGAAAAGCTTGGATCACAGGTATTAAATTATTTCTCTCTGTACTGAGACTATTTTTCTTTTTTCCGCTCTTTTCTTTAAGCACAAATCAAACACCTCAAGATGATTTTACCACTGAAAACTGATTCTTGACCTAATTTTTAAACTCATTATATGCAAGCTTGTTTGCATCCTCAACAAAATCTGCTTGTTCTTACAAAACCCCAGCAAAGCTCTGAGTTTAAAATCAACAATAGCCAGGGAGCTGAAAGGGAAGAGTCAGTCAAGAACCAGGGACTGTTAATTGAATGAGTCGAAAGAATAGTAAATATGGCAGGCGACCAGCTTGGCTTAATGGTGAAATCCTAGCGGATCTTAAACATAAAAAAGAAGCTTACAAGAAGTGGAAGGTTGGACATATGACCAGGGAAGAGTATAAAAATATTGCTCGGGCATGTAGGAATGATATCAGGAGGGCCAAATCGCACCTGGAGCTGCAGCTAGCAAGAGATGTTAAGAGTAACAAGAAGGGTTTCTTCAGGTATGTTGTCAACAAGAAGAAAGCCAAGGAAAGTATGGGCCCCTTACTGAATGAGGGAGGCAACCTAGTGACAGAGGATGTGGAAAAAGCTAATGTGCTCAATGCTTTTTTTGCCTCTGTCTTCACTAACAAGGACAGCTCCCAGACTGCTGCGCTGGGCATCACAAAATGGGGAAGAGATGGCCAGCCCTCTGTGGAGATAGAGGTGGTTAGGGACTATTTAGAAAAGCTGGACGTGCACAAGTCCATGGGGCCAGATGAGTTGCATCCGAGAGTGCTAAAGGAACTGGCGGCTGTGATTGCACAAAGAAAAGGAGTACTTGTGGCACCTTAGAGACTAACCAATTTATTTGAGCATGAGCTTTCGTGAGCTACAGCTCACGCCATATTTTTGAAAACTCGTGGCGAACCGGGGAAGTCCCGGATGACTGGAAAAAGGCTAATGTAGTGCCAATCTTTAAAAAAGGGAAGAAGGAGGATCCTGGGAACTACAGGCCAGTCAGCCTCACCTCAGTCCCTGGAAAAATCATGGAGCAGGTCCTCAAAGAATCAATCCTGAAGCACTTGCATGAGAGGAAAGTGATCAGGAACAGCCAGCATGGATTCACCAAGGGAAGGTCATGCCTGACTAATCTAATCGCCTTTTATGATGAGATTACTGGTTCTGTGGATGAAGGGAAAGCAGTGGATGTATTGTTTCTTGACTTTAGCAAAGCTTTTGACATGGTCTCCCACAGTATTCTTGTCAACAATAAGGAAGTATGGGCTGGATGAATGCACTATAAGGTGGGTAGAAAGCTGGCTAGATTGTCGGGCTCAACGGGTAGTGATCAATGGCTCCATGTCTAGTTGGCAGCCGGTATCAAGTGGAGTGCCCCAAGGGTCGGTCCTGGGGCCGGTTTTGTTCATTATCTTCATCAATGATCTGGAGGATGGTGTGGATTGCACTCTCAGCAAATTTGCGGATGATACTAAACTGGGAGGAGTGGTAGATACGCTGGAGGGGAGGGATAGGATACAGAAGGACCTAGACAAATTGGAGGATTGGGCCAAAAGAAATCTGATGAGGTTCAATAAGGATAAGTGCAGGGTCCTGCACTTAGGACGGAAGAACCCAATGCACAGCTACAGACTAGGGACCGAATGGCTAGGCAGCAGTTCTGCGGAAAAGGACCTAGGGGGTGACACTGGACGAGAAGCTGGATATGAGTCAGCAGTGTGCCCTTGTTGCCAAGAAGGCCAATGGCATTTTGGGATGTATAAGTAGGGGCATAGCAAGCAGATCGAGGGACATGATCGTTCCCCTCTATTCGACATTGGTGAGGCCTCATCTGGAGTACTGTGTCCAGTTTTGGGCCCCACACTACAAGAAGGATGTGGATAAATTGGAGAGAGTCCAGCGAAGGGCAACAAAAATGATTAGGGGTCTGGAACACATGAGTTATGAGGAGAGGCTGAGGGAGCTGGGATTGTTTAGTCTGCAGAAGAGAAGAATGAGGGGGGATTTGATAGCTACTTTCAACTACCTGAAAGGGGGTTCCAAAGAGGATGGCTCTAGACTGTTCTCAATGGTAGCAGATGACAGAACGAGGAGTAATGGTCTCAAGTTGCAGTGGGGGAGGTTTAGATTGGATATTAGGAAAAACTTTTTCACTAAGAGGGTGGTGAAACACTGGAATGCGTTACCTAGGGAGGTGGTAGAATCTCCTTCCTTAGAGGTTTTTAAGGTCAGGCTTGACAAAGCCCTGGCTGGGATGATTTAACTGGGAATTGGTCCTGCTTCGAGCAGGGGGTTGGACTAGATGACCTTCTGGGGTCCCTGCCAACCCTGATATTCTATGATTCTATGAATGTTGCAGTTATGAGCCAGCTCAGGCCAGAAACTGGGTTCCTACTGCTACACTAATTTTTAACTTAACTTTTAGTAATAGTCTGAAAATCCGGGAGGCCACCATTATAGTGGAAGCCCCTTCCCCATCTTTCCAGAGTTTGCCAAGGTCTCACTGCTGACCAGAGACAGAAAGCATTTCCTAAGCTGTCACAAAGTACAAAGGTTTCAGAGTAGCAGCCATGTTAGTCTGTATTCGCAAAAAGAAAAGGAGTACTTGTGGCACCTTAGAGACTAACCAATGTATTTGAGCATAAGCTTTCGTGAGCCACAGCTCACTCCATCGGATGCATCAGATGAAGTGAGCTGTAGCTCACGAAAGCTTATGCTCAAATAAATTGGTTAGTCTCTAAGGTGCCACAAGTACTCCTTTTCTTTTTACAAAGTACAAAAACTGGCAAAGTGTCAGTCAGGAGGTTGTTCTCTCCTGATAACTTTCCTGAAGAGGGAGCACTAGGCCCGGTCTGCATAAAAGAAATGGTCACATTTAATACACTTGTAAAAACATGGTCAAGTGGCAGAAGGGTACAGTCTTGTGGCTAAGACACCATAGGATGACCAGATAGCTAGTGTGAAAAATTGCGACAGGGTGATAGCGACCTATATAAGATAAAGCCCCATATACCAGGACTGTCCCTGTAAAATAAAGACATCTGGTCACCCTAAGGCACTGGGCTGTGACTCGGCTGATTTGGGTTCAGTTCTTGGCGCCGTTACAGGTGCCCTGTGTATAATCTCTGTGCTTCAACTCCCACATCTGCAAAAAGGGGGATAAGCAAAGCAGGGAAGTGTTATCCCCCATTTTGCAGAAGTGCTCAGATACTCTGCTGATGGGGGCTATGGAAGCAGAGATAGGTCTGACTGGTTTATAATTAGTTCATATATGTGGACAGAAAAAAAACATGACCATCATGTTTTTATGGTATTAGCCTAAGTAATTTATAGGGTTAAAACATGGTTTCCAACATCGGTTTTTCTGTTCTCACAGGCAACAGAAAACATGTTGTAACTCAGAGGGGCCACACCAATATTTTCAAACTTTGTGTAATCATTGTTACTTTGTAGCTGAGACATACTAATACCAGGCAGCATGCAATGCCAGGGAACCAACAGGCAGTTTTTATCTCAATTTTATCACACCTGTACTGTGGCTGACAACAAATATTTCTCCAAATAAAATGAAGTTGCCTATTGTTCTGGTTTTTACTTTTTTGGGATGCAAATGCCTGTGCAGATAGGCAGCTGGGGTGAACCCCTCCTACACCCAAACTAGGGTGACCAGACATCCTGATTGTATAGGGACAGTCCCGATATTCGGGGCTTTGTCCTATATAGGCACCTATTACTTCCCACCCGCCTCCTGTCTGGTCACCCTAATCCAAACCACCTATTACTCCCCACCCGCCTCATCCCTTTGGGCAGGAAGAAAGAAGCTGACAATTTAGTCAAAGCTTTGGCAAGCTTGCAGTGAGGGGGTTTAAAGAAATTGATTTCCGAGAGCAGGCCTTACACTCTTGAGAGAAAGGTTCAGTTTTCTTTGATGTGCAGCTTCTACTCAGAGGAGGTAACATTATGGGCAGAGATTGTTCTTGGATTTAGGTGCACAGTCTCCCTAAGGTACTGTACCTCTTCTGGATCAACAGTCATACAAGAAGGAATTAAATCTACAGACCCTGGCAACAGTTACAGGATTAAATTCTCAAATGCTCTGGAGGAAGAAAAATTCCACATGCACAACAGACATCCAAAATGGCTCAACATAATTTATTTTTTTATGTTAAAATGTACAGAGTTCTTTTGAAAGTACTTGCTAGAAAGGGGAAAAAAAGTGATATTACATACAAGGAGAGGAAGGGAGGCCCGCCGGCCAGGAGCGCATGACATGGAGAATTACAAAGGCATCTAGGCCCCCCTTCCCCTTAGCTTACAAGTCACCATGAACAAAGTACAAAGAGGTTACAAAACAGGAAAAGCAAATATAAACAGACAGGAATAGACTTAGCTTCATTTGTACATGCGGCTTTTAGAGGCATCTGGAGCTCTATTCACACACTCTAGAGATCTCTTTAAAGAGAATTTTTATCTTTCTTAAAATAGTTTTTAATATTCTACAACAAAGATAAAAAATTTTAAAGATGGAATGAAATGAAAAAGCTCTTATTTTAAAAGGCATCAAAGTCACTAACAGTGATTTTTTTAAATTTCTTTTAGAAGATTACCCAAGTTATTTTGCTAAAAATACATTTTTTTTAAACAGAAGTGAAAAAATGGTAGGTACCAATATTACTTGTGTTGGATAATTTCTTTTATAATATAGAAAAGAACTTTTTTTCTACAATAGTTCTACAGTCACAAAGGCTTGTGGAAAAGGGAGCTGCCCAATTGATTAAAAAAAACATACAAAACCCAAACCAAACAGCAAACAAACTAAATTCACGGCCCTCATTTCAACAGCTTCTCCTCCTGTCTTTAACCCTCTCTCTCCCTGCTCCCCCGCCTTCCCTCCCGCAACCACGAAGCAATGAAACAGCTGAAGATCTAGGAAGGAGAGGGCAGCACGGTGCGCTTTCTACATGGATGAGTTAAAACCGGAATAGTATATACAGAGAAACGGGATCCTACACAGCCTCGCACATGCTCAAAACAAAGAAATAAGGAGTGGAAGTCCTTGGAATTCTGCCTTTTTATATTTGGCAGTTATTGAAGAAAGGTCCGTTTTAGTGCATCTGAAGAAACCTCAAACCTTCATTTGGATGTTTTTTTATGTTGTTTACAACTAATTGGTTTTATTATTGTCTGTATCTCTACAGAATATACAATAAAAGAGAACTTTACACTAAAGGGTAAATAGTGTCCCTTCTTTTTGTTTGTGACGGCATGCCGACAGGTGCAGCCCCTCTCTTTTATCACACACAGCTGAGCAGCAGAAAGAAAATGGGAACGGGGGTGTGCACAAGCACCCTACAAAACCCTGCTGACTAGGTCTCACTGCGGTATGCTGATTGTCCCACTCCCATTTCCTCCCTTGAGGAGCTGAAACTCCCTTCACTTCCCACACACAGACTCAAAGGTGATGATGTCAAAAGAAACTGGGAAAGCAGGAATGTGCCTGTTTTAACACCATGACTCCTCTGGAAGAAGGACACACTCAGCAGTTTCTCCCCACATGCACAGGAATGGAATAGTGACACAGACTCTGTAGGTTTCTTGTCAAGTCACTTAAACGTACGCTTCATCTTCCAAGATTATGTGAGTAAAGGAACTTAGAGGCAGACTACTGGCAATGGCTGCTCGAGCTCAGTCAGACTCCAAGGCTCAGAACCAAGACCTTTAGCATTTCAAAGCAGATATTAAAGAAGAGTTTGGGATCTCAGAGTTATGGCTGATTTGCAGGTTGTCAAAACGAGACCCTGTAGCCATTTTCGTCTCTTTCTGATGCACAGTAACCATCTCTTATCCTTCTAGTGGCTGCATTAGGGTTCCATAAAGTTCTCCTTTGAGATGCTAATGCTAGTTCAGACTGACAATGTGTTTGTGTGCTGAATGGGAACATTTTAAAGTGACATTATACTTTCAGAATGAAACATACAGACTGTATTTCAATTAATCAATCTATGAAGACATCACTGTGAGAAGAATTTATGTTTATATATAATTCCAAATTGTACTAAGGGGTAAGAAGGTCAGAAAGGATTAAGAGGAGAAATTTTCCTGCCTCATTGGAATAAAGAGTTAGTTTGTCCTCCATGTCTCCTTCTGAGTCTCCCATAAGTGCCTCCTGCTGGACTTAAGTAGGAAATGCAAAGTGGGGACTAGAGGGATGGGTTTTGTTACCCTTTGAGATGTCTGACATTTTAATGACTGCAGCATTGGGAGCTGCACACAGAGGGACATACAGGAGGAAGAGGAAGGAGTGGGGAACATACACTTGAAAATAAAATTTAAAAAGATGATTCACTGTTAAAGATATTCTGTCTGTGTGGTCAGCAAAGTAAGGCTCTCTTTAAATTATGAAAAGATTTTTGTGCACATTTTCCCCCTAAAACCATTTGAAAATGACTTCAGCTGTAAAACGTTTCAGGATTCTGAAGGAAACAAAAACCCAAAATGAACGAACAAAAAAAGAATAAAGACCAGGCTTCCTAAAAAATAAAATAAACCAAAGAAAAACCCTCTAAATCTACAGCAATATTTTTAACTGGGAAAAGGTCCATTTTCTCTGGTTCGTCAGTATAAAAGGTTCCTTTATTTATATATATTTAAGTTTTTAGGTTGCAAGTTCATTTCGCTCATCTTCTCATGTACGGTCCGTTGAGCGACTGCTTGGGCACCCCAGCAGCATTCATGTAGCTGTGATGGGAGGGGCCAGTATACATCATGTTTCCATGAGGGTTTGGCTGCATAGGCTGCTGGGTATAGGCCTGGCTCCCCATCATTCCCATCTGCATCTGCATAGGATACTGTGCTGTCTGGTTCATGTATGCAGGGTTACTATGGTAACTGCTGTTCATCATGGGCTGTGTCATTCTGTAGCTGTTCATGGCATTCAGGGTGTTCATATTCATGGAATTGACATTGTAGGGGGGAGTTGGCATCAAGTTAACCCCCATGTTCATACCTCGCTGAACAGCTAGTGCACGAGGGCCAGCCTGCATGGCAACTGCCGGTGGGCTGCGGCCATAGAGCTGCTGCTGGTGTGCAGTTGCAGAGGGCAGTGGTGCTGATTTAGAACGAATGGAAATGTGCCCCTTAACTGGCATTTGCCCCTGCAACCTTTGTGTGTGGGGGATACCAATGTTGGTAGCAGACATGTTACACTGAAGCAGAGGTGATGTGAGGTTCATGGTGGTGGATGCCAAGTTTGGTGGGGGTGTCATGGTGGCTTGTGCTTGCGGTGTCCCAGCTAATGGATGAGATGGAGCTAGCTGAGGCAATCCTGTGTTGGACAGAGAAACACTGGTTGCATAGGAAGTCACAGCAGGAGAATGGCTATAAGGCATGGCATGAGGGTCCATAATGGTGTTTGTCAGCTGCTGCAACTTGGCTAAACTGAATGTGGCTGATGGCTGAGAGTAGCTCCCAGCACCAAAATCTCCTGGAATCCTCTCATAGATACTTATGTTGCCAGTGCTTCCTGATTCAGGTATTTCCATGATCATAGGTGCTGGGGTGAAACTATTATTCATGCTACACTGAGACAGCGGAGGCTGCTGCTGGGGTGGAGGTGGGGGCTGAGGCTGTTGTGACTGAGGCTGCTGCTGCTGCTGAGGCTGTGGCTGTGTTGCTGGTTGCTGGTTGCTTGGAGGCCTTTCTACCACACAGCTCTGAGGTGACTTAATGTTGCAGTTTGCAGGAGGCTGGACAGTGCTCTGTTGCATCATGCTGCAGCTGTTGCCAATGTTTGCCATTTGCTGAGTGACAACACAACTGTTCTGAGTTAGGCTACTAGAGGAGGACAATCCTCCATAGGAGCAGCTGCTCTGCGAAGAGTTATTTCCACAAATGCTGCCTCCCATAGTGGAGTCATAACTGCTGGGATTTTCATAGTTCTCTGTGGTGCTCTCAATGCTGCCAAGGTCACTGAAGCCACTATCCACCACCTGCTGAGAGTGGTCTGATACAGAAGGCACATCCATCATGGGGCTGGTCTCCATGTTCTGCATAGAAGGTGCGGACAGGGATCCTTGTTCAGGGCTTATCTGGGTGTAACCACTCTCCAGAGCAGGCACGTTGGGACTGCTGACGGAACGCACAGATTGGCTAGGATGGGACTGAACAGAGGATATTGGACTGTTGTGTTCTGACGCATGGCAATCTTCAACCATTGATATTTGAGGGTCCTCATCAGCTTGAGTGTAACTCTGCAGAGTCTGACAAGCTGCAAGAGTTTCCTCACAGTCCTGGTACGCTACGTCATGTTCATTACTTTCCTCCTGCGTCAAGGACTGGACTGCTTGGACAGTTTCTAGATCTAGTTCACTATGAGGAATCTCTTCCTCTTCTTTTAATTCAATTAACCTTTCTTTAGTATTTTGCTCTTCTTCAGGATCATCTTCAGAGCCAGGGACATGCTCTGAGCCCACTGACGTCTCATGGGAAGCCTGCTCTTCCTCAGAATCTGCCTCCGCTTCATTTTTGCCTTTTACCTCTTCTCTACTGCTCTGTATGCTTGTTTCTAAAAAAGACTCCTGGACATCAGGCTCCTCCTTTACTTCTTCTCTAATTGGCAGTTCCTCCAATTCTTTCTTCTTTGCAGATTCCAGATGACCATCGTCTTCATCATCTGCATCATGGTCTTCATTTTGGTTTGTAACTACTGCAACCTCATCCTCTTCTTCCTCATGGTCATGCTCAGGTTCTTCTAATTCTTGCTGTTCTTCTTCTGATTGCCTTTGCTCTTCTAATACCCGTGGCTTCTCCTCTACTTCTTCCTCTACCTCAGGCTCCTTAACATCTGCTGCTGGACTGCTGCTGCTGTCCATAGGAGAAACTGCTCTCACTTCACTGCTGGTTGTATCTTCCTCTTCTCCCTCTCCCACCTCCTCTGTTTCCATATGCACATCTTCCTCCTTCTTTTCCTCAGCGAGGGGTTGCTCTTCTTTCTTCTCAAGAGGCTCTTCTTTCTCCTGCATTTTGGGTTTACGCCCTGGTTTTGAATTAGTTACCATAGCATCAACTCCCTCATCCTGAGCAGATACTGGCACCTTTTCCCGGTTCAGTTTAAACCCTGGTTTTCTACCAGGTCTTTTCTTCCAGTGGATTGGTTTGCGACTTTTGCCTTTTGGCCATCCCTTTTTCTTTTTCATGGGTGTGGAAGTATCTGGCTCAAATGGAGAAATCTTTGCTTCACATTTTCTGAGCACAGATACTGGCTTCAAGGTAGGGGTGCCTGGAAACACAAAACAAAAATACCGCTTAAACTTTCCATAATTACTTGAATGTTTCCTCTTTCCTGCCTTCAAAGGAATCCTCCCCCCATTTCAAAGTCCCAAGCATTCCACCCCATATATTAATTCAATGTTCATGAACAATAAAAGAGAACAAAGAATTTTTAACCCTTTCTCTCATTTAAACATTTGCTCATTAATAACACATTAAATTAACTGCATTTGCAAAGAACATCTTTTCAGAGTTTTGAGCCTTTAATATGTAATCCAAATTCAGTGACATACCATATGCTAGATCAGAAGAACTAGAAAGGACCATCATAACTTTGCAAGTACAATTAATGTAATGTGTTTTAATAGGAAAATATTCCACTTGAGCAAGATACTTCCCACACCCATGAACGTACATTGCACATGTTTACATTTAGTTCTGCTCTTCAGAAGAGATCTAAGGTCCAGAACTATTTCTCTTACCAGTCATTGCTGAAACTGATTAAAAATCAAAGTAATTATTTAGATCCAATAGAACACCAGAGTTACGAATTCACCAGTCAACCACACATCTCATTTGGAACTGAAAGTCAGCAATCAGGCAGCAGAGACAAAAACAGCAAATACTATACAGTACAGTACTGTGTTAAACATAAAATACTAAAAAAAAAAAAGGGAAAGTTTAAAAAAGAAGATTTGACAAGGTAAGGAAACTTTCTGTGCTTGCTTCATTTAAATTAAGATGGTTAAAAAAGCAGCATTTTTCTTCTGCAAAATAAAGTTTCAAAGCTGTATTAAGTCAATGTTCAGTTGTAAACTTTTGAAAGAACAACCATAACATTTTTTCAGAGTTGCAGACAACCTCCATTCCCAAGGTGTTCATAACTCTGAGATTCTACTGTAATTTTATTTGGCAGCTGAAGAACACTTTGTTTCTGCATAAATAATAAAAGGAAGCCAAAATTTTCTCTCTTTTGTCTATTTTTTGATGGATCTTTTTCATATTTAAGCTACTTTCCAAATGTTATTATAGATTCATAGATATAAGGCCAGAAAGGAGCACTGTGATCATCTAGTCTGACCACTGGTATAGCACAGGCCCTAGGACTTCCTTGAATTAATTCATGTTTGAACTAGAGCATTTCTCTTACAAAAATATCCAATCTTGATTTAAAGTTTTGAGTGATGAAGAATCCAACACAGCCCTTGATAAACTGTTCCAATAGTTACAAATTTGAACCTTATTTCAAGTTTGAATGTATCAACCTTCAACTTCCAGGTACTGGATTGCATTACACTTTTCTCTGGTAGAAGGAAGAGCCCTCTATTTCTGCTCCCCAAGTTGGCACTTATAAATTGTGATCAAGTCACTCTTAACCTTTTCTTTATTAACTTAAACAGACTAAGCTCCTTGAGTCTCACTACAAGGCATGTTTTCCAGTCCTTTAATAATTGTTGTCTAACTGATCACTGTATTTGGGGTTGGGAAGGAATTTTCCCCCGGGTCAGATTGGCAGAGACCCTGGGTTTTTTTTTGCCTGCCTCTGCAACATGGGGCACGGGTCACTTGAAGGTTTTTACTAGAGTAAATCGTGAATTCTCTGTAACTTGAAGTCTTTAAACCATGATTTAAGGATGTCAGTGAAGGCTAGGACTATAACAGGGTTTAAAAGAGAACTGGATATGGCCATTCTTATGTTCGGTAACTCAGCCAGAGGTTAGGGGTCTAATACAGGAGCGGGTGGGTGAGGTTCTGTGGCCTGCAATGTGCAGGTGGTCAGACTAGATGATCACAATGCTCCCTTCTGACATTAAAGTCTATAAATCTTGTGGACATCAGACCTGAACATAATATTCCGTCGTGATCGCAGTACCAAATACAGAGATAATGTAACCTGCCTACTCCTACTCAAGACTTCCCTGTCTATACATACCAGGATCACATTAGCTCTTTTGGCCACAGCATCACACTGGGAGCTCATGTTCAGGTGATTATCTACCATGAGCCTGAAGTACTTTTCAGAGTCACAGCTTTCCACGACAGACTTCCCCGTGCTGCAAGTATGGCCTACATTCTTTGTTCCTACAGTGTAATTTTATATTTGGCTGTATTAGCACACATATTGTTTGCTTAAACCCAGATAACCAGAGATCTAGATTGCTCTATACCAGTGGCCTGTAGTCTTCATCATTTACCACAGACATCCTTGCTCTTTATGGGCCTGTTCCTACAAGGTGCTGAGTGCTGTCAAGTAGAGTTTGTGAAGTCAAGGGGAGGTTGGAAGTTTTTGACACTTCTATTAGTCTCTCAGCACCGTGTAGGACCCATCCTACCCGCAGTAAATCGTTGAAAAATTATTAGTTGCTATATGTTTTCATACTTTGACTTTAAACCAATGGAGCCACCCTAAACAATCTGTCTCTCTCTTTAGTGTTAAATACTTCAAAAGTATTTGAAAGGTGTTGTCCTACTTCCCATTCAATTGACATTTAGTCATGCTGTTCCATTTGGTTCTTTAAAAAAAGTTACTAACCTTCCATAACTGATGTTCTTCGAGATGTGTTGCTCATGCCCATTCCATGTTAGGTGTGTGCGCTTGCCACATGCACTGGGGCCAGAAGTTTTCCCTGTAGTGGTATCCATAGGGGGACTGGCTCTGGTCCCCTCTGGAGCGGTGTGCATGTGTGTCGGTATAAGGGATGCTGCCAGGTCCCCCCTTCCTCAGCTCCTTCTTGCAGAAACTCCGACAGAGGGGAAGGAGGGCAGGTCATGGAATGGACATGAGCAACATCTTGAAGAACAACAGTCATGGTGGTAAGTAACCGTTTTTTCTTCTTCTTCGAGTGCTTGCTCATGTTCATTCCATGTTAGGTGACTTCCAAGCAGTATCTGTGGAGGCGGGTAGGAGTTCATGGATGTGTTGATTGCAACACAGCTCTGCCAAAGCCAGTGTCATCTCTGGCCTGCTGGGTGATGGCGTAGTGGGTCGTGAAGGTGTGCTGCTCTGCAGATATCCTTGATAGGGACTTGTGCTAGGAAGGCTGCCAGATGCAGCCTTGAATGAGCTGTCACTATCAGTGCAGGTACAACCTGTGTCAAATCGTAGCAAGTACAGATGCAGGAAGTAATCCAAGACGAAAGTCTTTAAAAAGACACTGGGAGGCCTTTCATCCGATCAGCCACTGTGACAGAATCGAGTCAATCTACGGAAGGGCTTGGAATGCTCTAAGTAGAAAGCCTGAGCCCGCCTGACATCTAGAGCGTGCAAACGCCTCTCCTCGTTGGACACGTGAGGCTTTGGGCAGAACACCGGGAGGAAAATGTCCTGGTTAACATGAAAACGCAACACCACCTTTGGAAGGAAAGCAGGATGGGGAGGCAACTGACCCTTGTCCTTGAAGAACACCGTGTAAGGGGGCTCTGAGGAAAGGGCTTTAATCTCAGAGACTCGCCTCGCTCAAGTGATAGCCAAAAGGAAAACAACCTTCCACGACAGATGCGCAAGAGAACAGGAGGCTAGGAGGCTCAAAGGGAGGGCCAGTGAGCCTAGAAAGGACTAGGTTAAGGTCCCATTGGGGTACCAGGTCCTGGACTGGGGGGAAATGTCTTTCAAGGCCCTTAAGAAATCTGATCGTCATTTCATGCAAGAATACCGATCTGCCCTGGACGTGAGGATGGAAGGCCAAAATGGCTGCCAGGTGCACCTAGATCGAAGAGAAGGCCAGACCTTCATGTTTTAGGTGAAGCAGGTAGTTCAGAATGGACTGCAGAGATGACTGGGTCCTCCGCTCTGATGCCCAGCAGGAGAAGCACTTCCACTTTGCCAGGTAAGACACTCTAGTGAAGGGTTTTCTACTCTCTAACAGAATGCGCTGGACTTGACTAGAGCAGGCGTGCTCCTTTGGGTTCAGCCACACAGCATCCATGATGTGAGGTGGAGAGAGGCGAGGTTCATAGAATCCTAGAATATCAGGGTTGGAAGAGACCTCAGGAGGTCATCTAGTCCAATCCCCTGCTCAAAGCAAGACCAATATCAACTAAATCATCCCAGCCAAGGCTTTGTCAAGCCGGGCCTTAAAAACCTCTAAGGATGTAGATTCCACCACCTCCCTAGGTAACCCATTCCAGTGTTTCACCACCCTCCTAGTGAAACAGTGTTTCCAAATATCCAACCTCCCCAACTGCAATTTGAGACCATTGTTTCTTGTTCTGTCATCTGCCACCACTGAGAACAGCCTAGCTCCCTCCTCTTTGGAACCCCTCTTCAGGTAGTTGAAGGCTGCTATCAAATCCCCCTTCAGTCTTCTCTTCTGCAGACTAAATAACCCCAGTTCCCTCAGCCTCAGCCTCTCCTCGTAGGTCATGTGCCCCAGCTCCTTTATCATTTTTGTTGCTCTCCGCTGGACATTTTTGTTGCTCTCCAATTTGTCCACATCCCTTCTGTAGTGGGGGGACCAAAACTGGACGCAATACTCCAGGTGTGGCCTGACCAGTGCCGAATAGAGGGAATAATCACTTTCCTTGATCTGCTGGCAATGCTCCTACTAATGCAGCCCAATATGCCGTTAGCCTTCTTGGCAACGAGGGCACACTGCTGACTCATATCCAGCTTCTCATCCACTGTAATCCCAGGTCCTTTTCTGCAGAACTGCTGTTTAGCCAGTCGGTCCACAGCATGTAGCAGTGCATGGGATTCTTCCTTCCTAAGTGCAGGCCTCTGCACTTGTCCTTGTTGAACCTCATCAGATTTCTTTTGGCCAGTCCTCCAATTTCTCTAGGTCACTCTGGACCCTATCCCTACCCTCTAGTGTATCTACCTCTCCCCTCATCTTAGTATCATCTGCAAACTTGCCGAGGATGTAATTAATCCCATCATCCAGATCATTGACAAAGATGTTGAACAAAACCAACCCCAGGACTGGCCCCTGGGGCACTCTGCTTGATACTGGCTGCCAACTAAACATGGAGCCATTGATCACTACCCATTGAGCCCGACAATCTAGCCAGCTTTCTATCCACCTTATAGTCCATTCATCCAATCCATACTTTTTTAACTTGCTGGCAAGAATACTGTGGGAGACCGTGTCAAAAGCTTTACTGAAGTCAAGATATATCACATTCACCGCTTTCCCCATATCCACAGAGCCAATTATCTCATGATGCAGCAATCTCCCATGATCCTGAGAGCAGGTCTGGGTGGTTAGGAAGTGTCCATGGGGATGCTGTTGCCAAATCCACGAGCATGCTGAACCAATGCTGAGGCGATCATGATGACTTGGCCCGGTGCCTCTAAATTGTCAGGAGGGTCCTGCTGATAAGCGGGATTGGTGGGAAGGTGTACATCAGGTCTTCTGTCCAAGACAGGAAAAAAGCATCTGAGAGCGATCCGCTGTCAAGCCCTTGAAAGGAGCAGAACTGGTGGTACTTCCTGTTCTGCCTGTTGGCGAACAGGTCCACTTGGGGAGTTCCCCAGCTCTGTAAGATCATTCTGATGACTTCTGAGTGGAGGGACCACTCGTGGTGAGAAAAGAACGACCTGCTAAGGCAATCAGCCAGCATGTTTCGGACGCCAGGAGATGTAGAGCCTCTATTTATATGGGGTTCCAGATAGAAGAAATCCCACAGCCGGAGGGCTTCTCGACAGAGGACCGTGCTCCTCCTTGCCTGCTGACATAAAACATGGAGGCCATATTGTCCGTCAACACCTGTATCACCTGATGGAATAGTTGCAAAAGGAACACTTTGCAAGCTGAATGGATGGCCCTGAACTCCCTGACACTGATGTGCAATGCCAAGTCTTCCTGGGATCACAACCGCTGGGTCTTTAGTGATCCAAATTGGCTTCCCACGCATCCAACACTAGCACCATTATGGGTTTTGGGGTCGCAAAGGGTACTACTTTGGGCATATTTACTGGGTTGGACCACCATTCCAGAGCAGTAACTACTTGTGGTGGAATTGTGAGGACTCTGTCCAGGTGGTGCCTGGCTGGGGTGTAGACCAATGCCAGCCACATCTGGAGGGGTCTGAGACGTAGTCGTGTGCGTTGAATTACATATGTGCATGCCGCCATGTGCCCTAGCAACCAGATGCATACCCTGGCCATGGTGATTGCGTGACCAGTGAGTTGGGTAATGAGATCCTACAGGCCTTGAATCCGGGTTCTGGGAGAAAGGCCCTGGCTCGGATAGAGTCCAGAACTGCCCTCAATGAACTCTATTCTCCGTACTGGGACCAATGTGGATTTTTGTTCGTTTATCAACAGACCCAATGCTCAGCAAGTGACTTGGACCAAATCGACGCTGCGATGAACTTGTACCCTTGAACGACCCATGATGAGCCATGAGGTACAGGTAGATTTGAACGCCCTGGCGCCTCAGATAAGCTGTGAACACTCATGCATTTTGTGACCACCATTGACACTGTAGCCAGGCCAAATGGAAGCACTACGAACTGTTAGTGAGCTCACTCCATTACAAACCACAGGAAACTTCTGTGTCCATGGAAAACTGAAATATGAAAAATACGCATCCTTCAAGTCGAGGGCGGTGTACCAGTTTCCAGGAAGGGGATAATGGAGGCCAAGGAGACCATGCAGAACTTCAACTTTTTGAGATATTTGTTGATGCCTCACAGGTCCAATATGGGACACAGGCCCCTTTTGGCCTTCGGTATCAGAAAGTACCAAAAGTAGAAACCTTTGCCTCTTAGATGCATGGGGACTTCCTCTGCGGCCCCTACTTGCAGGACGGCTTGCCCCTCTTGGGTGATAAGTTGCTCCTGAGAAGGGTCCCTGAAGAGGCACACCCTCAAAATACCCACTTGCTTCCAGGCAGGTGGTGGAAGGAGCCCAAGTGGGAAGAAGGAGCTAGTTGTTGGCCTTGACTGCGCTTGTAGCCCTTGCCCTTCTTACAGCAGAGCTCCGGTCAGGCCTGACCACTTGGTCTTTGAGGTTGCTGCGGCTTAAACCTCTTTCTAGAAGAGGCTGGTGTATAGAGACCCAGGGAACATAGAGTAGCCCATGAGTCCTTAAGCCCATGTAACTGTTTCTGTTTGTTCTGCAAACAGGGCTAGGCATCAAAAGGTGGGTTCTGAATTGATTGTTGAGCCTCCGTCGACAGCCGTAGCGATGGACCTGGCAGCTGAGTCTGCCAAGTCAGAGGTGGCCTGAAGGGAGGACCTTGCCACATTTCTCCCTTCATCTAAAATGACAAGGAACTCCTGCTTGGAGTCCTCTGGCAGTGAGTCTGCGAACTTGGCCACAGATTGCCACACATTAAAATCATACCTCCCGAGTAAGGCCTGATGGTTTGCCACTCGTAACTGGAGGCTGGCAGACAAACTTTTCTGCCAAATAAGTCTAACCTCTTGCCGTCTTTGTTTTTGGGAGTTGGGCCAGGTTGTCTCTGCCTGTCTCTCTCGTTGGCCGCAGAGACCACTAGAGAGTTCGGAGCCAGGTGGGAATATAAATACTCAAAGCCCTTTACAGGGACATAATACTTCCACTCTGCTCATTTGGAGATAGGCGGGAGAGAGGACGGAGTCTGCATAAGGCTTTCACCATCTTTACTATTCCTTCGTGGATCGGGAATGCAACCCTAGACAAGTCCACCATGGGCAAAATGTCAAAGTATCAGAGGTTTCTGCCAGTTCCTCTGCTTCCCATCCCTGGTTTGCGGCCACTTTAGCAGCTCCTGGTATGCCTTGGCATCGTCCTGTGGCACTATTTGGGACGGTCCCGCCACTGCCTTGTTGGGTGAGGGCGGGAGGAGGGGCTGGCTCAAAGTCCCCCGCATGGGTGGCCTCCACCAAGGTCGGAGGGCTCCTGGGGACCTTGCTCGGACTCTTCCTCTGAATCTGGAGGGGGGTGGGGGACTGTTGCCGACCTCCTCTCTGACACCCCCGACACTGAACACTGCATCTGGGTTTCTGATTCCTAGGAGAACCCCCACGGGTTACAAAAGTGCCACGAGTTAGGCCATTGACCCCGGGGCCATTCACCAGCGGGTAGCCCTGGTGGAACCCCTACAGATCTGGCTGGGTGTGCCTGGCTCAAGGAACCCGCCATCTCCTCAGCCTTTGAGGCTGAGGAAGAAAGTTCCTCCCTTGGGGACCACAGTGGCACTGACGCCATGTCCATGTCCCCTCTGCGTCTACCATTCCAGCGTCTGCGGAAGAAGTGCTGGGGCTCAGGGTCCCAGTGCGCCTGTCTGGGGACTGGTGGCGGAGATCGACGGATCGGTGACGGTACACGAGCGATCGACACCTAGAGCTCTGGGAACGACGCTGGGAGTCTGGCGACCGACAATGGGGCAACAGAGAATGCAGTCTCGACTCTGGAGATTGGTGCAGCAAGTCTGGGAATCTGCGTCTCGGCCCCGGGGACCAGTCACGTGGTTCTGGGGATCAGTGTTGTGGTGCGGATGATCTCTGTTGCCCCGAGGAGTGATGCCCATGCTCTGGTGACTGGTGCCATGATCCCGGAGACCAGTGGCATGCTTCGGCTCTGCATCGCCTGTTCGGCGAGTGATGCCACGCCTCGGGGGACCAATGCCAAGAGTCCAGCAAATGGTGCCAGGAGCTCTGGTTGTTGTGGGCAGGTCAGAAGTGCATCCCTGGGAATCGCTGCTTCGACGCCGACCGCTGTGGAATGATGCTGCACCGATGGAGACCGTTGCACAAGCCCCAGTGCCGGCTTCCCTCTGGAGATGACGAGGTCTTGACGGGGCATCGGTGGCACCAGCAAAGACATGATGTCTTTTGCAGCCTGGAAGGCCTCTGGCTGGAATCTCCTGGTGCCCATCCCTGGGCTAAGTCCCTTAGGGGGCTAACTTACCTGCAGTACTATTTCGCTAACTATTAAGAGAACAATGAAAAATACTTATCTAAGAACTATTTACACAATGAGTGACAGGAAAAAAGAACCACTTCCCAAAGCAAGGAGATGGGTGAGGAGCATCACTGGCGGTAAGAAGGAGCTGAGGGAGGGGGGAGCCGGCGGCACCCCTTATACTGGCGCATGTGCGCACCACTCCAGAGGGCACCAGAGCCGGTCCCCTACGGATACCACTGAGGGAAAAACTTCCTGCACCGGTACCTGTGGTGAGCACACACCCCTAACATGGAATGGACATGAGCAAGCACTTGAAGAAGAACTTAAATTTTCCATATCAATAAGTTCAATATAGATTTACAGGTTTTAAGGGGCCTCCCACCACTTCCCTTACATTTTTTGAGAGATTGATGCCGTAGGGTTTGAATCCATAAAAATGTTTCTTTAATTATAAATTGAATATTCCATATATTACAGCCTTCATGGTTATGAAATTTTTTTCCTTCATAAAAGCTGACCAAATGAATGGAACAATCCAGCTGAAATTTAAATGCAAAATGTCAGGAAAGTCAAAGTTATTGCCAGAAATGAAACTTTCTAGAAGCGCAGTACTGCCATATCACCTATATAATAACCCAGTTAAAGTCACTAATATCATCCTCTTTTTAAAAACCAAAACGTCAAGATTCACAAATGCCAAAATTGAGTAAATGTGTTTTTCTTCCACTTCTGTTCACCTTTCTTATTAGTTACCCTCTTCTTGTGTAAACTCTATAATTAGATTTTAATTTCTTCTGGGCATGGACCTTTTATTTTTATTTGTACTGTTAAGGATCCAGAACATTTTTGGGCACTGTAAAAACAATAGTGAATCAATCATATCTTGGTCCCCTTATGATGATGTAACGTTTTCTGTTATAAGGATATATACGCATGCACATCTGTGTAGTATATGTGACTAATCGAAATCAGTGTCTACTTAAATCTAAACAGAAGGAGCCTGGTAGCAATCATACTGAAAATTGCCCTTCCTTGTTCTAACTGTAAGTTCTAAGAATTTTAGTCTTACATGGAAAAAAGATCACTCTCTTCCATCATGTAAACGACTGGACGCTATGGTATTGGATGTTTTAGAAATGATAGTAATTTAGAGAGCAGAGTACATTGAAAGGATACATTTTGTCTCTCTAGAGCACAGACTTGCTCACAGAGGCATCTCTGAAGCCAAGATTCCTTTTAAATTCAGGCCTTGGACAATGTACCACCCCTTTCCCCATTCTATCTAGTGGCCCCAATGTGGCCAAGACACAACTCACCCTCTGGCCTGAGACCAAATTTCAGACCATAAGGTGACGTTTTGGGGACGTAATAAAACATTTTAAATGTTTGTCTTAGCCTAAAGATAAATTATTCTGGAAAATTTGAGCCAAATCCCTCCTAGACAGGGCCTAAAAAATCCACTTGCCTGGTATGACATCAGTTTCTGGCGAATGACATAAGTTTCTGCAGAATCTGAGCTTTCGTTAAAAAACTTCCTAGCCTTTATGGTTGTGAAGAAAATCTTCTCAATGTGAACTGACTGTAAATGAATCCAATGTAGTCTTTCTGAGACTGAAACCTCCTCCTGTGCACCTGCTCAGAGCTTTCTCAAACTGCAGCAAACTAAAAACTGATTCAAGTTTTTGATTAATCTATAAATTCTTCTCCAAAAATGGCCTGCACTGAACTAGTTATAATGACCTTTAAATTGTTATCTTGTTAAATGAGAGAAATTCACATTTTTCTTAAAGCCCAATGCCATTTTCTGCAGGATCTGCAAAGACGTCAGCATCAAAAGACACAGGAGTACACAGTAAATGATTCCAGTGCAACAATATCTGATATAGTGTGCTCATTTCTGGGAACATATTACTTGAAAGATACTGACAAATTTGAGGAAGTTTGGAGAAAAGCAACAGAACTGACTGGGGGCAAGCAGGATTAAGTCACATGGGAAGATAAAGAAAATTAAATATATGTAGCTTGATTAAGCAACAACTGGAAGGACAGGAATTATTTGGTATGGTAAACATAGCCATAACTAGGAGACATGAGATAAAATTAAGAGAAGAAAAACGTAAGTCAAACATCAGGGGAAACCTGGAAATGTGATGTATTAGTTTATATAATAGTTTCCCAGGGAAAGTACTGGAAGTCTCATTGCTTAAAATGGACCGGATAGATCTTTTCTCATCTCAAGTTATTTTTTTTAATCTTAACTATTGCATGTTATGACATTTTGTTATTCTTTCTGCCCAATCCATGTTGCATTCACACTTTTTTTTAAATTTAATTTTAATGCAAATGGGGATTAGCACTGTAGGAACACAATGGTGATTGTTGCTATATAAATAGCAAAGACAGACAGAATTACATCATTACCTCTTCAACATGTAAATACAATTAGGGATGATTCTCCTCTACTAATGAGAGGCCAGTTGAGTGCTATAAATTACTTAGGAAGTTCCAGTAAGAATCACTGAAGGTGGGATGAGAACACCAAACATCTCCTTCTTATGGTCCTTTATTTTTATTTGGCTGTTTGCCCTCATAAAATGTAGGCAATCAAAGAGCTCCCACAGGGTATATGCAATGTATTAAGCAATAGTGGAGCATATAACAACTGTGAATTAGGTTATTAGTGAAATACCTGAATGAGAGATGCTACATCTATAGTGTTACAGCACACTAAATGCCACAGTTCAGACCAAATTTATTTTTCTTGTCTGTATTAAAGGTTTAGTACCAGAGTACTTTGGGGAAGGACGAGAAATTGAGGGCAAGTATACCCAATATAAATGAGGAACAGATCCCAAATAGACCCTTTACTGTCTATTCCTCCTACTTTATTTAGTCACTGTAAGGGGAGGCTGAGTAAGAGGTTGCTGCGATTTGCTTTGCTTTTATTTCTCTAAGTGATACATTTGCGTAACCATTACTACAGCCACATATATTTCCTTCACTAAGGAAGTTGAATAGGTGAAATGTGAAGATGACCTGTTATCTCTTCACATGCTGAGATGATCTTTAAATATAAAAATACATTTTTCACATGAGTTATAAATATCAGAGGTTGGTTTGATTGGTAATCTGTGCCTAATTAGATATTTTATCTGGAAATTACACGGCAGTGTATACCACTTCCTGAGGGATTCAGGCTCATCAACTCATTCAGTACCCTTAACTATATCAAGGTGCCAATTCACAGCTTGCTCATGAAACATACCGTTAGTGTCATCAGACTCCTCTTCATCTTTGGACTTCCTCTTAGAGGAGGGTCTGCGCCTGAGGGTATCCTGGGGGGGTAAGTGGCGAAAGTAGCCCCGGGTGAACAGTTCACTCTCATCCTCTTCCTCTTCCTCCTCGATCTCAAAGGTAGGCTCTAATCGGGGCATTGGTCTCTCGGAGTCAGAGTCCTCAAAAGGTTCGTCTAGTACCTCTGTGGTCTCAGAGATTGTTTCAGTGACAACACTGCTGTTGTGGTGCTTGCGCTTACGGACTCGCCTCTTCCGATGGAGAATTGGTTTCTGGGAGGAGGGGGAAAAGGCATTTGATCACATACAGCAAAAATAAACCACTGAAAAAATGGAAAAAAAAAGACTTCTGAACTCAGTCTGCGTTGGCTCAGCCTCCAAAATCTAGACACTCTTGAAACCATGGCCCAGACTCTCCCCTCAGTGATGAAGGTGAAAATACAGAGGAATACTACTACTACTACTGCCCCCCTCTTGTACAGCAATTTTGTCAGTAGATCTCAAAGCACTTTGTAAAGGAGATCAGAGTCGTCATCCCCATTTTACAGATGGGGAAACTGAGGCACAGAGCAGTGATGTTAGTTGCCTAAGCTTACCCTACCGGCTAGTAGCAGAGATGGGGCTAGAACCCAGCTCTTCTGAGTTCCAGTCCAGTGTTTTATTCACTCAGCCACACTTCTATGAAGTTAACTGGATTTACACCAGTGTAACACAACAGAATCTGTTTGTAAGAGCTGAGGATCAACAATCCATCAATGGCCTGCTATATAACAGTTCGACAGGTTTACTGTCCAACAGCTAACTAACTAACTAACAGCTAACTAACATAATTTCAGCACATATGTATGTGAATTAAAACCATCTACACAGATCATGCCGAAAAGATGACTTCTACTTTTTGTTTGCAGCATCCTGCTACTAACCACAAGGCTTTCTTGGTCATGTTTATAGAATTCATATCTCCAAAGTCAGGCATGGTGAAGTCCTCACATTGCAATTTATTTTAATCTTGCTGATTAGTTAACGTTGTTTTGTGAAGCTCCTTTTCTAATGAATGCTATTTCCATGTTTATTGTGTTGTATATGACATAAAATAGATGTATTTTGTAACAGAAGAGACTGGAAAATCAAAAGCCTTGGGGAACGGAGAAAAGTGAGCTGTAGCTCACGAAAGCTTATGCTCAAATAAATTGGTTAGTCTCTAAGGTGCCACAAGTACTCCTTTTCTTTTTGCGAATACAGACTAACACAGCTGTTACTCTGAAACCTCTACTAAAAGAGTTAGCAAAAGTGTTCTCCACACATTGCCTTCTCCACACATTCGAGAAACAAGGACAGTCTCTTAGATTCTTTGAAAAGAGGCAGATCAGACGCTATATTGTAACTTGTATAGCTTTAAACCAAGTATCTTCAGCAATGTACCCCAAAATGGTACCAATCCAGGGAGAACGCGTACTGCAGCATGCAGCCAGAGATGAAGGAGCACAAGAAGCACGTACCTTTCGTTTTAATGTTGGCTTGGTGAGAACTGGTGGAGAGTTTGAACGAGGACTCACGGGCTCATCCTCCTCGTCTTCGCTACTCTCACTAAAGCACCTCAGGAGAGTCCTATCCCCATCACTATAGCGCCGGGGCAATCTGTCACACTCCTCTGTAAATCTGCATTTCAGGGGCTCGGTGCTGTTCTTTAGCTGCCCCCTCCACATTTCCATGCCTTCACTATATCGCCTCCGGGGTGCTGATGACTTTTCAGCTTTGCCATACTGTCCCTGAGGGACTGCAGACTTTTCCTCATCTTCACCATAGCGCCCCCGTGCAGCTGGAGATTTCTCCTCACATTCTCCACATCGCCCCTGGGAGGCTGCTGACTTCTCCTCGCATTCTCCACATCGCCCCCGCGAGGCTGCCGACTTCTCCTCGCATTCACTACATCGCCCACTGGGGACTGCTGACTTTTCCTCCATGAGAAGTTTCTGTTCCTTCTCACTAAAGGGCTCCTGCAGCTTTTTTCCTTTTCGGCTCCATCGGCCTCTCCGTGATGTCTGGCTGTTTGCAGGAAGACTGTCCAGGGGAAGAACTTGTTTATTTGGCCGTATAGAATTGTTTGGAATTACGTCTGGCTTTTTTTCACTCTCTGTAGGAGAATAAGGCTCTTGCTCCTTCTTCTCCCACAATACAGATTTTACCACCTGAATTAAATAAAAACAAATAAATTTCACATATTTTATTTAAATTATGTTTCCATCCTGAACCCCACCCTAAAAAAGCTCTTGACCAAGACAAGGGACAGTACTGGAAACTGAAGGACTCAGAACAAGGTATCAGGGATGACTCCTGGGAACTGTAGAATGGCAAATAGATAGATCTCGAAGGGCTGCAAAGGGGGGTCCAAAATCCCCGTTTGATAATGTTCTCCCACAAGCTGCCTGACAGCTTATTTCTGTTACCAGTGACCATATTAGTTTACTGATACCTGCTGGAATGAAAATACAATAATCTTACACCAAAGCCCAGTATCTGTTAAACCTTGGAGGAAGCGGGATGTAAAAGCCCTTTTTTCATATATTGCATATGGTCAAAGACAACAGAAGTAATTTTCTGTAGCAATGTAGAGTCAAGTGTATTTCACAGTTTAAATGCTATAGCAGTGTGCAATCAGCTTGTCAACAAGAGTAAGGTAATCTATTTAGGTCACTCCTCAACGCTGTTACTGACGTGACAAAGTGAAGTGCTTGAGGATATGATGGCCTCCTGGTTTCCCATGCTTTGTGGGCAGTGATACAAGGGCAGGGTCACACTGCTTTGGTGTTCTTCAATGTGTATTTTCATACTGGCTAATGTCTTCTGCGTTTTTAACTGTAAACTTATCTTTGAATATCTAGGTTGTCTAATGTTTTTGAAAAAAACAAATATTATTTAAGGGAAAAAATCCATAGGAGAATTTCTAAATTATTACAACCTTGGTTCCATTTTTACAGTGTGTGGCCTGTGCATTTCTGTAGGTTAAAACAAATTAGTAATTGTTCAGTGACAGCAGTCCCTGTGGAATTTCTAACCACGCTGCACCAGGATGGGCTCTACTTCCCTCCAGACTATGCCCCATTTGGATTTCACTTTTCTGGTTTCTGATCTGAAAATAGACAAGCAACCTAACCAAAATTCTGATGTCTTCTACCATTAAATAAAACCCCATAGCTTCCTATTTAAATTTCTAGTCTGGAAACAAAACACCGTATTGTCTGGGGAGGTACAAGAGCTGTCCAAGTAGGACTCAAATGGCACACTATGGTCTATATACAGAGAACAGATTCACTCTTACACTGACCTCTCTCTCCTTCTGCTGCTGCTCTTCATTTTCTCCTTCCTCAGTCTCTTCGTCTTCATCCTCAGAGACAACAGTGTTGGAAACTATAACAGGTGTCCAACGCAGACATTCTGGATCTACATCTACGGGCCGGAGATTCACCTGGAGCTTTGCCATATGATCCTGGATAAGTTTCTCCCGACGAACAATAACAAATCTGTGAATAGAGAAAAATCCTTCAGTCTGCCATATGTGTGGTGCACACTTTAAACACAGACAGAGAGAAACTGATGCAAAGCAAGATATGAAAGAAGGACTCTGTACCATCAATCGATGCCCATCATGTCAGACTTCAGGAAGGAAAAGTAGCAGAGGACAGTCTGAGGGGACAACATTCTATCATCTTAGATATCCTAAGACTGGGAGGGAGGACACCTTCAGTCTTTAGAGCAGCGGTTCTCAACTTATTTATCGTTGTATTAGCTGGGCCACAGGTTGAGAACCACAGTGCCCCCCACCTAACCCCCTATGCTCAGAGCCCTCCGCCCAGAGACCTCTCTACAGAGTGGGGCTAGGTGCGGAGAGCCGGTCGTGTGACAGGGACCTGACCCCAGACCCTGCTGCTTGGGGATGGGGGGCAGTTGGCTGCCTGGACCCAGCTGCGTGAGGCCAGCCGGCAGCCCGGACCCCAGAGCCCGCCCCAAGGCAGGGCCACCCGGAGCATGGACCCCGCCACGCGTCAGGGCAGCCAGCAGCTCAGAGCCTTTAGCACATAGCTGAGCTGGGCCGCAGCTGTGTGCTAATTGGGCCGCATGTTCAGAGCCGCCGCTTTACAGAGACAGCACTAATGTCTTCCCATTCCTTGCCACTGCTAACAGTGATATTGTTAGTTACAGAGCAAACTGCAAGTTGAATGTTACAACCTCATTTGACTTTAGGGGTAAATAGTGAGGTGGCAAAGTTTGCAGGTGATACAAAATTACTCAAAATAGTCAAGTCCAAAGCTGACTGCAAAGAGTTACAAAGGAATCTCACAAAACTGCGTGACCAGACAACAAAATGGCAGGTGAAATTCAATGGTGATAAGTACAAAGGAATGCACATTGGAAAACATAATCCCAACTATACACACAAAATGATGGGGGTCTAAGTTAGCTGTTTCCACTCAGGAACGAGATCTTGGAGTCATCATGGATAGTCCTCTGAAAACATCTGCTCAATGTGCAGCAGCAGAAAGAAAAGCTAACAAAATATTAGGAACCATTCGTAACGGGATAGATAATAAGACACAAAATATCATAATGATACTATATAAATCCATGGTATGCCCACACCTTGAATACTGCCTGCAGTACTGGTTGCCCCATCTAAAAAATATATATATTATAATTGGAAAAAGTAAAGAGAAGGGCCACAATGATTAGGAGTATGGAACAGTATCCGTAGAAGGAGAGAGTAAAATGACTTGGACTGTTAATCTTAGAAAAGAGACAACTGAGGTAAGATGTGACAGAGATCTATAACATCATGAATGGTGAGGAGAAAGTGAATAAGGAAGTGCTATTTATCCCTTCACTTAACACAAGAACCAGGGGTCACCCAATGAAATTAATAGTCAGCAGGTTTAAAACAAATGAAAGGATGTACATCACACAACGCCCAGTCAACCTGTGCAACTTGTTGCCAGGGGATGTTGTGAAGGCCAAAAATATAACTAGGTTAAAAAAAAAATTAGATAAGTTTATGGAAGATAGGTGCATCAATGGCTATTAGCCAAGATGGTCAGGGATGCAACTCCATGCTCTGGGTGTCCCGAAGCCTCTGACTGCCAGAAGTTGGAACTGGACGACTAGATGGATCACTTTATAAACTGCCCTGTTTTGTTCATTACCTCTAAAGCATCTGACACCGGCCACTGTCAGAAGACAGGATACTGGGCTAGACTGACCATTGGTCTGACCCAGTATGGCCATTCTTATGTTCTTAGATGAGGGTATTAAGACTGTGGGATTGGGTGTATATACACTGAGGGAGAGGCAGCCTAAAATGAAGGGAAGGAAACGATGAGAGAGACACACTCATTACTTAGGGTACATATCAAAGGCTTAATGCTACTCAAGAACACAGTCAAAAGGCTAAGTCCCAACTACAAAAATGTGCTTTAACTGTGTTCGGGGACATCAGTGTTATAACTTGAGCTGCTGACATGGTCACTTTTAGAATGTAAACAAGATCTTTGTTGCAGGACAAAGAGTACCTTTGCTCATGTGATTTTGAATGACACCATTCCATACTACCTCCACAAAGAAACAGGAAAAGTAAAAAGACACATCACTGCTATTGTGTAAGAGCTGATGGTATGTTACTTGGCTTTGATGCTCAGATTATATATTTGCCCTTCTCAACATTCACCCTGGCATATTACTGTGTGATCTGTCCTGCTAATGCTGTCTGAGCAGTCAGAGCCAGCTCCTGGGGAGCAGGGGAGATGTTACACCACCCAAGTGTATGAATATGACCCCTCCCCCAGCTCTGTACAGTTGTATCTGGATCCCAGCTGAGAAGCCGTGCGATTGCTATACTCACTGGTCCTTGCGGAAGTCAAGCATTCGCAGGTGATGCAGAGTGGAAGTGATGTCTTGAGGGCAGATTCCAGTGAGTTTGCTTAACTTTTTGATGCTGATTTGCTTGTCATTTTGATGATAAAGGCACTCCAATATTACACTTTTCCAATAAGCCATGTATGAAAGACGGCCCAGATCAGACAATGGCTTCTCTGGGGACCCTGCTTGGCCCTCACGCTTTGATAGCAGATAGCCTAAGGAAACACAAAGCAACTTCTCACAAGGACTGGCATATGTAGTCATCCTACATATGGATGTAGGATGTAGGATGCATATGTTACATCCTATCCCAGTGGCAACATTATAGAGAAGTTTGTACAGTGGCATTCTTCCAAAAAAGGGACAGAAAGTGTTTGAAAACCAAGACTATATCCTGCATCTACAGGAGACACCGAATAATCGGTCAGATCTTTTCCATCTCTAACCTCCATTATTCTATAGTACATTCAGACATTTATAAACTGCATCCTGCTTTGATTACAGATTATGAGCTATTACCACTAGATGGCATAATCTGCCTATTTTGAACTTAGAGAGACAAGATGGGTGAGCTATCTTTTATTGGACTACTGTTGGTGAGAGAGAAAAGCTTTTTAGCTTACACTGAACTCTTCTTCAGGTGAAGAAGGACAATATAATGAGAAAGTGCCTTGGAACTGTTATCTGGATATTGAGCATGCAGTTAAAGTGCAGAAAGCCTTCTAAATATCCTTTTCAAATTTATTTTAGAGTACACTAATATAGTAATTTCAAAACAAAAAGAAAAGGAGTACTTGTGGCACCTTAGAGACTAACCAATTTATTTGAGCATGAGCTTTCGTGAGCTACAGCTCACTTCATCGGATGCATACCATGGAAACTGCAGCAGAGTTCCATGGTATGCATCCGATGAAGTGAGCTGTAGCTCACGAAAGCTCATGCTCAAATAAATTGGTTAGTCTCTAAGGTGCCACAAGTACTCCTTTTCTTTTTGCGAATACAGACTAACACGGCTGTTACTCTGAAACCTGTAATTACAAAACAGTGTACTGTCACTCTATTGTCTTTAATCATTAATGAAAGACAAGAGGGAAAAGAACTATTTCATAACCGACTTCAGCCTAAAACAGCAGTAACCTTCTCCTCAGAGCACACCCAGATATTTTTGTGCTTGTGAAATTGAATATTCCAGGCACAAAACGTGATTGAAATGATGACTGAGGATTTCAAGGGGAAGCACATATTTCCACCACTTGGCTAAACCAAAAAAATCCCAAACCTTTTAAAAAAAATATTATGTTGGGAAACTTCAATTAGATCCCTGAGCTTCTCATATTCTGGTACTGACCTATAGAGCCCTAATGGGCCTAAGACTGCCTATTTTCCTGTGATATACTACCATAGTTGTGATCAGAGGAGGCAAGGATGCTAGATAGAACAAAGAGGCAGTTGCTGGCAGACAAGTCATTCCCTATCAGAGCCGGGGGCTCCCACTCCTGATCTGAAATAACCTAGATTTGTTGATTTTCAGGGCATTTTGTAGGGCCCATGTATTTTACCTGGTCCTTGAAGAGAGTTAGGACTGGTCTACCCAGGGAAATTTATTGGCAGAACTATTCCAGTATAGTTGTACCATTATAACAACCTGTGTGGACACTAATTCCAGAATAAGAGTGGCCACACAGGGGTTACCTCAGTATAAGTAAAGTGGTTTAATTATACCAGTATCGTTGTACTGGTAAGTGCAGACAAGCTGACAGTGGAGACTGAGGTACTGGCCAATGTAATGGGGTGTTATTGTTTGTATTTAGAGCTGCTGGTCAGTAAGAGGAGCTGACTGAAATTTGTATTTGAGTTCGTAATTTTATACAAATGACAGAGTGCTCAGAGCCTGTGTATAGATGTTTTTGATTACTCTAAATCAAAAGATAAAATAAACAAACTATTATTAGCATCTGCTTGAGAAACTATAAGTCTCTTAGTTCAGCTGCTGACAGTTTCAACAAGCAATGTAGTTTTAGGGTTTACTTGATTTCAGAAAGAACTACTAAAGTATTACCTATTACCAGCAGGAGAGTGAGAGTTTGTGTGTGTGTGGGGGGGGGGGGGGGCGCGGAGGGTGAGAAAACCTGGATTTGTGCTGGAAATGGCCCAACTTGATGATCACTTTAGATAAGCTATTACCAGCAGGACAGTGGGGTGGGAGGAGGTATTGTTTCATATTCTCTGTGTATATATAAAGCCTGCTGCAGTTTCCACGATATGCATCTGAGGAAGTGAGCTGTAGCTCACGAAAGCTCCTGCTCAAATAAATTGGTTAGTCTCTAAGGTGCCACAAGTACTCCTTTTCTTTTTGTGAATACAGACTAACACGGCTGTTACTCTGAAACCTACTAAAGTAGGGTTACCTTTTGCCAGAAACTCTGCACTGAGCATCTCTACAGCTTTTGGCATGAGGCACTTATGTTGTAAACATGGGAATCAGAGGGAGAATCATGTATTTGTTTTCAGCATTTAGCTTTCCACCAGTTTAAAGAGCAGAGCCCAGAAGCCTGGATGTTTTCTGGTGCTCTCAGAATACAGCTAATTCTGGAGAAGGTATTTCACCCAAGAAAGTTCCTGGATACCTGTACATCTTCCACGTCTAAAAATATGAAAGGCCAAACAAATATGAAAAGGTGAAAAAAACATGAATGTGAAAGTGATCCTTACTGAAGTCAATGAGGAACCTGCCATAGCCCTTACGCTGGTACTGGGGAAGAATCATTATACAGGAAACGTTGTACTTCTGTTGGCAGTGCTTCTCCTGATAGAGAAAAGAGAAAGAAACTTGAAAAACAATGGTTTAGTGAGATGGAAAAGAAGCTGCTGTGTGTGAGCTAGTAATTAATCCTGAACTAAAGACTAAGAATGAAAGCCCCAGTCACAGCTCCTTGGGGACAGCAATGCGCAGCAGCGAAGCACAGTCCCCAGTGAGTTAAGATGGAACAGTACCAAGTCATTGTCATTACTACTGAAACAACCACCCCAGGAGGGGGGAAAGAATGAGACAGTGACATCTGCTACCTTCTTCGACTTAGAAACAAAGATAAATTCCTACACTGACGGTCATTTTTAAGTCCCCACCAATCACTCAAAAGCACCAAAATGGAGGTGCTAAAGACATAGAGATAGATTCTCATATCCAAGTAACACTGGTGTAAATCTAGAGTGAACCAAGATTCACACCACTGTAACTGAAATCAAAATCCAAGCCATTGTGTGCTGGTCTAGAAGTTGAAAGATGACCATTGATTACTGCCACTGGGGTTTTTTTGTTTGGTTTTTGCCTTGTTTCTCTGATGGCTAGGATTGCAAGCAAAACAACTACTGCTGGGACAAAGAGACTTGAAAATGTAGCTATTTGAAATCTTTGTTTGGCTTCCTATGCCTGGCTTCTATATGGGGAACACTAAGATATATTCAGCACCAGTGGACTCCGCATTCCTAGCATACAAAATAAAAGGTTTGAAAGGAGGTTCAAATTGCAGACCAAGAAAAGACATTCTCTGCCGAGGAAGAGCTTAGATAGCTTTATGTGGGTAACAATGTTTACTTCACAAGCAGTTCTACCTATCACCATCAAGGGAATAGGAAGTCATTTAAAAACTTTTCCCTTTGAGCTGCTAAGTGCTGTACTAGTTCCTTTGAGGATATGCTCTGTTCAACAATATGAAGAGGAAATTTGGCTTTATTAGTTGCTACATGTCCCTGAATTCTTCATACACTGTCTAAGACCAGGACTGCCACAATTAACGAAAGACCCTTTGGCAACACTATATTTCAAACCGACACAGAACAGGTCCAGCTCCAAGTCCGAATCCAAGATTACTCCATGCTAAAATACTTACTTTCGAGAAATAGCCTACAAGGTGGCAGCCCTTGACATCATTCTGTGTCAGCACATAGAAAAGAAATGGCTCCACATCATAATAGAGTGTCTTGTGGTCCAGGAAGAGTTTTGCCAGCAAGCACAGGTTCTGGCAGTAAATGGTACTGACATTGCCATCAACCTTACAGAAACAGAGAACAAATGAAGTCATTACACTTATCACCATACAATTATCTGATTCTGTTGGATATCTCAATTCATTCTAACCCTCAAACATTAAAGAAAGGATTTCCAGATAATGCATAGTGGCTCAGATGATTGTCAAAGTGGTAGGGTACACTTAGGGGGCACTGATCACTCTGTTATATTAATATATCAGCCTGAAGGAGAAATTAACCCCATTTATGGCTTTTAACATATTTTGAGGTCACTAATCTACTCATGAACTTAGCAGCACTATGACACTCAGGGCTATCATTCACTTCTTCATTCTTTACAGAGCTGAATGATTTAAGGACAAAGAGAAGGCAAGATTTTTAAGGGTATATGAATCCCACGTGATCTATATGAATGTTGTAAAGGCATCAGTGTCACATTTTAAATGACACAGGAAAGCAGCAGTTATCAATCATTTTCCTAACTTACCTCAAAGACTGAAGTATTGCTCTTTCTGTAAATTTCATTGGCTGGAGGATGAAACCAGCCACATTTCTTCATATGCTGCTGGAGGATAGTTCTACTTTTCATATACTTTAGACAGAATTCACAAAGGTACAATTTAGGTAGCCTGTAAGTAAAGGTAAAGAAAATCAAAATCTATAAATACATTGTATTGCTTTTGCTTATTAACTATAACAAAAGTACCAAATTCCTCAGTCCTGCCAATACAGAACTTGAGGGAAAAGAAAATGATAAAAGCAGTCTCACTAACCAAACAACTTAACCAAATATCTACTTCAGCCAAAAATATAAAATAAATCTAAAGCTACCCCATTTCTTTATTCTATAATGAATACACATTTTACATATACACAGTGTTCCACGTACTGAGCTCTGCTTAAGTGTGAAACAGTATCCAATGGAAGTGGTGAAGGTCCCATTGTGTGCGTCAGCTAAAACTCTGGAGAAATACTGTAAGGAACTGTTCTGCATTGGGGGGAGGGCTTTGTAATTTTCAGTCTCTAAAATTCAATCTCTAATTTCTATGAAGCCTTTCTCTGTTCAAGTCATTCACTGTGATGGGGTTGATGGTGAGCCTGCTATTATTGACTTGACTCCAATTACTCTCTCCAGCTACAGTGTTAATTACAGTTATTTTAACTAATCCCACAGCATTTGGAAGAGTAAGAATTATTTTTTACAGTGATCCCCGTGCTGCATGACTGGGTGAGAGAGGGTGTTTTGTGGTTTCATTCTTTCCCCTCTATGGTCTTATTTAAAGCTGGTCCACATTCTGAACTGACTTTTTTTCTGAAGGTTGGATAGCTTGTGGTTTAGACAGTTTGCAAGGTTTTCAGTGAATAGAAAACAATATAAAAGCGACCAAATAAATTTTACTCTCTGCTACATGGCAGTCTCCTAGGTCAGGAAACAGACAAATTTACCATATTTGGGTTTGGTAAATGTGAGGCATTATGCTGATGACAACTGTAAATAAATATCTGGAACCAAAAATAATTTAGCAACAGTTCATATAGTGTAATTTTAAACAAATTATTCTTAGCAACTTTTCTGCTTATTTCTTTTTCCATTTCCTTCAAGAATGCATCCTGCCATTTCACAGCTCTAAATCAGATTATTTCAAAGTTCACCTCAGCACAAGCTTTAACAGTTTATATTGTAATGTATGCTAATGAATATTGTTTATATTGTAATGTATGCTAAAACTAAAGAACTGATGAGACCTCAAACTCAACTTCTCCAGTCATCTACATGTTTAGTAACAATGTATTGCCAGATCACTTAGCCTGGGAGTGCTCTCTCCCTTGGGAACACAGCATCTCAACTCTCTGCATATCCATCTTATGATACCTTTCGAAAGCATTTGTAATACTTGCAGTATATAGAGACATGAGAGAATTTATCAATTTTTTGATTAGGCCTAAATGGACCCCAAGATACTCATTTCATTATTTATCATAAATCACATATATGCTCTTTATATACTAAAATTCCAGTTCACCAGCCTGGGATTTCTGCACCTGCCAGAGTAACTATCACACAATTTGTAAACACCAATGAAGGTGAAGAGTTTGCACAGTGTACCTTGAGTATTCCTGTGGGTATGGGGAGGAGTACCAGGTGTGGATTTCATACTTCCCAAACTCGATAACCGAAGGGCAGCGGACTTGTGGATCAGGAGGCCCTGTCACCCCTACTTTCTGTTCAAGAAAAAAATATTTTTGTAAATTAGAAAATCAAATACTTATCAGTTTCAGGAGTACAGGGGGGAGGAGGGGAGGAGAAATATGTTTATATCCATCTAGTCTGTCTTCCTCTACATGGCTCCACAGAGAAACAGGAAGATGCTGACATCCGCTTTTAAAGCCAACAGCAATACCACTTACTCTTCATGTATGGCACCCAATCCAGAGACGGGAGAGCTAGCGAACACCTTCATGACAATCAGATGCATTTAATATTACCCACATTTGCTGCAGGTCATAGCCCCAGATATAGCCAGCACGCAACAAACACTCTTATAAATCACTCAACCTAATCTTCTTTCAGTCTAGGTGCTTTTGTGTCCCCACCACTGCAATATCTAAGCAGAGAAACAGATAACTGCTGATGGTGTTTGGACATACACGTACATATATCCAGTGATAATGTATACCCACACACACCACATGCACTGCTGTGAGTTACAACAGTGGCAAACAAATCTCTATTCAGGGTATGGTCATTGGTTTAAGAGGTTACCCAAACTCCTATTGACAGTTCCTTATCTGAGTTTGCTGGCAAACATTCTCCAGGATATAAGCTTTGGAATCCAGGAATTGCACACCCTCTCAATTTTTTTCAACTTTTTGTCAGTCCATGATCACATTACTTCAAAAGGCTCCAACACTCACATGGTTAAAATCCAAAGGTTTTCAGTGACTTTGCATTGTCACATGTCTCAGCATGGACTGCATAGCTATTAATAAATGAGACCACTTAGCAGTAGGCTGTCAGCTATTAATATGAAGAGTGTCAGTGAAATGCCTATAAATAAATGTATTCCAGTAGAATGAAATAGCTAAAAACATCCTTGGCATTTGGGTTACGGCATGAGATGCTACCATCCCAAATCCAGATTTTTCCATTTAGTATAACTCTATCTGTTAAGTAGGACTAATGAAGAAGGAGGAAAGCTCAGATTATTATTCATTCAGCTCTCCTAGGTGTACACGTTTGAACAAAATACCTCAAGATACAGAAAAGAACAAAAGCCTCCTGTCCTAGAGTTTTATCCAAAAGCACCACATGCGTTAATCAGCAACGGAGGTGCTCGGTTCATATTTCCTTCCATTCTTATCAAGGCTAAGTTTTTTCAGAGGTTGATAAAAAAAATCTCAAAAATTATAGTTTGGTATCTGTTTATGATCAAAAGTTCCACTAATTGAAAAAATGCCTTTCTCCCTCAGCTTATTGATTCCATAGGCCCTTCCCTTTTAGGAAAAGGCCTGGGGGGTTGTCTCAGGTTCTCTAATAGGAAGGGAGCTAAATGAAGGAGTGAATTTACCTTCCTTTGAACAGTAAAAAGGTTTTACTGAAAGACAAAAAATCCTGTGCTAGCTGGATTAAAACAACCTTTGGTGCTAAAAGCTAACACTAGTGTTAGGCTAGTATTTGGATCCCATGGTGAAATGAAAGTGCAATCACCCAACACTTTTCAGAATTGGATATATGCAACATGAAAATTTCACCTGTTAACAAAAGCCAATTTATAAAGAAAGGAGTAGGGATCTTTTAATATCTGTGCAAATCCATAGTGAAGAATCTCCTACACTGTATTCTGATAGGAATCTCTATTCTTGTCTAGTCGAACACTACTGCATACTCTTCCTTCACTGTTCCTGAGAGCAACAATGCAGAGTTGGCAGTCAGTCACCAACACAATCATCCCAGGCATCGCCAGGCATGTTTCAAGGAAGAACAAAGAGTAATGTGCACCTGTGGCAATGTCTCCTGCGTCTGTGCCCTCGCATCAACAATCAACCTCTCGTCCAAATGAATGCCCAGTGTAAATGTGGAGACCCGGCTCCAGTACAGCTGTTTGCACATTGCAGTGGTCAAGAGAAAGCTCCCACCAAGAGATGTACTGAACAACTCGCAGGCTTGCTGTGGTCTGCCCCTACACTACTTCCATCTCACACACTTACAGATTCAGTCTCTTCCCTGCGATACTTCATTCAGCTTGTGCATTTCCGTTTGTTCAGGTGCAGCATTTAGCTCAGCTCTACACAGGCACTTGCATCAACTGCACCTCAACCACTGTTTAACCCAATCCCTGCCAAAACCAATCCACCAGCTACTTCACTTTAAAATTACATTTGCCTTCACCAGATTATTTGCAATATCAAATACATTACATCTAAAGTTTGTTTTTCAAAAACTTGTTCCTTTTCTGTCCAGCAACTGTTTGACAAGGGCATCTATTTACTAAATTTCTGTCCAAACTATTGGAAGTTTAGATTCAGATTTTCATTTACTTTTCTAAGCCAAAATTCTCTGACTGAAAAAGCTAGTCATTACAGCACTTTATTATGAGTTTTTTGTTTTGTTTTTTTTAAAATCACCCATGTAATAGTATCAGAAATAAGCAATTATGTACAGCATTGCTGCATTTGTGCTGGGATCTGAAGGGTTAATGGCTCTCATATTAGTTTGGTTTATCTCACTGCTGTGGTTTAGTGCAGACTTATCACAACTCATTATTCATTAAGGCTCTTTGTATATAGTGACTATATTTAGGTTGGGTTCATTCCAATTACTATGGAACAACAAAAGGTAAACAAACAGAAGCCCAAATATCTGGAGTAAGGGGAGGGAACAAACTGCGTAGGGATAGTTATACTTAAGGAAAGAGCAAAACTTGTAATTTTAGAAGGAATAGATCATTCAAGACTGTGAAAACTATAAAAATGGACAGAACAACACAGAGGCCCACAGGCAGATGGTGATTTTATATAGGCTAATGCAATTTTTATATAGGAAAACAGAGTTCAGAGAGCTGGCAATTTCTCAAGGAGACAATATTGAAAGCAGAAGTACAAACTATCCCCATGCAAAGGAAAACTAGAAAGAATAGTAAGAAGCCAATATGGCTCCATTAGGAGCTCTTTAATGACCTGAAAATCAAACAGGAATCCTACAGAAAGTGGAAACATGGATGAACTGCTAAGGAGGAGCACAAAAGAATAGCAAAAGTATGTAGGGACAAAATCAGGAAGATTAAAGCACAAAATGAGTTATACCTACTAACAAGAAAGATAAAGGCAATATGAAGAGGTTCTTTAAATACATTAAGAGCAGAGGAAAGACAAAGGGAAGTATAGACCCTCTGCTTAACAGGGAAGGAGAGATGATAACCTATGACATTAGGAAGGCTGAGGTGTTAACTATTTTGCTTCAGTTTTCACTAAAAAAAAGTGAATAATGACCACATACTTAACACAATCAATATTAACAGGGGAAGGAACAAAAGCCGAAGTAGGAAAAAAAACAGGTTAAAGAATATTTAGAGAAGATAGATGTATTCAAGTTGGTAGGGCCTGATAAAATTCATCATAGGATACTTAAGGAACTAGCTGAAGCGATTTTAGAACTGTTCAAGAATCCATGGAGGATGGATGAAGGCCAAGAGGACGTGAGAAGGGGCAAACATAGTACGTATCTTTAAAAAGGGGAACAAAGAGGACCCAGGGAATTATATAACAGTCGGCATAACTTTGATAACTGGAAAGATACTGGAACAAATTATTAAATAATCAATTTGTAAGCAACTGGAGGATAACAGGGTTATAAGGAATAGACAGCATGGACTTGGCTAGAGCAAATCATGCCAAATCAACCTAATTTCCTTCTTTGACAGGGTTACTGGCCCACTGAATGAGAGGAAAGCAGGAGATCTTGATTTTAGTAAGGTTTTTGACACAGTCCCACGAGACAGTCTCATAAGCAAACTAGGGAAATGCAGTCTAGATGAAGTTATTATAAGGTGGGTACACAACTGGTTTAAAGACTGTACTGAAAGAGTAGTTATCAACTGTTCATTGTCAAACTTGGAGGGCGTATTTAGTGGAGTCCCATCACAAGGGTCAGTCCTGGGTCCAGTATTATTCAATATATTAATTAATTACTGGGATAATGGAATGGAGAGTATGCTTATAACATTTGAAAGACAGGATTAGAATTCAAAACAACCTTGACAAATTGGAGAATTGATCTGAAATCAACAAGATGAAATTCAATACAGACAAGTTCAAAGTACGTCACTTAGGAAGGAAAAATCACATGCACAACTACAAAATGGGGAATAACTGGCATGACATTACTACTGAAAAGGATCGGGGGGGTTACAGTGAATATGAGTCAACAATGTGATGCAGTTGTGAAAAAGGCTAATATTTTGGGAAGCATTAACAGGAGTAAACATAAGACACAGGAAGTAATTGTCCTGCTCTACTTGGCACTGGTGAGGCCTCAGTTGGAGTATTGGGTCCAATACCAGGCACCACACTTTAGGAAAGATATGGACAAATTGGAGAGACTCCAGAGGAGAACAACAAAAACTATAAAAGGCTTAGAAAACCTGACCTATAAGGAAAGGTTAAAAAAAATGAGGCATATTTATTCTTGAGAGAAGACAACTGAGATGGACCTGATAACAGTCTATGGGTATGTTAAGGGCTGTTATAAGAGGTTGGGGATAACTTGTTCTCCATGTCCACTGATGTAGGACAAGAACTAATGGGTTGAATCTGCAGCAAGGGTGATTTAGGTTAGATATTAGGCAAAACTTTCTAACTGTAAGAGTAGTTAATCTCTGGAACAGGTTTCCAAAAAAGGTTTTAGAATCCCCATCGTTGGAGGGTTTTTAAGAACAGGTTGGACAAACACCTGTCAGGGATGGTGTAGGTGTACTGGGTCCTGCCTCAGCGCAAGGGGCTGGATTTGATGACTTCTCAAGGTCCCTTTCAGTCCTACAGATCTATGATTCTATCATCACCCTGGGCCAGAAACAGAGCAATTACTTACAGAATACCATTCTAAGGAAGCTAGAGGCTCCATACAATACACTTCCTAATATTTAGGCTCCAAATTGCTACTGTTTAGGCAGTCCAAATATACAACAGCTCCCATCAACCAGTCCTGCTCTACTCTGACCCTTCTAATGCAACACCCTTCAAGGCCATCCACAGCTCTATTGTTACCTACTGCTCATCTTGTTCACCGGTATTCTTATGTTCATGTCCTATGACCTGCCAATTCAGTGCATTTTTAGCTCCCTCAAAGATGAAACAAAATATAAACAACAAGAGATGTATGCATCAAAAGTGTTTTATAATCTTTTACTGCAGCTCTCACCTTCCCTATTTTTGGCACCTTAGAGACTAACCAATTTATTAGAGCATAAGCTTTCGTGAGCTACAGCTCACTTCCTCAGATGCATATCGTGGAAACTGCAGCAGGCTTTATATATACACAGAGAATATGAAACAATACCTCCTCCCACCCCACTGTCCTGCTGGTAATAGCTTATCTAAAGTGATCATCAGGTGGGCCATTTCCAGCACAAATCCAGGTTTTCTCACCCTCCACCCCCCCCACAAATTCACTCTCCTGCTGGTGATAGCCCATCCAAAGTGACAACTCTTTACACAATGTGCATGACAATCAAGTTGGGCTATTTCCTGCACAAATCCAGGTTTTCTCACATCCCCCCCACCCCCATACACACACAAACTCACTCTCCTGCTGGTAATAGCTCATCCAAACTGACCACTCTCCAAGTTTAAATCCAAGTTAAACCAGAACATCTGGGGGAGTGGTCAGTTTGGATGAGCTATTACCAGCAGGAGAGTGAGTTTGTGTGTGTATGGGGGTGGGGGGGATGTGAGAAAACCTGGATTTGTGCAGGAAATAGCCCAACTTGATTGTCATGCACATTGTGTAAAGAGTTGTCACTTTGGATGGGCTATCACCAGCAGGAGAGTGAATTTGTGGGGGGGGTGGAGGGTGAGAAAACCTGGATTTGTGCTGGAAATGGCCCACCTGATGATCACTTTAGATAAGCTATTACCAGCAGGACAGTGGGGTGGGAGGAGGTATTGTTTCATATTCTCTGTGTATATATAAAGCCTGCTGCAGTTTCCACGATATGCATCTGAGGAAGTGAGCTGTAGCTCACGAAAGCTTATGCTCTAATAAATTGGTTAGTCTCTAAGGTGCCACAAGTACTCCTTTTCTTTTTGCGAATACAGACTAACACGGCTGTTACTCTGAAACCTTCCCTATTTTGTTTGCTGCCTCCATCTGACCTTTGTCTAACAGACTGTAAGCTACTCATGGCAAGAATCTGTACTTTCAGTTTACCTGTAAAATGCTATGCATGCCTAATGATTAAGGCTGTGAGTCTGTCATGGAAGTCACAGATTCTGTGACTTTCTGGGACCTCCAGGACTTCTGCAGCTGCTGGTGAGGCTCAGGCAGCCCCTGGGCCAGCCACACCGGCTGCTGCTGTGGCAGTCTCGGGCCACCGCTCCCCGAGCAACAGCAAGAGTTTGGCTGTGGGAGGGGGCTCAAGGCTGGGTCAGTGGAATGGGGCACGGGAGGGGATGAGGGCTCCGGGCGGCGCTTACCTTGGGGGCTCCCTGGAAGCAGCAACATATCCCGGGGCGAAGGAGCGGCCAGGCGGCTCTGCGTGTTGCCTCCGCTCCCAGGCACCACTGCCCCAGCACCCCCGGGAACCCTGGCCAATGGAAGCTGCGGAGCCGATACTCAGGGCAGGGGCAGTGCACTGAGCCCTCCTGGCCATACTTCCACCTAGGAGCCGAGGGACATGTCGCTACTTCCGGGGAGCCGTGTGGAGGCAGGTAGGGAGCCTGCCACCCTTCCCAAACTCCTCCGCTATGCAGCAGCGGTACCCCCAGGCTGTGCCCCACCCCCAGAGCACTCAAGATTTAGTCAGGGGTATATAGTACAAGTCATGGACAGGTCACGGGCTATGAATTTTTGTTTACTGCCCGTGACCTGTCCATGACTTTTACTAAAAACACCTGTGACTAAAACATAGCTTTACGAATGATGCTATAGGAATAACTGCACTACATTCAGTTTCAAACCGCATATGTGGACAGAGGTCCTGAACTAATCAGATAGGTCATGCCTGACTAATCTAATCGCCTTCTATGATGAGATTACTGGTTCTGTGGATGAAGGGAAAGCAGTGGATGTATTGTATCTTGACTTTAGCAAAGCTTTTGACACGGTCTCCCACAGTATTCTTGTCAGCAAGTTAAGGAAATATGGGCGGGATGAATGCACTGTAAGGTGGGTAGAAAGTTGGCTAGATTGTCGGGCTCAACGGGTAGTGATCAATGGCTCCATGTCTAGTTGGCAGCCGGTGTCAAGTGGAGTGCCCCAGGGGTCGGTCCTGGGGCCGGTTTTGTTCAATATCTTCATCAATGATCTGGAGGATGGTGTGGATTGCACTCTCAGCAAATTTGCGGATGATACTAAACTGGGAGGAGTGGTAGATATGCTGGAGGGCAGGGATAGGATACAGAGGGACCTAGACAAATTGGAGGATTGGGCCAAAAGAAATCTGATGAGGTTCAATAAGGATAAGTGCAGGGTCCTGCACTTAGGACGGAAGAACCCACTGCACAGCTACAGACTAGGGACCGAATGGCTAGGCAGCAGTTCTGCGGAAAAGGACCTAGGGGTGACAGTGGACGAGAAGCTGGATATGAGCCAGCAGTGTGCCCTTGTTGCCAAGAAGGCCAAAGGCATTTTGGGATGTATAAGTAGGGGCATAGCGAGCAGATCGAGGGACGTGATCGTCCCCCTCTATTCGACATTGGTGAGGCCTCATCTGGAGTACTGTGTCCAGTTTTGGGCCCCACACTACAAGAAGGACGTGGATAAATTGGAGAGAGTCCAGCGAAGGGCAACAAAAATGATTAGGGGTCTGGAACACATGAGTTATGAGGAGAGGCTGAGGGAACTGGGATTGTTTAGTCTGCAGAAGAGAAGAATGAGGGGGGATTTGATAGCTGCTTTCAACTACCTGAGAGGTAGTTCCAGAGAGGATGGTTCTAGACTATTCTCAGTGGTGGAAGAGGACAGGACAAGGAGTAATGGTCTCAAGTTGCAGTGGGGGAGGTTTAGGTTGGATATTAGGAAAAACTTTTTCACTAGGAGGGTGGTGAAACACTGGAATGCGTTGCCTAGGGAGGTGGTGGAATCTCCTTCCTTAGAAGTTTTTAAGGTCAGGCTTGACAAAGCCCTGGCTGGGATGATTTAATTGGGGATGGGTCCTGCTTTTGAGCAGGGGGTTGGACTAGATGACCTCCTGAGGTCCCTTCCAACCCTGATATTCTATGATTCTATGATTCTAGGGCAGGGCAGTGCCTGACAGATACAAACCCCCAAAGCACTTAGTATAGATTTTCTATTTCCTTAGGCCCAGATCTCAAATTTTGCAGAGAATGAAGATGGGGACGTGCAGGAAAAATACTACTAAAATGTTCACAGATATTCCACACAAGATTGTTCTACAGTATAAAACAGACATTGCTTATATTTTTTTATATCCGTCTCTCACTCACTCTGAATGGGATCTTTCTCAGTTTGACCAAAAATACCTAAAAATATCATTGGAGAGACAAGGTGAGTAAGGTAATATCTTTCATTGGACCAACTTCTGTTGGTGAGAGGAACAAGCTTTTGAGCTTACACACAACTTTTCTTCAGAAGCTCTGTGTAAGCATGAAAGCTTGGCTCTCTCACCAACAGAAGTTGGTCCAATAAAAGACATTACCTCATCCACCTTGTCTCTTTCATATCCTGAGACCAACATGGCTACAACTACACTATATACAACAATAAAAACGTAAAAAGAAAAGGAGTTCTTGTGGCACCTTAGAGACTAACATTAGTCTCTAAGGTGCCACAAGTACTCCTTTTGTTTTTGCGGATACAGACTAACATGGCTGCTACTCTGAAACCTGTCAATAAAAATGTAATGATTTTTAAGTCCAATATCTCAAAATCTTCCAAAAATAGAAGCTATGATGATCTCTCCTTTTCGATGCCAAAATATTTCTGATTTCTGCACTGCAAGATCTGAAATATCAGATTTTATCAAAAATGTGGTCACTGGACTACAGCTGAATCTTGACCATGTTGGGCTTCAGGCAGACGCTTTTTTGTTTTGTTTTCTGTGGGTGTTCTGTCTGTTTGTTTGTTTGTTTTTGGGGAGGGAGTGTTTAAGGGGAAGGGAGGATTTCCTTATTTGGGGAAGAGAACATTTACCTTACAGGTGGTGGTTGTTTTTTAATGATTGCTGGATCTTAGAATGTTAGAATAAGTCTCAGGAGGTGTGCACTACTGAGTGGACAGAGGGCATGTAAGATGGTCAAAGGTGCATGATTAACATATATTATTTTAGAACATAAACCTCTTCTTCTCATGAACTTTTTGCAATTTGTGAAGCTAATCAGTCACAACGTTCAGCATCCTTGAATCAACTACCCATTACTATGCATTCTCTCAGAAAGGGGGATAGGGCAATTAGCTGCTCTGACAGACTGATTCAGCAGTAGGAGTTCTTTTTCTCTCCGTTTATATTTATAGCACAGGTTTAAGATTTCCCAGACACTAACAGTTTGACTTTACCTGCAGCGCTTGCTCCTGAATATCTTGGAACAACTCCATATCTTTTTCAGTCATGACATCCTGGCTCCCAAGAAGCCGCTCCTCATTTTCTTGTTTTCCATCCCAGCCATCCTGATTGTCTGTGAATGAGAGAGAAATTTCTCACTGATCATTAGCAAAGCTATAAGTGCATTCTAGTAAGAAGAGGCTCAGCTGCATTTAGGCTATGTCTACACAAGCATTTTTGTCAGTAAAACATAGGTTGCTCAGGGGCGTGAAAAAAGACACCCCTGACCAACATAAGTTACACTGACAGAAGCAGCAATGTGGAAGGAGACACTCTCCTGCTGATATAGCTACCGCTGCTTGCTGGGGGTGGTTTAATTATGCCGCCCAGAGAGCTCTCTCTACAGTTGGCATAGTGCGGCTACACAGGAGACCTTACAGCGGTGCAGCTGCAGCAGTACAGCTGTGCTGCTGTAAGGTTTCTAGTGTAGACATAGCCTTAGTCACTTTGCCACGTTTCTGATGTTTGAGACCATACAGGAATAGATAGTTTTGGATCAATGGCCCTGAAAGAGATAATGCAAACATACTGGACCTGGTTAAATAGCTGGTCTCTTAAGTTTTCATGTTGTTATAATGACATGCACACAATGAGAATTCAGAAACAAAGGAAATTACATATGGCTTACTGCTTTATGTCTGGTAAGCAGGGATCCAGTCAAACAAACATGGGCTTTTTCTGCCCCTCCCAGAACAGACTGGGCTATATACCTCTCAACCACCAGAAAAGATATTCCACTTTATGAAAAATCTGAGTGAAAACTGTAAGGCTCTTGCATCTTTTCCCATCTTTTCACCAGCCCCAGAGAAGGCACTTGAACTCCACAGAGCTACAACATTCTTGGCTCAATATTCAAGTAACCGTCCCTGCAGCCACATCAGCAATTTGACAGCCTGCTTGCTGGGGATTATTTGAGAGTGGTGGAGATTACAGCACTTCATCCCATCCCACAACCATCAAGTGCCCATTTTACACTTCCAAAGTCAACCAGTCTGATGTTCATAATTAAGGATACAATTTGGTCACAGAGGTCACGGATTCCATGACTTTAACAGATCTCCATGACTTCTTCAGCTCTGGCTGTCAGCGCCTTGCATGGTGGGGCTCTGGCTTCGTCTTCAGCCCTGCTGGGACCATATCCTGATTTTGTCCTTTTTTCCCCCGCCATGACTGTTCTGTGAATTTTGCTTAATTTTACTGTGACAAAACTGTATCCATATTAATAATTATTTCTAAAGACAGATTTCCTGCATGGCATTGCTGAATATTATCCATTGGTTATACAGGGGCAGTTAAAGTTATCAGTGACTAAGTGATCAATCATCTTATTGGTTTCTGGTGCTTTGGAAAAGGGGATATTACTTGACATATAATACAGGAAATTACACAAGACTGAAAAGAGCATAAACACTGTCACTTGATTTGCAACCCAGACAGCATTCTTTAGCTGAAAAAAGTGCTTGAAACTTGGAGACGGAGTGAGGAGATGACAGGTTTCAGTGAGCTGTAGCTCACAAAAGCTTATGCTCAAATAAATTTGTTAGTCCCTAAGGTGCCACAAGTCCTCCTTTTCTTAGAGTGAGGAGAGTTAATGCCCTCCAGAGTGCCATCTAGTGGCATGTAAGAATGTGTCCAGGACTACTCAAAGCAGAACCTCTCATATTCCAGAATAGTACATACCTTCTACATATGCCACACAAAAGAAACTCACAAGGGTTCTTTCTATCATACAAGTTTGTTTTTAGTTGTTCCCTGTTTCATACTTTCACCTCCCTATTTATAAGAAAACTTTTATTAAGTTAGCCCTGGCCTCCGAGTCACTCACTTTTCCCAAACAATATTTGACATGACTTTACAGATTTCTCAGGCCACCCTTAGCCCCTTCCTTTTGGACTGGAACTGTATCTATCTATCTATCTATGACCTTCTATGCTTATATCTATATATACACATATACATACACACATACGTATCTTCCATTCTCCAACTTGCTATTCTATCATGGTATCATTGCAGTGTTGTAGCCGTGAAGTAATACATTTTATTGCACCAACCTCTGTTGGTGAGATAGGCAAGCTTTCGAGCTTACACAGAGCTCTTCTTCAGGTTTGGGAAATGTACTCTGCGTCACAGCTAAATACAAGGTGGAACAGATTGTTTAGCACAAGCAGTTAACACACATGCCAAAGGACCATTCAAGGTGAAGTGGCCCATTAACACCTCTCCAGTCATAGGATGGAAAGGAAAACAAAAACAAAAAGCAAACAAAAAAACAGGGGGAACCTGCATAACACCTTCAAAAGACAAGCCTGGGACCTTAAATTCATAACATTGCTCGATACTAAAAACAACAACAGAGACACTGGATTTATGAAAACAACAAGGAGTCCGGTGGCACCTTAAAGACTAACAGATTTATTTGGGCATAATCTGTTGTTTTTGTGGATACAGACTAACATGGCTACCCCCTGAATCATAGAATATCAGGGTTGGAAGGGACCTCAGGAGATCATCTAGTCCAACCCCCTGCTCAAAGCAGGACCAACCCCCAATTTTTGCCCCAAATGGCCCCCTCAAGGATTGAACTCACAACCCTGGGTTTAGCAGGCCAATGCTCAAACCACTGCGCTATCCCTCCCTCTTGTTGGTTTATTACAACAATCTATAACCCACTTAACCCCTTCCCTTCCCGCTTCCTCACCTGTCCCCGCTATGACTGGAAAGGTGTTAACTGGCCACTTCACCTTGAACAGTCCCTTGAAATATGTCTTAACTACTTATGCTAAACAATCTGTTCCATCTTGTATTTAGCTGTGACACTGAGTACGTTTCCTAAAGGAGAGCTCTGTGTAAGCTCAAAAGCTTGTCTCTCTCACCAACAGAAACTGGTCCTATAAAAGATATTACCTCACCCACTTTGTCACTCTATTATGATGTCCAATTCATTTTTGCACTTGAATCTGTTACTCTCTAGATCAAATTTCTACCATCTACCAGCTCTGTTCAATATCTTCTACCTCAGTGAACCCTTTCCTGGCTTAAAAGAGGCTGCCTTGACTGACAAGGGGACAGATCCTTTACCTGTGGGCCAGTCTGAAGTGCTAGATCTTCTGGTGCCCTTTTTCCTGATCCTATATTGCTGAGAATAGTCCACCATTTCCCCTCGGGCTTTCCGCCCATCAGGGGAGGGGGTGAAGAATTTGGTAAGGCCATCAATGAGCCCTTTGGTTTTCTTGTTAAATTTCAAGGTGGTGCTGCTGTCTCTGTAGAAGTCCAGGGCATCTATCCGTTCCAGGTATCCTCCTTCTGCCGATGACGCTGACTGGCTGGATAGAGTGATCTTGCGCTTCCGGCCCCGACCAGGGCCAGTTCGAACTTTACTGAAGGGGCCTTTCGATCTAAAGAACCAGGAGGCGAAAAAAGGGCCAGACAGTAGATGTGGCAGAGAGAGAGAGAGAGAGAGAGAGAGAGATTTAGGTAAGGTAATAAACTGGTTTAACATCTATGTACCACGCCAATCACCACGGTATCTAGACATCAACTGCACAATTCAATAAAGCCCTGTTTACTGCATGACAGTCTGGGCCTAAGTTCCACAGCAAAATCCTAGACTATTCCTGCTTACTGGAAACTCTCTAGCAGATTATTTAAATATAAAAATGTAGGTTTTTACTGAATGAAAAGTGAAATTGAATTATACAATCTGTACTGCAGCCACAGTATTAGTAATGTTCATGTTAAAGTCAGTTTATTTATGCTGTCCCCACATCTTCATTTTCTGATATGCCAAAGATTTTATATTGCCAGCACACCTGCATTGTAGAAACCATCAGGAAGAAGCTGAAGGCTTTGACAGCTGAGCGAACAATTAAGGACTGTGGGATATGCACATTAGCTGGCTGTTTCTGCTAAAACAATCACCAGTGAAAAAATTAAGAATGTTGAGATTTAAACTGTCATCTTTTAGGTTTTAGGCTTAAAAACCCATTGAAACGGATAAGACAGTTCATGCTTCTCCGAGCTGTTGTTTCAGAATATCTGTTGACTCAGGCAGACATCAATGAAACAACTGCTATTTTCTTCACAGGTTTACTTTGCAACCTAATGGTATGTCTACACAGCAAAGAAAAACTCGTGGCTGGGCTGTGCCAGCCAACTCGGGCTCATGGGGCTCTGGCTGCAGGGCTATTTCATTGCCTACCTCCTCCCTGTCTGGTCCCCTCCTCCAAGGTCCGAGAGCCTGGGCTCCAGCCCGAGCCTGGTAGTCTACACAGCTGTTAAACATCCCCGCAGCCCAAGCCAGAGATGGTTGGCATGGGTCAGGCGCAGGTTTTATTTTGCTGTGTGGACATACTCATAGGGGCAAGAAACATGTTTTTTTAAATGCAAGCTTGGTATCTGAATGTTGCAACTAAGTCTGCAGTCATGAAACTGTGAAATACACATGACCTGCCTTTCTTGTACTCTATTAGGTTTAAGAGTGGTCTCATCTAAGCCCATTATATGTTGTAGAACTCCCCACTACAATGAAGGAACAAAAGAGAATGCTCCCTCCACTGACCTAAACATCAGTGCCCCTTTAAGACCCTCACAAAATATCATTTTAATGGGTTGCTCACATTCAGCAACTTCTGTTTCAGATTTCTCATTCATTGTTGCAGTGTATGTAATCTACAACTTTTCTAACTCCTACCAATATTTCCTGAGGACTAGAGTGCAACTAGCCTACGTTGACAGGAGCGGTGCCTTGCTGCAATAGAGTCTTGCTGTAAACCAGCAAAGCTAGTCTGAAGTAACAAGGGTTAAATACTTTAAATCTAAACCTCTAGTTACAGCAAAGGGAGAAAGAACTGAACAAATGCCCCAACACTCCTTGACTGTACACAGTAGTCTGAGAAATCAAATTCTGTATAAAACAGTTAATATTAGTACTGTGAAAAAAATTATGTACTAAGGGTATGCCTACACTTAAAATGTTACTGTGGCACAACTGCAGCCGTGCCACTGTAGTGCTTCAGTGTAGACACTACCTACACAGATGGGAGGGATTCTCCTGTCGACGTAGGTAATTCACCTCCCTGAGAGGTTGTAACTAGTTTGACAAAAGAATTCTTCCATCAATTTAGGGCAGGGGTTAGGTTGGTATAGCTACATCTCTCAGGAGTATGGATTTTTTAACACCCCTGAGACATAGCTATACCAATGTAAGTTCCTAGCATAGACCAGGGCTAGAGATATTCACCTTAAGTAGGACACTAAGCCCTGCACAGAAGTCCCATTTATTCCCCCTCCCCTGCCCCTACTTTCTTTTTCTCCTTAAAGCAACTTACGCTGTGTTTTGGTTCTTTAACCTGTTTTTGGGACGTCCTATTGGGTTGGCATAGCGTCGTTTTATCTGTGCTGCCTTCTTGTGTAAAAGTTTTCTTCCTTTCTTCCGTGGCCGGCATATCTGACATATCCACATACCTGTAAGACACAAAGCCTCATCACAGGATGAAAGAAAAAACAGAGGCAAGAAAGGTCCCCTCCAGATGGAGTGAAGAACAGTCTGACAGACCCCCATTACTATAAGGTTGTAAGAAAACTATCTTTCTGTCCTAGCAACCTAAACTCAAATCCTGCCTTAGTGGAAGCACTCACTCCAGAAAGGCTCTATAGGTAAGTTTTTAAGCATGCTTCCTGCAAGCATAGAGGAGCCCAGGCATCAGATTATCAGAAGAATAGTACAGAAGGAAATCCATTGAATGAGTTCCTACTTTACTTAAGGATAGTGCCTCCAAACTAGGTGGAGACATCACCACACCATGTGGGAAGACTTCGATATAGACTTCCCTTATACATGGCCTTTGAGGTACGAGAAGAACAGAATAAATTGAGCTTATGCTCCAGGAGCTACTAACTGCACAAACAGAAATATCTGCTGCCACTTGAAGGACTGCATATCAGTTTTTTTCTTCTACACAAAGCTACTCACTCACCCAAAGAAGTTGATAATGATAATCTGCTACCATAACCTCCATCCCCTCAGACCTCTGAAAACTTTTAAACCAGGAATTTAACATTTTGATTCTTTCTATTGAAAGTAGAAAAGGAAGAGAATAAAGGATTCTCATCTGAAGGTTACATGGAAAGTACATGCTCTCCTCACTCTATGGCTTTTAATACTGGAAAAGTGGTGCAATGAGTGAGATGAGTGGTGCAATGAGTGGGTAAGGAGGAGACGGGAATTCTCTTATTTTCTGATATGCCAATACTTTCAATTTGCCTCTCTCCCAACATCTCTTTTAATTCCCCCATTTGTTACACAGAATCCTCACCTTTCGGCATCCTGGTGAGAGGTGGGTCACAGCACTCCATGTGAAAACCTCGGTCACATGAGTCACAAAATAGCATATTATCCTGCGAAAAAGACAGACAGCTCTAGTTAGCTTCACGTCAGAGGACTGCACCAGGTCCAGCTCTCAGTTGCCACTGACCCCAGACAGGCTACGTCAAGTTCCCAACCATAAATGTACAGAGTACTGGTTAGTTCTGAGTCTCACTAGGTAACCAAAGATAAGCCAAGCAGAAGCTGTAAATGTTTGGTTCCAGAAGTACTCACTGCATTTTTGCCCTGATCTCGACAGGAGCTGCAAGTTTTGCACTCAATGCACTGCCATCGTAAGGCCTTCACTCGAACTGTTAGCTCTGGAGAGAACTTCAAACAGGACGGATGACCTATGAAAAAAGGATAGATAACCCCAAGGAAGCAATTCTGCTGCTGTCATTGCTCTGGGACAGACATAGAGGAGGCCTAATTAGTCATATCTTTCACATACAGTTTCAGATACCCAGAAGCGCCTTCTATTTCAACACAGATCTCACCAGGACTTGGTGCTCCAGCTCATATAAACTTACAGCTCAAAATCAGATATATTGCATGAAGTTTGGCAGCCCCTTTCCTAGTTGAATACATTTGGACTTAACTGAAGAAATTTTTGTGAACTGATTGATTCTTTCTCATAGAGACAAATAAAGATCTTTTTATAGCTAAACTGTCCTTTGTATATCATTTTGAACACATGAGCAGATGACTAAAGTGAACTTCTAACTTGATATTTTTTGTAGTCATTTGTAACTCGTTTTAGATCAGAGCCACACTGCAGGCACTTTATAACTACATAACAAAAAGGCTGTCCCTGCCACCAACAGTTTACAATCTAAGTACAGGACAAGGTACAGCAGATGGATACAAATAGGGAGCACAAGGAAACAATGAGACAGTAATGGTTGCTAAGTTAAGCAGTGGTCACAGTACATCAGCTACCTAACCACTGTCAAGTTTTTTGCAGGCATCATGACAGAACAGAGTTTTAAGGAAGGATTGGCAAGGGGACAACGAGGTGGCTTTGTAGATGTTTAAGGGGAAGTTCTCCGAGGCATATGGTGCAGCATGAGAGAAAAATTTTCAAATAAGCATATTTGGGCTAACAAATGGACAATGAATGCTGGCATCATTGGTAGTAGAGGAGACAGATTATAGGTGGTGAAGTGAAGATAAGTAGATTGCATTTGATGTGGTGTAGAGAAGAAATAGCAGTGAGTCTGAAAATTGATGTTTCCAGCAAGCGTTCTGAATGGATATAAATGAGGCAAGACAGCAAAGTCTGGGTCTTAGAGAAGTTATGCAAGAAAAAGTGGCAAGATTTAGGGTGGCCATTATGGTCAATGGGAGAGCTGATCCAGTGCTGCAGGTAAAATGAGGTGAGGGCAAGGAGTCGAGCAGCTAAAGAATCAAGTGAGTCATCAACATGGAACAAAGGCACAGAGGATGACTGTGGGATACTAAGATGAGAGACAGATTTTGGAAAAAGAAAAGGAGTACTTGTGGCACCTTAGAGACTAACAGATTTATTTGAGCATAAGCTTTCGTGAGCTACAGCTCACTTCATTGGGTACATGCATCTGATGAAGTGAGCTGTAGCTCACGAAAGCTTATGCTCAAATAAATCTGTTAGTCTCTAAGGTGCCACAAGTACTCCTTTTCCTTTTTGGAGACAGACTAACACGGCTGCTACTCTGAAACCACAGATTTTGGAGAAGTCCTACAGCCTGTGTTATACAGGAGGTTGGACCAGATGATCACAATGGTCCCTTCTGGCCCTGGAATTGATGACGAGATCACTGTGATCATCTAGGCAGATTTCCTGTGTAACACTGGCCATAGAACTTCCCCAAACTAATTCCCAGAGCAGATCATTTAAAAAAAATATCCAGTGCTTCATTTAAAAATTGCCAGTGATGGAGAATCCACCATGAGTCTTGGTAAATTGTTTCAATAGTTAATTACTCTCATTGTTAAAAATTTACACCTTCAGGATGTCTTGGATAAGTGTGGTATAAATGCCTCATTTAGCAAAGCACTTAAGTACCTACTTAAATGCCTAAGTGCTTTGCTGAACTCGGGTCAAAGAAATGACAAAATTAGCCATAAAGAAGACAGCTTTCTAAAAAGTTTACAAAGGGCTTACTGGACTAGTTATGTGGCACTTAAATGCAACTGTCCCCCAAGCTGAAGGAGCACAAAGATCAGCTAGCCAAACCCTATTGTTCCCCATCCAGGACAGTCATGTGGGCACATCATATTAGATCAGAGGTTCTCAGGACAAAATTTTTGGTGGTCACTCTCACACTTTTTCCTAAAATACTTAATTAGCTTTAGAAAAACCAAATAAATATGCATAAATTATAATGATCTGGATATGTATATTATTTACTGATAGCTAGTAAGTCTGTTGTGAAAAGTGATATTAACAAACATACAAGTATCACTTTTCACAGCAGACTTACTCAACCCTGGCAAGCCTGGGGACAAATTAAGCCCTGGATGGAGGGTCAGGGGAGGCAGTGGGACCAGAGGAGACAGGGGTTGAGGGAGGTAGCGGGGGGCTGGAGCCTGGAGCCCCATGTCCAGAACCTGCCACCCCAGGGCTGAAGCCCAACGCCCCTGGGAAGGCGGGAAACTTGTTGGCTGCCCGCTCCTACAGCATTGTGCCCCAGGTGACTCCAGAGGGGGCAGGGCCCAATCCCTGCTGGTAGCCCCAGCAATCAACACCAAGGCAGTGCATCCAGGAGCAACAGGGAGGGGAAGGGGGCGGGACTTTGCCCTTCCTCCCCCACTCATCACAGCTCAGGAGGCTGTGGCCACAAGGAAGGCCCATGGTGGCCGCATTTGAGAGATACAGTTGTTTCCAGGAGCACTACAAGTGGTCACCTACCACTGTTGCCACAATCAGCACACGAGATGAGCTCCTCAGGTTTTTTCTCACGATTCTGTTCTTTTGTACCAAGGCAGAAACTGCAGATGGGAATTGGTTCAGCAACCGGCTGTGAGAGAAAAGCAGAGATCAAAGTGCTCAATAATTTATCATTCTATAGCCTGTTGAACAAATTTTCAACTAATTATACAACTTACATAGCATGCAGAGGAAAAATTATATAGAATTATATACAAGTTAGTGCTAACCTCATGATACAACATATATTGTACTGATGTGGCTGGGAATTGTAGCTTTAAGAGGAAATTAACATACACATAAAATTCCATTAAAAAACTATATCAAGAGAACACTAAGGTTGCAGGTTAAGCACTCAACCTTAATTCTGGCATTTCCCAACTTTAATTCTGTACTTTCAGTGTGCCCCCCTTTGTACATCTGCATTAAGATACAGTTTTTAATTACACAATCACACACTAAAGTGCTCCAATATATTATACAATGTTAGATGTTCATCACATCTACTACTGGATGCAACTCTATGCCAGAAAGAAATGCGCAGATCTCATTTATATACAAGATGCTTCAATGTAGCTGGACCAATCCAACAGTGGTCTTTTTGCAAGCAAAAGACTGATTTTATGTAACAGTAATACAACTTGGGGGATGCTATTGTCACTTCTCTCTGTCAGACTTCAGTGCACACCACACACCGGACAGAGACTGGGTTGTGTTTTCCACAGTGTCCACCAGATGGAAGCACTCAAGACAAATGCTGTAGAAAATTCCCACAGTGTGTATCTTGGGGCTAGATGCTAACTGCATAGCAGGATCTGGAAAGGAATGACTATTTGGGGGAAAAAAAACAACAAAAAATGTATGGATAAAATCAGAAGTTTTAATCCTCACCCTCAGATTAAGGAGATTTTAAGAGTAACCTACTGAGAAGTGTCCAAGTGGCTATCCCACTGGTTCTGTATCTAATTATATCCCTGGGATAGCTAAGGGATTCCCTTCCATTTCCTCCATTCTTGGTTAGCATTCTGGATAAGAGACCAAACAACACGACAATAGATGGATGCAACACACAGGCACTTTCTTCTCTTGTTTGAAGGAGGAAGCTAGGCAGGGTTTGACATGTTTCTTGATGGAAGGGAAAACCAGGTAAAATGAGCCATGTGTAAATATCTCCATCCACAGTTAGGATGGTGATGTGCATGGATCCCTTGTCTTCATTTAAAATTGCGAGAGGAGAGGATAATACCAGGCACCCACAAACCTTATCTTTCCATTCCTGGTTAGGCTTAGGATACTAGACAGTTAGTTGTTCAAGGTTAGTTCTGGGAAATACATGATTTGCTGGTGCATTAATTTATGTTATGTGAATTGATACATTTTAGGAAATTGCCTTTACTCTCTTCCTTTTGTATTTTCCTGTCAGATGTTTTTATCCCACTGCCTCTCCTTAGCTGCAGTGTCCTCTTTCTATGCAGCATTTATTACTCCAAGTGCAAATTACCTTATTATTAAACAAACATGATCTCTGCCATAACATTACCACCTCTCTCTTACACAGCTATTTTCATCAGAAGACCTCACAGCACTTTACAAAGGAGGCAAAGTATCATTATCTGCATTTTACAAATGGGGATACATAGGCACAGAGAGGTGAAGTGACTTGCCCAGGGTCACTTAGCAGGCCAGTGGCAGAGCTGGAAACAGACCCCACATCCCTCTAGTCCTAGTCTTGTACTCTGTCCTCTGGGCCACTGCAGCTCCTACTCAATAAGAATCCCAACAAGAATAGCTATTCTCTTTCAAAGCAATGGTACATGCAGTACAATCCTTTTAGGGTTTAAACTCATCAAAACAACCATTACTGACATTTTTAATTCATTATTTATAATCAGAGATAGATTAGATCAATCATTAACATTTCTTAATCAGAAAATATTTCTCATTCATGAACTTCTTTTAAAACTAGTATGTTAATTTGTTTTCAATTCTACCTGTCTAATTCTGCCAGCAACCTGATCACTAAAAATAAGACCATTTCACATCTTGGATTTCATTGTGCCCCATTCTCTCATCTCCCCTCCAAGAGGATATTTTGTTTCAGACTGAAGTCCTATGGTCCATTTGCATAATGAATCTGAACTACATCAGAATAATCTTTCTGACATAAGTTAGTATATGAAACATAAATGCTGTTGCTAACAGAAAATTATTTTACATAACTGACCATTAGACAATAAATAATGATATCTCTATGCCAACATCTGAAACTGTATAGATTTCCAATTCAGTCAGAATTAAGGGCTATCATGATGCTAATGTTCCTTTGGTTAAATTCTATTTGATAGAAGCAATGTAACTAGAAGAGAGCGCTACAATTACATCCAAGTTGTGATTTTATATTATGCTACTTTGTTTCAAAGGTGGCAAAACACCACCAACGCAGAAAGTAAAATTTAAGCAATTAAGGGTACTTACAGATTTGCTTTGAACATAAAAGTTCTGTTCTGTTATAACAGAGCTGGGATAAATACTCAATATAAACAATAAACTTCATCGTTTTAGGACTGAATTCTGTGTCAGATCCTAATCTCAGTCACTCACATATCTCAAGGAAAACTTTACAGGCTACTGGTAGTGAAGCCTCATCATCTTTAAAGGACTGTAGGATGATAAAATTACTTCATACATTCCAATAAGCCTGAAGTATTTCTGATCTACTCTTCAAAGCCATAAGAGTGTTCAAGTCTCACACTAAGATGTCATCTGGAAATATGAATTGCTAATGCAAATCACATAGAAAGAAGTCACCACTGCAAGAGAATACAACGTCAAAAGAATGCAAAGCTGTAATTAAACTACTAGCAGCCTGCTCTCCCACTTGTATGTATATGTGCATCACAGAGGCACCAGGAGACTGCAGGTACATACATCACACAGGATAAAGAAACAGGAAATCACAACTGGAACACTGTGCACGGTTCTGGTGATTACAGTAAAAATCCATGCATTTCCCCTGACATTCAGGAGTTACATCAGGGATGTATTTGGCCCAGGGTCCAAAGCTGTGGTCTAATGGACTAAACACTTGGCTGAGAGTCAGAAGACCTGTGTTGTACTCCCATCTTTGCTACTGACCCATAGTATGGCTTCGAACATGTGATTTAACCCATTGGTATATTAGTTAGCCCATCTGTAAAACTGGGATGCCACCACCCACTTTTAGAAAGAACTCTGAGATCTATGAATTTAAAGAACTATACTCACAAGATATTGTTAAAGCAATATCCAAAAAGTTTCACTAGTAAAACTAAAAATTTTTATTTTTTTTATAATTTTTATTTTTTTGGACTAAAAATTTACAGCTATTGATTCATTGTACTGATGACTGGTTGCAAAACCGTTTCAAATAAAGACCTTGGCTGCTTTCATACACAAAAAACTTCTTAACACTGTAACCTTGAATCAAATTTTCTGTACTTGATCTCTGCCCAAAACTGCACTTTTTTGCTGCTGCTGAAGGTTTGAGCAATATCCCTTCAAACTTTCACCATGAAAAAAAAATTGTCATCACACTTAAGATAGGTCTTTGGCCAAACAGCTAAATTTGAAACATGAAACAAAGGAGATAATCCTCGAATGAAAACCAGCAATCTGGACTGGTTTTGTTTTAATCAAGGTATGACTATTTGAAAACTGCAAACTCAGTATATACAGCAGAAAACTACCTTAAACCTACATGTGCACATTTAAACAGATCAACTACACATGCACAACTAGTTAAGTGCACATATGTTAGTTTCAAGAATTTTCAAGCCCTCTGGTGAAGCTCAAAGAGAATGTAAGTGACACAAACCAGTAACCCACAGATTTTAATTCCTTCCCCCAAGACATTAGTTTGTCCATTTTGCACACATGCACTGCAGTATTGGCACTGAAGAATTTTCTCTCTCTCTCACACTTGTTAAATGCAACATCTTACAGAATTACCATGAAATGTGCTAGATGTGCAATATGGTCAAGTTAATGTTGCCAGAGAAACTTTAATTTTGGACTTTTCTAACTTTTGAGTGTTTGATCTCAAAACCTTAATGTTGCATTAGTGTTAGTTTTGTATTTACACATGCCATAGTTTGGGGACCTTTGGTTTATTCCAAAGAGCCTATCATGTGGACCACATACATATATCAATAGGGCCAGATTAGGTTCGTGATATATGGGTGTTTTGTGTCATTGTTTCCTTCTACTCCATCAGTCTCTCTGTATCCATTTGTTGTTTCTTGTTCTATACTTAGATTGTAAGCTCCATGGGCAGGGACTGTCTTTTTATTCTGTGTTTGTACAGTACCTAGCACACTGAGGTCCTGGTCTCTGACTAGAGCTCTTAGGTGATATGATTATAACAATCATTGACATTTTAGGGCTATATTTGACTTAAATACTGAGACTAGAAAATAATTTATTTTAATGATGTAACCTTTTCAGAAACTGGTAAGATTTTTATTTAATTTAGATGTTATATATACTTTCATCATGCTCATGTAACTACAATTAATTGAAGTTACTAAGTGACAAGACTTAAGAGGAAATAGACTGAGAATGATTAAATAGTGAACTCCTGTTTGTAATACCTTATGCCCTGATTCTGCAAACACGTGCTTAATTTTAAACACATACGTAGTTCCAATGAGATCAAGTTCAAACTAAGCATACACATAAATCTCTGCAGAATCTGAACCTGACTGAATATGTACTGTGGGTTATTGCCCACTTTGATAGAAGATTTACTGACTAATAATAAATTAGAAGATTGCAGGTATCCTAATTAAATCTACACAATCTTGATAGAGGTTATATGACTAGGTTAACAGTAATTATAAGATACATAAGGGTTGCAGTCTATTACAAACACTAATCTTAAAATGTAAAAATATCGTAAAAATCATGGCACAATTTATGAGCCAATCATAACAGTTCAATCACCTTTTTATGTTACTTCTTGTGCATCCTTTGTATGTGTTTTGTTTTTTTATTAAGGTAATTTCTTTGGGACAAGGACATGTCATCTTACATATCTGTAAAATGCCTAGTAAATTTTGGGGCACTGTATTAAAATGAAAACAGATATGGCCCTAAAGAAGGCAGATATTTGCTGAAATATCAGCTAACAGTTATTTTCCTTCCAAACATAAATTGCTTGAAAATATGTAAAGGATATGCAAGGAATCTGGTTGAGGACTGTGGTTAGAGCTGGGAGAACCTTGCTCCAATGACTATTTATAAAAAGTAGAAAGAAAGGGAGTACTTGTGGCACTGAGAGACTAACAAATTTATTTGAGCATAAGCTTTCGTGAGCTACAGCTCACTTCATCGGATGCATTCAGTGGAAAATACAGTGGGGAGATTTTATATACACAGAGAACATAAAACAATGGGTGTTACCATGCACACTGGAACAAGACTGATCAGGTAAAGTGAGCTATTACCAGCAGGAGAGATGAGATGATAAACATGGGGAAATAGTTTTACTTTGTGTCATGACCCATCCACTCCCAGTCTTTATTCAAACCTAAGTTAATGGTGTCCAGTTTGCAAATTAATTCCAATTCAGCAGTCTCTCGTTGGAGTCTGTTTTTGAAGTTTTTTTGTTGAAGAATTGCCACTTTTAGGTCTATAATCGAGTGACCAAAGAGACTGAAGTGTTCTCCAACTGGTTTTTGAATGTTATAATTCTTGAGGTCTGATTTGTGTCCACTTATTCTTTTATGTAGAGACTATCCAGTTTGACCAATGTACATGGCAGAGGGGCACTGCTGGCACATGACGGCATATATCACATTGGCAGATGTGCAGGTGAATGAAGAAACAGATTGACAGAGCCAGAAGAGTACCCAGAAGTTACCTACTACAGGACAGGCCCAACAAAGAAAATAACAGAACGTCACTAGCCATCACCTTCAGCCCCCAACTAAAACCTCTCCAACGCATCATCAAGGATCTACAACCTATCCTGAGGGATGACCCAACATTCTCACAAATCTTGGGAGACAGGCCAGTCCTTGCTTACAGACAGCCCCCCAACCTGAAGCAAATACTCACCAGCAACCACACAACAAAAACACTAACCCAGGAACCTATCCTTGCAACAAAGCCCGTTGTCAACTGTGTCCACATATCTATTCAGGGGACACCATCATAGGACCTAATCACATCAGCCACACTATCAGAGGCTCATTCACCTGCACATCTGCCAATGGTTACAGGGAGTCTGCTTTCTCCTTCCCCCTACCGTTTTATGAATCTAGTTCTCCTTTGTTTTTGTCAAATTGCCCAAAATTGAAACAAAAAATTTTGAGTTGGGTCATCTTCCTATGCAGCATGTGGGACACTTGCCAAAATTATCTGGGTGGGTATATCTCACTTAATAATTTCCCTGCCATTGCAGGGCCTCAAGCACTTTGCACTGTAGTCCCTCCTATTTTCTGCCTGTGGGACATAATAGCTAGATGAGAGGAAAAACAGTCCACCACTTTCTCACTTCACCCCACTCTAGAGCCTCCTGGTGGGAGGCCTGTGTACATCTGGTGTACATGTCATTGCTACAATACTTCTGCACAGTGAATCACTCCAGGGTCAGTCCCTGCTGCTGCTCAATTTTCTCAAGCTACACAAGTTTTGACTGACTTAAAAATATGAGTTAGTCTGCAAGAGTAAAGCTAAAAGGAAAGGAGTTCAATTAGGAACACAAGGAATTAAGACAGTGAATCAGACCCATAACCCAGTTAGTCCAAAATCTTGTCACTGACAGCAGCCAGTACCAGTTATTACAGAGGAAAGTGCAAGAGCTCTGAAGTGGGGTAGTTATGGGACAATCTGACAACAGGAAAGTTTCCTCCTAATCCCCAACAGCTAGAGGTTGGTGCCCGCCCTGAAACAGGGTTTATAACCCTTTTAAACAGTTCCCTGCTCCCCCAACAACTCTAGATATTCATGTTAGAGTGTGTGTGTGTGTACATACATGTTAGGGAGAGAGAGAGAGTGTGTGTGTGTGTCTGTACACACACACACAAAATCCTTTTTTAATTCTGCTAAGATCTTGGTCTCAGTGATATTTTATGGCAAGGAATTCCACAGGCTAATAGAGTATTGTGTGAAGAAGAGTTTCTCTTTCTCAGTCTTGGATTTGTAACCTTACAATTTCATTGAATGTCTCTTTGTTTTTGTATTATGGGATTTGGTGAAGAGAAGATCCCAACTGGCATTCTCTATACCATTCATTATTTTGTATATTTTTATCATGTCCCCTCTTATTTGTCTCCTCTCCAAAGTAAACAGTTTCAGCCTTTTCAATCTCCCTTAATATATGAGTATTCCCATGATCCTAACCATTCTTGTTGTCAGACTCTGAACCCTCTCTAATTCTGTTATTTTATTTTTTGAGCTGTGATGACCAGAATAGGGATATAAATACTGTTTAAAAAGTTAACCGTTTAAACAATTAAAATTATATAGTTTAAATGTTTAACTGATTAAAAGGAGAGGGGCTGGGGCGACTCCAGCCGCCTGGGCTGGGGTCGGCCAGTGCAGGGCCACTGGGGTCAGCCAGCCGACCTGGGGGTTAACAGGTAAGGCAGGTTAACTGGTAAGACTAATGCTTATTGGCTAACATTTTACATCCCTAGACCAGAACTGAACAGTTAATTTAGAACCCAGTAAGGTGTATGAGAAGTTCAAATAATTCCCTCCAATATGTATTACTTTGCATTTATCCATACTGACTTTCGTATGTCATTGTGCAACCATTTTACTTAGCTTAGTTAGATCTTTTTTGAAGTTCTTCAGTCTTCTGTGGGCTTAATTAACCTCAATAATTTGTGTCACCTGAACATTTTGCCACCTGACAACTCACCCCCCTTTTCATATAATTAATAAATATATTTAACATCACCCCACTATTAACTTTCTCCCCTGGTGAAAACTAATCATTTAGTCCTATTTTTTGTTTTTTATCTCAGTCAGTTTCTGATCCATACAGAACTTTGCCTCTCATCTGACTGCTTAGTTTCTTTAGGAATCCCTTGTAAAAGACTTTTTCCAGGGTCTTTAGAAAATCTAAATAAATGTCAGCTAGTTCCCGTCTATCCACCAATATCCTGACACATTCAAAGAATTCGAGTAGATTAGTGAGGCATGATTTTCCACTGCAGAATCTGTGCTGGTTAGTCCCTATCATACCATGATTTAAGTACTTTATAGTTCTATTTTTAATTGTAAATTCAACTGGTTTACCAGGAACAGCAGTAAGATTTACTTGTATAATCCCTGGGTCACCCCTACTGTCTTTTTTAAATATAGGTACAACAGCTGCTACTCTCCAATCCTTCAGGATTGTAGCTGATTTTAATGAGATTGGCTATTTTAGCTGGCAGCTTTACCACTTCATTCCAAAGGGATGTGTGTATTTCCTGCTCCTTTATTTCTCTGTCCCCTCACCTCCCACAGAAACATGCTGACACCTAGGAAGGGAGCCAAAGCATAAAGAAATGCAAAAAGCACACAGTATTTTTTTTAAGTAGAAATTAAAGCCTTGTTTTAAATAAAAATCCCTCACACATTTTAATACAAGAAGTCAGCAGCAGTGCATTCTAGAACTCATGCCTGCAAGAGGTCTGCCAGAACCCAAACCAGGTAACCAAAATAACAGAATAAAGAGTGATTCCCTTTAATGGTAAGTGCTCGACTCCCCTAGAGTACACTCCCAGAAGGCATGCACTGTTTTTCTGGAACAGAAAGTGAATTCCCTTCTACTTACTAATGGGAAAGATGACAAGTAATTTCACTAGTCTCTGGTTCCGTTTATTAATACATAAAATGGGGATAACACTTACCTGCCCTCATAAAAATTTGCAGAATTCTTCAGCAATGGTCCAGACTCACCATGTTATCCAGATTCACAGTGTTACGACAACATTTTAGACCGCAGAGTAGTGCGTAAGCTTGAAAACTTGTCTCTCGCACCAACAGAAATTGATCCAATAAAAGATATTACCTTACCCACCTTGTGTCTCTGTCTTTTTGATTGTTAAATATGACACTTTTATGATATAAAGAACACAAAGTCCAGATTTTTAGAAAAGCTGAGCACGCAATACTCTAACTAAAGGCAACGTGAGCTACAGGCACTCAACACCTCTGAAAATCAAGCCCACAGTTACTAGGATGATGGATGCTTCAGACATACATACATACATGTAATTCAGTGCTGAGTAATTCACAAAACTGGGTGACGAGGCAACAGAATGACAGCTGAAATTCAATGATGATAAATGCAAAGTAATGCATATTGGGAAACATAATCCCAATTACACATACATAATGATGTGGTCTAAATTAGGTGTTACCACTCAAGAAAAAGATGTTGGAGTCACTGTGGATAGGTCTCTGCAAACATCTGCTCAATGTGCAGTGGCAATCAAAAAAGCTAATACAATGTTAGGAACTATTAGGAAAGGGGTAGATAATAAGACAGTAAATATAATAATACCATTATATAAATCCATGGTACGCCCACACTTGAATACTGTATGCAGTTCTGGTCACCCCATCTCAAAAAACATACATTACAAATGGAAAAGGTACAGAGAAGGGCAACGAAAATTATTAAGGTTATGGAACAGCTTCCATTTGAGGAGAGATTAAAAAGACTGGGACTGGTCAGTTTGGAAAACACACAACTAAGGTGAGATATGGTAGAGGTCTATAAAATGATGAATGGTGTGGAGAAACTGAATATGCAAGTGTTATTTACTCCTTCACATAGCACAAGAACCAGAGGTCGCCTTATTAAATTAATATGTAGCAGATTTAAGACAAAAAAAAAGGAAGTACTAGTCACACAGCGCACAACCTGTGGAACACGTTGCCAGGGGATGTTGTGAAAGCCAAAACTATGGCTGGGCTCAAAAAAGATTTAGATAAGTTCATGGAGGATAGGTCCATCTGTGGTTATTAGCCAAGGTGGTCAGGGATGCAATCGCATGCTCCGGGTGTCCCTAAAGCTAGGGCTGCCAGATGTTGGGACTGGATCACTTGAAAACTGCCATGTTCTATTCATTCCCTTTGAAGAATCTGAAAAGTTCTCCTTTTTCCACAATTTTTTTTTTGGGGGGGGGGGCAAGTTTCCATGGATAAGTATATCTAACTAAGTGGCCTCTCCCCATTCAACTTTTACGTATTAATGATAATACAGTATTCCAAAACTCCGGGGATGTATATTACATTAACACCATTCAGCTGTTCAGATGCTGTGCCCTATACTTCCTTACACAGTGGGATGACTAATATCCACAACACGGAAAATATTTCCTTGTCAAGGGCCCTATGCCCAATAGTATTTTCATTCACAGAATTACATTTCCACCTCATAACTCTTGTTTTATACAAATACATATGAAAAATGTTACTTTAAAATTTCACATTACGCATATTGCTTTTTTCATAAGGCATCTGGGGAGGCAATATTTAAAATCAGCAAGGGACTGTGGAAATCCTACCTTTCTGTAATTTTAAAATCCTACATAGGAGAAAACTGTACTCATTCCTCTGCAACACAGTGAAATAGACATGATCCTTGCTAGAATCAATTATTCGCCAAAGAAATGTGCTCTAGAATCATGGGCCGCGGATATTGAAGGCAGGGGAAGGCTGAGCCTCCCCAAACAGCCTTGCGTGGCCCTGCCCATTGCTCCACCCTCAAAAGCCCCTTTCTGCTTCCTGGCACTGTGTTACGGGGGGCTCTTCCCCCTGGGGCCGGGGCCAGAGGCTGGGGTTAATGGGAGCTGGCCTGCGCACTGGGGCTGAGGGGAGGAGGAGGCCCGTGCCGCCCGCCCACCCGGCGCTCCGGGGCTGCGGGCCACGCCGCCCGCCCACCCGGCGCTCCGGGGCTGGGGGCTGCGGGCCACGCCGCCCGCCCACCCGGCGCTCCGGGGCTGGGGGCCATGCTGTCCCACCAGTGCACTGGGGGTGGGACGTGCTCGGGCGGCCTGAGCCTGTGGGGCTGGTGGCTGCATGGGGAAGGGGAGACCCCTGGGCTTCAGTGGGAGGGGAGGGGCCTCGGGCAGAAGGGGCAGGTGAGCCAGGGGGCTAGGCTCCCTGAGCCCGGGGTTCACCCACCACCCATGTCTAGAATCTAAATTTTTGTAGCCATCATGATTGAGAGAAAAGACTTTAAAATCTGAATCTCTGACCTAAGGCAAAATTTCTTTTCTAAGGACTCTACCCATATAGTGCATCTGGTGAAGACACTCTATCCTGACAGGAGAGAGCTCTCCTGTTGGCATAATAAACCCACCTCCATGAGAGGCATTAGCTATGTCGGCGGGAGAAGCTTTCTCATGGACATAGTGCTGTCCACACCGGCGTTTATGTTGGTGTAACTTACGTCACTCAGGGGCATGGTTTATTCACACCCCCGAGCGATGTAAGTTCTGCTGACAAAAGCTGAAGTGTAGATATAGTCTAAGTATGTGAACAGTCTGTCTAAAGCAATCACTGACAGGTGAAATGTCCCAATCCATTTCAGTATAGTTTTTATGCTGAAACCTATTGACAGTTTAAAGGCCATCATTGCTATTTCACTGTTCAATCATTTTGGCAGAAACAAGCAGTTAATATTTATCCATCATTGCTGAATGTAGTAGTGGCATGGGGATAGTTGGTTTATGCCAAGGGTTTCAGGGGCAGATAGCTCAAGCCACCACTCAAGTTTCTAGTCCTCTATGCTCCTACTCCAGGGCCAGGAAAAATGGATATGCATGTCCTCTCCAGCTCAAGCATATTCTAAGTGCTAAAATCCCAAGCCACTTCTCCCCATGTCCCCAACTAGCCCTTTATCCAGTAGCCAAAAGCTACATCTTTCCTCTGACAAATTCCTGTGTTTCCTGATTGCTTTTACCTACCAGGAACGTTGCCAATACAAGTCCAGTGCCACATCATCAAGTGAATATTGGGGGCAGCGGTGGAAACGTTATAAAAACTGATCTGAAATTAATTTAACATGAAAATAAACACATGGAATACTAAATTGATTGCAGTATTTGTTTTCATTTTTAAATAAAAACCTGTTTCTGAATTTACTTGAAATTGTCAAAATGTCATAATATCTAGTGCAGTTGACCATAAGAAATTGAGGGTGGTTACTGCAGGATTTAGGTCCAGCAGGCTACACTATGGCACTAAGCAAGCAGGAGCAAACAAGAGAGGTACAATCTAATGAGCAAGGATCTAATTAACTAATAGGTGGGTGTGAGAGGCATGTTCCAGTGAGTGTACTTCATTACATTGTTTATCCCAGCATCCTCCTCCCAAGGAACTAACTTCCAAGATCACCTCCACAGAAGAGAACTCCCACTTTTACATGTGCTTTTCTCATACTTTACCCATCTCAGAGATCACTTCTCAGTGATTGGTAACCATGCCTTTATCTTTGCCAGGGAAGCAACTTTGTTTAAAATATTTCAGGAATACTAAAGATTTGGGGTGAAATCCTGCCCCTACTGCAGTCAATGGGAGTTTTGCCATTGACCTCAATGGGGATTTCATCCATAAATGAAATATAGTTGAAACTTCCTGTCAGAGAGCTATAGACTATGTCAATGGGAGTTTCCTGAGAAGCTGAAAAGGGCCAAATCTCATGTAAAGGACAAACTTTTCTGCTGCAGGATCTTCCTATCCCCCTTATTACAACTGAATCTAAAACCACTCATTACCATTAAAATGTGCATATGCATCATGCTTCTGTTTATCTCCTACACGAGTTCTCAGACAGATGAAACATTGTGTAAGATGACACCCTGAAGCAACCCAGCATGTTATTAAAGATGAACTGCAAAACTAAAATAAAAATTGAATCCCAGATGTGTACTAAATACAACCAACCATGTTTTAAGGGGCATTCCACAACTACTAACCTAAAATATTAACTAAATCTTCATTTAGTTTTGCAGTTCACTTTTGAATGGTTTCAGACAATCTCATTAACAGTTTCTGTTTCAGATAAAAATAAGCATGTCAGATTTCCAGCTATTCTATTCAAGTTCTTATATCATGCCTATCAAAGGGGTATCCGCATGCTTTCCAGTGGTGCATGAAGTGATGTGAAGCTTCTGTCACATGTGTTTTTCTCTTTCCTTCTCTCTTTTCCTCTCCCCAGGAGGGAAAATGTATGTGGCTGTATGTTTGGGACAGGGTAGGAGGACAACTGGCAAAGCTTAAGAGCTGGATGCACTAACTATCTTGCAAATTGGGGTTTTTTTGTCCTTAAATACAATTTTTTTCTGCAGCCTGGAGTGGAGGAACTAAGTGTATATCCCTCCACTGAAAACAAGTTCACTCAGGATAGTTGTGCTCAACCAGCAGCCACTGCCCTCTGTGGATAATCCAATTTGGCAGCCACGCCGTGCCATTTATTAAAGTAACCCACTAGTACAGCAGGGGAAAGCGTTATGGTACTTCCTTTGGGAATAAGCATTGGTCTACTTCATGCAGCTGATGCCTGCAGAGAGTTCACATAGAACTCACTTATCTTAAGAGAATTTTAAGAAGTCTCAGTACAATTAAAAACCTGAGTTATCTCTTTCTTGATCTTCTGTGCTGTTCTTATCACTGATTCTTTCACCTTCTTGCCCACAGTCTTCTACAGTAAGGGATCTTGTAAACGTAGCACTCTTTCAAAGAGAACAGAAAGAATTTAACCCTGCTCCAGCAGCACAAGGTGAAAAATCTTTTCCTTCACAACTAGGAGACTTCCTGTTTTCATCAATTCTGAGACTCAACAAACAAGACACTAAAAGCAAACACTTTTACATGTCCAATCAGCTCCAATTTTTGTATTTAATATCCCACCCTATAAAACATTTTTAATATTATTAAGATAATTATAATAAGGCTGAATGGAGATGGGAGCCTCGGGAGAGTATCCCTGTATCAGAGAAAACATAATTGTAAGGATGGAGAGATCTCATTGCTGGTCTGTTTGCTCAGCAAAGAAAATCCTGGCAAGTGAAGAATACATGCACACAATAAGAGATCCGGGAAAACAAGATGAGAAGCAGCCAGCTTAGCTTCATGCTGCAGATTTCTGGCAGACATTCAAAACTCCTTCTGCTGTTTTTCTTGCAAGCACATCTATCTGTGTAATGTCATCAGATCCAGAGAGGGAGGGAGGCAGAGCGAGAGAGAGTGACAGTGTTTTATAGGCTGCCAACCTCTCAGCACATGCTGTTACTATACAAAGGATGTTTAGAAAACCAATGTGCTGTACAGATTCAGAGACTGCACCCCCTCCTAGAAACATCTGCAGGAAGAGAACTGCCTATGGAAAGGAAAAAAGCCTTTAATTAAAAAGACTGTTTTCAGCCAGTGAGACAAGGTGGGCAAGGTAAGATCTTTTATCGGAACAACTTCTGTTGGTGAGAGAGACAAGCTTTCGAGCTTACACAGAGAGCTCTTCTCCAGACCTGAAGAAGAGCTCCGTGTAAGCTCGAAAGCTTGTCCCTCTCACCAACAGAAGTTGTTCCAGTAAAAGGTGTTACCTCCCAACCTTGCTTCTCTAATATCCTGGGACCAATACAGCTACAAAAACATTGCATTCTGCTAGTGGCTCAATTTTGCAACTCACATAATTCATGGAGGAAAAAAATCTATCCTATAACCCCACAGAAAAACCTCCTGGGTTACACCAGTGACCCATAGAATCAGTGCAAGTCATTGTCAACAACTTGAATGTGCTCCGCTTCCTACAGACATTTCAGTGCTGTCAGATGCTCATCAGATATCAGCACCACCTCTACTGCATATATGTCCACATACACCAGAAGGTTTAGTACACAATCCTGCTTTGGGGAAGAAGGACCTACATAGTCATGGAGCTAGGAAATAGAAGTACTGAAACGTTGCAGGCACAGAATTAAAATCACATTGTACAAACATACACTTAGGTGTTTGAGTTGCTCTTGTAAGGGAATGTATAACTATATTAACAGGAGTGTTGCGGGAACTGTCCTGGTCTACTTGGCACTGATGAGGCCTCAACTGGAGTGCTGTGTCCAATTCTGGGTGCCACACTTTAGAAAAAATGTGGACAAACTGGAGAAAATCCAGGAGAGCGACAAATGGTTTAGAAACCCTGATCTATGTGGAGAGATTAAAAAACTGGGTACGTTTAATCATGAGAAAAGATGACTGTGGGGAAACTTGATAACAGTCTTCAAATATGTTCAGGGCTGTGCTAAAGGGGATGTCGATCAATTATTCTCCATGTCCACTGAAGGTAGGACAAGTAATAATCTTATAATCTGCAGCAAGTAGAGACTGAAGTTGGATATTAGGAAAATATGTTCTAACTCTCAGAGTAGTTAAACTCTGGAACAGACTTTCAAGGGAGGTGGTGGAATCCCCATCATTGGAGGTTTTTAGAAACAGATTGGACAAACACGGATGATACTAAACTGGGAGGAGTGGTAGATACGCTGGAGGGGAGGGATAGGATACAGAAGGACCTAGACCAATTGGAAGATTGGGCCAAAAGGAATCTGATGAGGTTCAATAAGGATAAGTGCAGGGTCCTGCACTTAGGACGGAAGAACCCAATGCACAGCTACAGACTAGGGACCGAATGGCTAGGCAGCAGTTCTGCAGAAAAGGACCTAGGGGTGACAGTGGACGAGAAGCTGGATATGACTCAGCAGTGTGCCCTTGTTGCCAAGAAGGCCAATGGCATTTTGGGATGTATAAGTAGGGGCATAGCGAGCAGATCAAGGGACGTGATCGTTCCCCTCTATTCGACATTGGTGAGGCCTCATCTGGAGTACTGTGTCCAGTTTTGGGCCCCACACTTCAAGAAGGATGTGGATAAATTGGAGAGAGTCCAGCGAAGGGCAACAAAAATGATTAGGGGAATGGAACACATGACTTATGAGGAGAGGCTGAGGGAGCTGGGATTGTTTAGCCTGCAGAAGAGAAGAATGAGGGGGGATTTGATAGCTGCTTTCAACTACCTGAAAGGGGGTTCCAAAGAGGATGGCTCTAGACTGTTCTCAATGGTAGCAGATGACAGAACAAGGAGTAATGGTCTCAAGTTGCAGTGGGGGAGGTTTAGATTGGATATTAGGAAAAACTTTTTCACTAAGAGGGTGGTGAAACACTGGAATGCGTTACCTAGGGAGGTGGTAGAATCTCCTTCCTTAGAGGTTTTTAAGGTCAGGCTTGACAAAGCCCTGGCTGGGATGATTTAACTGGGAATTGGTCCTGCTTTGAGCAGGGGGTTGGACTAGATGACCTTCTGGGGTCCCTTCCAACCCTGATATTCTATGATTCTATGAACCTACCACACAGTGACTATTAAGAGAACTGCCACAGCTATAGCGTATTACATTTACCAGATAGGACTAAGCCACAACCCATTTATTCTGGTTCAAAATACTCAATGCTATTTCAAAAGGTACTTGCTGCTCAAATTGATCCAATATCTGCTTCATGTGACAGCAACTGCAAGAAGAGGGGAAAGTCTGGAACCAGAGAAGTAACACCCGTATCCTGTGAAGAAAATTATTTGGAATGGAAGAAACCATGGTCCTGTGGGCAGGACAATGGATTAGGGAGCCAAGAGACCTGGGAATCTATTCCCAGCCTTATCAATCTTGGCAAAATCACTTCACCTCTGTGCCCCCAGTTTCCTCCTCTGTAAAATGAAACTAATGATATTTACCTTCCCTTGTAAACAGCTTTGAGAACTGTGGCTGAAAAGCCCTACAGGGCTAGTAGGCAAAGGTCATTTTATAAGACTGCTTTGGACCACAGTTGGGTGCAGGTTTAGGAACTGCAGAATCAGCCACCACTCCTCCTCTCACTGAGTGCCAACAAATCACAATTCCTGCTGCTCTCTGCAAACAAGATGATCAAGGGGCAATCATAAGGCAGCATGAATTGAAAACACCAGAAACTACTTAAAATACATTTTTGTGCCCAAGGAAATAGCCTCAGCAGTTTATTTTTAGAAAGTATTTGAAGGAAAGCTCCACTGCAATAATCCATTCCTCTGTGTACCTGCATGTTGGTGGGCATTTTCCTTAGAAGAGATTCACTGAAGTGAGTCACGTTTGATAGACTGCTGCCCAAAAGCAAAGTGATTTGGCTCTTCATGAGAGAGACATACAGCTTTGCTCAAGCTAGCATGTTAAACACAGCCGCGTGGATGCAGAGCCATGGGTTAGCCACCCGGATACAAGCCTGCCCAACCCTGTGGGTCCATATTTGGGCAATGACTATGGCCCTACAAAATTCACGGTCCATTTGGGTCTATTTCATGGTCATAGGATTTTTTAATTCGTAAATTCATGATTTCAGCTATTTAAATCTGAAATTTCACGGTGTTGTAATTGTAGGGGTCCTGACCCAAAAAGTAGTTGGGGGGGGTCCACAAGGTTATGGGGGGGGTGGGTTGCAGTACTGCTATCCTTACTTCTGCGCCGCTGTTGGCGGTGGCTCTGCCTTCAGAGCTGGGCACCTAGAGAGTAGTGGCAGAGCCAGTGCCAGCAGCAGCGCAGCAGTAAGGGTGGCAATACCAGACCGTGCCACCCTTACCTCTGTGCTGCTGCCTCCAGAGCTTGGCCCTCAGTCAGAAGCCGCCACTCTCTGGCGGGCCAGCTCTGAAGGCAGCAGCGCAGAAGTAAGGGTGGCACGGTATGGTATTGCCACTCTTAGTTCTGCGCTGCTGCTGCAGGTGCCTCCTTCAGAGCTGGGTGCCCGGCCAACAGCCGCTGCTCTCCGAACACTCAGCTCTGCAGGCAGCGGAGAAGTAAGGCTGGCAATACTGCTACCCCCCTGCAACTTCCTTTTGGATCAGGACCCCCACTTTGAGAAACGCTGGTCTCCCCCATGAAGTCTGTATAGTATAGGGTAAAAGCACACAAAAGACCAGATTTCATGGGAAGAGACCAGATTTCACGGTCCGTGACATGTTTTTCATGGCCGGAATTTGATAGAGCCCTAGCGATGACACAGCCTAGCCACCTGAGCATAGATCTAGCGTCCTAGGGTGTTGGGCAGGCTTGTATTCAGGTGGCTAGCCCCTGCCACAATGTCTGTGCTGCTACTTTTCGTACACTAACGTGAGCAGAGTTACCGCATGCATGTCTGGCCTAGGAAGCACTCTCCCAGCTGAAGTGCAGACATTCTCATGGAGGCCGAATTATTACACCGCACTACTAAGAAGATAAAAGAAAATACAACATTTGTCTTTATGGCATTATACAAATAGACAATACATCCTGACCTTAAATACAGTGGTCAAGTTTGGTCACCTCATCTCAAGAACTACACCTGAAAAAGCTGGGGTCCAAAGAAGGACAACGAAAATAATTTAGAGGCAGGAAGTGAGGACAGGGATTACAGACAAGAAAAAGGAGAGATGGCAATAGAAATATAAAATAATGGTCACACAAGCTCTTTTAATTTATCCCTTCTCATAATGTAAATGTAAGAGGCATGTGAAGCTAAAAGGAAAAACAATACAAATACCTGCTCTTTTTGTTTTTATGAAGGGGGGCTTATGTCACACTGGAGGGGACATCTGAAAGAGTGCCATATTTGTGGGGCTGAGGTGAGATAGGGAAAATAATTGCTCATATTTTAGCATGGCACATCAAGGCTGAACTCATGGCAGCTACATCATCATGTGAAAGGCCAACTGAAAAAACGGCAGAAATGGAGTCAGGGGATGAAATTTCAAACATATAACAAAGAGAAACAAATTTTTATTTTGCAATTAAAAATTTATTAGTAAGTCATCACAAAGGAACTTTATAGCATGATGGGGACAATATAGATATCTAAGTAAATAGAAAATGTTTTTTCATTTGCAATTCACCTTTGAAACACACCAATTCTAAACCCATGACATGCGGCAGGGGCGCTTGGAGTGCTTGTTGATAATGGGCCTTTGTCTCATATGACTGAGACTCCCGAATTACCATCAGCACTATATAGCTCTGGATACATCTCCTGAACCATTCCAGAACCATTAGAACATCAGCTCAAATGCTGACAATCTTGTAGATAGTATGCCTAACAGGAGGAGAAAATCCCAGGCTCACGCGAGTGTAACTTCTCCCAAAACCAACATGTCCTTGATTCAATTCTGAGAGTCGGGGACTTTGTTTGCAGAGGTCAGATTCACCTGGAAGAAGTCTCCATCTCCAAGTTATCAGCCAATGAAGTATGGAGTTGGGTTCCAATTCCCCAATCTGCATGCAGATCATATCTGGCCCTTTGATTCAGGACTCTTAATACTAGTTACTGATAATAATATGAAGTTTTTCTCTACCCAAAGCAGCATTCTGCAAATATCCCCTGCCTTGCTCTTGTTGCAGGTACTTCCCCAATTTTTCACGAAAGCTATGGTGTCATCTTTACGCGTGAGGAGTCTGAAAATTGTAGCTGGTCATAACACTCCTTTTCAGCTAGTGAGATTTTTCTCCAAGAGGCCATAGCTTTATACAGCCATGGCAGAGAAATATATCAACCAAACCACCAGCATTATGTTGGTTCAAAATCCCAACCCCTGCTGAACACCAGTAAATAAATGTCTTTTTATCGTTTCTAACAATAACAAGGTTTCTTCTGGTCATTACGCAAATAATTTCCACAATCAAAGTGACTCTTTCTAGCTTTGGGTACTATTACAGCTTCAGGCCATGATTAGTCATTCCTGTCACAGGTAAGAAACAACACCTTGATCAGAGTCTGAATCTGAACTGCCATTAACACAGGAGCATCCAATATGATACAGCGCCTTACATAAAAACACTGCCTGACGAAGACAGAGTGGTTATAAAGGGATTAAAAAGACATCAGAATTCACTGTCTGGTGAAAAATTTGAACTTAAGAATTCTATTTCCAATTTACTCAGCCCTACCACACAGGTGAAATTATGGGTTTCAGAGTAGCAGCCGTGTTAGTCTGTATCCGCAAAAAGAAAAGGAGTACTTGTGGCACCTTAGAGACTAACAAATTTATTTGAGCATAAGCTTTCGTGAAACTATGTGATCCAGCCTCACAACTACAGTTAAGCTCTATTTACCTAATTATGCAATGCAAAGAACTAACTCTACATATACCCCTTCTCTACCAAAAGCCACTATAAACAGCTTTCTCAGGCGTCCCTTCACAGCAAGATTTAACCAAGTCTCATGTCCTTGAGCCATAGTCTTCATGAATATGTTCAACACAGCACAAAGCCTTCAGACTCACTCTCCTTCCCTATCCCATGTACTGACTGGACAAGCATATAGATCAGTCCTCCAGAGCACAGAAAAAGCCCTGACACATACAAAAAGATCCCCTCCACCACCAGCAAACATATTTGCTGCTGATAGACTGGATATGCACAGGTATCCTGTTTGCCTTACAGGCAGACGAAACGTCCTTGCTGACTGAGAGGTAAGCTAGTCACCACAGTTTTACTGATGGACAATTAAGAGAATATACAATATTGTAACACATCCAAATATAATACAAGAAATATCTTTCTATTTTTCTCTATGTAGACGAAGATAACCCAGATACCACTATCTCTCTTTTGTATGTATATTAATGGTCATCACATCCTGAAGCTTACACAGACCATTTAGGAGTAATATTCCCTCTTTTTCTTTCATACACTCTCCCAGGGAGTTCACTCCAATCATATAAGTTGGCAGACACAAGCCCTCATTCAAAGCCCACCAACGTTAAACACTTAGGAGGAAGCCTTGAAGATTTTAAGAATCCACATGGCTGACAATCCATTCTTTAAAAAAATCTTAAAAAAAGAAAAAAATCCCACAACAAACAAGTTCACAACCCCTCAACTGGAGGTGCTGTGCAAAAGAGTTGAGACTTCTAAAACCAGACTGGACCAAACACTAGAAAGCAAGGGCAAGGAGTCAGAATGGGTGACCCTTTCTACGATTCGCAGAACCCCTGTAATTTCGGCAATATCCATTTTATAGGTAAGTAAACAAAGTGGTGGATTAAATTGCCCAGGGCCCAGTAAAGGAACTAACAAGCCAGGAGAATCAACTCCCAGTCCCACATTTAAGTAACAATACTCTGTGTACATAGCAGTACAGTGAGATATGGAATTTGTTCTGCCCAATTAATTCTTAAAAATGTGCTGAACTGATAAGGGAGTATGCACAATTAAGAAAGCATAGTGACAGGTTTCAGAGTAACAGCCGTGTTAGTCTGTATTCGCAAAAAGAAAAGGAGGACTTGTGGCACCTTAGAGACTAACCAATTTATTAGAGCATAAGCTTTCGTGAGCTACAGCTCACGTCTTCAGATGCATATCTGCCTGCTGCAGTTTCCACGATATGCATCTGAAGAAGTGAGCTGTAGCTCACGAAAGCTTATGCTCTAATAAATTGGTTAGTCTCTAAGGTGCCACAAGTCCTCCTTTTCTTTTTAAGAAAGCATAGGTGATTCAGAAGAATTCCAGCATGTGTGGTACACATCTAACACTGCCTACACTACTATGGCAAAACTTCTTAAGCAGTCTACAGGTTTTACTGTATTACGGATAAATACTGCGGATCTCTGGATAATGAACAGGCTTTAAACTAACACCATTCCTACAGTATCCCACCTGATGTGGGCAGCAGAACTGGCATCTGCTCCACAGAAAGGTATTCACATATCCTCCAAGATCCCTTAGGGGATAAGGATTCTCACTGTAGTCCTCAGATTTGGAAAATAAAGGGACAAAGCTGCTAAGTAAAACAGAATGGAGATTAACACTACTTATAACAGCTCTCTAGGTCAAATTTAGTTCATGATCCTTTGGAAATGCAAACAGCAATACACACCGACCTACCTTCTCTGCAGAGAGAGCAGAGGTCAAAGGAATTCTGTCACACACAGGATTTGTATTGCCATATTTTCTATTGCTAGCATATCAAGTATTTCTTTTTTAATAAGAATTCAGAATTTTCCTTTGGCTAATAGGCAATTATTTTATCCAAAGTTTAAACCATTCTTAACTAGCTCATTTCAACCACAGCAGTGACATTCAGGGAGTGGAAAAACGAAAGCAGTGCATCAACTTAGCCAGGAACCTGGAGGCGAGTTGGTGACCTGCTGTCATTCTCAGTGCTGTTTGTTCTCCTTACGTAACAGCTTTAACACCAGAATCAAGCTCTTGTGTACTTAGCAACGTACTCCAGCATCCACCCTCCCAGTCTGTCCATATTTTAAAGCTCTCTGTGATAAATAAGGTTCCTTTATTAACTGCACTTCAGGGATGTGCCATTCCACATCCGCCAACAGTCTGCTGCATAGAAAGTACAAACACTAGGGTTCCAGCCAACATGCTGGGCCAATTTCATTTCATTAAAGGTCGGTATCCTGTATTCAACTCCTATTGAAATTGTGTCCAAATATGCTGTTTAGAACCCAATTTTTCTAACGTGCACAGCTGAGACAACTCTATCACCACAACACTCCAATGTCTTTGCATAGGCTCACCAACTTTTGGATTTTTTTTTAGCACCAATATTCCAGAGTCAGCCACGCCCTTTGACAAAGTCCCACACAGACTGTGCTGCCCTCATAGTGCATTGTCTCCTGTTACTATCAAGGAAACCCAAATACGGAATCCATTTCTGACACCTTTGTTATTAGAAACTACTTCACTTGTTCATTAAAATCAAGCAAATCAAGTTTACAGTAATTTTATGACACTTGGGTTTCCAGAGTTAAACAAAGTGCAGATGGAGGCCATCTGTTAGAAGCCATGACTTTCCTGTCAGAGGAGAACAGTCTCCCCTTTCCAAGGAACAAGCTGGAACAGAGCAAATCCTAATCCTGCTCCAGCTGGGAGCCAATGCCAGCACAACTAGACTCTGAGTCTAATTACATCACTGTAGCTGCTGCAGATCCTTTGTGCACAGTCTCCAGCATGTGAATAAAGCCCCCTCCTCCCCAGACCATCCACAACGCATATCTGCCTTTGACAAGTGAGTTTTCTTCTTGGATAAATGAAGTTTAGCTTTAACTTTGACAATCCTGGCCTAGAGCTGCCTCTGTGTTTTTTGCGACGGGGCAGGAGAGCCCCACAAGAACAAGACCTTAAGGATGTTGTGTCCATTATATTCTCCAATACAAGTGACAAACCTATAGTGCAATAAATATAGACGGATACAAATAGCAGCTAGTTTGCTTACTAATTTTGCACAGCCATATCAGATATGCTCCTTATGGCAAATAGATTATTACTGCACTAAAGTAAACACTTCTCCCATGACACTATTCAATGATAGAAACTCTCCTACTGTTCAGCACCAGAATTGCTTGTGCATAGTTCTGTGATTATAGGAACATCTCCTACAGGATAGTGTTTAAATATTTTCAGAATAACACAACCCTCTCTACTTTTAACTGACATAATAAAAATTCCATGGAAAGTAGAAATGGGAATCAAATGGGAAAGTAGAAATGGGAATCACAAGCGGTACAGGTCCTTCCAGGTGATTTTAAAAAGACTGTCCCATTCTCATTCATGCCGGAAATGCCCAGCTTCCTCACCAATATGTTGATAAATGCAAAGTAATACATACTGGAAACCATAATCTCAACTATACATACAAAATGATGGGGTCTAAATTAGCTGTTACCACTCAAGAAAGATCTTGGAGTCATTGTGGATAGGTCTCTGCAAACATCTGCTCAATGTGCAGTGGCAGTCAAAAATGCTAATGCAATGTTAGCAACCATTAGGAAAGGGGTAGATAATAAGACAGTAAATATCATAATGTCACTATATTAATCCATGGTACACCCACACTTTGAATACTGTGTGCAGTTCTGGTCGTCCCATCTCAAAAACATACATTAGAAATGGAAAAGGTACAGAGAAGGGCAACAAAAATTATTAAGGGTATGGAACAGCTTCCGTATGAGGAGAGATTAAAAAGACTGGGACTGTTCAGCTTGGAAAACACACGACTAAGGTGGGATACGATAGAGGTCTATAAAATCATGAATGGTGTGGAGAAAGTGAATAAGGAAGTGCTATCCACCCCTTCACATAACACAAGAACCAGAAGTTGCCAAATGAAAACAACATGCAGCAGGTTTAAGACAAACGAAGGGAAGTACCTCTTTACACAATGCACAGTCAACCTGTGGAACACGTTGCCAGGAGATGTTGTGAAAGGTCAGAACTATAACTGGGCTCAAAAAAGATTTAGATAAGTTCATTGAGGATAGGTCCATCAATGGCTATTAGTCAAGATGGTCAGGGATGCAACTGCATGCTCTGGGTGTCCCTAAGCCTATGACTGCCAGATGCTAGGACTGGAAGACGGGATGAATCACTTGAGAATTGTCCTATTCTGTTCATTCCCTTTGAAGCATCTAGCAGTGGCCACTGTTGGAAAACAGGATACTGTGCTAGATGGACTGTTGGTCTGACCCAGTATGGCCATTCTTACATTCTAACTACTCAGAAGAACATAAGAACGGCCATACTGGGTCAGACCTTTCTAACTATAAGACAAAACTTTCTAACTACCGTATAAGACAACTGGACAATACTGTCAGGAATAGTCCAGGTTTACTTGGTCCTGCAATAGCACAGGAGGCTAGACTTGATGACTTCTCAGGGTCCCTTCCACCCTTACATTTCTATGATTCTGTGATTCCATAGTACAGTTTAATTCCTGAAAACAGGCCACCAGGACAGGGACAGTCTCTCCGCTAAGCAATATCATTCATCAGGACAAAATAAAAGTTAACTACGAAAACATTATTCGGTCAAGTCAAATAGCAATGCTGGTTAAAAATAAGCCAGCCTGCAATTTCTTTATGACTTTTGGAGAATCCTGAATTTCGGGAATCAGGACTTTGGGGTTCTATAAGAACTTTGCCACTAATGTGCAGTGTAACCCTGGGCATCAGTTCACCTGTCTATAAAACAGGGATAACATCTACTGTATCATAAACAGACTTAAAGTAACAGTCCACAGCACCACATATAATTGTACTGCAACCTTTAGCACCATTAGGGTAGAATATTGTATCTTATTAATGAAAAAAAACTACATTGATGGAATCTTAAAGTTACATTAAAATCAAGGTCGTACAGCAAAAATAACTGACATGTTGCATATGAGATGAGTAAATTTTATTCCTGTTGCTTGTTAAACATTTCTGTTGTTTAGTAAATACAATAAAATATGCAACATCTGCTATGTGGCCAACTTATAGTTGCTGTAATAAGATTATCTTCTGCATTTGACTTCTTTTAAACTATGCAACCTTAACACTGCATTAATAAAGTAATGCAATATACTTGAGCTTCTCACAGGTTGTTTAAGGGACTGCAAATGAAAAAAGGGAGAAAACCACTGCACTAGTTCAACCTCTGTCCTTGCTCCCAAATCCCTCAATCACACACTAGGCAACTTACAGATTGTGCCAAACAACCCTCATAGCGGCCTAGGCTTCACCTTCTGTCAGGCTCAATCATGATAGTATATACGCTATACGTTTTGAGATCTTGGAACTATGGATGTAGTGTTTTGCTCCTACTGTTGCTAGGATAGAATAGAGTCAAAAACTCAGCTATGACTAGTTTCAGAGTAGCAGCCGCGTTACTCTGTATTTGCAAAAAGAAAAGGAGTACTTGTGGCACCTTAGAGACTAGCCAATTTATTTGAGTATAAGCTTCCGTGAGCTACAGCTCTCATTGGATGCATTCAGTGGAAAATACAGCGGGGAGATTTATATACACAGAGAACATGAAACAATGGGTGTTATCATACACACTGTAAGGAGAGGGATCACGTAAGATGAGCTAATACCAGCAGGAGAGCTGGCTCATCTTAACTGATCACTCTCCTTACAGTGTGTATGAGAAAGCCCATTGTTTCATGTTCTCTGTGTATATAAATCTCCCCACTTTGTATTTTCCACTGAATGCATCCGATGAAGTGAGCCGTAGCTCACGAAAGCTTATGCTCAAATAAATTGGTTAGTCTCTAAGGTGCCACAAGTCCTCCTTTTCTTTTAGCTATGACTAGGTAGCTAGTGTGCTGTGAAGGATGCTTATCATACAGATTAGAACAATCTTACTGTTATCTTGTGCTTCCCCCCATGTTTGTTGTAACCACCTGTTCTATACTTAAATTGTAAGCTTTTTGGAGCAGTGACTGTATTTATTATGTGTTTTTACAGTGCCTAGCACAGGGAGTCTGGGGCCTGCAGGAGCTACCACACTAGAAGTAGTTAATTATGAGTTCTCCTGTGACAAATGTTATCAGTTGATGAAGAGCCTTTAAACCAGAAACCTGTGGTCAGATGTGCAGATTTAACAGGTGCTTAGAATACAATGCAGTCCCTTGGCAAGAAAAATTAGAAATCCCTGCTTTTTGATGCAAAGTTGCTTATTTTGAGATTTTCAATACCCAGGGAAGACTTTCTTTTGAAATACTGCAATTCCCTCTACAAATATCCAGAATCTCACAAAAGCTCTAGGAAATTTCCCAGCATTAAACACAGTACATAACACATATTTCATATATGCAAACTTACTTAGATATGAATTACTGTTTACGTTTCACAATTCAGTCAAATTAACCACAGAGCTCAAACACAAGTAATCTTATGAGAAATTAACATTTATTGCCGGACACTTGCAAACTTTTGTACCTGAAGTTAAGCACAGAACTAAAAGTATTGCTGCACAGATATATGAAGTAAAGAAATAGCAGGTAGGACAGAAACTTATCACGTAAAAACTAAAACGATCTTAAAACAGCTATGTTAACCACACCCCAATTATCCCAGAACATTTCAGCCTGTTGCTCTCCAATTTACTGTACAAGCCTACCCCAACAGAAAATAGGGCCAACAGAAGCTACAGAATAAAGCATAGAGAAGTGAACAACAATAACAAAAAAAGACAATACTTTCCACCTACTAGAGAACAGAAATGAGGGCAAGCACAGCACTTTAGAACTTTAAGGTGTCTATGATTAACTATCATCATAAACAGATGATACCAAACCTCAGTGCTGAATTCTGCATCGAAAATCCGTTTCAAAATCTAGATAATGTTTCTGGGAGACTTCAGACTTAGCAGTTGGGAGGGTGTTTCTATTGCATTAATCTCTGAAGCCAAAGTTTATGTTTTGGATTTTTCCTTGCCTTGAATGCTTATGCGGTATTAAAAGGACACTCAGCTAAAATTTGGCATAAAAGTTATATTTTACAAAAAGAGGTTTTCTTTACACGTCAATAGAAACATTTTTAAATAAACCTTCCCCTGGAGGGTTTGCAACCCAAACATAACTGTGCACTTAACATGAGAACCTGAAAGTGAAACTGACTAGAAACTAGTTATAGACAATTGATACTTGGTTTTCAGTTTCATTGTTCAAGCTAAGAGAAATGCACATACTAAATTGCAAAAGACATAAATTAGATTTGTCAAGTGTCCTGTTTCTAACTTAAAGCATTATTAATAGTGTAGCAAAGAAAGTTCATTGAAAAATTCCTGGGTAAAATTTTCTACATCAAGTGCCCACACTTGGCTCCTAAATCCATATTTAAGCACCTAAATAAGTATGGCGCATTCATCAAAGATGCTGAGTACTTGCAGTGTTTACTGACTTCAGAGGAAACTCTTTTTGCTCAGCATCTCTGAAAGTCAGGCTAGCGTTATTTAGATAACTAAACATTGCTTTAGGATCCTAAATTTGAACCATATGATTCTTTAAACTGGCAACATCCCTTTAACAGTTATTTAAATACAATGAAAGGTTAAGAGAAAGTGGCAGTGGGGAAACCCAAATGATCTCTCTTTTATTCATGGTTTTTCTAGACTGATTGAGGTTCATCTGTTGCAAATAAATGTTAAAATTATACAATTATCACTCTTCTAAAAACATAGGTAGGATGAACAGCTCAGGGGATTGATTATAATACAGTGAGCCTTTCACATCTGGATTGCTAGTTCAAATCCAGCCCAGAACAGCAGTGAGTGAAAGTAACCACCAACTAATGGCTATTCCATACATGGTCTACAAAGGAAATAAATTGTGTCTCAGGTCAATTCCTACTAGACAGTTCTTCACACTCAAAGGGTATGATAACACTACAATTAAACATCCATGGCTGGCCCATGTCATTCAACTCTGGCTCAGGCTATGGAGCCATTAATTGCGGCGTAGATTTTCGGGCTCGGGTTGGAACCTGGGCTCTGAGACCCTGCTCCCCTGCAGATTCCCAGAGAGCCAGGGCTCCAGCCTGAGCCCAAAAATCTACACACAATTAAATGGCCCCAGAGCCTGAGTCCAAGTCAGCTGACAGTGGTCAGCCTTAGGTTTTCAATTGCAGCGTTGACATAGTCTCAGTTATGGTCTTTGGGTAATTAACCACCTTGTTGATAGTTTCAGCAGCAAATCCATGCCCTGAATTGGATACAGAGACTGAGCTCTCTTCTCAACCTGAGCCATCTCACTATATCACAGTCAAAGGCTATGAGGGGGAACACTGTACTACCATTACTCGTACTGTACTTGTTCTGTGGATAACGGAACTAAAGTCTCCAGGGCTGACAATAAACATCAGATTCATTAAAACAAAAGGGCAACAGAAACAAAGAATATCTTTCTCAACCTTTAACATTCAAATAAATTACAAAAAGTTGGATGTCCTGCCTTTGTCACATTACAAGTACATCCCTCCCCATCACGCAAATGCCTGTGGCTTTAACTATGTCATGACCTGCAGACCAATTAGAACTGGCAGTAATGACCCTAGTGAAGCAGGTTAGAAACTCAGCATGGGTCATGCAGCGTACGCCAAGAGTATTTGAAGAGAAACATTGTGGAGTTCAAGAAGGAGCATAGTTAAAGTCAGCAGGATTGGTCATTATAGTTTTCTTCAGTACATGGCCAGATGAACTTTCTGTCATAGCTCCAGTGCAGAGGTTACAGGAGAAATCTCAGATCTGAGCAGTTACAAGGAAGTGCATGTGTTCGTTATTCCAGAGGGGGTTGGGCATTTTAAATCATCTTTATTGAAATTTTCATTAATGTTTTACTGGGGGATATACTTGGGGAACAAAAAAAATAAGACACAGGATTTGTGGTATTCCATATTCCTTCACCGCATTTACACACCCTCATTTTAAGACACTGCCATGGAATAATCCCACTGAAGGATCATACTGGTGCCACAGTATTAATACACAACCCGCTCCACAGCCTAGATATTCTCTGTCAGACAGCTGACACTAAGATGTGCTATGGTTTCCCACTGTTACTACCATCAGTTCAGCTGCTACTGGTTTTACTGCTTGTGTACACACATTTCCATACTGCTATAACTATTTTGGTTTAGTAACCAATATTGTTAAAGTAGTACAAAAACTGTGTAGACCAGACTTTACTAATAGTAAGAACATTATTTTAGACTAGAGTAGACAGAGTTCCAGGAAGCCACAGGGATTAAGTATACTGTTCTCTAATCCTACTCAGTGCAGGTCTACGTCCCACAGTGCTGAAAGTAACAGTGCTCTGTTTACAATAGTGCTCTCACCTGTACAGTCATTGGTGGATTTTCACTAGTGGTAGCAGTAGTGGGAAATTTTAGAAAAGAAACTTCCTAATGCCATCAAGGCCTCAAAGCTTTTTAAGACCATAGGAAAGAACCCTGCCTGGAGCATGAAGCTGATTAGAGAGGCATTGAGATCTCATCAGTAACAAAAGGACGTCAGCAACAAGACCCCTCCATCAGAGTTGAAAATAATTTAGCCAGTAGTGTGGATGGGACAAAAACACTTTCAGCACTGTTGCAGAAGGCATTAGAGACTTGCAGTGCAAAGAGATCCTTTGTTGGCAACTCTTGTCTTTACTTGAAAATAAACTCATTGACATAACATCCCCAGTGGTAAAACAGGGGCAAGAAAGAAACTGACTGGGTGTCAATTTCACTCTGCCAACTTGTTGATGAAGTTGGAGAGGTCAAAAATCTTATACAGAGAGAGGAATAGAAAGAAACAAGCCAAAAATAAGCACAGAAAAGGAGACACTAAAATACAGAAGATAAGTGTTTCATTTTACAATGAGTCTATACCTGAGTTTCTGTATGACACAGTAAAAATAACTTGATTTCACTAAGATACATAAGAAGTGTTCATTCCACTATTACCTTCCCTGTACCCTATCTCTTCCCTCATTTGCTCTATCCAACTGTTGACTTTTCAGAAGCTAAAACTTAATTCTTTGAGGCAAGAACCCTCATTCATTATGTGCGCTAAAAAAACACTTAGCACAATAGGGTTCAGATAGATGATTAGGGCTTCTAGATGGTATCAGAATACAAATAAATAATAAAATAATGGGTCCAAAATAGTGAATTGGGCTGGTAGCTAAATGAAACTTAATCCAATTTGAAAATCCATCCAATTTGAAAGTGTGTGAGGATAATTCTCTACTTTTCCTATTGATATAAATGGAGTTAAACATATACATACATACACAACCTTGTATTCTGGAGAGTCTCCAACCAACCCTTTGATTCAACACCATGAATACTGGGGAGGGAAATTTGTCATTTGCAGTTTCCAAGCGGCAGGCACAAATTACCAATCATGAGGTTTTCTCTGCTCATGCTCAGAAACTGGGAGGAAACAGAACCATTCATTTGCTGTAGAGTTCTCAAAGCCTCCTGCCCATTTTCAACTTACCAGTTACATATTAAAGAGAGTGACCTCAAATTTTGAGCCTGTATCACCATGTTTCATCAGCTCCAAGGAAATGTTGGTGTATACTTGGCTCTTACCTTATCCTTTTCATGAGGAAGGAGTGACACTGGAGGCAGACAGGAAAGAGACTCACAACTCTCTTTCCCATCAGCATTGATGGCTGCTTTAGTGTTGAGTTGGTACAAAGGTCCATCTTTAAGGAGTCTGCCGTGGCCAACAGCACGCTTGACAGCCAGTCGCAATTGCTGGTGAAAAATGGAAGTGCCACTACCTCCAAACAATGTAGACACATCCTTCTGACCTTTCAAAAAGCGTTCAATATTCTTCAAGGATGAACCACTGGACTCTGCCAAGCCCTCAATTGCCCGTTTGATCAGTTTATTCCAGTCCACGTTTGGCTTACCATCCAACTTTCCATGGTTTCGAGGTTTAGGAAGTGCTATTCTCCCAGGATTATCAGGATCCTTGTAGGAATTGAGACCTTTGTTGGAGACTTTTAATATAGTTCCATCTTTAACACTCAATTCTAGTTGTTCCAGAACAGTTTTACGGTCCAAACCATGGGATGAAGACACTGCATTGCATATCCTCTCCTCTGAAGGGCGCTGTTTTTGCTTCTTCACCTTTTTGATCGCCTCCAAAATCCACTCCGTATACAGCGGGTTAGCGAGTTTTACCATGGTGAAGAATTCTGTATATCCATAGAGTCGTTATCCTTTATCCCGATGCTGAATAAGTTTCACACCGTGGGAAAACAGATTTTTGGAGGATGGGAACCAGTTAACCATAGCATACACGTTTTTGGAGCTGAATTACTCTGTTTCTCAAACATTAATATTTTTAAACTGAAAGTAGAAAAATGATATATTCTGTTAGGAATTTCTTCATGCTTTCAATAAATCCATCAACAGCTCCAGAGCAAGGTTTTCACGAAGTTGTAAAGAACTCAGCACTTCTCACCTCAGCTTTGGATTTCCAATCTCACATCAGCAAAACTGGAACATTAAATCTGAAAGAAAATGAGAAAATAGTCACACCCACAAAGAAAGTCACAAGTGTCCCATTCCAGTTTGTATATTCACAAATATACAAGAATATTGTAAGTTCTTCTAATCTATCACTGAAGTTTTGAAGCACATTTTATAACAATACTGAAGTAACATTTAGGCTATGTCTTCACTTAAAAACAAAGTTTGGATTTTACATTGAGACAGCTAACAATGTAAAATCCTACTGGAGATAAAGCACTGTAGTTTCTGCCTGGATGTAGCTAGTCAACATAACTCCCAGGTGGGAGATATAGGGTTGACCTCAGTTAGCTACATCAAGGTAAAAACTACCTGGTGCCTTACCTCCATTACAATTTTATATCATGACAGCTATCCTGATGCAATAAACGCACCTAATTTTGCAGTGAAGACATAGCCTTAACCTGAGACTTCAATACAAAGTAACTAAAGGATTCTGACTGCCACAGGCAGATGGTACTTTTTGCCTCTTGCATTGACATTCAAGGAGTTGTGAACAGTTTATTGCAAACATCACCATTTTTATAGGTGAGATTTTATAAGTTCCAAGTTAGTCAACATATTACCTCTAGCTCTTCCTTCCCGTACCCTGCTTTCTAGTAACTGTTAGAGAATCTGTCAGTAACAAAGGATTTTAAAACACCAAAATTAGATCATCTACACTGTCCCCCACATACAGGTTTAAGTTTAATAATTAGGTAGAAGTTTAGAACCTCTGCCTAAAACAAAATCTACACAGAAGGAAAATAGTATTTAAATAAGGGTTGTATTACCACTATAACAGACATAAGGGTAGGTATGACCACACATACACCTGTCTGCACTTTTCTGTTTAAACTGTACCTGGCAGGGGATGCCCCGAGCCACCCCGTACATGGACCCCAGGGAAGGGGACCCTGCGATCTGCCATCAGGACATTTCACTGTCCTTGAACACTCTTAATAGCGAGGCCAGGCTGAGGCTGGTGTCTCACAGGGGTGATGGCCCCAGTGCCAGAGGTCACTCACTCATTCTCCAGCTGCATCACAAGTACCCCTGCACCTGTCACAGCCGCTCCCCACCCGTGCTATGGGGTGGGCCACAGTACAGAAGTGCCCACGGGATGGCGCCCCCGGCCGGACACCCCGGACTCTGTCCCGGGGAATCAGGGCACCGACCCCAGCGGCAGACGGCACCCCGGGGGCACGGCGCTGCCCTCCCCCTAGTAATGGGCAGTCCAGCCCGGACCAGTGTTCCCGCATCGCCGGGCCCGCCAGAGCCGCGCCACCAGGAGCCGCAGTCGGAGGCCGACTCAGCCCAAGCGCCGCGGCCCGCGCCGCCGGCCTCATCCGCGGCCTCCCGTGGGCGCCGCCTGCTCGGCTGCTGGGCTGGAGCGCGCTGCGGGGGAGCGCGGCGGCCGGGCCCGGGCTTGGCGCAGAGCGGCGGCGGGGCCGGAACAGGCCGCGGGGCCTGGAGCACCCAGCGGGCCTCCCGCTCCCTCGGGCGGCAGGGCCCAGCCAGCCGCCGGCCCCCGGCCCCCGCGGCGCCGGGCACCCGAGCCAAGAGCGGCCGAGACGACGCCACTTACCGGGGCCTGCGAGAGACGCAAACCGCGAGCCGGAGGCCGGACGGCGGCGAAGCCCCAAACTGACACGGCGGCCATCTTGGGTCCGGAGCGCTGCGGCGGGGGGAGGGGGCGATGGAGGGGAATCGCCTGCGGCGGGAGGGGGATTCGCCGAGAGAATAGCCTGGCTGCGCGGGGTCGGGGAGCCGCCGGGGTGCCGGGCCGAGAGCAGCGCGCCTGAGGGGAGCGAGCGGGCCAGCCGGAGGAGGGAAGGAGCTGGGGGAGGGGTTGTGAGGGGCTGGGGAGTGGTCTGGGGGGAAGAGGGGTTTGGGGAGAAGGGTCTAGGGGAGGGTAGAGGGGGATGGGGAGGGGCGGGGGGTTTGGAGGGGAGGAGGGGGTCTGTGGGGGACGGGGGGGTGGGGAGGGGTTTATTTATGGGGGAATGGAGGGGGTTGGGGAAAGGGCTGTGGGAGGGATGGAAAGGCTTGGGTGGTGGTTGGGGGGATGGAAGAGTTTGGGGAGAGGATGAACAAGCAGGAGGAGTGATAGGGGTGGATGGGGTTTGAGGAAGGGTTGACAGGAATGGGGCAGGGGATAGATAACTGGAGGGAGGGATGGGGGGTTAGAGGGAGAGGGGATAAGGAATCATGTGTGATCTGATAATTAGCGGGACTGGAGGACCCCCGCAGTGATCTAGGCCCAGTACTAGACAGGGATGGTAAAATGGACAAGTGTTCAATAAATATTTCTGTCCTGTATTTGTAAAGAAGTGGCATGGCATATCCATATCTTACAATATTAAAGAAATACTTTCTATTTCAACAGTAACTGTGGAGGATGCCAAACAGCATCCGCTAAAATTGGAGCTCGTCTACACTTGAAATGGTACAGCGGCACAGCCGCAGTGCTTCAGTGTAGACACTCACTTCTGCAACAGGAGAGGTTCTCCTGTCACTATAGTTAATCCACTTCCCCCAGGAGATGGTAGCCAGATCGGCAGAAGAATCTTTCAATTGATTTAGTGCTGGTCTACTCCAGGGGTTAGGTCCGCTTAACTACATCACTCAGGGGTGTGGATTTTTCACACCCCTGAGCGACGTAGCTGGGTTGACTTAACTTTGTATAGACCTGACCTTAAACTTTTTAAATATGTAGGAGTGGGGCCATGTTTACACTACAAACTTACACAAGTGATGTTGGCATAAAGCTGTCACAGTTAGTATGGCACTTGTATTCATGCATACTTGGCTTCTTGTGTCAGCGCTGTGCATATTCACCAGGAGTGCTTGTGTCAATGCACAGTGCAGTGCTCCATGGGTCGGTATCCCAGTGCGCAACCTGACACCATCCAGCACACTGTCTTTTGGAAAGTTTTGGCAATACATTGTGGGGCAGAAAGGAGTTGTTCAGGGGTGACTGGTAGCAAGGGGTTAACCTCCCGCCATGCAACTGTCTCCGTCTCATAATGTCACTTATATCCCATACTTTTCAGACCTTTTTTAAAAATCCCACAAAGCCACACAGCCTTTCTCGCTGTCAGCCATCTCTGACAGACTCTCCACTATTGTCATAAGCATTACAAGGACAGGACATGCATTCCTCCAGTATTTGTAGAGCTGCAAGAAGAACTGAATGAGCAGGTAACATGGTGAGTTATTGGAGGACAAGCTGCTGCGGGACATAGAAAGAAACAATTCAAGGTTGTTGATGGCATTCACAGAGCAGCTGCTGCGGCTGGAGCACTGCACCTGCATGGGATTGTATTGTAATACAGGTTTGGGATGAGGAGCATTGGCTGTAGAACTTTCAAATGCACAAGGTCCCATTTCTGGATGTGAGTGCCGAGCTCGCCCCAGGACTCCAGTGCCGGGACACTAAAATGAGAGTTGCACTGGCAGTAGAGAAGCTAGTGGCAATTGCACTGTGGAAACTCGCAGAGCTGGATTGCTACCAGTCATTGGGAAATCATTTTGGAGATGGAAAATCCACTGTGGGGTCTGTTGTCATGCAAGTGTGCAGGGCCATTAATCATCTCCTGCTATGTAGGACTGTGACTCTCGGCAATGTGCAGGACGTAGTGGATGGATTTTCAGCAGTGAGGTTCCCAAACTGCGGTGGAGCAATAGACAGCACACACATCCCTATTTTGGTACCAGACCACCTTGCCACAGAGTATATCAACAGAAAGGGCTACTTTTTTATGGTTATGCAAGCATTGGTGGATCGCTGGGGTTGCTTCACTGACGTCAATTTTAGCTAGTCAGGGAAGGTCCATGATGCTCATATCTTTAAGAACACAGGACTGTTCAGAAAGCTACAAACAGAGACTTTCTTGCTCAAATGGCAAATTAACTACGGTGATGTTGAATTGCCAATAGTGATCCTGGAGGACCCAGCCTACCCCTTGCCCCCGGCTCATGAAGCTGTAGACCAACCACCTTGATAGCGCCAAGGAAAGAGTCGACCACCAGCTCAGGAGGTGCAGAATGACAGTTGAGTGTGCTTTTGGTAAATTGAAGGTACACTGATGTTGTTTACTCACAAAAATGGATCTCGATGAAAAACAAATCCCAATGGTTCTTCCTTCCTGCTGTGTCCTGCACATTTGTGAAGCAAAGGGGGAAAAGTTGCCACCAGGATGGATGGTTGAGGTGGAGCGGCTGTCTGCTGAGTTTGAACAGCCAGACACAAGGGCTATTAGAAAAGCTCAATGCAGATCTATACGGTTCAGGGAGGCTTTGAAAGAGCTCTTTAATGGTAAGCCACAGTAATGCATTTTGTTGTACTGTGCTCTACCTGGCCCTTCTCTTTTGGGGCGTGTTAGGAATTATGTGGTGTACATTTATGAATATAATGCTGTTAATTCACCTATGAATTTTTTTATGCTTGCTGTACATTTAGGATTTTTACACCGTTACTGGTCATATGAGTTATGTCATACCTGTACAGTAACAAGTGGGTGCTTTCAGAACTGCTAGGCATTCCGCAGCTTATGCTGTGAACTAATAAAGATTAATTTCCAAATAATAGAATTTTATTCAGTAACAAAACCAGTGCAAAGAAAAGTTTGTGCAGTTTAAAAACAAATACATTAAAAACTTAATACATTAATGGAAGGGACCTTAACAAAGGGAAAAAATATTCATGCCATTTTACCTATACATATAGCAACCATCACTTTCACAGGTCAATGCCTGTGAAGCTGTGATTGTCCTTAATGTCCATGGTGTGGAATGGTAGGGGTAGATATGTGGCCCCTGATATCAGGTGGAATGTTGAGGGCGCTTTAGGGAGATGCTGTAATAAGTTCTCCATGGACTGCTATAGGAGGTGAACCTATGATTGTTGAACCTGTAGGTCCACAAGAGTCTGCAGCATCTGTGTTTGCTGCCGGAGAAGCTCCATTACATCCTGGTGCATCTCCCTCTCCTTTTACTGCTGAAATTCCTGGTCCTTTCTCTTGTCTGCTCTTTCCTTCTCCAGGTTGTTTGCAGTGTTCACCCTCCAGGCCCTGTGCTCACAGTCTGATGCAGCACGGGCTTGCAGGATTGCACTGAACATGTCATCCCAAATTGTCTTATTTTTTCTCCTTATCTGACTCCCCTTCCCACAGGTGTGGAAGGGGAACCCCTTAAGGCCGCAACAGCAGCAGCTACAGATAAAACATACAGAGATACCATTGTCAATATAGTCACAACAGAAAGTAAAAGTTAAGATTCAGAGCTCCCTTCCCTTGCTCCTCTAAAGATTTAAACAAGACATGCTTATTGACACTTCTGCTTCAGAATGCTTGTGCACGTCCCCACTCACAGCACCAGTTGTGGTGAGTATAGCTTACCAGGAGTAAGGGAAATGAGGAGGGAATTGTTTAGTTGCATGCTACTATGAGTACTAAGCAGTGGCACTGAATACTGGCACTGAATACTGGCATCATTTTCCACAGGCAGAGTTAATTTTAGCTGATAACTCACTCCTGAGTGTAACAAAGGCATAGAGAATACAGCTGCTGCTGGCATCCCGAAGCTGCCTGGGCCTGTATGCTGCTAGCCTGTATACTACAATGGTGCCTGCCGAAGTTGCAGCTAACTAACATGGGAAAGTGTCCTACCCTTGAGGAAGAAGTAATGCTGCCATCCCTAGAAACCTTCAGGAGAGGATTGCAGAGTACCTCTATGAACATTTCATCAAAATCTCTCAGGAGGATTCAAGGGACCACCCCCATGTACACAGGTGAGAGGGGGCCATGCAGAGCAGTTTGTTTGTTTGTTTGTTTGAATGAATGAATGATATATGTATGTAGCAGAATGTACAGATAATGCTACATCTCTTTGTTGTACCACTACCTCTTCTAGCACAAGTAAATTAATGCAGAGTTGATAGGTGTGTCCTGTTTTGGGCAGGGCAGCGGGCAAAGTCAGCGGAAGGCTCAGCCTACCCAAACTGCCTTCGTGGCCCCACCCACACTCCACCCCCAGGCTTCCTCCAGCTTCCCACTGCACTCTGCTGCGGCTCTTCCTTTCCCTGTGGCTCGGGCCCTGGGCCAGTGGCACCAGAACCAGGGGATCATAGCCCTCCTACTTTTTGAAAATGGATGGGCCTGGCCCTACCACTTTTCGCCAGGGCTGACCCCGCCCCTCTCTCCTCTTCTTCCTCGAGGCCTCACCCCATGGCCAGGCCAGTGTGGAGCCTGGCCGGGGAGCCCCGGCAGCTGTGGGGAGCCACCGTGGACCCTCCACCTGCTCAGGGTGTGGGGAGCTGAGAGCAGTCCGCAGCCCACGTCCCCACTCTCCAGCCACCCAGGGCAGGAGGAGGGTCCACGACTCCATGCTGGCTCCCCACATCTGCCCACGCGGCTCTCCCTGACCTGGCTCCGGCCAGGGGGAGGGCCTCGGAGCTACAGCCTGGCCTTGGTAAGAGTTGCGTGGGCAGCTGTGAGGAGCCACGGAGTAGTGGACCCTCCACCTTCCCCAGGCGGGCAGGGAATCCGGGGGGCAGGGACACAGGCCAGGGGCTGCTTGGGCCCCTCACACTGCGGGCAGGTAGAGAGTCCGCCACAGCTCCCCAAACCTTGCAGCGTGGCTCTTATCATGGCCGGGCTGCGGCTCCAAGGCCCCCCACTCCGGCTGGAGCTCTGGGGAGAGCTGCGTGGGCAGTGGTGGGAAGCCTGAGTCCTTCCACCTGCCCTGGGCGGGGGGCCTGGGATATGGGCAGGGAGCTGCCTTCGCCTCCACCTTGGGTAGGGGCTCCCAGCTCCCCCCAGTTTTGGGAGGGCTCCAGTGCCCTTGCTACCTCTGAGGCTAGTGGGGGCTGGCCTGCAGCCAGGTACTGCGGGTGGCTGGAAATGCTGCTCATGCTGCCTGCCCTGTGCTGTCCGGCCCCCCTCACACTCTGGGGTGGGAGAGCCGCGTTGCCTGCCCACCATGCTGGGGGCCTGCACTCAGCTGTCTGCCGCTCCAGGGCTGGGGGTGACCCTATGGGCTCTGGCGGGGTAAGGGGCTTGGGGGGGGGCAGGGCCCCGGGGAGAGGGAGGCGGGCTGCCGGGGGCTAGCTTTCCCAAGCCCACGGTTCACCCACCACCCATGTTTTGGGGTGCCATCAATACATCATTGTAATGGGAAATACAAATACACATTACTTAAGATTTCTTACGCTGCATTGGGCTCACCCATGCTTTATTGTTGGGACTGATTGGACTGCGGTGGAGTCTCAGATAGGTCCTGGCTCACAACATAACTGAGCCTCTCCAGTCACATGTTTTCCTCTTCCTCCTCTTCTCTATCTCTTTCTTGTCCTCGCTGTTCACACCAATGGCCTGTGACTCGGCTTCTTGGAGGTATCCACGGTGGTGTGCAGTGTAGTGGTGGGATCTCCACCCAGTTTGGCATGTAAAAATGGTAGGTCTGTGGCTTGGTATCGGATTGACTGTTGGCCTCCTTGGCCCTTGTGCTTTGCCTGCCACAGTTCCTTCACTTTCACGTGGCACTGCTGCTGGTCCCTATTATACCCTTTCTTCTGCAACCTCTGTCCCTTCTGTGCAGGCTGCTTGTATGATGTCCACGCTTCTGTAGCTGGTCCATAGCTGTGCTTGCACAGCCTCTTGTCCCCTCAGGCCCAGGAGATCCAATATCTTCTGTGTACGCCAAGCCAGAGCATTTCTAGAGTGTGTATCTGGCCTGGTCAGCTTGGCGGTTGCACATAACGCTGGAGAGCTGCTAGATGTGCTCACCAAGCTGGACAATCATGAAAAGGCATTTCAAAAATTTGCAGGTCTTTAAAGTGAGGGAGGCCTCCTGGTCTCTCACACCGAACATTGGAGTTCACAGTTGTGACCAGAGCGGTCAGTGGCAGGCATTGTGAAACAGCTGCTGGTGGACTGTTAGGGTCGACATAAGTAACACAACAGCTATACTCATACTCACGCTGCGTTGACCTCAGTGTGTCAACCGTGGCTCCATGCCATTTGGGGAAGTGGTGTCACTGCATTGCTATAACGGGGCACTTACATCAGTGGGAAACAAATTTAAGTGTAGACACATGCACAGCTAGATTAACACAAGGCAGTGTGTGTTGACCTAATTTTGTAGTGTAAACCAGGATTGGATGACTTGCACCCAAGAGTTTTAAAAGTATTGGCCAAGGAGCTCTCTGTGGGCTGGTCTACACTGTGAATTTACATCAGCATTGCTATGTTTCTCCTGCGTATGAAAAATCCACACCCCTGAGAGACATAGCTATGCGGATCTAACCACCAGTGTAGACCGTACTAGGTTGACAGAAGAATTCTTCCTAGCTACCACTTCTTGGGGATGTGAATTACCTATACCGATAAGAGAATCCTTACCTAGTGATGTGGTGGATTCTCCAGTACTTGAAGTTTTTAAATCAAGATTGAATGTCTTTCTAAAAAAGATGCTGTAGCTCAGCTGGAAGATATGGGCTTGATGCAGGAATTACTGGGTGAAATTCTGTGGTATGCAGGAAGTCAGAATGGTTCCTTCAGGACTTAAAATCTATGAATTAAGGGCTGCATGTCATACATGCACAAGGAGGCACAGTTAAAGTTGCACTTGCAACTTTAATTTGGCATTTTCTGGCTTCTGAATGCTGAACTGGTGTAGAATTTTTAAACTATAGTAAAGCCTAATTTAGCTTGGGCGGCACCTCTATCTAGCCTATACCAGTTTTGTTGATTGAGGATTCCCTTCTATTTTTAGTGGGTTTCTTCCATGGAATGGTTTATAGCTAATTTCAAAAATATATCCCCTAAAATTGCTATAAAGTTATTCTCTTGACTCTTTAATTAATTTACCTAGAATCTCTTGGCAGGAGGAGCTGAATGCATGAGATCACTAAGATGAACACTGACATCTCTTAGTTTCTTGCATGATGGAAGATATGCAGTTCAAATGAATGCAGTTCCACTCTTCTTAATTTAGATCAATGTGCAGCAAGTCAGGACTTGTCTACGCTGCGAATTCTACAGGGCCATCACTATGTTGCTGTAACCCCATAGTGTAGATGTGGACTACAGTAGCAGAAAGTTTTTTTCCGTCACTGTAGAAACTTCACCTCTCTTATTTAATTTAGCATGTGTATAATAATCTAGCCAAGCGATGGCATCTTCAGTGGCGTGATGCATAGGTGCCGACTCTGTGGGTACTCTGGGGCTGGAGCACCCACGGGGAAAAATTAGTGGGTGCTCTGCACCCACCAGCAGCCAAGCTCCCCACCCCACTCCCCCTGCCTCACCTTGCCTCCGCCTCCTCCCCTGAGCATGCCGCATCTCCGCTTCTCCCTCCCTCCCTCCCCGCGCTTGCTGCCGCCAAACAGCTGTAGCAAGCTCTGGGAGGGAGGGGATAGGAGCGGGAACGTGGCACGGTCAGGGGAGGAGGCAGGGAAGAGGCGGGACCAGGACGGGGATTTGGGGAAGGAGTTGAATAGGGGCAGGGAGGGGGCGGAGTTAGGGTGGGGACTTTGGGGAAGGGATTGGAATGGGGGTGGGCAGGGGTGGAGTTGGGGTACGTCCGGGGAGAGGGGTTGAGCACCCACCGGTGCCAGAAGAAGTCAGCGCCTATGGCATGATGCAGTAGGCCATCGCTGAACTTAGTCAGCGGGCATTCATCGACGATGTGCGTCATCGTCTGTGTTGCACCACAGCTGCACAAAGAGCTGTCATGAAGGCCCCAGCGATACTGGTTGGCTGCAAAGAGACCTTGCCTGGTCCGGAACCTGTTCAACAGGGACCATTGGCGATGGGGCAGGTCAAAACCAGGTGGAAACATTGTGGGGTTGGCAGCAAGGGACTGGTTGGGGATTATAACAGATATCCATTCCTCTAGCCAGAGTGTTTCTGCCCTAACATCCTGCCGTGGCAGATGAGACCATAATGGGCAACATGACAGCAAACACGCAGCTAGTGGTTTAAAAAGATCATTATGCAGCAGCAGGCTTGAGTTGGCACATACTTTCTCCACTAACTTGCCAGTGGCAGCCTCTTGTCTGATAGGAGGAGGAGCAATATTGCTCAGAACTGGAAGCCATGGGAGTGGAGTCGGATGCAGGGTGCCGGAGATGATACGCATGGCGGCATGTAACTGCGTATCCACCAGTTAGGTGTGTGATGATCGACTCCAAACTGGTGCACAGTACTCCACCACCGAATACGAGGTGGAAAGAGCTAACGTCCGCAAAGTTGGAGCACGAGTACCCCATGACGAACCTGCCAGTTTGCTAAGACGATTGTTGCACTGTTTTCTTCAGGTGGGTATGGTAACGCAGTGTGTGGTCTAAGGTCACACCTAGATAGACTGGTTCTACTTCATGCTTCACCTTCTGACCATTCAGATAAACTTTCAATTCTCGGGTGGCGCTGGAGTGGTGAAGATGGAACAAACCGGAGACTGTTTTTACCTCTCTGAGCAAGGGTAACTAGGTCGACGAAAGCATTCTTCCATTGCCCTAGCTGCATCTACACCAGGGGTGTGCTCGGCATAGCTATGGTGCTCAGAAGTGTGGATTTTTCAGACCCTCAGCAGCCTTGCTGTGCCAGCCTAAGTTTTAAGTGCAGCCCAGGCCTCAGTCTTTTGTTGCAGTGGGTGTAAAAGAGTACGGCCTGTTCTACAGTTAACTTTTAAGTCGACACAGGTAGGACACTTAGAGGTGTGAAAAATTCACACCCTTAGCATCATAGTTAAGCTGATCTACCCACCAATCTAGACATAGCTAGATCGACAGAGGAATTTCTCTGCCAATCTAGCTACCACTTCCCTGGGAAGTGGATTACTTACATGGATGGAAAAACCCTTTCCGTTGCTGTAGGAAGCATCTACACTATGGCACTACAGTGGTGTAGCTGCAGCACTGTAGCACCCATAGTGTAGATGTGGCCTAAGAGTCACAATAGGGCATGTTTTGGGAATGCTCTCTAGCTCAGATATTTTGGGACTCTAATTTGTGTTGAGTTTCTGACATCTCATCATCCTTCCCCCCCACCCCCGAAAAGGTAATACACTACAAGCTTTTGTGTGTTACCAGAAAGACAAGCCTTCTGTCCTGGAAAGACTCAGGATCTGTATACAAACTTAGGTCTCAAAGGTAGTGGGGCTCTGTGTGAGTACAAGGGCTCTTCTTCATGGCTCTAATTGCAAGATTGGGGCTTGGTTCTTCTCAGCGCTGCACCTCTATGATGCTGAACCAGCACGTGTAAGATTTGAGGAAAATCTCATTTTCCAGGATTAAGGATATTCACTCTAGATAATGTCGTTTGCCTTTGCAAGTTTGATCTGCTTTTTTGTTTTGCATTGCATGTACTGTATGGTCTCATTCCCTGTGTTATTCACAGTTCCTTAGAAAGTTGAGTTTGCTTTAGATCTGACTTTTGGTTTGTATCCTTAGGCAAACATAATTTTATCTATACAGTGTTATAGGCAGTTTTCTGATTGTGATCAATAACTTGCAGGACAGGTGTCTTCTGTAGTTTTGGGTGGACCTTCTTGTATTTAAATGTATATTTTAATAAAAGCAAGAATAGGTTTGTCCTATTATTGTAAGCTGTTTTGAGACAGGGAATTAGTAAAGTAAACTTGTGGCTTTTTCTAATTTTCTTTCCATTTAATGTCTTGAATTCAGAAACTTCTCTTTTGGGGCAAGAGGAAGTTGTTTAACATTAACCACAATAATTTATCCAAGTTAAAAGGGACTGTTTGGGTGAGTTACTATTTATTATTTGCATTATGGTACTGCCTCAGGAGCAACCGAGAACAAGTTCTCATTGTGCTAGGCACTGTAGAGAGTACTAGACAGTCCCTGCCCTGAAGGGTTTTCAGTCTAAATTGACATCACAGGCAAAGGTTAGGGGAAAAGACCAAACTCACAAGCAGAGTGATGGTTTGCAAATGTCATGCTGGTGTCAAGATTGTTTTGTGGGGATCTGATGGGTTGTTGTTTAATTCTTTGGGGGAATTGTTATGGGATTAACTAAATGGAAACACAGCGGACAGGCGAAGGCAGGGAGGGGAGCATGCAGGGCAGGCAGAAGAGACAGAAGGGGGCAGAGGTTGTTGGAGTAAGCAGCTGAAGGGCAGAGTCCGAAAGCAGAAAGGAGTCTGACATCCGTGTCCACAAGTCCCTGTTCCAGCGACTTCTGCATCTGCTCCTGCAGGCTTAAGAATTTCTCGGCCTCCTCCCTTTCCTCTCCCCTCCCCGCTCCAAGCTGGCTCCTTCCTGCAGTTTCTTTTCCCCCAAACCCACATGGCTCAGGTGTGGGGGTGCTGCACAGGTCCTGTGGTCCCAGAGCTGTAATGATGAATATGAGAAAGATAATGAAGAGGAGGATAATTTCCAGGAGTTGAAGGTAAGGAAAGTGAAACTGAAAGGATTGAACACACAGACGTGAAACTGAATGATGCCTTCCTCTGATTACGTTAGGTTGGACTTACTAGTATCAAATTAGAAAATGTTCAAAGTGATACAATTAAAATAAGGAATTTTTTCAGAAGTCAAATACTGCCTGTTCTCCCCCTCGCCCCACTTTCCATTTTTACAGCACAAGCTGACAGTTACACCAGCAAGATCATTGCATATGGCATGCTGCAGATAATAAAAAGTTGTTTTACCCATTGAGATAATGTACACTTTGGCAACATCATTTCTCAAATGCCCAGTCCTTTGGCTGTGGCTGCACCGATCTTTCACTGGGCTGTGCACTTCTTAACTCAGCTGTGGCTTTTTGCTGACTTTTGATTCCTCAGGCTCTTCCTATACTAGCCAACAACACTCTGAATTCAGCGCTGGAAGCATCTTTCACTGGATTCTTCTCCTTTTAGTTTCTCCTTTAGGTTTATAGTAAAATTCTCAGCAATCCTGGGAAGAGCTTTTATTTAGTTTAGAATGAAATATGGTCTCCACTTTGACAGCTCAGAAGCAGTCAAGCTGCGTTTCTGCAGCAGTAAACAGTTGTGTAACTGCAAATTGCTCTTCACAGGTACTAGCAGGACACCAGAACATTCTTGGAAAAGTTTGAATTTCAGAGTAGTGTCCCAACTGATCCAGGTGTCTCTCAAAGGCCAGAAGAGCTTACAGGATCTTTTCAAGGTATCTTACATAATAATTTTATGATTTAGTTTTCCATAACTCCTTGGAAGCTTGAAACGGAAATCTATTTCCTTGACAAAAACTGTTCTGTTGTGTGCTCATTAGTTTACTGTAGGGTTGCTTATGAGTTGGCATGAGAACTTGTGCAGATAAAAGATGTACAATTCTTTTTTTTTTTTAAATGCAGAAAGAATAACAATATTTTGGAAATAGATGAATGGAAAATAGTAATACTAACATTGCTTTTCTTTGCCTGGGCAGGACTCTTAACTTTTTTTTTAAACAATAAAATAATTAATCTTGGGAAAGAAGAGTCCATGATTTTTCATGACAAAGTTATAGAGAAGAAAAGACCTGTACAGAGCTGTTTACAGAGTTTCCTGCTGTATTTTCTGTTTGGCACGGCTCTGTAGCAGGCTTAGCCAATGCAGGAAAACTTGTTTCTTTTAAAAAGGAAAAAGTATTGTGATAACAAATATCCCATTTGTTTAGGGGTTTACCCAAACCAAACAAATGGTATTTATTTAATAGTAATTTTTATAATAATAATATGCATGGCATCATTAATGCCACAAATATTATGGTGATTAAAAATAACATGCATTACTATCCATTCCTTGTTGTTTTTCAGCCGTTTTCACCTGGTAATAATGTTGCTTTTATTCACATATATCCTTATGTTGAATATCAAATGTTTACGATTTCTCCCTCAAATAAAATCTACTAGTATAAACATATTATCTATTAGGATCAATTAACATCCAACTCTCTCAAAATCCATGTAAAGGTGAGATCTGTGCAGACATAGAGTTCTCAACCCATTGACCCACAGCTGTGCTATATTAGAGGCATATTGATGATCTGGCATATAAATTGGCTCTTTCTTCTTCCTACTCCAGAGAGCTCTTTTTAGCCACAGATCCCAAATAGTTTACAGCCTTAAACAGAGACACAAGCTCTACTCAAGGATCACTTCACCCAAAACTGACATGTATCTGCGTTGGGGTCAAAGGCAGCTGCTGTCTGACAGTACACGCTAACACTACATAACCGTTTTGGAGAGGAAGTGAAGGGGAATCCTGTATCCAACTGCAGAGGGGGCATTTAGGAAGGCTGGATGTAGTTCCTAAGCTGGAAGTTGGCCAGGCCATCTGGGTTAACATCCATAATGTTATAAAAAGCGTCACAGGATCTTTAATGTTCACGAATGGTCAGGACCTTAATGTATAATAGAAAATATAAATATACTATAATAAATAATACATCTTTATTTTTAATCTCTCCTTGCTGAAGGATTCTGGATGTTGTACAATGAATAAACTAAGAGCAATTAATAAGCTTTAGGACATTGGCTCATCTTCATTGCTTCAGGACTGGCCAGTTCCTTAGGGGTTGGGGAGGCCTGTGTGGTCTTTGTACTAGGAAAGGGATGAGGGAGAACCGTTCATTTTGGTTTTCCTGGACAAGGTTAGTTAGGTTACTGTGAAAATGTCAAAGTCTGGAAGGAAAGGCTGAAATTTCTGACCATTCTAGAGATGAAAAACCACTGCGGAAAAGATGGCCTTCTGCATTCAGCTCACAATCACAAAGTCTGTAGACTAACTCATAATATTTGGGGCAGACTTCATCAATACAGATAAGACCCTTTCAAACTGCAGAGACTCTCAGTTTTATCCAATAGAGAGCAGAAGATAAAAGCCCTAATGATCCCAATTAGACACACTGATTTAATTATGTTTGGGAAAAATCATGAACTTTTTACAGTTTGTTACAATGCGGTTATGTGGCCATGTCTGTGACATTTCATGCTTTTTTCTAGAGTTCATTTACCTTTTGGCCTTTTGTCATAACAATGCCTCGGTATTCCCAAATGCCCAGCACGGCTGTTGACTTGTGCAGAAAATAGGGAATGGTTAGAGCTGCCAAGTTTTGTACAGTTCCATGTGAGACTTTTTATGCAAATGATTTAATTAGCTAAATTGTATATCATCTTTGGCTTTAAAAAATTGTGTAGATTTAGTGCTGATGAAAGGCATTGGCTTGGTCTTCTATTCAGCTAAAGCGGAACAGCAGGGCAGGCTTTCCACAAACACTACCCATCCAGCATGCCTCACCCCTGATCTTGGGGAAGGGGAAAGGACTTTCCTGCAGAGATAGTAGGGATAGTTCTTAAAAGGGAGTCATATATGTATTCTCAGACAAAAAAAAAAAAAAACCTACATGAAGGTGGAACTGAGTTTGAGAATACATATTAGTAAATTAAGAGTAAAAATATAACTAATGGGGATATTATATTTATCCCCAAATGAAGCATAATAAATCCACAAAATTCCTAGTTAAGGTTACACTTGAAAGAAATCCAAAGATGCAAAGATAAGAAATGTTATGTGCAGTGTAGTTGTAGCCATGTCAGTCCCAGGATATTAGAGAGATAAGGTGTGTGAGGTCATATCTTTTCTTGGACCAGATTCTCTCGCCAACAGAAGTTGGTCCAATAAAATATGTTACCTCACTTACCTTGTCTCTCTCGGGTAAGAAATGCACAATTAAGGCCTGGTCTACATTAGAAATTTACAATGGTATAGCTATGTCTCTCAGGGAAATCCATACCCCTGAGAGACATCGCTATACCAACCTAACCTCCAGTGTAGACCAGCACTAGGTCAACGGAACAGTTCTTTCATTGACCTGGCTACTGCCTCTTGGGGAGGCCTACAATGATGGGAGGACTTCTCCCATCAGCATGGGTGGTATTTACACTGAAGAGCTACAGCTGCAGCAGTGCCACTGCAGCCTTTTACATGTAGACAAGTCCTGATGAATTCAAACAGCATTCATTGTCAAAGGCAGAGATGAACATAATTTGTTGGGGAAACGTCAACATAGGTTTTGTAAAGGGAAATCATGACTCACCAATCTACTAGAATTCTTTGAGGGGGGTCAACAAGCATGGACAAGGAGAATCCAGTGGATTTAGTGTACTTTGATTTTCAGAAAGCCTTTGACAAGGTCCATCACCAAATGCTCTTAAACAAACTAAGCTGTCATGGGATAAGAGGGAAGGTCCTCCCATGGATTGGTAACTCGTTAAAAGATAGGAAACAAAGGGTTGGAATAAATGGTTAGTTTTCAGAATGGAGAGAGGTAAATAGTGGTGTCCCCCAGGGGTCTGTACTGGGACCAGTCTTAGTCAACATATTCATAAATGATCTGGAAAAAAGGGGTAAACAGTGAGGTGGCAAAACTTGCAGATGATACAAAACTACTCAAGATAATTAAGTCCCAATCAGACTGCAAAGAGCTACAAAAGGTTTTCACAAAACTGGGTGACTGGGCAACAAAATGGCAGATGAAATTTAATGCTGATAAATGCAAACTAATGCACATTGGAAAACATAATCCCAACTATATGTAACCCTTCTGCCCGTCAGAGTTGGCAGCAACAAGGGCCGGTTTCAATATCTAGGGGATCCATTCCAATAACACAATGCAAACCGGCTCGAGCCCCCACCCAGTGACCTGGGACAAATATATACCACCCCCACTGGGCGCCTCCAAGAGGCAATACTTCCCCTCTCGCAAGCACATAGTCTGAGTGTAGCAAAAAGCCTTTTAATAACAGAGAGAAACAATGTGGCATTATGTTGGGGAAACACCACCAGCAGGATTCATAACACAACCCATGAGCAAAAAAAACCCACCCCAAGCAAATTGGGGCATGCCCTTTTCCCTTAGGTTCTTGAGTCCAGCATCCCCAAATCACCCAAAGTCCCAAAAGTCCAATGACCCAAAAATCTCTGTCCCTGGTCAGGGCAGCCCCAGAGTTTTCAAAAGTTTATCTGCAGAGCTTTACCTCCCAACCCGGGTGGAGATGGGACGGGGGTAAGAGGCACCTTACATGATCTGAAGCTGACCGCTCCATAGTTTCGCTCCGCTCCGCCAGCCGCCCCACGAACTCCTTCGCTCAGCTGTGCTCCGCTCCGCCAGCCGCCCACGAACTCCTTCGCTCAGCTCCATGGCCCACAAGCAGCTCCTGCCATCCACAAACTGCTCCGCGTCGAACTGCTTCACCAGCCTGTCCATAAGGCACTCTAGCCATCCCGCAAACTGCTCCACAATATATCGTCAGGCTCTCCCACTACTTAACACAACGCTCAGTGATTTCAGCTCTTAGGTGAATTCAGCTTGTTGTAGGGGAGCCCCAGTGCTGGTGCACTGTTAGCCCAAAGTGAGGTCAGCAGCCTATAACTAGACTTCTAATGAAATCAAAATTAGCTCTGATATTCCACAGTGGAGAGAGGAGGAAGTGCAATTAGCATGTAAGGCCCTCACCAAGGGGCCCATATCACCAAACATTAATACTTGTCCCCAGCCTCTCTCAATTCACAGAGTTTTGGAACCCATGACCCTTGCCTAGTGAGTGCTACTTAATTGATGGTGAATCCCTCCATCATAACAAAAGGCCACGTACAGTTCCAAGCACAGTTCCCATAATCAGGGTAATAACAATTTATTCTTCCTGCCCCAATAACAGAGACATTGGGGATCCCACAGCAGCCAAAGTGACCATTTGGGCAGCTATGGTCTCATTCTAGGCTTGGTGGGTGTGCCTATGCAAATGAGATCAGCCCCTGAAGTTCTTTTCCACAACTTGCCACACCTCACCACCAGATGTCAGGGTGGAGCTCATCCTGACACTGCTTACATCTATGTATAAAATGATGAGGTCTAAATTAGCTGTTACCACTCAAGAAAGAGATCTCAGAATTATTGTGAATAGTTCTCTGAAGACATCCACTCAATGTGCAGCGATAGTCAAAAAAGCGAACAGAATGTTGGGAATCATTAAGAAAGGGATAGATAATAAAACTGAAAATATCATAATGCCTCTGGATAAATACATGGTGTGCCCACATCTTGAATACTGAGTGCAGATATGGTCACCACATCTCAAAAAAGATATATTGGAATTGGAAAAGGTTCAGAAAGAGGCAACAAAAATTATTAGGGGTATGGAATGACTTCTGTATAAGGAGAGATTAATAAAACTGGGACTTTTCATCTTGGAAAAGAGATGACTAAGGGGTGATATGATAGAGGTCTATAAAATTATGACTGGTGTGGAAAAAGTAAATAAGTGTTATTTACTCCTCAGAACATGAGAGCTAGGGTTCACCAAATAAAATAATAGGCAGCAGGTTTAAAACAAACAAAAGGAAGTATTTTTTCATACAACGCACCGTCAACCTGTGGAACTCCTTGCCAGAGGATGTTGTGAAGGTGAAGACTATAACAGGTTTCAAAAAAGAAATAGATATGTTCATGGAGGATAGGTCCATCAAAGGCTTTTAGCCAGGATGGGCAGGGATGGTGTCCCTATCCTCAGTTTGCCAGAAGCTGGGAATGAGCGAAGGGATGAATCACTTGATGATTACCTGTTCTGTTCATTCCCTCAGGGGCATCTGGCATTGGCAACTGTTAGAAGACAGGATACTGTGCTAGATGGACCTTTGGTCTGACCCAGTATGGCCGTTCTGATATTCTTATGTTCTTAACTCTGCCCTGTAGTGGTGTCATGTGGAAAACATAGGGTTATAATTAAGGGATTTTAGTTCTTGTGGTCCTAGATTAAGATTAAAATGATTTTGATACTTTTCTCACCTTGTGGTATATTCAAATTCTACAGAATTTAAATTTTCATTTAAAAATATGTAGCTCTTATGGTTGCAAAGAGAACCTTCCAAATGTGAAACAAGTAACTAGATTCAATATTTTCTTCGTGGGTCTTCACACAACATGAAAAAACTACTCTGGGAAATGCAAACTGCCTTGCTCCCTTAATCTCAATATGGTGATAACTTTAAAGGCCAATGATGACATTTTAAGTGTCTGCATTAACTACTTAATTGTTTATAAGTTTAGTGGTGGAATGGGGAAGAGGGAGGAAATTGGGCGTTACTGCAGGGAAGGAAGTGCAGAAGGCAAAAAAGAGGAGAGACAGAGTGGGCACAATTTGCAGTGGTATCACGGAGAGCTGTCAGAAAGCGACCATAAAACTACTGTAAATACCTCCCAATGGGTGTAGAGTTCCTATATCCTAGCTATCAGACTCAGAGGTCCATGTTTCTGCCATGTATACCTGGAATACACCTCTCATTAAGGAAGCCATTTGGCATGTCATTTAAATTTATTCTGCATGTTATTTGGAATATATTTAAGGCAGAGTTAGGATACTGGTGATAAAACAGCAGTATAATAATGAGAAGCTTTTGTATAATAGCAGTATAATGATGAGAAGCTGCTCCTCAGGGCAGAGGCACATATTATCTACTGAACAGCTCCGTGTACGTCTTTGGTGCTATATTAAGTATAATTAAATGTTGTTGTGATACAGTAACAACTCCTTTCATTGATATGGTGCTCCAACAGCTCACCATGTGTGCATGTTGCATTGCAGAGGGTCACAGTCATTGGACTAATTTAGAAGCCTCATTGATAAAGGGTGACTTATATTCTGGATTTACAAAGGAAAAGAAAGAAATATTCCTGGCATCTCCAACTCTAGAGCCGAAATGGGGAAAAAAGCAGCTGACATCACCATAAGGAGGGAGAAATGATCTTCAGACGGACAGGTAACAAAGGGCTGTGTGTGTTTATGTATAATTAACTGACCTGCACAGTGAAGCAGGTAGGTGTTACTCTGCTGCATATATTGCATGTAAGCAGCTCATTCAGAAGGCCAGAAAGGGTGCCCTTCTTAAACCAGTATGTTGTAAGAGAAAGACAGTACCCAGGGATTTCCAAAAGTAAAGGCTACTTGAACACACTTGATTAATTGCTTTTGGAAAGTGACAATGAGAACAGACAGTAGTGAAGCAGCAAAATAAAAGGCTATCTAATATTAGCAACTGAATTACTCAATTGCATAACAAGTGACTTAGTAACAGAGATGAGAGAATTATAGTAAATGGTTACAGAACAGGTAGCAGAGGAGTGACAAATAACATGTTGCAGGCATTGCTGTTGGGCCCAGTTTTGCTCACAATATATCAATGACACAGAAAAGGGAATATGCAAGGAGTGCAAATTTGCTGAAGACATAACTAGGAAGGCCAGCTGGTACCATAGAGCAGGGCATTGGATTGAAAGGCACTAAATGGGGACTGGAGCTGACAAGAGACTTTTGCGTTTTAATGTAGAAAAATATAATAATATAATAGGGATAGGACTGAAAAGGACAAAGTGGATTCTGCCCTAAATTATCCCTATCAACAAGGCACTGATTAGAAGAAGGGTCTGGAGAACAATGATAACAGAAAACTAAACTTAGCAGCTCAGCCAACAAGAAATCAAAGCACAAAAAGGAGAGAGTGATAGAGGGATAAGGCAGAAATGAGAAAGGGTCACAGGGTCAGCGAGACCAAACCTGGAGTGCTGGACACAGTTCAGGGTTCCATATAGCAAAGAGGATACTGAACATTACTCTTGTTTCTAGTAGTGCTCACGCTATGCTAGGCACACCCCCAAGAGAGCAGTGAGGGTGCTAAAATTCTCAGAGGGTACATACATAAGCCAAAGTTAGAGGAAAGGGTTTGTATTCCCTGGAAGAGAAGAGGGTATGACTGAGGGATAGCCATTTTTGAAGGATGGAGGGAATGTGAGTGTCAGAAATGCATTTGTCGGGGTAACAGGCTGAGAAAGAAAAGGGCATAAACTAAAGCTAAGAAATGTGTGAGTACTAGTTGCCAAAATCTGTTTAATGAGCGGTAAAATGATGTGTTCCTTTCTGCTACTTGTCTCTGATTGAAAACGGATTAATTCAACATATATTTAAACATAGCATAATCAAATCATAGAAGAAAACACGTGAATCGTCATTTACATTTTATCCATACCCTTTTTTCTATATTTTTGTTTTGTTGCCAGTGCTAGAAACCCAATTGCTAATCTAGGGTCATTCAGATTTCACCATCAAGGGCCACGTTATCAATTGCCAGGAACATGAGAGAGACAGGTAATTTGCATCTATATACTTTTACAACTAAAAAGTAAATGTACTCTAGTATTTGTGTTTTTATCTTCCTGAGTAGATTAACAGAAATTTCTTCCTGGCTGAGTTTACCTGCAATGGAAAAACAAAACCGTTCTTAGAAGGGAAAAGCAGAAATGAGATTTGGCCTAATAGAATTTGTAGTGTCCATGAATGTACCTCCAAGCTCCTTTATTGCAACTCATATCTAGGAATGAAGCTTCACATCTGGAAAATCATCAACCAGTACAAAATGCAGTTGTCTTCTTAGTGAACACATCACCCCAGTGTTCCTTCCTCTGTATTTGGTCCTCACTGAATAGAGTCTATTTCAAGGTATCGGTTCAGATATTCAAAACCATCCATGCAAATGGCGCTGGCTACCCAAGATGTCCACAGTGTCCACAGTGATGACCTCCCACAACAGATGCTTTCCACAAAAACAATGAAACTGTTGACCAATAGTAGGAGGCTCATGAGTGTGAGGGACAGAACTTTCACAGCAGCCAGATGTACACGATGAAACTCACTTCTGCAAGAGATGAGTGACACCAAGCCTCACCCTATTCAGAACTAAGATCTTGTCTACAAGAAAGTTGTACCAATGTAATTAAGTTGGTTTCTAAATGTAAATCTCATCTCTTCAGTTTAGTTTCCCTTCAATAATTTCTTCACACACAAATGGATACCCAAGACACCCACTCATGCACACAAACTGCCTATAAACTAATCAAATTATTTCTCTTACAGGCTGGGAAGGAAGAGAGACTATTATTATTCTTTCAGTTTGGGAGGCAACAGATGCTAAGGCAATGGGGTTTAGAAAGTACCTAAATAGAAAGGTAGATCTCCCAATCCAAGTGTGCATCCACACTAGGAAGAAAAGGTGTTTTACCATATATTAGCTAACGCATGGTAACATCCTAGTGTGGACAGGGCAGTCTTAGTTCTCACATGTTAGCAGGTTGAGGTAAATGCTAACTAGGGGAAGCCTAAAGCTAATATATGGCAAAATACTCCTTTTTTCCTAGTGAAGACAAGGCCTAAGATAAATTAAACTGGAGGGTAGCCAAAGCTGCACTTACTCCACATTCTCCACATTGAGCCATTAGAGCACTCTTTTGGGACTCTTCTTCTAACCCCTCTTCACCATAAATTGCTTTCTGTCTGTCCTGGTTCTCAGCTTTTGGTTACGGAGCAAGTTGGAAGATCATTTGTATTTAGAGTTTTTAACAGCTGAAGTCCAACCTAAGCCTCTCAGTTCAAGCCTTTACTGCATTTGAAAAGGGGAAGTAAAATCCCCAAAAGAAGTCCCTTGAACATTGACAGGGAAAGTGAAAACTTATAAATAACCGATTGCTTGGTACTAAGTGCATGGATGATCCCAGTAAGGACAGATGCTGTGGTTACTGATTTATGGCTATGGAGGACTTAAGAACAGTTCCAATGTCAATGGAGTTTCAGACATGCTAATAGCAGCTCTTTGCTGCTTGCTGCCCAGAAGCTGCTTGGCAGGGTCTCATTTCACATTACTTAATTTTCGTCTGAAAATTGTGTTTTCTGGCCTAAATTGATGGTTATAATTATTATTCCTCTGAATTATTTCTAATATGAAATGCAGCAACCGTTTAATAGTTCACAGAAACAGTATACAGCAGTTTTAGATCAGAAACAAGGGAGAATCTGCAGAGGACTTTAAGGAGGTGGATATCTTGATTCTCATTAAGTTTATTACACTCCATGTTTTAATCTTGTCTTTAGTCCTTGAATTCGTACTTGTGTTATTGTAGACCACCCATGATACACTAGCTGAAGGTTCTGTGGAGATAACATTACCATGTATTTTTGAGGTATGTATTGGTTTTTTCAATTACTTTTCAACCAAGTCAGAGAAAGGACATCATTCACCAGGGTTATCACCTTAAATTTGAAATATATATTGGTACATTTGTGTAAACATCACATGGGAGACACAAGAAGAATTGGAGTCTTGCCATTTTTAGGACACAGTGAAAGACTTCTTTTTGTGCAAATCTGTTCACAGAAACAGAGGTCTACAATGATCTGTATGTTCTCCAGGTGCGGATTTAGCCTTTTTAGGGTTCTGGATAAATCAAGGGAGGAGAGGAGAGTTTAGGCCAATATAGGGAGAACCAGTGTGAATCTAATTTTTGTTACATGACACCTATAGAGGTAGGGGAATTAGAAGTATAGACAGCAGACTTTCAGTGTCCTGCATGCAAATCTCAATGGTGCCCCCTGCTGGTTTGGGTTGGTTTCAAAAGGTTTTGTTTAAGGCATCTTACATCTAGAGCTGGGTAAATAATTTATTTTTTGGTTCAACCTGCAAACCGAAAAATCAGAAACAATAGTTAGATAGATTCCAAAAATGTTCAGAATTTGTCAGCAAATATGTGTGTGACCTTTAGACGAGTGCAGGGGTGGCCAACCTGTGGCTCTGGAGCCACATGCAGCTCTTCAGAAGTTAATATGCGGCTCCTTGTATAGACAGGCACTGACTCTGGGGCTGGAGCTATACATGCGAACTTTCCAATGTGCCGGGGGTGCTCATAGCTCAACCCCTGGCACTGCCACAGGCCCTGTCCCCACTCCAGCCCTTCCCATCCCCTCCCCTAAGTTTGCTGTGCCCTCGCTCCTCCCCCCCAGCCCCAGCCTCCTGCACACCACGAAACAGCTGATCGGGAGGTGGGGGAGGGAGAGGGTGGCGCTGATCAGCAGGGCTGCCGGTGGGTGGGAGGCACTGGGAATGGTGGGGGGAAACTGATGGGGGGCTGCTGACGTACATGGCTCTTTGGCAATATACATTGGTAAATTCTGGCTCCTTCTCAGGCTGGTCACGCCCGGCCTAGTGGTTAAGGGCACTTGCTTGGGAAGGAAAAAACTAAGGTTTGAATCCCCACATTGGAGCAGGGATTCAATTGAAAGCTGTACTCTCCTAGATGAGCATTCTAACCACCAGGCTACAGACAATTCTGAGATGGGTCACTCTCAGTCTCTCCTGTTAAAGGTGTTCTACTTTGTATAAATACTTAAATATTCATTGGACCAAAGAGAGAGAGTTAGTGAAAATGACAGTTCCCTGGTGATTAAGCCACTCACTGGGAGGTAGGAGTTGTGGATTCAAATCTTCTCTCTGCCTGATTTAGAGGAGTGATTTGAATTCACATCTCCCACATCCCAGGTAAGTGCTCTAACTGCTAGGCTGACAGATGAATGGACATGCTCTCTCTCACTTCCCTGAAGCTGGCCCAAACTAACTGGGTCAAATTCATGATAGTTTCAGCTCAATCAAAAGTGCATTTTTGGCACATAACATATTTGTTGAAAAAATGTCATCCTACTTCACTCTGATGGAGGAAGGTGGATTGCCCAGTGTGGCTTTCAAGAGACCAAGGATTGTTAATGCCTTCAGTGCTGCATTAGAACGGGGGAGACTACAAGGACTCACACTCTTGTCGCCTTCTTTGCCATATATTCTGTGTTGTGGTGTACAGCATATTCAGTTATTTACAGTAAGAGTACCAAATTAATTCTGTTGAGAAGACAAATTGCTGTTTAAAATTATTTGGTTTTTTTTGTGCACGCAAATAACTGATTTGTTGACCAAGTGGTAATAACCATGCAAGTTACATGATCAGTCATGTACCTTTATTATTGTAAAATATGGCTCATGACGTGATTCAAGAGTTGGAATCCAATTAGATGACTCGTTCACGTCTCTTAGAGCTGTTATTTCAGGCTGTGTACAGATTCAGGAAAACCGCTCTGCCTCAGTTATGTATAGGCTACACGTGTTTCATATTTTTAAGATTTTCTTTACAATAGTAAGAGCTAGAGATATGCTTCTTTTCATGAACACTTGCATTCTGCAAAATCTGTCATGTTGGCTGAATAAATAACAGAAACAGACCATATCTGGCTCATGGGTCCTATGTTTAAAACCTGTTTGAGTTTCTTTCCATAGATCTATGTTACTAAAAGCTTTAAATTCAGAATAAATTAATAGTGTGAGAATGGATCTTAATAATTAAAACTAACTAAATAATAGGCAGATAACTGTTGCATCTAACAGTGATGTCATGGTATCATGTGTGTTCTTATGTGGCTGTATAGTCCAATCTGCGAAGAGCAAGATCACAAACAGATATCTACACAGGAATGTGCAGGCTCCCACTTGATACTTGGCTGTCTTTTCGATCGATTTTTCACATCTGTCTTCCTCTAAGTGTTTACAACTTTTATGGATAGTTGCTTTCCATTCAGATCTGTCTGTGGCTCTGTCTTCAAAGTTATCAGTAGTTATGCTGCATGAGGTGAGATTCTGCTGATGTCTGTCCTAGCAGGGCTTTCATTGACTACCCCTCTTGCATTTTCTGAGTTTCAGCTCACCATAGAAAAGTTTTGTTGGGAGTCTATCGTCGCCCATTCTTACACTATGACCTGTCTGTCCAAGCCAGGGGTGGGCAAACGTTTTGGCCTGAGGGCCACATCGGAGTTGCAAAACAGTATGGAGGGCCTGGTAGGGAAGGCTGTGCCTCCGCAAACAGCCTGGCCCCGCCCTGTATCCGCCCCCCCACTTCCCGCTCCCTGACTGCCCGCCTCAGAACCCCTAACCCATCCAACCCCCCTCCCGGGACCCCCCACCCCTAACCGCCCCCGCAGGACCCCGCCCCCTATCTAAACCGCCCCGTGCTCCCTGTCCCCTGACTGCCCCGACCCCTATCCACACCCCCACCCCCCAACAGCCCCCTGGGGACCCCTGACCCATCCACGCCCCCCCACTCCTTGTCCTCTGACCGTCCCCTTCTGGGACCTCCATCCCTAACTGCCTCCCCAGGATCCCACCCCCTATCCAACCCCCACTGCTCCCTGTCCCCCCCCCCACCCGGGACTCCCAACCCCCCAGGACCTCACCCCTGATCCAAGCCCCCCTGCTCTCTGTCTCCTGACCGCTCCCCTCCCCAAATCTCCACTGCATCCCATCCCCTGACTGTCCCCCTGGACCTTCTGCGACTTATCCAACCTCCCCCCGCCCCCTTACCATGTCGCTCAGAGCGGCAGGACAGGCTTATTGGAAAGCCTGGTAGGTGGGCGGGCTCAAGCTGCACTGCCCGTGCGGCGGCGTAACTACAGGGGAGGGGGGACAGCGGGGGAGAGGCTGGGGGCTAGTCTCCCTGGTCAGGAGCTCAGGGGCTGGGCAGGATGGTCCCGCAGGCCGGGTGTGGCCCGCAGGCCGTAGTTTGCCCACCTCTGGTCTAAGCAGAGCTTTGATTACATTGCCTTGTTGCTGGTTGTTTTTGCTTTTTCAAGTACTTCAATGTTTGAGACTTTGTCTCACCAGTGGAGCTTTAGAATAGAGCAGATATAGCACATATGAAATTTTACAAGATATTTAATGTGTTTGCAGTAAACTGTCCATGTTTCACATGATTATAAATGGGGTGCTATCTCTGCTGAATTTTATATCATAGACTCCAAGGCCAGTAGAGAGCACTGTGATAATAAAATCTGATCTCCTGTATAACACAGGCCATAGAACTCCCCCCCCCCCCAGCCAATTATTAGAGTACATTTTTTAGAAAAACATCCAAGCTTGATTTAAAAACAGTCAGTGATCGGAGAATCCACCACAATCCTTGGTAAATTGTTCCAATGATTAATTACCCTCACTGTCAAAAATTTATACCTAATTTCTCACATATATTTGTCTAGCTTCAACTTCCAGTACTGTATTGGGTTATATCTTTCTCTGCTAGATTGAAGAGCCCATTATTCCATATAGATGCTTATAGATTGTAATCAAGTCACCCCTTAACCTTATCTTTGTTAGACTCAAAGAGTTCAATCTATTTAGTTTATCACTACAAAGCATGTTTTCTAATACTCAGGGGTTAAAGTAAGTTAGAGGACTTACCGGTACGCCAGAGTCCTGACCAGGGAGCATGGCCTCAACCGGAAGAGGGGTGGCCTTAACCAGAAGAGGCAGGGCCTTAAATCTCCAGGCCCTTTAAATCTTGATTTCAAGGGCCAGGGCTCCAGCTGCAGTAGTGGCGGCTGGGAGCCCAGGGCCTTTTAAATCACCCCCGAGCTACCAGCTGCAGAGGCATCTGGGAACCCTGGGGCTCGGGGGCGATTTAAAGGGCCTGGGGCTCCAGCTGCTGCTATCAGAGCCCCGGGCCCTTTAAATCACTGAGGAGCCCTGGGGGCTCCCGGCTGCCACCGCTGCTCTGGGCTCTGGCAGAGCTTTAAAGGGCCTGGGGCTCCACTGTGGTAGCGGCTGCCGGAGCCCTGAGCCCTTTAAATCCCCACCTGAGCCCTGCTGCCCGAACCCTGGGGTAGCGGTGGTGGGGATTTAAAGGGGCGGTAGCGGGGGCTGGAGCTCCGGGGCCCTTTAAATCCCCGCCAGAGTCCTGCCGCTGCTACACCAGGGCTTGGGCAGCAGGGCTCAGGTGGAGATTTAAAGGGCCGGGGCGGTAGCAGTGGCTGGAGCTCTAGGGCCCTTTAAATCCCCGTCGCAGCCCCGCCGCCGCTACCCCAGGGCTTTAAATTGCCCTCTGGGAAAGCCAGTCCCGGTATGGCACACTGGCTCTTACCGGTACACCGTACCGGGGCGTAGTGGCTTACTTTCACCTCTGCTAATACCTTAATCATACTCGTGGCTTTCTCTGAACCCTCTCCTGTCTATCAACATCCTTGAATTGTGGACACCAGAACTGGATGCAGTATTACAGCAGCAGTTACATCACTACCAAATACAGAGGTTAAAATAATCTCTTTTCTCCTACTCAAGATTTCCCTGTGTTATGTATCCAAGGATCACATTAACCCTTTTAACCATAGTGTCGCACTGGGAGCTTATGTTCAGCTGATTATCCACCGTGACCCCCAAATCTTTTTCAGAGTTACTGCTTTCCAGGGTATAATCTCCCATTCTGTAGGTATGGCCTATCTTCTTTGTTCCTAGATATAGACACACACATTTCGCCATATTAAAATGCACATTACATGTCTGCCCCCTGTTTATCAAGCGATCCAGATCACTCTGAATCAGAGGCCTGCCCGCTCCCAACATTTTAGAGTCATGTGCAAGCTTTATCAGTGATGATAAAAATGTTAAATGGAGTAGGATCAAAAACCGATCCCAGTGGGACCGCAGTGGAAAAGCACCCATTGATTTTGACTCCCCATTTACAATTACATTTGGAGACCTATCAGTTGACCAGTTTTTGATCCATTTAATGTGTGCCATGTTAATTTTTTATCATTCTAAGTTTTTTAATCAAAATGTCATGTGGTACCAAGACAAACACTTTACAGAAGTCTGACTATATTACACCAACACTATTAGTTTTATCAACCAAACTTGTAATCTCATTAAAAAAAATCAAGTTAGCTTGATAGGCTACATTTTCCTTAAACCCATGTTGATTTGCATTAATTACAGAACCCTCCTTTAATTCTGTATTAATTGAGTTTTGTATCAACTGCTCCATTATCTTGCCCAGAAATGTCGTCAGGCTGACAGGCCTAATTATTCATGTCATCCCATTTATTCTTTTTAAAAACTGGCTCAACTTTAGCTTCCTTCTCATCCTTCTGAAAGTTCCCCAGTGCTCCAAGACTCATTGAAAATCAATATTAACGGTCCAGTGAACTCCCGGGCCAACTCTTTTAAAACTCTTGAATGCAAGTTATTTAGACCTGCTGATTTTAAAATGTCTGACTTGAGTAGCTTCTTTTTAGTATTTTCCAGAGATATTAGTGGAATGGAAAGAATGTTATCATCATCATAGGATGAGACTATATCATCTGTTTTTCCCCAAATACAGAACAGAAATATTTATTGAACATGTTTGCCTTTTCTAATTATTATTTAAATTTCTACTAATACCAATACCATTGTCAGGATTCTTTTTGTTTCAATCCCCGCAGCTCCCCACCGCTGTGGAGGGGCAGGGGGACCCCAGCAGCTCCTCACCACACTGGCAGCAGGGGGACTCCAGCAGCTCCCCACTGCCACCGGTGGCAGGGGGACCTGGGTGGTGGGGGCCCCTGTAGCTCCCAGCCACCCGACAGCTGCCCAGCCCTTCCCATTATATCATGGATATTTTTAGTAAAAGTCAGGGACAGGCCACAGGCAATAAAGAAAATTTCACAGAAGCCCGTGACCTGTCCCTGACTTTTACAGAAAATATTCATGATAAAATCTTAGCCTTAATCATGACTGCAGAAAACTTATACTGAGAAAAAAACTATATTTGTGGTGAGATATTTCAGAATATGGATGGGAGGAAACACTGACACTGGAAAGAATGGAGGTGCTTTTATTTTAGCTTTTGATGAAGGAACAGAGACGGGCTGCTAAAATTGGAGCAACAGGACATCCTGTCCGAAAGCAACAGCATGTTTCTCTTCCCAGATCTGAGTGTGGAGCAACAGATGTTCTTGTCAGTGTTAATGGGACAGCATCTGCCATATTCCATGAGCAGGAGGAAACACTTCTGGGGAGCGCTCTCCAGATCCAAGCATAACAGGAGAAAACAAGGCCTAGACAATGTGGAACTAGAAGAGATATAGCATGGGAGTGGTGGGAACAACCAGCTGGCCAGCCAGACACCCACAGAGAGAAATGGGGGTGAGAGGAAGGGAGTCAGTTAGTTTGTGTGTTCCGCTATGAGTTTGTTACTGGGTTTCTTTCTCATTGTGCTGCTCTTATGTCTGAGCTGCCCACGCCCACCAGGAGAGATAGACTGATAACCAGAACAAGGTGAGGTTATTTCCGTGCAACCTCTCCAGCTGTTGCATGTTTTCACTAACCAAGACTGTAAGCTTTTTGGGGCTGAGGCTGTCACTTATTACATGTGATTATTAGAGAGACAAGTTGGGTGAGGTAATATCTTTTATTGGACCAACTTGTTAATGAGAGACACAAGCTTTTGAGCTACACAGTGCTCTTCTTCGGGTGATTATAGCATCCAGCACCATAGGGCTAGGATACATGACTCAGCCCTTTGGGTACTATAGTGAATCCATTGTTACTGACGCTTGTGATATTTTTTCTTAAAACCCCGCTACTGGAGGGCTATGACTATATGAGAATCTTGGTTTTCATTTACCTCTAGAAAAAAATTGAAGTTTCCAGACCTCCTGCTTACAGAGAGAAATCTGAAACCAGGAGCTGAGCACCTGCAGAAGGCTCAGAAATGAGGTGAAGAAAAAGCACCCACTTTAAAAAAATGGTTTGAGGGTGGGAGTTGACTTGTGACTGTTGAGCACTTGGAGTTGGCCACACTGAGTGATGCTGAATGTAGGGTGATCAGATAACAAGTGTGAAGAATCAGGACATGGATGAGGGGGTAATAGAACAAAGCCCCAAGTATCGTGATTGTCCCTGTAAAATCAGGACATCTGGTCACCCTTGCGGAATGCCTGTTCATCTCTGGCTGTGTGAGCTGTGCTTGCTTGGTTGGCACGCCTGTCCAGAGGCCTGATTGGGCTGCAGTGCATTGTTCTGTACCTGCCCTGGGCTCTGTGCGCCCCTGGGGAGAGCTGGCCTGCGCCCCTACAGCCAGGAGGGGGCACTCTGTTGGCAGGTGCTGGCTGGCAGTGGGGCAGAGCTCCGCTCTGAGCAGGGAGGGCGCAGCCCAAACCACTGGTGCAGAAAGGCAAGGAAGAGCGGGTGAGCGCAGCTGGCTCCCGCATTACGCCCAGGGCCGGGAGGGGGCGGACTGGGACAGCGGAGGTCCGGGGGAAACGCTCTCTTTGTGCAGCAGGACCCAGAGCACGCGGTCGCTCACTCTCGCGCGTGCCCTCTGTCTGCCTGGCGGACTCCCGCCACTTTGAGCCAGGGGGCGGGGCGTTGCTGGGGCCGTCCTAGAGTTTGCACCAATCATAGCTCACTACCGTGGGCCTACACCAATCAGAGGCCAGTGCACTAACGTCGTTCTTGTCGTAAGCAATTTGCCCTTTCGCAACCTATCAGTCGTAAATTGGGGCACAAGTCACCCAATCAGAGGCCTCGGGGCGTCACCGACCCGGGCGCGTCGCGGGTGGCCGAGTGTTGCCGCGGCCATTCTCCGGGGCTGGGGTTGGCTGGGCTGCCGAGGGGACTGTCGCCGCCAAGGCGAGGGGAGCGTTCGGACGTGGTGGGAGCCGGACGGGCCTGGGAGGTGAGTGGCGCCCTGCGGCCTCCTGGTCCCTAGCGCCCTCCCCCGCCGAGTCCCGGAGGCTGCAGGGGGTCCCCCCCCCGGCTGTCACAGCGGCCACGCCACAGCCCCCCCCCGAGGGCACCGCCCCCCTCCCCCGGCTGTCACAGCGGCCACGCCACAGCCCCCCCCCCCCCGAGGGCACAGCCCCCCTCCCCCGGCTGTCACAGCGGCCACGCCACAGCCCCCCCCCCCGAGGGCACAGCCCCCCCCCCGGCTGTCACAACAGCCACGCCACAGCCCCCCCCCCCGAGGGCACAGCCCCCCTCCCCCGGCTGTCACAGCGGCCACGCCACAGCCCCCCCCGAGGGCACCGCCCCCCTCCCCCGGCTGTCACAGCGGCCACGCCACAGCCCCCCCCCGAGGGCACAGCCCCCCCCCCCCGGCTGTCACAACGGCCACGCCACAGCCCCCCCCCCGAGGGTACAGCCCCCCTCCCCCGGCTGTCACAGCGGCCACGCCACAGCCCCCCCCCCGAGGGTACAGCCCCCCTCCCCCGGCTGTCACAGCGGCCACGCCACAGCCCCCCCCCGAGGGCACAGCCCCCCCCCCGGCTGTCACAGCGGCCACGCCACAGCCCCCCCCCCGAGGGCACAGCCCCCCTTCCTCGGCTGTCACAGCGGCCACGCCACAGCCCCCCCCCCCGAGGGCACAGCCCCCCTTCCTCGGCTGTCACAACGGCCACGCCACAGCCCCCCCCCGAGGGTACAGCCCCTCTCCCTCGGCTGTCACAACGGCCACGCCACAGCCCCCCCCCCCCCGAGGGCACAGCCCCCCTTCCTCGGCTGTCACAACGGCCACGCCACAGCCCCCCCCCGAGGGCACCGCCCCCCTCCCCCGGCTGTCACAGCGGCCACGCCACAGCCCCCCCCCGAGGGCACAGCCCCCCCCCCGGCTGTCACAGCGGCCACGCCACAGCCCCCCCCCGAGGGCACAGCCCCCCTTCCTCGGCTGTCACAACGGCCACGCCACAGCCCCCCCCCCCGAGGGTACAGCCCCCCTCCCCCGGCTGTCACAACAGCCACGCCACAGCCCCCCCCGAGGGTACAGCCCCCCTCCCTCGGCTGTCACAGCGGCCACGCCACAGCCCCCCCCCCGAGGGCACAGCCCCCCCCCCGGCTGTCACAACAGCCACGCCACAGCCCCCCCCCCCCGAGGGCACAGCCCCCCTCCCCCGGCTGTCACAGCGGCCACGCCACAGCCCCCCCCCCGAGGGCACAGCCCCCCTTCCTCGGCTGTCACAACGGCCACGCCACAGCCCCCCCCCCGAGGGTACAGCCCCCCTCCCTCGGCTGTCACAACGGCCACGCCACAGCCCCCCCCCCCCCGAGGGTACAGCCCCCCTCCCCCGGCTGTCACAACAGCCACGCCACAGCCCCCCGCCCGAGGGCACAGCCCCCCTCCCCCGGCTGTCACAGCGGCCACGCCACAGCCCCCCCCCGAGGGCACAGCCCCCCCCCGGCTGTCACAGCGGCCACGCCACAGCCCCCCCCCGAGGGCACAGCCCCCCCCTCGGCTGTCACAGCGGCCACGCCACAGCCCCCCCCCTGAGGGTACAGCCCCCCTCCCCCGGCTGTCACAACGGCCACGCCACAGCCCCCCCCCCCCGAGGGCACAGCCCCCCTCCCTCGGCTGTCACAATGGCCACGCCACTGCCCCCCCTCCCTCGGCTGTCACAGCGGCCACGCCACAGCCCCCCCCCGAGGGCACAGGCCCCCTCCCCCGGCTGTCACAACGGCCACGCCACAGCCCCCCCCCCTGAGGGCACAGCCCCCCTCCCCCGGCTGTCACAACGGCCACGCCACAGCCCCCCCCCCGAGGGTACAGCCCCCCGAGGGTACAGCCCCCCTCCCCCGGCTGTCACAATGGCCACGCCACAGCCCCCCCCCCGAGGGCACAGCCCCCCTCCCTCAGCTGTCACAACGGCCACGCCACAGCCCCCCCCCCGAGGGCACAGCCCCTCTCCCTCGGCTGTCACAACGGCCACGCCACTGCCCCCCCCCCCCCGAGGGCACAGCCCCCCTCCCTCGGCTGTCACAACGGCCACGCCACTGCCCCCCCCCCGAGGGCACAGCCCCCCTCCCTCGGCTGTCACAACGGCCACGCCACTGCCCCCCCCCGAGGGCACAGCCCCCCTCCCTCGGCTGTCACAACGGCCACGCCACAGCCCCGCCCCCTCAGCTGTCACAGCGGCCACGCCGCGGCCACGCCACAGCCCCCCCCCCCGGCTCTCACAGCGGTCACGCCACAGACCTGTGGCCCCCACTGAGGGCTACCTGTAGCTTAGCTGCAGTGAGTGATGGTACCACATAGGGCGGGAGAGAGCTCCTGGAGGAAATTATGGTTTTTAAAAAAAACAAAAACAAAAAAACATGGCCCCAGACAGCCACCCCCTGTGACTTGGTGTTGACCAAATGGGAGGAGGCTACATAGGGAATGCACAGGCTTGTACAGAATCTCTCCATCCAGGGCCACAACATGTTTTACAGTGTTGGGGTGATGTCATTATCTCTGTCTTAAAGCTGGAGGAAACTGAGGTATAGAGGGAAAGTGGCTTTCTCAGTATCACCCAACAAGTCAGTGGCACAATTAGGCCAATTCTCTGGTATGAAGGTTTGTTGGTTAGGGATGTAAAAAACCGCACACAGCCCACTTAGCTGTGCTGGCAAAACTCCAGTATCAATGCAGATACAGTGTATGCCAACAGAAGAGTGCTCCTGTCAGCACGGTTAACATCACTCAAAGAAAAGGGGTACTTGTGGCACCTTGGAGACTAACAAATTCAAAAACCAGTCGGAGAACACTTCAATCTCTTTGGTCACTCGATTACAGACCTAAAAGTGGCAATTCTTCAGCAAAAAAACTTCAAAAACAGACTCCAACAAGAGACTGCTGAATTGGAATTAATTTGCAAACTGCATACAATTAACTTAGACTTGAATAGAGACTGGGAGTGGATGGGTCATTACACAAAGTAAAACTATTTCCCCAAGTTTATTCCTCCTCCCCCCCCTCCCCCCACACTGTTCCTCACATGTTCTTGTCAACTGTTGGAAATGGCCTACCTTGATTATCACTACAAAAGGTTCTCTCCCCCCACCCCCGCCGCTCTCCTGCTGGTAATAGCTCACCTTACTTGATCACTCTCGTTACAGTGTGCATGGTAACACCCATTGTTTCATGTTCTCTGTGTATATAAATCTCCCCACTGTATTTTCCACTGAATGCATCCGATGAAGTGAGCTGTAGGTCACGAAAGCTTATGCTCAAATAAATTGGTTAGTCTCTAAGGTGCCACAAGTACTCCTTTTCTTTTTGCGGATACAGACTAACACGGCTGCTACTCTGAAGCCTGTCATCACTCAAAGAGGTGTTGGGTTATGCTGACAGAAAAATTCCTGGTGGCATATGTAGCATCTGCGTTAGGGGGTCTGCTGGTATAGTTACCTTGGCAAAACATTTGTAGTGTAGAGACGGTCTCAGGAGCAGAATCGAGGTCTCTTGACTCCTTTAGACACAAGACTATGTTCCCTCCACACAGTCTAATTACAAAATTCAAGTGTGTGCATGTTGTTACTTTCTGTAAAATTAAATAGCGTCAAAGATCAACTCTTGAAGGGGCCATTTTGTTTTCTAGGATCAAACTACTGCAGAACGGGGTCCTATTGGGTAGGCAAAGTGTTTCCAGCACTTGGACTTCCTTTGGTTCAACCATGATTCACAGCCTCTTCCTGATTAACTCCTCAGGGGATATTTTTCTGGAGAAGCACTGGAAAAGTGTTGTCAGCCGCTCTGTTTGTGACTACTTTTTTGAAGCACAGGAGAGGGCTACAGAGGCAGAAAATGTACCTCCTGTGATCCCCACACCTCATCACTACCTCCTGAATGTATATCGTCATAAGATTTTTTTCGTGGCAGTGATTCAGACAGAAGTGCCGCCCCTATTTGTCATTGAATTCTTACATCGGGTTGTGGACACTTTCCAGGTGAGAAAAGCAGGATATTTTGTCATTATGTTTCGTATTTATCTATCATTGGTGCATACACCGTCTTATAATAATAGCAAAGATCGTCCTACAGCAATACTCTGTTTTTCAGCAGGAACTGCCATAATGAGCTTTTTCGCAGCAGTGTCCTTTCTCTGCATAACATGCTGTGCTTCGCTGGTGTAGACCAACAAAAGTGGATTTATAAATTAGGTCTCTAGCATTTAGTTGTTTAATGTGCTCAACTACAATTCCTTGAATTCATGTACACAATTTAACACAACAGATCTTTTTTGTTTCAGCAAGAACTCAGGCAAAGGCAAAGCTCTTTCAGTGCAGTTGCACCCCACTTCATGCGCTTGCCAAGTCAAAAGACTGTAAGAAGAGATGGGTTTCACACAATGGCCTAAAAATCAACAAGCTTGATCTCTTTCAAGTCCAAAGCCTGCCTCTGAGAACGTCCTGTCACCTGACATGTAGAACTGGGGACTGTTAGCTCAAACACACTAGCTGATATCAACTTTGGAGATTCACAGCAGAGCATGGATGATGCTTCACCTAGTCAGTCCTCAGCCATTTCCGGCTTAATACAGTAAATCAAAGTGAACTTGAATTTCACCTGCAAACAAATAGACATTTAAGATCATATAAAACAAATTTCCAAAATAACCCTAACATGATAATTAACAACTCTGGGGTTTGCAGGGTCTTCTGCAGGGTGGGAAAGGGTATTAGATAGTGCTGAGAGTTAACTCAGTAGCCTTTCACCTTTGCAGATCTAGGACTTAAATCCTGCCTTGGATCCTAAAGGAGCTGACTTTGTCAGTTTCTTTGTAACTGAATATTTTTTCTTTTTCACCAGGACATTCTATTTTATCGATTATAGTGGCAGTGAAGTAATGAGTATGGAGGACTGAAACATACAGAAGTTCTGAAAGATTGTGATATTATGGTTATATTTAATTTTTTTTTTTAAAAAGCAAAAGGGAGAAAAAAAGGAACTCTGTTAAGTTACCAGTAATTTGCTTCCTCTTTTGTCTGTGTCCCATAATTGTCACTCTGCTCGTGAGAAGACCAGGACTGGATCAGCAGCGAGGTGATTCCCAGTCAAGATGCAGTTGCACTCATAACTAGAAAAACAAGACATCAGGATCAACTTATATTTGCAAGGGTTATGGCATTGTATGGGCTGTACCATACATTTATCCCAAAGTGGAGCTGCTTCCTGTGGGATTTTTTTGAATCTAATTTTGTTCTGATTGGACTTTTCTCCCTCAGAAGGAATTTGGACGACTAACTGTATTTCTTTCAGATAATTGAGTGTTATCTTTGGATTTGGTTTCTCTGAGTTTCCTGTACTGAATTTAAAGTACAAATCTTGTTTCACAGAAAGATGAGTCATGTTAGAGTTGCCTCAGAGAGTTGTTAATATTCAGAGTACAGTAGTAGTGGGATCCTCGGGCAATCTGGGGAAGGAAGGCAGACATCATGTTCTGCCTGCAAAGCTCTGAATCCTGTGGTCAGGATTTGAGGTGTCCCATGACCAGAGTTACAGCAGCAGAGAGAAAATAGGAGCCTTTAGTCAGACTTCTTTATCATGTATGTTTTGCTTCTGAGCACTATAGTCAGACACGTGAATTCAGACTTGGGAGGTGTGGGTGAGGAATGGGAATAGAAATTAGGTAGATTCAGGGATCAGACTGGTAGGTGGAGCATGAAACTTGATGGTACTCTTCCAAGCCTTTCCCAGAGGAGATAAATTGGAGAGGGCTTGGAGAAGAGCCATGAGAAAGATTAAAAGATAAGAAAATATGTCTTATATTTAGGGTGACCAGATGTCCCTTTTTTATAGGGACAGTCCCATTTTTTGGGACTTTTTCTTATATAGGCGCCTATTACCCCTCACCCCATCCCGTTTTTTCACAGTTGCTATATGGTCACCCTACTTATAATAATGATAGAGTCAGAGAGCTCAGTCTACTTAGGTTAACAAAGAAAAGATTACGGATGACTTGATTACAGTTTATAAGTATTTTCCTGGGGAACAAATATTAGATAATAGGCTCTTTAGTCTATCGGAGAAAGGTACAATATAATCCAATGGCTGGAAATTGAAGCTAGACAAATTCAGACGGGAAATAAGGTGTACATTTTTAACAGCGTAATTCACCATTGGAACAATTTACCAAGGATAGTGGTGGATTCTCCCTCACTGACCATTTTTAAATCAAGATTTGATGTTTATCTAAAAGATCTGCTATGGGAATTATTTTGGGGAAGTTCTTATGGCCTGTGTTGTGCAGGAGGTCAGACTGCTTGATCATGGCCGTCCCTTCTGGCCTTGGAGTCTATGAGTTGCTATTTACAGTAGATTGTGCAGGTTATTCAGAATATGATTGCTCATGCTTGTTGGGCTTGTGCTTGGCTTCCCCTCAGACAGAGAATGCACCCATGGGTTCTGCTAGGTTCTTCATGTTTGGCTTCCCATTCATGAGGCTCATGTGCCTCGGGAGGCTGCTTGAGCTTGGCTGTCTTCTGGGGGCTCTGCTAGGGATCTCTCTTCTTTGGACTTGGCTCCTTCTTGGTTGTGGGGGCTGGAGAGAAGTGGCAGTATTGTTCAGGCTTGCTCACAGCAGTGCCAAAATGAGCAGTCACTCTCAGTACATTATTCAGATGGTCATGCTATGATTCTCTCTCCCCTCCCCACCCTTCTTCCTTACAGGCTTTGATGAGCAGTGAAATAGTTAATATTTCAAGTATCAAAGTTATCATTGGCTGGCTGAGTTATTGCCTATTCAGATGAATGAGGCAGTTCACACATCTCAAGGGTACCTCAGTCTACACAGCCTGCAGCAGCACCGTCCAACCCAGGTTGAGAGACTTGCACTGGACTTGTACTGCCTACTAAAAATAGCTGTGTTGACAGCACATTGAGGCTGGGCTGTGAAGACCACTACCCTCCCTAAGCTTCAGAGCCCAAGCTCCAGCCTGAGCTACAATGCCTACAACATCTGTTTTTAGCACAGTAGTGCCAAGCCCCTGTCTGACAACCTGGGTTGGGAGGCTGGCTGACACAGATTGTGTAAGCATGTTCAGGGCTATTGCACTAGTTACTCAGATTGCATTTTCAAGACTGTCTCAACAACCATAGTAGCTGGACACTGAATTTTTTTTTTTTTAAGTGAAAACTTAGAATCTGGAGAATGAGAAAAGAACAAGAAAGAGGTGCAGATGCACTTCACTGCATACTAGCTGTATAAGAGCCCTGGATAGACACACACACCACCAGGGCAAATATATTGTCACAATATTTTCACATTTTGTAGTACCTTTCATTACAAAGTATCCCAGAGTGCTTCACAAACTTCACAGATGATAATACTTGTCATTTGCATCATCCTTTTGTGTTTAAAGCATTGCCAGTGTATAGATAAAATAAATATGCATGAGCATGTATAATGGCTTAACCCCTACTGATATGCAACCGTCTCTTGGATGGCACATGTTAGCTGCTTAACACCACACAGGTACTATGTGACAGTTGAGGATAGGAAAAGAAGAATCATCTCTTCAGTTGATATTTGTGGGTGGGGTAGAATTAGGTAGGCAGGATGTAGTTACATCAGAATTTGGGCAAAATAGCTTAGTAACACTCTTGCTTTTATGTAAAATGCACTGGATTTCTAATAAGCACGCATGATCAGGAGCTTGGTTTTACTGAAAGATGACTTCTTAAACCACGCACAGCCCCTAGCATCAAGCTGTGGCATTGATTTAGTGCTGAATGAAAGGGAACTGCTAAATCACCAACACTACTTCCTTGTTGGAGATCTCCCATCCCAGTTGCTAAACTGGTAAGATTTGATAGGCTTACAGCCTGATTTGTTATGCTCTGACCAGAAATTGTAATACTGTTAAATACGTGTGTGGGTGGGAAGTGAGAAACAGTGAAGGAAGCATAGCCAAGCTGTACCAACTGTCACTGAGAGTCCGAGAGACTGAAGCAGATGCTGAGCTGGGGATCTTCTATTATTCATGCTACAGGTTTCTCCTTTTACCCACTTCTCAAGATTGTGTGCTGGGTTTCTGCCCTTCAAAAGGAGAGAATTGCTTCTCAGGCTTTTCAACAGATTGTGGAATACCAGACTTTTGCTCTCAGGATCTAATGTTAGCAGACCATTCAAGTTACCTTGGGTTTTGTTGGCAGTATATCAGAATCGGAAAGGGCATTGGGGTGAAAAGACTGAGAGTAATGTGGGAGGGAGGCACTTTAGAAATGTCAGTTGGTGAATGCATTTCCCTGTAAAACACGACCAGGTAGAGACAAACAGCATCAAAATCAGTTTGCTGTAGTTTTCCAGCTCTCCCCTAGCCTTCCCCCATACTAGAGACGTTGTATAAATAACTTACAACTTTCTTTAAAAACTGAAGTGACTTACACCAGTATAATAATACTGTATGTGTTTTGCAGTGTGAGTAACAAAACTAAGTGGAATAGCTGTGCATCAAGAGGGGATTATTCCCCACAAGCAGTGGGACTGCAGAGTCCTGCAGGTGAAGATTAGGATGTTTGAGAAAAGCAGCATATCTAAGACCTAGTCTGCACTAAAAAGTTAGGTCAACCTAGCTATGTCGCTTAAGTGTGTGAAAAATCCACACTCCTGAGTGCCGTAGTTAATCTGACTTGACTCCCGGTGTAGACAGTGCTGGGTCAACAAAATAATTCTTCCATCGACCTAGCTACTGCCTCTGGAGAAGGTGGATTATGTACAGTGATGGGAGAACCCCTCCTGTTGGTGTAGGTAGTGTCTATACTGAAGAATAAAGTGGCACAACTACAGTGGTGCAGCTGTGCTGCTGTAGCATTTCAAGTGAAGACAAGCTCTAATACTTGGCTAATTATCAGACCCATTGGTCTCTCACTTTTAGCAGCATTAAAATTCACAGCTGTTCTTGTGAATATGCTTAGTGGGGAAGCTGGGTAATTGTGTCTGTTTCATACAGGATTATTTTGGTGTCTGCTCGGAGGTAGTGATCAAGGACAATGTTGTGGTGGTTTATGAGGTGCTGGAGGAGATGCTGGACAATGGATTCCCATTGGCTACTGAGTCCAATATCCTGAAGGAGCTGATAAAACCCCCCACCATTTTGCGAACTGTTGTCAATACCATTACAGGTATAGGGGAGTGAGGGGTGGGTAAGGGGTTGAGTCATTGTGATGATCCTTCTACTGAAGTGATTCCAAATGCTGGGGAGGGAGGAGGAGAAGTTGATAGTCTGACCAAATCCTCCTAACCTCTAGCGTAGCTGTTGCTGTAAGGGAGCCCATGTTAGCATATTGGCATTGGGGCAGTCCAGTTTCTAACATTAGAGATAGGATCTCCTTTTACCTAAAAAGTCATCTGCCCACAATGGATTGTCCAGCACTCTAGTCGGATCCATGAAATGACTTTATGGCCAGGGTTGGTTTCCTAAGTGGACTGTTCCTCCCCCTTTCAAATGAGGGGTTAGTGGGAGGGGTGGCAGGAGAGGTAACGCTTGGTGAATTCATACTGTGAGTCATTGGAGAGTGACTTTACTGGAGTGACTGTGCTCTTCTATAATGAGAGGGAGGACTTTAGGAACAAATCAATGTTCTATATGGGTGAGGTCGGGGGCTTTTTCTGGGGCTTTGCTAGCTGCTTCTGTTCATCCTGATCTCCTTAACTCTTCCAGGAAGCACTAATGTAGGTGACCAGCTCCCTACTGGACAGCTATCAGTGGTGCCATGGCGACGGACCGGTGTGAAATACACCAATAATGAGGCATATTTTGATGTGATTGAGGAGATAGATGCAATCATTGACAAATCAGGTATGAGCATTCCTTCCAGTTAAGGCTGAGATATCCTTCTCTGGGAGTGCCTAGAGGGAGAGGATGTGTATTTTTCTTAGAGGAGGGAGGAGTGTTGGAAGCTTTTAGAAACTGTTCTCATTCTGACCTTTTGACAGCTCAGATGTGCTGTTTAGTCTTACATTTCTGTAAAGTGTCAGTGGATTCAAGCTGTAAGACCTGAATAGGGTTTGAATAGGCTGTGTTGCAGTCTTCCCCACTTGTCCAGGATGAATTTCAATCAGGTCCACAGTTGCCTTCCATAACCTGTTTTGTTTTACTTCCTGTTATAGGTTCCACAATTACAGCTGAAATCCAAGGCGTGATTGATGCCTGTGTTAAATTGACTGGGATGCCAGACCTCACCCTCTCTTTCATGGTAAAGTTCAAGAAAAGGGGTGATAGGTCCTCTTGATACTGTATAGAAGAAGTGCAGTATTCTTTAATCAAATAGCCTTCACTGGGATCCTAGGTGCCACCAGCTGCTAGGGTGCAGGTCTAGCTATGACAGATTCCAGGTATTCCAAGTAGAGAAAGGAAGAAGGAATGCATATAATGAAAAATCTCTATAAACATCTACAGTTTTGAGTGTAGGGGTGGTGGTTGTTAGAAGTAACCTACAGCAGTTACTAACCTCTAAGATGTAGCATTGCCTAAGGCAGCTTTCTCCCAGGGCTCATCTGTAAGGAGTTCACATCAGGATAGTTGTTTGACATCACTAAGTAGATAGGCTTCTTATACACTAGGATAGAATTACCGCGATAGGTACTCCTATTACACAAATATTAAACAGCTTAACACAGCTACAGAACAGAATGGGAGACACAGTTGCCAACTTTCATGCAGTAAATAAGCACCCCGACTTTCACAATAAGCCAAAAATCAAGCTAATCCCATTTCAAAACAAGGCCAAAACAAGCCCTAAGAACCCCAACACTCTATGTGACTAGATCCCCCCCGGCATGCAGTCTCTGACTATGGTGGGCCCACTGTGCACCCCTGACTCTCTCCCCCCCTTGCCCCTGGTTGCCGGGAGCCGATCAAAAAAAAACAAGCAACACGTCAAAAACTAGCCTACAAGCAACTCACAAGCCAATTAAGCCAAAACCACATCCAATTTCTGTGTTTTTTTTTTTCATGGGTTTGGCATGTCTGATGGGAGACTGTATTGTGTGCTACATGGCAGGTGCTTGAGGTGAGACACGGGAAAGGAGCTAGAGGAAAGAGCATGGACAGATTCCTTTTCACAAATTTTGTTGGTTTCTTGGACTTCTTGACTCAGTCTTATTTCAGAATCCCCGGTTACTGGATGATGTCAGCTTCCATCCATGTGTGCGATTCAAGCGCTGGGAATCAGAGCGGATCCTCTCTTTCATCCCACCAGATGGAAATTTCCGATTGCTCTCCTATCATGTCAGTGCTCAGAAGTAAGTAGGGAATTTAGAACTGAGGGTTTTCAAAATCTGGACTTTTGTCCCTTCCTGCTCATTGCTCTAGAAAAGGATCACTTGCTTCCTTTGCTGAGTGAGAAACTGGGAAAACTAGTGCTATTTTTTAAATTTAAACTCTGTACTCTTTGAAGCAATAACCTTGCAATTTCAGTTCAGTTCTGCAAGCCAACTCTGTTCACATCCCAGTGGCGGGTGTGTAATCTACAGTTGGGACAAAGTAGGCCGTAGTGTCTGCTGTCTATTTTAGTTCATTACACTAACAAGGCTCCTTAAAATAAAGTAAAATAATTGCATAATGCAATTATGTTGGTGTCTGTTTTAATGTAGACACTGAAGCCATTTATTAGACTTGGTTGAGCAAAGTGCACCTTGAAATCTGCACAGTATAAAAAAGAGCAGAAATGATGGTTTCAGGCCGCAAACACATAGAATCATAGAATATCAGGGTTGGAAGGGACCTCAGGAGGTCATCTAGTCCAACCCCTTGCTCAAAGCAGGACCGATCCCCAATTAAATCATCCCAGCTAGGGCTTTGTCAAGCCTGACCTTAAAAACTTCTAAGGAAGGAGATTCCACCACCTCCCTAGGTAACGCATTCCAGTGTTTCACCACCCTCCTAGTGAAAAAGTTTTTCCTAATATCCAACCTAAATCTCCCCCACTGCAACTTGAGACCATTACTCCTTGTCCTGTCATCTGTTATCACTGAGAATAGTCTAGATCCATCCTCTTTGGATCCACCTTTCAGATAGTTAAAAGCAGCTATCAAATCCCCCCTCATTCTCCTCTTCCGTAGACTAAACAATCCCAGTTCCCTCAGCCTCTCCTCATAAGTCATGTGTTCCAGACCCCTAATCATTTTTGTTGCCCTTCGCTGGACTCTCTCCAATTTTTCCACATCCTTCTTGTAGTGTGGGGTCCAAAACTGGACACTGTACTCCAGATGACGCCTCACCAATGTCGAATAGAGGGGAGCGATCATGTCCCTCGATCTGCTGGCAATGCCCCTACTTATACATCCCAAAATGCCATTGGCCTTCTTGGCAACAAGGGCACACTGTTGACTCATATCCAGCTTCTCATCCACTATAACCCCTAGGTCCTTCTCTGCAGAACTGCTGCCTAGCCATTCGGTCCCTAGTCTGTAGCGGTGCATTGGATTCTTCTGTCCTAAGTGCAGGACTCTGCAGTTGTCCTTGTTGAACCTCATCAGATTTCTTTTGGCCCAATCCTCTAATTTGTCTAGGTCCTTCTGTATCCTATCCCTCCCCTCCAGCGTATCTACCACTCCTCCCAGTTTAGTGTCATCCGCAAACTTGCTGAGGGTGCAATCCACACCATCCTCCAGATCATTTATGAAGATATTGAACAAAGCCGGCCCCAGGACCGACCCTTGGGACACTCCGCTAGATACCGGCTGCCAACTAGACATGGAGCCATTGATCGCTACCCGTTGAGCCCGACAATCTAGCCAACTTTCTACCCACCTTATAGTGCATTCATCAAGCGCATACTTCTTTAACTTGCTGACAAGAATACTGTGGGAGACCGTGTCAAAAGCTTTGCTAAAGTCAAGGAACAACGCGTACACCGCTTTCCCCTCATCCACAGAGCCAGGTATCTTGTCATAGAAGGCAATTAGATTAGTCAGGCATGACTTGCCCTTGGTGAATCCATGCTGACTGTTCTTGATCACTTTCCTCTCCTCTAAGTGCTTCAGAATTGATTCCTTGAGGACCTGCTCCATGATTTTTCCAAGGACTGAGGTGAGGCTGACTGGCCTGTAGTTCCCAGGATCCTCCTCCTTCCCTTTTTTAAAGATGGGCACTACATTAGCCTTTTTCCAGTCGTCCAGGACTTCCCCTGATCGCCATGAGTTTTCAAAGATAATGGCCAATGGCTCCGCAATCACATCCGCCAACTCCTTTAGCACTCTCGGATGCAATGCATCCGGCCCCATAGACTTGTGCACGTCCAACTTTTCTAAATAGTCCCGAATTGCTTCTTTCTCCACAAAGGGCTGGTACCTCCTCCCCATGTTGTGCTGCCCAGTGCAGTAGTCTGGGAGCTGATCTTGTTCGTGAAGACAGAGGCAAAAAAAGTATTGAGTACATAAGCTTTTTCCACATCCTCTGTCACTAGGTTGCCACCCTCATTCAGTAAGGGGCCCACACTTTCCTTGACTTTCTTCTTGTTGCTAACATATCTGAAGAAACCCTTCTTGTTACTCTTAACATCTCTTGCTAGCTGCAACTCCAGGTGTGATTTAGCCTTCCTGATTTCATTCCTACATGCCCAAGCAATATTTATATACTCATCCCTGGTCATTTGTCCAATCTTCCACTTCTTGTAAGCTTCTTTTCTGTGTTTAAGATCAGCAAGGATTTCACTGTTAAGCCAAGCTGGTCGCCTGCCATATTTACTATTCTTTCTACACATCGGGATGGTTTGTCCCTGTAACCTCAATAAGGATTCTTTAAAATAAAGCCAGCTCTCCTGGACTCCTTTCCCCCTCATGTTATTGTCCCAGGGGATCTTGCCCATCAGTTTCCTGAGGGAGTCAAAGTCTGCTTTTCTGAAGTCCAGGGTCCGTATTCTGCTGCTCTCCTTTCCTCCTTGTGTCAGGATCCTGAACTCGACCATCTCATGGTCACTGCCTCCCAGGTTCCCATCCACTTTAGCTTCCCCTACTAATTCTTCCTGATTTGTGAGCAGCAGGTCAAGAAGAGCTCTGCCCCTAGTTGGTTCCTGCAGCACTTGCATCAGGAAATTGTCCCCTACCCTTTCCAAAAACTTCTTGGATTGTCTGTGCACCGCTGTATTGCTCTCCCAGCAGATATCAGGGTGATTGAAGTCTCCCATGAGAACCAGGGCGTGCGATCTAGTAGCTTCTGCGAGTTGCCGGAAGAAAGCCTCATCCCCCTGGTCTGGTGGTCTATAGCAGACTCCCACCACGACATCACCCTTGTTACTCACACTTCTAAACTTAATCCAGAGACTCTCAGGTTTTTCTGCAGTGTCATACTGCTCTCTTACATACAGTGCAACTCCCCCACCTTTTCTGCCCTGCCTGTCCTTCCTGAACAGCTTATATCCATCCATGACAGTACTCCAGTCATGTGAGTTATCCCACCAAGTCTCTGTTATTCCAATCACATCATAATTCCTTGACTGTGCCAGGACTTCCAGTTCTCCCTGCTTGTTTCCCAGGCTTTGTGCATTTGTGTATAGGCACTTGAGATAACCCGCTGATCACCCCTCTTTCTCAGTATGAGGCAGGAGCCCTCCCCTCTCACACGCTCCTGCTCGTGCTTCCTCCCGGTATCCCACTTACCTCAGGGCTTTGGTCTCCTTCCCCCGGTGAACCCATTTTAAAGCCCTCCTCACTAGGTTAGCCAGCCTGCTTGCGAAGATGCTCTTCCCTCTCTTTGTTAGGTGGAGCCCGTCTCTGCCTAGCACTCCTCCTTCTTGGAACACCATCCCATGGTCAAAGAATCCAAAGCCTTCTCTCCGACACCACCTGCGTAGCCATTCGTTGACTTCCACGATTCGACGGTCTCTACCCTGGCCTTTTCCTTCCACGGGGAGGATGGACGAGAACACCACTTGCGCTTCAGACTCCTTTATCCTTCTTCCCAGAGCTGCGTAGTCTGCAGTGATCCGCTCAAGGTCATTCTTGGCAGTATCATTGGTGCCCACACTTACACAGTCCAAGGCAGTGCTGCTGCCTTTGCTTAGAGCAACTTGCTGACATGGTTCCGTTCTGCAAGAAAATCCAGCATCCTTCACTCAACCCCCAAAGCATGTTCCAAACAATAATTAATGCTTGACACACCTGCAATGTGAGGAAGTGGAAAACTGTGATACAGAAAGATTGTGACCTACCAAAGGATATGGTTAACAGAGCTGAGATGGTATCCTGACTTCCTGGTCTGGGCTTTAGCTACCATACCACGCTCATTTCCTTCCTCCTTATGCAGAAGGAATGTCTTGTAGTGTGGGCTGTGCAGCGCCTGGGTGGTGGTGGTGGAATAGAACATGGTGAGGGGTAGGCTACAATAGCAGTAACTTGTCCTTTTGTTTCAGCTTGGTGGCAATTCCTGTCTATGTTAAACACAACATCAGTTTCCGTGACAGCAGCTCATTGGGACGCTTTGAGATCACAGTGGGACCCAAGCAGACTATGGGAAAGACTGTAGAGGGGGTGATGGTCACCAGCCAGATGCCAAAAGGGGTCTTGAACATGAGCCTCACCCCCTCACAGGGAATGCACACCTTTGATCCAGTTACAAAGGTGAGAAAAAAGGATGCAGTGGGACTTTTCTTATAGCCTGATGTACAAGGGTCACTCTCTTGGTAAGAACATAACATAAGATGAAAAGTCCATCTAGCCCGGTATCCTGTCTTCCGACAGTGGCCAAACTGCATAAACTGCTTTCTCTGGGTTTTGGCCTAAGATCTGGAGGGGAGCTCCTTGTCTCAAGAAATGTCTCCACTTGTTTGGCGCTGAGCATCACTCCTAGCAGAGCCTTCCCTACCTGGAGAGAGCCCCCTGCCCTGTACTGAGAGGAATTCTTATCTAGTGTGCCAAAACTAGTCGCTTCTGCCCATTGTGATGCAGACTGATCAGCTCAGGGCCCTGAGCAAATAGCCAACCCCCTCTGAATTGGGATGGGCAATATCATGGAAGTGGAGATGGGGATTATCTCCTGCAGTAAAACACCTGATTTTTGGTCACTCACTCCTGCATGGTGATGGGAACAGAAGTTACAAGGATTGTAATGACAGGTTTCAGAGTAACAGCCGTGTTAGTCTGTATTCGCAAAAAAAAGGGGAGTACTTGTGGTACCTTAGAGACTAACCAATTTATTTGAGCATAAGATGCATCCGATGAAGTGAGCTGTAGCTCACGAAAGCTTTTGCTCAAATAAATTGGTTAGTCTCTAAGGTGCCACAAGGATTGTAATGCTCCACAAGAAGGATTTATTGCTACATGGTCAGACTATGGGTCTGTGTAAAGGAATGTGCCTCTTGAACTGTGATTACAAAATTTCCTTGCCATAAGGTCTTATCAAAGGGGATATACTTATTTTTATTAGTTTGGTTTTTTTGGGTCCCTTTGCCCAGATTCCTTTACAGGGAACATTTGATGCCCCAGCTGGGTAAAAGTGAGGTGGAGTCTCACTGGCAGTGCCAATCTTGGCCACTGGGGGGCACGCTCCTTTAATCAGACCACAGTTTCACTATGCAGCATTAAATCCTCTTCATGGCTTGAATGTGAAGAACCAAATACTGGGATGGGCTGAAAGCATCTTTGCTTAAAACCTTCACTGGGATGGTCCTTTACAGGAGTGAGTCTCAACCAGTGGTACATGTACCCTGGGGGTACACAGGGGTCTTCGGGGTACATCAGCTCATCTACAGGCTACATTAAAAACCACTAGCAAAGTCAGTACAAACTAGAATTTCATAGGGATAATGACTTGTTCGTATTGCTCTATATAACATACACTGAAATGTAAGCACCATATTTATATTCCAATTGATTCATAATTATATAGTAAAAATGAGAAAGAAAGCAATTTTTCAGTAATAGTGTGCTGTGACACTTTTGTATTTTTATGTCTGATTTTGTAAGCAAGTCGTTTTTAAGTGAGATGAAATTTGGGGGTATGCAAGACAAATCAGACTCCCGAAAGGGGTACAATAGTCTGGAAAGGTTGAGCCACTGCTTTACAAGGTATCATCATTTCATCCATCTATCTTAATACCTTGTTTCTGTCCTTTGAAGTTGCTCTCATGGGATGTAGGGAAAATAAACCCCCAGAAGCTGCCGAGTCTGAAGGGAACTATGAGCCTTCAAGCTGGCACATCCAAACCTGATGAGAATCCCACCATCAACCTTCAGTTTAAAATTCAGCAGCTGGCTATCTCTGGTAAGTGGCTGTCAGCCTGGACCCTGGACAGTCCTGTTCTACTTCATGCACTGGGTGAACATATGTCTGACATGCAGAATGTGCTTCTGGATGCATATGGGGCCATGTGAGTGTCATAACTAGGTTCTTCATCTAAAATAGTCTCTGTAGTTGGACTACACACTGGTGTATGCTTAGGGGATTGTTCATACAGTCTCTCCTGATTGCTGTGCGAAACAGCCCATCTGTGTTTCCCTTATCTGTGCCCCCCTTAATTACTCTCCCCCTCTAGAGTTCTGTAAAGCATTTTAGGGATGTGTACAGCGCGTATGAACAATGCTGTTAACAAAGTTGAGGCAGGTGGTGACCAGCAGTCTATGTCCCTTTGCCTTCCTTCTGCTTTCCAGTATTGCCTGCACATTGTTTCTAGCTTTTGTGCTCTCTCAAGGCCTCTCCCCTCCATCTGTGGCAGTATTGCAGCTCTCCTCCAACCCTCAAAGTTTCACTGTCTTTTCATTTGTTTTAGGGCTGAAGGTAAATCGCCTGGACATGTATGGGGAGAAGTACAAACCGTTCAAGGGCATAAAATACATGACCAAGGCTGGCAAGTTCCAAGTCCGAACTTAGAGAGCCCAAGAGTGAGGCAAGAACCACAAGCATTTTCTCATTTCCTATGTACCCAGTTGTTGGATCCAGCCTCTGCCCGCTATCAACCCCCATGGGGCTGCCCCCTTGCTTTTTTCTAGTTCCTCCAGGGATGCCAGTACCCAGGTGGATTGGCAATGGCATATACAGGGAAGAACAGGACTGACCTGAAACCATCTCAACTTTAGCTGAGTCTTAAGTTCTCAAGTGGCGGCAAAGGAAAAATGTGAGAAATGTTCCAGTTCCTCGGGGATGTGGGTTCCGATATGTCAACTCAGTTCTTTCTACCTTTAACCTGCTTGGCAAAGGACACTCTGGAGGCCTTCTCCCCTTGTGAGCCCCGTACCATGCATTGCTAGGTTGGCTAGCATTTCTATGCAGATCGAACAAGGTTCAGTTAAAGAAGCTGGACTCAAAATTTAATGGTTTAGAATTTGCTCCTCTCCCTAACTGGCGATTCTTGTTAGAACTGGAAGGAGAGATAGGATTAGTCATGTGAGAAGAGGTCAGTTGGAATATTTCTTTGGAGAGGCAAAGGGAAATGGAGGCATCTCCTTTCCAGAAGTGGGAAGGAGGGAGCAGGAGCCTGTTCAGAAGGTTCACAAGGGGAGCAGGGAGGAAGTTGGAAGAGTGAATCTGGTTATCTCTTGCTACACAGAGCTCTCTTGATCATTACATAACTTGAGCCTCTGAGGAGAGACTGGAAATTCCCAACTAAACCTAGCCTTATGCCCTGCCAAGAGCTGACTGGAGCAGGGATTACCTTGTGATGTCTGAAGGATGGGGGTATCTGAACATGCTTACTGTCGTGAGACCCTGCTTCTCTTCTCTATTCAGTATTTTGGGGGGTGGGGGAGTGTTCTCTTGGTTCCCTTGTTGGGGGAGGTGGGACAGTTGTATATATAATTATTTAAGCATCTGTGTGAAGTGACGTATGATGGCAACCCTAATGGCTGCTAAATGAAGAGGATAGGCTCTGTCCTGGCAAAGCGTAGGGGAGAGCGATGCCTCTCTCCTTATCTGTAACAATGGCTATGGTGGTTCTGTTGCTCACTGATGTGTTTGTTTAAGGTCCCATGTCCTAGTATGTTTATGATGTTCCTGGCTGTTATACTTGATTCCACTCCCTGCCTTGTTTTGCTACTGTGCCGATAGACTTTAGCCTCTTTTGTCATTCCTCTGGGGTCATCTGTCCTATGAGAGACTATGCCGCATTTGTTCCCATTCCAGCCTGTGCTGCATCTCTCTGCACAGAGTAATGTATACATGGACAGTGTGCATATTGCTCCATGTTGCCCATGATGTGCTCTTCAGCCACTGAATGCCATATGTGCTCTTCTGGGGTAACAGAACTTACCTGTGGTCTACTGGGCATATGACTACATAACCCAGAAAGCTTCCTTGGCTGTGCAGTCAAGCACACATAACCTGTGTGTATGTGACCAAGAGGAGTGACACCCACTGTGGGATAACATGCATTTTGCTCTGATCTGTGTGTGATGTATGTTTGTAATGGGTGATTGTTACCTCATTTTGGAATTAGATTCCTGTGCAGCTAATATGAATGCTACTGCAGGGTGGCCTAGGATCTGAGCATGCTCAGTGCAAATGTAACAGTTCTTCCAGGGTATCAATAAAAGTCAATTTTACCCGTTGTGTGTGTTCAGTGTTCTGTCTGGGGTTCAAAAGGGATGCAGAAGGTATGCATGGTTGAAGTTAGATCATGCTAACTGGATCTTAGGTGATTGGGACCCCAGTGAGATGATCAGTGTATCAATAATCTGAATTATTCCCAAATCAGCAAGTTACCATGCTGAAATTAATTGATTTATTGGGATTACTATTTCTAATGGCACCCAAAGATGTGCTGTGCACCTACCAAAACGGAAGACATGATACCTCCATTATAAAAGACAGGATGTGGCTGATAGCTTATTCTCAGTGCGGCTCCAGATCTTATTCACCTTCCTTGGTCTAAGATATCTTGAATTTGGTGACCTCGCTACAAAAACGCTATCAGATGGGTCTTTTGCAGGCTGCCTGGACTGTCCAGGTATCCTGCAAAAGATATATATTTAATATGTTTTTTGGAGAGAGCTGAGTGTGCTTCCCAAAATGATGAAGGAATGGAAAGGAGTTCTGTAGGTTTCTTGTCTGGCTATGTTCCTGTTGAAATAATTACTTTAATGCGGTTGGGATTTCATTGTATTGTATGGTAAATGATTTTTTAGGATGTCTAGAGCCTTGCATAGGCATTTTTTTGTTGTTCTTAATCTAAATAAATAAATACCTGCATGGGGAGCTTACAAGCTAATATAGAATATAGGGACAAACAAGGCACCAAGTAGAGGGGTGGGAAACATTAATGAGGTTACTCTGATGGCTAGGAAGTGACATGTTGGAGGAAAGGAAGGTGGGGCTTTAGAAGGACTTGGGGTGTATTTTAATTAGAATAAATGTCTAGCTGGCAAACTTTTGGCAGGCATTGGGGCTGGAAGTTCTTGAGGAGTTTGAATGAGATACGGGTCTTGGCTGTGAAGGGTGAGCCATACATCAGAGGCAATAGCAGAGTGGTAAGAAAGTTCAAAGGAGAAGGAGAACAAATGGCATTGAGGCTAGCATCGATAATGAGGCATGGGAGTGATGCAATGAGAAATAAGGTCTGTTAAGTGCTAGAGGGTACAGTAATGGAAGATTTTGAAGGTGAGATAAATGAAGTTGAATAGGATGTGATCAGTGACAGGTCAGGGAAATGCTCTTGCCAATGGTAGGTTGTCTTTTAATCAACTAAAGATGGCACCATGGGCTTCAAGGAGACTGGAGAGGAGGTACGCAAGGTAAGAGAAGGGTCAGAATGAGAGTGCTACGTATAGAAGTTGAATCTTAGAGCTGTTGTGGAGGAATAAGTGGTAGTATTTGTACACAATCGAGTGAGGGAAAGGAAGGTGTCAAGGTTCCCCCTCTCTCCTCAGGCTACAGGCCTGAGTGACAGACAGTGGAGGAGGCACGGATTTTTGGAAGAAAGATGAGGAGTTCACTCTCTTGTCCTTATTAAACTGACCACGAGCCATCCAAGAGATGTAACAGGCTGATATGCTGGATTGAATGGAAGGATTTGTTAAAGTCCGAAGGGACCACTGTGATAATCTAGTCTGACTGCCTGTGTAATAAGTGATAGAACCTCCCAAAAATAATTCCTAGAGCAGATCTTTGGTTAAAAAAGTTGCCAGTGATGGAGAATCCACCATGACCCTTGGTGAATTGTTCTAAGGGTTAATTACCATCACTGTTAAAAATTTATGCCTTATTTCTAGTCTGAATTTGTCTACAATCCAGCCATGGGATTGTGTTATACCTTTTTCTGCTAGATTGAAGAGCCCATTATCAGATCTTTGTTCCTCATGTAGGGACTTATAAACTGTGATCAAGTTGCCCCTTAATCTTCTCTTTGTTGAGCTAAATAGTTCGAGCTTCTCGATTCTATCACATAAGGCATGTTTTCTTATCATTTAATCATTTTCATGGGTCTTCTCTGAACCCTTTCCAATTTTATCAACATCCTTCAACTATGAACACAAGAATTTGACAGCTGTAGTCACACCAAACACAGAAATAAAATAACCTCTCTACTCCTACTGCAGATTCCCCTATGTATTTATCAAGGATCATACTAACTCTTTTAACCACAGTTGCCCTGGGAGCTTTTGTTTAGCTGATTATCCACCACAACCTGCAAATCCTTTTCAAGTCAGTATTTCCTAGGATAGAGTCCCCCATCTTGTAAGTATGGCCTACATTCTTTGTTCCTAGATGTATACATTTACATTTAGCTGTATTAAAACACACATTGTTTGCTAGCTCCCAGCTTACCAGATGATCCAGATCACTCTGTCACAATGACCTCTCCCCTTCATTATTTACCATGTCCCCAGTTTCTGTTTCCTCTGCAAACTTTATCAGTGATGATTTTATGTTTTCTTCCAGGTCATTGATTAAAATGTTAAATAGCATAGGCCCAAGAGTCAATCCCTGTGGAATCCCACACCTGCTTGATGATGATTCCCTTTTTACAATTACATTTTGAGACTTATCAACAAGCTTTTAATCTATTTAATGTGTGCCATGTTAATTCTGTATCATTCTAGTTTTAATAAAATGTCGTTCAATACCAAATCAAAACCTTACAGAAATAAAAATGTATTACATCAACAGTATTGCCTGTATCAACCAAATTTGTAATCTTATCAAAAAAGATATCAAGTTAGATTGACAAGATCTATTTTCCATAAACCCATGTTGGCTGGCATTAATTATATATTGCCCTCCTTTAATTCTGTATTAATCGCGTCTCATATCAGCCGCTCCATTATCTTTCCAGGCCAGGAGTGGTTGTGCGTTGTCAGCATAGAGATGGTTGCCAAAGCTGGCTTGAGGTCCTTCATTAGTATCCTTAGTGAAACTTGCATCATTGCCTCTGCCCCTGGGCTGTCTCAGGATAATCCTCCAGTGAGTAACTTGTCAAACATAGAGTTGGAAATGTATATGATGCCAAACCCTTTATCTGAGGCTTCCACCTGCTTTCTGCGATTTGCATCTCTCTGGGGTTCCGTTGTATTTCTTTCCTGTGCCAAGTAGGGGTCCTAACTCAAATAATGAACTGTTTTTTACTGAATATAACATGAGGCCAAAGTTACTGTCCTATACACACTGCTCATGTCTTGCACTGGAATTGTATAGTATGTTTTCACATCTGCTGGAGGCTGATAGACTTGCACGTGCCAAGAGAACTGAGGCCCAGCAGGCTTGGAGATGATTTTGGGGGTTGCTTTTTACAGGGAATTCACCTCACCCAAGGCCAGAATGGAAGGGATGGGCCTGTCTGAACACACTAATCTCAGAATGCCATCCATTCTCTAGGCCTCTGTCTTTGGTGGAAGAGCATGGTGGTGGATCACCACAGTTTTTTTTCAAAGCTGTGATATATCACTAACCAACAGAAATGTTTTCTAACGTACTCACCTTGACTAAATCAGGAAAGCTGGCCTTGTGAGTAAGGCAGGGGATTGGGTCCTGGGGGAGCTGAGATCAGTCCCCAGCTCTGTCACAGACTCCCTATGTGGCCTTGAGCAAATCACTTAATATCTCTGTCTCAGTTGAAAGAAAAGGAGTACTTGTGGCACCTTAGAGACTAACCAATTTATTTGAGCATGAGCTTTCGTGAGCTACAGCTCACTTCATCGGATGCATACCGTGGAAACTGCAGCAGACTTTATATATACACAGAGAATATGAAACAATACCTCCTCCCACCCCACTGTCCTGCTGGTAATAACTTATCTAAAGTGATCATCAGGTGGGCCATTTCCAGCACAAATCCAGGTTTTCTTACCCTCCACCCCCCCACACAAATTCACTCTCCTGCTGGTGATAGCCCATCCAAAGTGACAACTCTTTACACAATGTGCATGATAATCAAGTTGGGCTATTTCCTGCACAAATCCAGGTTTTCTCACATCCCCCCACCCCCATACACACACAAACTCACTCTCCTGCTGGTAATAGCTCATTCAAACTGACCACTCTCCAAGTTTAAATCCAAGTTAAACCAGAACATCTGGGGGGGGGGGTAGGAAAAAACAAGAGGAAACAGGCTACCTTGCATAATGACTTAGCCACTCCCAGTCTCTATTTAAGCCTAAATTAATAGTATCCAATTTGCAAATGAATTCCAATTCAGCAGTTTCTCCCTGGAGTCTGGATTTGAAGTTTTTTTGTTTTAAGATAGCGACCTTCATGTCTGTGATTGCGTGACCAGAGAGATTGAAGTGTTCTCCGACTGGTTTATGAATGTTATAATTCTTGACATCTGATTTGTGTCCATTTATTCTTTTACGTAGAGACTGTCCAGTTTGACCAATGTACATGGCAGAGGGGCATTGCTGGCACATGATGGCATATATCACATTGGTGGATGTGCAGGTGAACGAGCCTCTGATAGTGTGGCTGATGTTATTAGGCCCTGTGATGGTGTCCCCTGAATAGATATGTGGGCACAATTGGCAACGGGCTTTGTTGCAAGGATAAGTTCCTGGGTTAGTGGTTCTGTTGTGTGGTATGTGGTTGTTGGTGAGTATTTGCTTCAGGTTGCGGGGCTGTCTGTAGGCAAGGACTGGCCTGTCTCCCAAGATTTGTGAGAGTGTTGGGTCATCCTTTAGGATAGGTTGTAGATCCTTAATAATGCGTTGGAGGGGTTTTAGTTGGGGGCTGAAGGTGACGGCTAGTGGCGTTCTGTTATTTTCTTTGTTAGGCCTGTCCTGTAGTAGGTAACTTCTGGGAACTCTTCTGGCTCTATCAATCTGTTTCTTTACTTCTGCAGGTGGGTATTGTAGTTGTAAGAAAGCTTGACAGAGATCTTGTAGGTGTTTGTCTCTGTCTGAGGGGTTGGAGCAAATGCGGTTGTATCGCAGAGCTTGGCTGTAGACGATGGATCGTGTGGTGTGGTCAGGGTGAAAGCTGGAGGCATGCAGGTAGGAATAGCGGTCAGTAGGTTTCCGGTATAGGGTGGTGTTTATGTGACCATTGTTTATTAGCACTGTAGTGTCCAGGAAGTGGATCTCTTGTGTGGATCTCCAGCTAGAAACTGCTGAATTGGAATTCATTTGCAAATTGGATACCATTAATTTAGGCTTAAATAGAGACTGGGAGTGACTAAGTCATTATGCAAGGTAGCCTGTTTCCTCTTGTTTTTTCCTACCCCCCACCCCAGATGTTCTGGTTTAACTTGGATTTAAACTTGGAGAGTGGTCAGTTTGAATGAGCTATTACCAGCAGGAGAGTGAGTTTGTGTGTGTATGGGGGTGGGGGGGATGTGAGAGAACCTGGATTTGTGCAGGAAATAGCCCAACTTGATTATCATGCACATTGTGTAAAGAGTTGTCACTTTGGATGGGCTATCACCAGCAGGAGAGTGAATTTGTGTGTGGGGGGGTGGAGGGTGAGAAAACCTGGATTTGTGCTGGAAATGGCCCACCTGATGATCACTTTAGATAAGCTATTACCAGCAGGACAGTGGGGTGGGAGGAGGTATTGTTTCATATTCTCTGTGTATATATAAAGTCTGCTGCAGTTTCCACGGTATGCATCCGATGAAGTGAGCTGTAGCTCACGAAAGCTCATGCTCAAATAAATTGGTTAGTCTCTAAGGTGCCACAAGTACTCCTTTTCTTTTTGCGAATACAGACTAACACGGCTGTTACTCTGAAACCTGTCTCAGTTGAGACTTCTGTAAAACAGGGATAATATTTTCTCCTACCCTTGTCTCTCATGTATTTGGGTCATAAACTCTTCTGGCAGGGACTGTCTCCATGTGAATGTACAGCATTTAGCACAATGAGACCCTGATCTTGGGCCATCTATGCATTGCTATAATGCAAATAAATAATCGTGTAAGTTTTATCGGTGGTTTTGGTATATGGTATCAGGGTTTAGCCTATGTTGTTTCCTGTCAAGAGATGTTCCTTGAAATTATCTCAACCTCTTCAACATTTAAATGGTAGGCTGTACTAGAAACCAAAGATCCGGTCCAGGGGCAGCCTGTGCTCCATCACATCAGATGACAATTGAAGGAAATGTTAGTTTAAAAAATACTTTCTGACAAATACAACAGGCTTCTTACAAGCTACGGCTGCTGTGTCTCAAGACTCAGGTTTGGTGTCTGGGAAGGAATATTTGTCTTCCTTACTGTTAGCAGATTTTGTTACAGAGATCTATAAACTTGCACCCCAGCATTCAAGGAAAGAAAACTTCACCCCAGAGCCCTGCTAAACCTCTTGGGAACAAGATGCTTCTCTTTTTTTTTTTTGTAGTAAGTCTGTTAAAGTATCTCTCTTTGATTATCTCTGCTGTTTCGTTTCGATTAAATCTCTAAAGTCTTCCATATTCTCATCACTGTAGGCTGTGAACCTTGCTAAAAATGCACTGGAACCTGACCAGGACTTTGCAAACAACCCTGGTGCTCAAGCCTGCTCCGCTGCTGAGTCAGCGACCTCTGCACTGAGGCATTGTCTCTATAGTCTGTGGTTTCCGTAACCCAGTCTGAGAGAGGCTGCTGTCTTTTCACTTTGCATTTTCAAACCAGGAGGCCAAACTGCTCTGGTTAATTAAATTTAAAATGATTCCTGTTTGAACATGCCCGGGCAGCCCCAATGGGATGCAGCCAAATTCCTCCCTTTGTTTGCCCTGAAACTATTATTTTTCAAATAGTAATATTGCATGATTATCCAGAGTAAGCCTCTCTGTGACGAGAGGAAAGTTGTGTGTATCTTAGGAATTTGGATACATAAGGATCTAAAATCAAAATCTCTGACTCAGGCACATGTGTTCAGGACAGGCTTAATGGCTGTTGGGGGCTATTATACCTTCTCAGTAGTAACTCTGACTAAACTGTTCCAGCAAATTTCATTGAGAACTACTTGACCCAGGGAAAAGTCAAACAACTCTGTTTCTGGAAAAGGAGCTGCCCTTAACAGTTCTGGCATTAAGCACAGGTACAACAAAGGCCACTCTATGCTGCATCCTATCTCTCCTCCCTATGCATCCTGCAGTCAGTGGGACTGAGAGCACATCCTGGTGAAACGTGACCAGAAACACCCAAACATTACTGTAGAGGGCTTGCCACGCCAGTGAGTACTGAGTAGCAGGAGACAATACTAGTGAGTGGCAAATGCCATACGTGTATATAGCTCTTGACAGTGATAAGAAAAGTCTGTGCCCTGAAGGGCTTATGAGCCAAGAGCTTGACCCTGCCAGCCTTGCTCATGCTGAGTACTGTTTTACTCTGAGAGCAATCCCATTGATTTCTGTGGGATTGCTTGAGGAGTGTGATACTAATCAATGTGACAGGTTTCAGAGTAGCAGCCGTGTTGGTCTGTATCCTCAAAAAGAAAAGGAGTACTTGTGGCACCTTAGAAACTAACACATTTATTTGAGCATAAGCTTTCGTGAGCTACAGTTGCATCCGATGAAGTGAGCTGTAGCTCACGAAAGCTTATGCTCAAATAAATGTGTTGGTCTCTAAGGTGCCACAAGTCCTCCTTTTCTTTAATCGATGTGAGTAAGGGTGGCAGAACTGAGTGGTATGATAAGAAAAGCTGTAGAAAAATTATATATGTGCAAGAGGTAAGTGTGACATAATGCATTGTGGATGGTTTAGATTACAGGTTTCTTTGGTGTAATGGCTTAACTGTCAGGGGTGACATTTGGGAGTGAAAGGGGAGGGGTAAAAAGAGTGTGAATTTTTAGGAGGGTCTTCAGTGACATTCCTGAGTATATAGGGCAGGGAGGCTATTCCAGGCATCAAGGGTGATGTACAAAAGGCTTACAGGTTTTTTTTCTGCTGACAGCTCCATCCTTACCTATTTGACCTTTTTCTTGTCTAAGTGTTCAGCTGTCTGTCAGAAGGGAAGCAAATGGAAGAGTAGCTAGTGTATAAACAAGCATAGAATCATAAAAATGCAGGAGTGGAAGGAATCTTGATAGGTCATCTAGTCCAGTCCCATGCACTGAGGCAGGGTTAAGTATTATCTAGGCCATCCCTGACAGGTGTTTGTCTAACCTGTTCTTAAAAACCTCCTGTGATGGAGATTCTACAACCTCCTTAGGTAATTTCTTCCAGTGCTTAATTATCCTACAGTCAGAAAGTTTTTCCTAATGTCTAACCTAAATCTCCCTTGCTGCAACTTAAACCCATTAGTGTATGCCTTGTCCTGTGTGTGTTCATACATTTTGGACTTCAGCACTGCTATGAAGAGTTGAGCTGAGCAACCCATGTATTTTGCTTTGCTGCTCATACCAGAGCCAATCTCAAACAGTTCAAGTTACCAAAGTAAACAGGGACAAGATAGAGTTTATATTCATTCATTGTTAGCTCATAGTATAACTTGAGTTTTGTCCCTAATGCTCCAAGGTCTAGCTCAAACTGAACGGTACTTTAAACTCAAGCTATCTGGCCCATCTGGTGGGATACGATGAAGCTTGAAAAAAGAAAAGGAGTACTTGTGGCACCTTAGAGACCAACCAATTTATTTGAGCATGAGCTTTCGTGAGCTACAGCATGCATCCGGTGAAGTGAGCTGTAGCTCACGAAAGCTCATGCTCAAATAAATTGGTTAGTCTCTAAGGTGCCACAAGTCCTCCTTTTCTTTTTGCGAAGACAGACTAACACGGCTGCTCCTCTGAAACCTGTCACGATGAAGCTTGAGTGCTGCTGGAGCTAGTCATGAAGTACAGATGCAGCAGCACCTCCCTAGTTTTGCTAATCAAACCCCTCCGAGTTTACGAACTCAAACTAAGTGCTGCAGTGAAGATCAGCCCTTTATCTCATGTGGAATTTCTCTCAGCCTGACAGCCATATCACAGTCATAGTCAAATAGGTCTAGAAGGGCTCTCATGGTATAGGTTTACTTAATCCCAGAGGCAGGATTAAGTAAACCTATACCATCCCAGACAGGTGTTGGTCTAACCTGTTCTTAAACCTCCAAGGAGGGGGATTCCAAAACCTCTTTGCTAACCTGTTCTAGTGCTTAACTATCCTTATAGTAAGAGTTTTTTCCTAATATCTAACCTACATCTCCCTTGCTACAAACAAGCCAATTCCTACTTGTCTTACCCCTTTGTGGACAGGGAGAACAATCAATTGCCATCTTTACAGCAATTTTTTTACAAATTTGATAAACCCAGATCTTTCAACCTTTCTTCACAGGTCATGTTTATTAAAACTCTTAGCATTTTTGTTGGCTCTCCTCTGGACTCTAATTTCACATCTTTCTTAACATGTGATGCACAGTACTCCAGCTGTGGCCTCCTCAGTGCTGATTAGAATGGTACAGTTACTTCCTGTGCCTTACATATTGCTCTCCTGTTAATACATCCCAGAATGACATTTGCCTTTTTTTGCAATGTAAATCAGTCTGTTTTCATTGACAAACTTTATATTAATAATGACTTTGGAGGTAATAAAGCTGAATTCAGAAGACCAATATAGTTTAATATTCCTAGGGATAAGCCTAGGTTTGCCAGAAAGTCAGTATAGTAGTAGGAATTATACTGTCATACAAAAAAACAAAACTGACAAATACAGGAAAGTTTAAATATCTGCATAGTATAAAAATAATATTTCAAAGTGCTGCAGGAGATAAGTGTCGTTAGAAGATTGTTCTGAGCAAGTGGATGGACTCACAGCATGTTTGTGCCTATGAGTGAAACTGACATCAGGCAAAGTGCTCACTTATTCTAGGAATCCCACTGCATGGAACTAGGGTGGTGGTAGAACATCCTCTAATCCCATGCTTTTCAGTGTGTGCTCATCTTCAGGTGTTTCACCTGAGATCACAAAACTTGGATTCTCTCTTTGCATTGCAAGCTATGATCCCCTTTCACTCTGTCTACCCCTCTCTAGATTTTCAAGGGCACCTTGGAGAGGTGGGGCTAGCACTAAATAGTGTCTATATTTTTATTTTACGAAAATACGGAGGTGGGAGTGGATTTGAGCAGCAGCCCATACCCTCTGAGGTGGGGGTGGAAATGGGACATAGTCCAAGCTCTACAGTGCATTTACAGTCATGTTTCTGTGTACACACTTTGGAGTATAGTGCAAGTGTCATAACCTTACCCTCTAAAAGAGAGAGAAGATGGCTTCCAGAGTTTAGACTTGTGCCTTTTTGCCTTCTATGCACTCCCACTACTGCTGTGGGCTGCAGAGACTCCTTTGTTAGTACTTGGGGGTTTTCTGGGGGGGGGGGGGGGGTAGAACTTACTTTTCATTGTGCCTATATGACCTGGTACAAAATTTTAAAAAAAAAACCCCCACTGCTAATAATCTCTAAAGAGGAGAGAGAAAGTACCTAAAAAGTGTATGCCCCTCCCTCCACTCTGCTGTGCACCTGCACCCTACAGGTGAGTGATCATAGGGCATTTGTGCAAACAGCAGCACCTGTCAGCATCCTTAGTACCTCCTGTATGGGAGGGGTGGGGGCATTACTGCAAGGCCTTGAGTGATTCATTTTCCTCCTTCAGGGTTTCATTTTGTCCCGAATCCAGTCAAGGTAACGAGTCACATTTGTATAGATGCCTGGTGTGTCTTTCCGTCCACAGCCTATTCCCCAGCTGATGATCCCAATCAGATGCATACGATTATCCTTCATACAGACCAGAGGCCCTCCAGAGTCACCCTACAAGGAGAAACCAGGTTAGTAAGAAGTTCATTCACTTTCTTTACTTGCTGACTGGACGCTAAGCCTTCCAATATTAGATTCCCTGTAGATACTTCCTCTGCACTGCCCAGCTTACGTGCCATGCTTCAAGTAGAGTTGGTGAGAGCCCCTCTGAAAAATTAGGATCCGTGTTTACTAGGATAGCATCCTACACCCCTTCTGCTATACCAAGGAAAAAGTGAGATCCTAAAATACTTCCCAGCATCATCCCTGTAAAAATCAGTCTGAAACTCGCATCAGGAATCTTTAAAGTACAATAATCCTAGAAGAATCTTGATCAGGTTTCCCCCTCCCACCCCCCCAACTGTGTAAAGTGGTCACTGTATAATGCTGTGGTATGTAGAGAACATGCTCATAAGGGAATTATGGATGCTGATATGTGGGGCTTTGTTTTAGGAACTTTAACTATTTCTGCCCCCCAGTTCTGATGCTTCTGGAGCATGCTCTCCCCTTTGCCTGTTAGTCCCATTTCTGTGGGGCAGTGCCCTATCCGATCACAGACCCCCCCCTGATGAGCACTTCATGTTCTGTTTCTGTAAAGGAAAGTTACAGGAAACCCTGCACCAGGTGGGGTTTCCTGCCCAGCTATTGGTAACATTTCCTGCAGTTTGGGTTTTCAATACCCTTTGTCCTAGGTTTATTTTGGTTAAATGTGACCTCTCTTCCTGGCTGCTGTGAAGCTTACAGCATCACAAGGGACAGTCTTGCTCCAGAGCCCACCATATGCGGATGCATTTGCTCTGCTTTATTGGAGCATAGTGCTTTGTTAGCAACTATTTTCTGGAGGAAACCAGAGGGAACAGGTAGAGACAGGGGTAGGTTTACCTTGCAGGCATCATCCAGTTGCCTGGTGTCCCCTGCACACAGCATGTTCTCAGTGATTGTCTTGTTCAGGTGCTGTGATGTGCAGCGACTAGGTGGAAACAGTCTGACATGACCTTCCTTCAACCGCTCCGAGTAGAAAGGAGAAACTGCAAGAGAAATGGATGTATTTGATTGGGGGGGGGGGGTGCAGAAGTTCCTTGTAAATGGATAGGGAAAAGGGATGGAAAGGGGACTTGGGAGGTACTGACAGTGAAATGGGGGAGAGGGCAGCAGCTGGTTTCAGGCTGGAAGGAGAGTCCTGGGGGGTTCACATATCTGCTCCCAGTCCCATTCCAGTCCCTACAGATCCTACTCCCTGACTCAATGGCAGCTGCTCCAGTCCCTGTGGGTCCTGCTGTCACCACCCCACACACACTAGTTTATGCAGGGGCAGAGCCCACACAGTTTCCATTGCTGGAGCACTACGCCATCCCTCCCTAGTTCTGCTGCCCCCAGATACCTCTGGGGTTTTGCAAGTCTTCTTCCCGCTCCCCATTCCAGAACTATCATCAGGGAGAGCAAAGTTTCTAAAGTAGGTACAGAAAAATCTCAACTCTTATCTACTTGAGTCACTTAAAATCCATCGGTTTTGTTTTGGCGCTGGGAAACTGCTTCGGACCTAGCTGGGACAGGATATGGCTTCTCTCAGCTGACTGTAGTGTCCTAAATTGCATCCACTAAAAGCCTTCCATTTCAGCTAAAGCTTTTGTTTGGTAAAATGGTTTGTTAATTGTGTAAAGTTAGGGAGGGGTGGGGGTGAGGGAGAATATTGTGAGCTCTCTGAAAGGGGTTATGGCTTTAAGGGATTAGACTTGCTCTAATGGGAACCAGATGTCCTATCTGTATACACACAGACTCGATCATAAGTAACTAGATAGGAATGCATTATGGCTCTACTGAACTCAGAAGGGACAAAACTTGTGTTTTGAGAGGTTAATATCTTGGTCATTTCAAGCTGCATTGGCCTGAAACTTGGCAGAATAGTTTTTATCTGTCAAACGATTTTTCAGAAACATAAAACTTGATTTCAAATGAGGTTTCACCAAAGGATGCTTTTTAAGGATTCTTCCTTTCACACTTTGTCACTTAACCCTCTGTTTGTCCTAAAAGTACACTGATATACGCTTGGAGGCATAACTACAGCAGCACGGAGAGGCCCCAGTCAGAATCTGGGCTCTACTATGCTGGATCCTGCACAAACAGTCGGCCCTTACTTTGAAGGGCATGCAATTTACTGAGAGAAAAGATGCAAGATTAGGGATAACAGGCACTAGGAAGGAGCCAGGGGATAGGGGAATATGATGGCCAAAAGAAGACTTATTTCCGCCAGACAGCTATTTGCATATCTAGATGGATAAACACTTTTTTTAAAAAGCCAACTAGAAATAATCTAGCTGTGGTTTAGTTGGCTTCTAAACATCTGTTCTTATTGCTGTTTCTCTTGTTCCTAAGCATCATACAGATCGTGTGCTTTACTAGAATATAGTGGCATGATCTGCAACTGTGCAATAACACTTGACAGGAGAATTATTTCCAGGAGAATGAGTGAGAGAGAATCTTTCTACATATAAATTAAGAGGAGGAAATACGGAGTTAAGGCTGCAGTGTTCCACTTAGCTCATTTGTTGTGCTTGAGTCTTGCACCTCCCAAGATACTTTCCCACTGTCTGTAGGTTTCATACAAGAGATGGAGCTCAGTAGGGTGCTACAGGTATAACTCAGGGCAGAATTTGGCCTGAGGTGTACAGTCACTGTAATACTAAATACAGTAGTAGTGATTCCAGGGACAACTTGGTTATTTTAAATATGAAGGTGAGGGACAGGAGCCCTGTGGAAGAATTCCTTACATAGGGTACATCATCTCCTTACATTCCTCATGCTTGCCGTAGCCAGAGATCTCACATTCCGTCCAGTCAGGCAGCCGAAGTCCTGGCTCTGGGAGGCAGACAGTGCGGACAGTGTCCATTTCATTAGCACACTCTTCTGATCCAGACTTCAGCTGTAACAGAACTGAAAAGAAAATGTGTAAGAACAGGCTTGGGCTGGTGGTGCAGTTTCTGAATGTGTGGCTAGGGGAGTTCTTACCGATATCATTGTCATAAGTTTCTGGGTCAAATTTGCTATGCAGGATGTATTTCTCCACTTGGAATTGCTGCTCATTCTCCTCAGGGATCATTCGATAGGTCCTACCCAGTACAATCTTTAGCTGGTTGACACTAAACCTGGACAACGAAAGAGCTTTGAGCGTCTCCCAGCTTCAACTCCAGAGACCCATCCTTTGAAGGTGTCAGCTGCCCAGCCGGGGCTCAACTTTTTCTCATGTAGAATTGTTACTCCTTACATAACCAGTCAGTCTGGATTTATATTCAGGGGTGTCCTCATCTTCCTCATAGCACTGACTATTGCATACAGTGGAAAATCTCATCTGCTCTCCCCTTCTCTCCCCACACCCCGCCATGTCTCAGGCTGCCCCAGGTTCTATTCTTATTGCCCTGTATAACAGATTAATTCTTAGTCTCCTGGAGGTATCTTATGTCCCACAGCTTGTTTGCCTCCCAAGCTCCTTTCTTGATACTGGCCATGTTCATCTTGACCATCTCTTTACTATAGGACTTTTGATAACTCCAGATGCTTCCTTTGTATTCTCTCTCTCACTCAGAGGAAAAAAAACAATCAGATAATCCTTTCTTAAACTCAGTAACTAGAGTAGCATGCAGGGTTCCAGGTGGGCCTCGATGGAGCCATGCGCAATGGGATGGGGTCTCCATGACTGTGTAGTAAGTTTCCTGTATAAAGCAGTCACTGCAACAATGGCTCCCATTCCCCAGATTTGAGCCTAGCTTAACAGATGCAGGGTTAACTCTGAGAATGAGATTGACAGGAAGTTGCAGAGTTTAAACCCCACTATTCCTACACTATAGTTCTTAAGTACAGTAGGCCTAGCCCAAGACCACAGCCTTGCCTTCCTTCACTGTGCTACCGCTGCAGGAGAGTGCCTTCCTAGCTGCAGCAGTGAGAGAGGTGATATGAGGGGACCTTTGTATCTAGTTAAGCTGTCCTGCATCCCCAAGGGTGGTGGTGGTGAGGATCTTATTCTACAGCTGGGAAAGTAATGTAGGGAGCAAGAGGTTCTGAAGGGCACAGTTACTCGGACTCCCTCTGCATGCAGCAGCTCCCACCCTGGCTCAGTGTCTACCATGGAAGGGTAGTCAGGGCACTGGGATCTTTTTCTCTCAGTACTCCCACTGCTGCAATCGGGAGACCCAGTATCTAGTCCCTATGCTAGAGGCGCTAACTGGATTCTTCTCTCACCTCTCCTGGAAACAATGGGCAGCTGACAGGACCCAGCAGGAGTTGATCAGGATTCCTCCACATAGGAAATGCTCCCCAGTCACTCGACGATACCTGGCAAAAATGGCAGCCTGCCATGGGTGGGAGGTGATGTCTGCATAGAGGCCGCCTTTAATTCGGAATTGGGCCACTTTGTGCTGCCGTAGGCCACACGTGGCTGTGGATGACAAACACAGAAATCAGAATAAGGGCCACAGCACAAAGCCTCTCTCATGGGGTAAAAAGCCTCCATGTGCTTAGCATCTGCTGAAGCAGCACTGAACACAATGCTGTTGATGACCTGATTTCTCTTACCCCCTGGAAACCTGCCACACAGGCAGGAAAGAAAGCAAGGAAGCCCTGCACGTGCACCCCCCTTCTCCTGCCTTCCTTGCAAGTCTGGAAGAGACACCTGTGTGGGAGCCACAGACTCCCCTGCGGCTCTGCCACAGCGGCAATCCAGCCCTTACCTTACTGAAAGGGGCTTGAGTGTGACAATGGCAAGAAGCAGAGCAGTGGGGACTGAAAGGAAGAGAAAAGTCAGGGGAGAGCGAGTGTGGGGATGTTCCTTACAGCAGACAGGCACGTCGCAGTATTCCCACTTTGGCTGGCCTGCCTCCAGCACGTGGCACCATGGCCTGGAGTCATTGTCAGGGTTTCTGGAATACAGAAAAGGGGAAGCTGTTTCAGCCGCTCACACTCCCATTGGACCTGTAGAGAGCCTGGTGGGGGAGGGGACAATGGAGAAAATCATTGTTTTCCAAAAACTGTATGTATCCTTCGAGTGTAACTTAGGGACAAGGCCACCTTGTGAGCTTTCACTGGAGGATACCAGATCTGTGCCTAGTAGTATCTGCAGAAAACTGCATGCATGGAGTGACATCACAAAGATAATCACTCTGTGGCCAGGCAGCATGTTCTCTGGAGTACTGTGTATCCCCTATGTCCTTATTCATGTGACAAGTCAGAGCTGCACCTTAGGGAGAATGGGGCAAGGGAGGTACCTTGTAAAAATTGTGAATTAACTCCCTGCCTACCGGCAGAAATTGTGGCTCCCAAGACCCAGCTGGTGGGCATTGAACCTCCAAGCTGTGTAGAATTTGTTGGCAATGGTTTTGGAGTCCCATCTCAGACAGGTGGCACCAGAGCTGGTAGTGCTGTGGCTGCCCCGGTACTCTGTGCCCTTCCCAGAAAAGCAGTCGTCCTCTCCTGCAACAAAAAATCTGCAGATTAACTGATTAGTACCAGCTGCTAACTGTTCCCAGCATCACCTCCTCAGCTGTTTATATAGTGCATCAACTGTTGCCTCCTCTTCCAAGAAGATCTCCTCTCACTAATAATCCCCACTACATCAGTAAGACTCTTTCTTTTCAGCCAGAAAAGTTAGAAGCTTAAATGTAGTTTAAAGTGCTCAATTCTGCAGCCTATGGAAATGTCTGCGGGCCCAGGGACCCCTTAAAAATCTAGTCTCCACAGCAGGTATCCCCTCTGGCCCTGCACATACCTTTTAAGCAAGCAGGTGTGCTGCAGTATTCCCAGGTATACTGCCCCCCTTTGTAGACATGGCACCAGGGTTTGGAGTCCTCATCTGGGTTCCTGAGAGAGATGGTAACATTGTGTATATAACTCCATACCAATGCACAGTCCAGCCCTGGCAGTCTAGCTGAGTAACTTGAGGAATGTTGATTGTTAAATGGAAGGCAGGAGGAGTGGAGTGTTGTTTGTAGCTTACACGTGTGCAATGCTGATGCAGAGAGCACTAGAGATTGGGTTATTTAAAGAAGGTTTGGAGAGGCAGGTGGTGGCTAGGTAGATTGGCTCAGGAAGGGGGTTTCAGGTACAGAGGCAAGGATGGAAGAAAGGAACAAAGGAGGTGATTAGATATGCAGCTTGAAGCAGAGTGAAATCCCCTGTGGGAGAGCCAGAATGTAGGGCCTAGGAAGGAAGTAGCTTCCTGGCCCTTTCAACATACGATCCCCGCTTCTTTGTGGTACTGTTAAAGGGAAACCCTGTCACGGGCAACCTCAGCAGATCAGGTATGACCTTCCTTAGTTTCCCCTTAATCTGCTCATGCAAAGAATGACTGTCTCTTTCTTTCAGTACCAAATTTAAACCCTTTTATCCACATGAGGTGCCACAGATCTCTTATGCTAAACAGTTCCTCCCAAAACAAAACAAGGTTACAGCAGCTCTTCAGTCCCATGCCAAGGTCACCATTCCCAGGTCACCCATCTGAGAACCATTAGCCACTCTGTCCCAGTTCATTCTGAGCCTGCTTCAGGGCCCCACTCTCCAGGCCACCACCCTGAGAGTTCCAAGACCCACTTCTCTCCCATAAGTGTTCTCCAGTAGCCCCATGTCAGGTCCACCCCTGAGAGGGCCTCCCCACAGTGTTATACTCCCTCATCACCAGTGCCTCTCACCTGCAGTAGTTGTGATTGCCAAGTCCCAGTTGAGCAGCATCTGCTCTCCGCCCATTGTACTTTTTCTGAGCCAACGTGCTGATATTCCAGTTTAAGCACTCACTCCCACTCTCAGTCACGCTCCACGTCCCCCTGTATGTTGCTCCCAGGTCTTTGTAACATGGGACTTCGGTATCTAAACAACAGGGAAGCAAAATGGTAGCTTCAGACTGGTCCCACATGGACTCTGCTTCCCTCCCCTGAGCTTCTGAGAGCTGTTCCCTTGTGGAGGGACCCTAGCTACCACAGTCACTAGCCCAGCATAAATGCCTCAACAGGCCAGTCCAGACCCCATGTCTAGCAGAGGGTCTTCATCCCCGAGGCTAGAAAGTATATATCTATGGTCAGGCCACCAGCACAGATATCCTTCCCCCAGATGCATAAGATCCCCTGTAGTATTAGCTCTGAAATAAATAGAGACAGCATAGCTCAGGGCCTGTTACATTGCAGCAACCTCTGGATAGCTCTTCCCACAGCTCTGGGTAGCCAAACCCTTCCCCATTCCCCGAGCTATATGTAGCTCTACTCACTGCACATGCACTCACCTATCTCACAATTCTTCCCAGAGAAGCCTTGACTGCACTGACAGATGAAGTGCAGAGGGGAGTATAATGCCTGCTTGCACTGACCCCCATTGTAACATTTCTTGTGAGCACATCCTGTCAAGCAAACAAGCCAGGAAACCTCATTAGATTTCACATCCGCAGGCAGCCATGAATATCTCCCCATCTGAGAAACTGGTATGGCCCCAAAAGTAAATGAATACTTTGCTTTAGCTTTCAGTAAGGATGATAATATGGAACATGTGAATAAATGTAGTACAGCTGATGGAAATGAGGGTCTAGAAATGGAAATTACCACATCTTAGGTGGAAGGAAAACTTAGATTTTAATGGGCTCAAATTGGGAAGACCAGGTAATTTCCATCCCAGAATATGGAAAGAACTGGCACATGAGACTGATAGTCAGGTAGCAAGGATTTTGACTAAATCTTTCTCTTTGGGGATAATACCATATGATGGAGAATACTTAACATCATACCTGTATTTAAGAAAGGGGGTGGGGGGGGTGTGATTGGGTAATTACAGACCTGTTAGTCTGACTTCAGTAGTATGCAAGGCTTTAGAACAAATTGTGAAGGAAAGAATAATTAAATTCATGGATGTAATGGTAAAGGGGATGTAATGCAACATGGGTTTACCAAAGGTAGGTTGTGCCAGACTAACCTGATTTCCTTCTTTGAGAAAATAACTGATTTTTTAAAATAAGGGAAGTGCAGTAAATTTAATATACTTGGACTTCAGTAAATCATTTGACATGGTACCACATGGGAAACTATTAGTTAAATCAGGGAAGATGGGGATCAGTACAAGCATTTTAAGATGGATAAGGAACTGGCTAAAGGGGAGAACGCAGTGGGTTGTGCTGAAAGGTGAATTATCGGACTGGAGGGAGTTCCTAGTGGAGTTCCTCAGGGATTGCTCTTGAGACTAATCTTATTCAATATTTTTATTAATGACCTTGGCACAAAACTTGGGCATGTGCTAATGAAATTTGCTGATCATACAGAGTTGGGAGACATCATGAGGAGGATCAGATTATTATATAGGAAGATCTGGATGATCTAGAAGACTGGAGTGACAGAAATGGGATGAAATTCAACCGTACAAAGTACAAGGGTCTAATAAGAATTTCTACTACAAGTTGGGAGCTCATCAGTTGGAGGTGACAGATGAGGAGTGAGACCTGGGTGTGGAGGTCCCTCACAGCACAGGATGACTGATCTACCAGTGTGATGCAGCTGTGAAAAAGGTAAATTCAATCCTAGGATGTATCAGACAAGTCATTTCCAGTAATGATAGAGAAGAACTAATGCCATTGTACAAGGTATCCTTGTAAGACCTCATTTGGAATACTGTGTACAGTGCTGGTCACCCATGTTCAAGAAATATGAATTCAAACTGGAACCAATGCAGAGAAGAGTTACTAGGATGATCAGGGGAACGGAGGGCCTGTCTTATGAGAGGAGACTTAGAAGGACTTGGCTTGCTTAGTCTAGCAAAAAGAAGGCTGAGAGGGGCTCTGATTACTCTGTATAAAAACATCAAAAAGGGGGTAATTACCAGGGAGGATGAAGAGCTATTTAAACTAAAGGACAATGTGGGCACACAAACAAATGGATATAAACTGGCTGTGAACAAATCTGGGCTGGAAATTAGACTGTTCCCAATAGGAGTTATCGGGGCAAACAACTTAGTTTTAACTGAGAGTTGGACAAATTTATGAGTGTGATGGTATGATGGGGTTGCTTGAGATGTAAGGGAAATGCACAGCAGTCCTAGGGCTTATTTCCAGTTTGTCTTATGTTCCTAAAAGCTCATGCTTCTGGGTTTCAGCTGGCAACTGGCAGAGGTCAGGAAGCAATTCCTCCTGCTCCCCCCCCCCCTTTTTTTAAATCCCCTTCCTCTGAAGCATCAGGCCTAGCCCCAGCTAGAAAAGGGACATTGGGCAGAGTGATTCAGGGCTCTGAGGTGGCATCTCTGTATCTGGTGCTTCACTGGCTGGTTCCTGCCAGGGCATCACTGACCCCATATGTGAGGCTGGGAAGGAATTTTCCCCCAAGTCAGTTTGGCAGAAAGCTTGGGTTTTTTCACTTTCTTCTGTGGGCTCGGGTCACTTGCCCGGATTATTTGGGTATATCTTACTTAATCATTTCTCTGCCACTGCAGGGGCCTGCGACATTGGTGCACCTTTATCCCTCCTATCCTCTCATAATAGTGTATTCTCATGTGGGCTGTATAATTTTTGTTCTAACTGTGGGTGCTGGGTGGTGTTGCTAGTCTGTGATAAACAGGAGGTCAGACTAGATGATCTGTTGATCCTTTTTGGCCATAAACTATGATTTGTGACCTCTCCTCTCAGCCTCCTTACTGCCCATTTCTCTCTGGCATGTTGCCAGATATGCGCCTTGTTTCCTGCCTCTGGTCCAGCTTGTACACACCTCCACCCCTTTCCTTCATCTTCCCCACTCACCCTGGCACATGCTTTGGCTCTGATCTCTGTTTACCTCTCTGGCCCAGCCTGCACTTTTATTCCTGCCTCAATGAGTAGGCACATCCTAGTGCATCCATGTAAACCCCAGATTCTCTGTGCACAATCATCATTCCCTCGAGAGCAGAGTCCCCCTTTCTGTCTAACAGGGCTGAATGCTGGAAATGCAGATGCTCCCCTTTCCCTTCCCAGCTCCTGCTCCATACTCACTTCTGACAGGCACGCTGTGGCAACGACTCCAACCATTGTCACACACACAATATTCTACTCTGCCTCCTGCAAGTCGTAGCCAGGTCTCCCTCTGCTGATAAATCTGTCGGGATGAACGGTCAGTGCAAGTGGCTGCAATTGGAGACAGGAAACCCTCCTTAGGAAAAGGCAAATGGGGTTGTCTGACCATAGAGGCTGTGCTCCGTTCCCCTCCCCGGACAGCAGAATGCTCTCCTCTGTTAACAGAGCTCTCTTCCCTTCCCAGGCCAGAGCTGCTGTGTCCCTCTCCCTGCTGTGCTGTTGGATGTAGAATTCTGTGCTCCACCAGTGTGTGTGTGTAGGAGAGGGGAAGATCTTCTGTGTCTTTTGAACTGTATAAGATATTACAGCATGCTGGGTATGGTCTCCATATCTTTCATGGCCAAATCTTTGTCAGTACAGCCTATGAGAATGGGCATAGTTGGAGCATGAGCCTGGCCCTGTTTTCACTTCCTCAGCACCAGCCTGCTTTGCCCTGCACATCTGCTTAGCCCAAGTTAGAATGGGTTTCCTCTCCCCTCCTTACCTTTAGATCTGGCTCCCCGTTTGAGGCGCACAAGGAGCTCCTGCAAGCAGAGAAAGAGGAAGCCTGAGTGGCTGCTGTCTTAGAGATTCAATTACCAAGTGCTCCCAAAATCTGGAGAGCTTTGAGACACACTCCTCCCACTCTCCTCAGTATGGCATTTCTGGTATTGTGGGGAGTGCCTTAGACACATGTATAATAGTCCAGGATAGCAGGGACCAAGCACAAATTGGCTCATGTTCCTGGGGTTGTGCATTAAGGATCCTTCCAGTTGCACACAATTTACATGTGCTAGCCATTATGTACTATTTCTGTGCAAATGCCATAGATGAGAATTTAGGCAACTGCCCTTCCCCAGGCCCAGAGGTAGAGGGAAAAGCATGCATTGCCATTAAGGTATGTGGAATAGAAATACTCCCACAAAGAGACTCTCTTTAATCTGGTCCCAAGTAACACAAAGCAGCACTAATGACTGAAGAGCGGAGTGGCTTGCTAATGAGGAAAGATTAAGAACTAAGAAAGTTAGAATTCTTCTGGGTCTGCAGTTTTGAGGCCACCCAATATCTGAGGCTAAGGGATATGGTAACCCTCTGCATAAATTCAAATGGTCAAGTGTAATTGAGGATGATAGGATGGTGTAAGTAAGACTGATGTGGGGAAATCAAGCAAAGGTTGAACATGATGGAGCAAGGGTGGCCAACCTGTGGCTCTGGAGCCACATATGGCTCTTCAGAAGTTAATATGTGGCTCCTTGTCTAGGCACTGACGCCGGGGCTGGAACTCCAGGCACCAACTTTCCAATGTGCCAGAGGACGCTCACTGCTTAACGACTGGCTCTGCCACAGGCCCTGCCCCCACTCCACCCCTTCCCGCCCCCTCCCCTGAGCCTGCCCTGCCCTTTCTCCTCCCCCTCCCTCCCAGAGCCTCCTGTACACCACGAAACAGCTGATCGGGAGGTGGGAGAGGGAGGCGCTGATCAGCAGGGCTGCCGGTGGGTGGGTAGCGCTGGGAGCTGGGGGGAAACTGATGGGGGGGTGCTGCTGATGTATTACTGTAGCTCTTTGGCAATGTACATCAGTAAATTCTGGCTCCTTCTCAGGCTAGGATGGCCACCCCTAAGATGGAGCCTTTGCTGACAGTCACCCAAAGAGCGTGACAGAAGGCGCATTGCTTGGTACAATTAAAAACTGCCCTGAGTAATTCACTGCAGGGAACAATTGCACCTGGGCCTAGAGCTGAACTTTGGTACCTTCTTACAGCTTTTCCTCTTTCTGACTTGTATAACTGTGTAACTCTGCCCCGTCTCCTGACCAGCAGAGACCAGTGGAGGCTCCAGCAAGAAGAGATGAGAGTGCTGCCAGACCAGGGTTAGGGCACCAAGGGGTGCCAGGACCCTCCAGGGATCTCCCAGAGTGGCACTGGCATGTTGACCTCTTACCTGGCACTGCAGAGTGGTGATTGCTGCCATCAGCAGGTACAGACACAGGAGTTTCCCTTCCATCCTCTGTGTTTTCCAGGGTTTCCTTCAAATCTCAGAATCTAAAAAAAACAAACAAAAAAGGTGAGCAGTGAGCCTCCAGTGTGAGCAGAGGTTGATATTGTCAAAGCAAACAAGAGCTTTTATCCATACAGCTCCCACGGATTTTTCAGCGGGAAGGAGGCTTGCAGGGAGTGGCTAAATCCCTGAGTTGGCTTTGCATTTGCAAATCTCAATTTCAGAGTCTAGGAGCCTTGGTGTAACTTGGAAGGGTCCTGACAGTCTGGACCACCTCCCACTGTTTAAAGTGGCAGGGAGAGGAAGGGAGGGGTTGCCAGGGGTTGCAGACCTGGGAGGGGGGAAAAGAGTGAAAAAAAAAATTGAGCTGTGTCATGGAAGGCTGCACTTTACTGAGTTACCAAAGTTGCTGCTCCCAGGGTACGACAGACCCCTAATTTTTTCAGGCCACTTTAAGCACTGCCACCTCCCAGAGGTAAATGGCAGAAGCCAAGTTCCTAGGCTCTGGCACTAAGCAGTGCCTGTCTGGCACTACTTGGGGGGGGGTTAACGTTGGCAAGAGACAAGTCCAGGTCACGTCTCCACAGGCTGTGGGAATCCAGGGGTGCTGAGTGGCAGCAGAGAACTCGAGACTCTCACAGAAGAAATTGTGACTCCCAGATTTGTCTAATAAAACAGAATACAGTGTCTCAAGAGAAGCCAAAACGAGGTGTCTGAAAGAGTAGGAGTGTTTAGGTTGGGGTGTCAGCTCTCAGGGGCCCAAAAAAGGCTGACGGGCCATCTCGGTGTCAGACAGGGGTGTGGACAGCCCGAATGAATTTAAAGCAATAGATCTGTTTTTCAGTATTTTAACCTCCATGCCCTGTATGGTCTGGACTTTATTTCCACTATCATCCTGCCCCTCTTGCAGGCAGTTGAAAGTAGGTTAGTTGGCTGGGATGCTGGCTTGTGGTCTGGCACTCCATCTCACTTGTTCAAGCATGCATTTCTTTCCTTGACTCACTTCCCTGTAGTCACAACAGCCTCTCATTCCCTTTAATCTACCTCAGCAGCTGTCACTTCAGACAAAGCTCTGTTCCAGCCCTTATGAGAAATCTTTACATCTTCTGTCCCCACAACAGTAACCTTGGGAAACAATCTATTCCTGCACAGTTCATTAGCTCATCTGATATGATTGAGAGGAAGAATAGACTTAGACCTCTGCCTGCATCCGTCTTCCAATTAATACATTACTTTCCTTCTCTCTTTCCCTTGTCCTCTTTCTTACCTGGCTGGCAGAATTCCTTTCTGGTAGTGAATTTCCTTGGAGCTGCCCTGATCACTACTGATTACAGTGGGAAAATTCAGGCTCTGAGGAGTTCAGTAGTCTTGTGTGTTCCCTGCCCCTTTACTGAGCAGCATTTTCAGCCTCCTTCGGTGACAGACTTAATGGCAGCAACATGAGCTCTGATCTCTATAGCTCAACTCTGCCGTGGCGGCATCTCTGCCATTTCATTCTCTCCAGTATCCCCTCCCCCAGTCTGTTCACAAACAAAGGCAAGAGACAGGTAATTTTCTTCACGATAGCAGTAGAGAATTACTTCATGGTTTGGGGAAGTTGCTGGAGGGAGGAGAGAGCCCCATTGAGAACCTTGCAGAAAGCTTTTATCATACAACTTCAGTCCTGGCAGATTAAAGCATTTTATATGTAAAATTCTCTAGTCCAAACTGATAACATCCATTACTGCTCCTGTATGGACCCAGGCACAGTTCTTATCCTCGCACAAGTAGAACACCCTGGAATAAGGGGTGTAGGCAGTGAGGGGCTCTTTGAGGGGGTCTGTTCCCCACAGGGGCAGTGCAGCTTTGCTCTGGTCTCATAGCACTACTTTTATCTTCCTTTTTCTTCAGGGGCTTCCTTTTTCTTCAGTTATCTTAGAGACCTCATAGCAAGAATAAAAGATTAGGGAGACGAGGGTATACTAGCGATCTCCTGCAAATCCTGACCTTGAGAGCATGAGTTTAACAACTACAGGGGAAATTCATCTTCTTTTTCAGAAATGTTACCGAATTCAAGAACTTGTAATAAACCTGACTGTCTAACCAGGAGTCACACTGGGATAATAAAGACAGGTTTCAGAGTAGCAGCCGTGTTAGTCTGCATCCACAAAAAGAAAAGGAGTACTTGTGGCACCTTAGAGACTAACAAGTTTATTTGAGCATAAGGGATGAGGTGGACGAGGCTTTCTTCCGGCAATTCACGGAAGTTACTAGATCGCAGGCCCTGGTTCTCATGGGAGACTTCAATAACTCTGATATCTGCTGGGAGAGTAATACAGCAGTGCACAGACAATCCAAGAAGTTTTTGGAAAGGGTAGGGGACAAATTTCCTGGTGCAAGTGCTGGAGGAACCAACTAGGGGCAGAGCTGCTCTTGACCTGCTGCTCACAAATCGGGAAGAATTAGTAGGGGAAGCTAAAGTGGATGGGAACCTGGGAGGCAGTGACCATGAGATGGTCGAGTTCAGGATCCTGACACAAGGAAGAAAGGAGAGCAGCAGAATACGGACCCTGGACTTCAGAAAAGCAGACTTTGACTCCCTCAGGGAACTGATGGGCAGGATCCCCTGGGACAATAACGTGAAGGGGAAAGGAGTCCAGGAGAGCTGGCTGTATTTTCAAGAATCCTTATTGAGGTTACAGGAACAAACCATCCCAATGTGTAGAAAGAACAGTAAATATGGCAGGCGACCAGCTTGGCTTAACAGTGAAATCCTTGCTGATCTTAAACACAAAAAAGAAGCTTACAAGAAGTGGAAGATTGGACAAATGACCAGGGAAGAGTATAAAAATATGGCTCGGGCATGCAGGAGTGAAATCAGGAAGGCCAAATCACACCTGGAGTTGCAGCTAGCAAGAGATGTTAAGAGTAACAAGAAGGGTTTCTTCAGGTATGTTAGCAACAAGAAGAAAGTCGAGGAAAGTGTGGGCCCCTTACTGAATGAGGGTGGCAACCTAGTGACAGGGAATGTGGAAAAAGCTAATGTACTCAATGCTTTTTTTGCCTCTGTCTTCACGAACAAGGTCAGCTCCCAGACTACTGTACTGGGCAGCACAGCGTGGGGAGGAGGTAATCAGCCCTCTGTGGAGAAAGAAGCGGTTCAGGACTATTTCGAAAAGTTGGATGAGCACAAGTCCATGGGGCCGGATGCGCTGCATCCGAGAGTGCTAAAGGAGTGGGCGGATGTGATTGCAGAGCCATTGGTCATTATCTTTGAAAACTCATGGCGATCCGGGGAAGTCCCAGATGACTGGAAAAAGGCTAATGTAGTGCCCATCTTTAAAAAAGGGAAGGAGGAGGATCCTGGGAACTACAGGCCAGTCAGCCTCACCTCAGTCCTTGGAAAAATCATGGAGCAGGTCCTCAAGGAATCAATTCTGAAGCACTTACATGAGAGGAAAGTGATCAGGAACAGTCAGCATGGATTCACCAAGGGCAAGTCATGCCTGACTAATTTAATTGCCTTCTATGACGAGATAACTGGCTCTGTGGATGAGGGGAAAGCGGTGGACGTGTTGTTCCTTGACTTTAGCAAAGCTTTTGACATGATCTCCCACAGTATTCTTGCCAGCAAGTTAAAGAAGTATGGGCTGGATGAATGGACTGTAAGGTGGATAGAAAGCTGGCTAGATTGTCGGGCTCAACGGGTAGTGATCAATGGCTCCATGTCTAGTTGGCAGCTGGTATCAAGTGGAGTGCCCCAAGGGTCGGTCCTGGGGCCGGTTTTGTTCAATATCTTCATAAATGATCTGTAGGGTGGTGTGGATTGCACCCTCAGCAGGTTTGCAGATGACACTAAACTGGGAGGAGAGGTAGATACGCTGGAGGGTAGGGATAGGATACAGAGGGCCCTAGAGAAATTAGAGGATTGGGCCAAAAGAAATCTGATGAGGTTCAACAAGGACAAGTGCAGAGTCCTGCACTTAGGACGGAAGAATCCCATGCACCGCTACAGACTAGGGACCGAATGGCTCAGCAGCAGTTCTGCAGAAAAGGACCTAGGGGTGACAGTGGACGAGAAGCTGGATATGAGTCAACAGTGTGCCCCTGTTGCCGAGAAGGCCAATGGCATTTTGGGATGTATAAGTAGGGGCATTGCCTGCCAGCAGATTGAGAGACGTGATCGTTCCCCTCTATTCGACATTGGTGAGGCCTCATCTGGAGTACGGTGTCCAGTTTTGGGCCCCATGCTACAAAAAGGATGTGGAAAAATTGGAAAGAGTCCAGCGGAGATCAACAAAAATGATTAGGGGACTGGAACACATGAGGAGAGGCCGAGGGAACTGGGATTGTTTAGTCTGTGGAAGAGAAGAATGAGGGGGGATTTGATAGCTGCTTTCAACTACCTGAAAGGGGGTTCCAAAGAGGATGGATCTAGACTGTTCTCAGTGATAGCTGATGGCAGAACAAGGAGTAATGGTCTCAAGTTGCAGTGGGTGAGGTTTAGGTTGGATATTAGGAAAAACTTTTTCACTAGGAGGGTGGTGAAACACTGGAATGCGTTACCTAGGGAGGTGGTGGAATCTCCTTCCTTAGATATTTTTAAGGTCAGGCTTGACAAAGCCCTGACTGGGATGATTTAGTTGGGGATTGGTCCTGCTTTGAGCAGGGGGTTGGACTAGATGACCTCCTGAGGTCCCTTCCAATCTTGATATTCTATGATTCTAAGCATTCGTGAGCTACAGCTCATTGTAGCTCACAAAAGCTTACGCTGAAATAAATTTGTTAGTCTCTAAGGTGCCACAAGTATTCCTTTTCTTTTTGGGTTAATAAAGGGGCTCTATACTAATGTTAAAGGCATGTGGTACAGCAGAGATTAGTTTGAGTTTGTGTATGGGGGTGGGGGGGTGAGAAAACCTGGATTTGTGCTGGAAATGGCCCACCTTGATTATCATGCACATTGTAGGGAGAGTGGTCACTTTGGATGAGCTATTACCAGCAGGATAGTGAGTTTGTGTGTGTGTTTTTTGGAGGGGGGTGAGGGGGTGAGAGAACCTGGATTTGTGCAGGAAATGGCCCAACTTGATTATCATGCACATTGTGTAGAGAGTTGTCACTTTGGATGGGCTATTACCAGCAGGAGAGTGAATTTGTGTGTGGGGGGGTGGAGGGTGAGAACACCTGGATTTGTGCAGGAAATGGCCCAACTGGATGATCACTTTAGATAAGCTATTACCAGCAGGACAGTGGGGTGGGAGGAGGTATTGTTTCATGTTCTCTGTGTGTATATAAAGTCTGCTGCAGTTTCCACGGTATGCATCCGATGAAGTGAGCTGTAGCTCACGAAAGCTCATGCTCAAATAAATTGGTTAGTCTCTAAGGTGCCACAAGTACTCCTTTTCTTTTTGCGAATACAGACTAACACTGCTGTTACTCTGAAAGCAGAGATTAGGTTACTGAGGAAGGTAGATTAGAATTAGTAGTATTAAGTTCATAGGGACTCCACTCTGGGAGCAAAATAGCACTAAAGGGACTCCAACACTTTGTTTTTCCACATTTATGAGCCACAGATGTTAAGGTCCTTCTGATCCTGCATAACACAGGCCAACGAATTTCACCAAGTGTTTCCTGGATCAAGCCTATAATTAAGTAGCGAATATGTGGTTCCATGTATCATATTTGCCTGGTTAGATGGTAAATTCCTAGGTACAGGGACATTCAGTAAAGTGCCATAGACTTGCACATCTCCCTTCAAGTAAGTCATTTTCACCTATAATCATACTGGGGACATTTTTTTTTCCAATTGAACAAGGTAGGATACACTGCCAGAGTGGGGAGACTTCTCATGAAATTGCTAGTGACGGCCGTCTGTACCCAACATGAGAGATTTCAGAACCAGTGTTACTGGTGCTGCAGTCAGAAACTAGTGATATTTTTTTTTTGTCCAACTGTCATGTAAATAGACTCACTACATTGTGGCAAGAGCATCATAAAAGTAAGGGATGTTGCTTCTGTCTTCCTCCAAGGGTGTACTGACTGCTCTAGATAGCAGGAAATAGGAGGAGCAGCAAGAGGATTTTGTTTCCATATCTTCTATCAGTTTCTAAATTATAGGATTATTCTGCAGTCACACATATTTCTGCCATATCATTCATCTGCTCTCACCTTTTCTCATTTCTCTGTCTCCTCTGTTTGTCTACATCAGGCTTCCTTGAGAGAGCAGAAAGTTGGCTCACGTATTTGAAAGAACCGATATTTCATAAATCTGGAGTTCAGGCTCTGCTATTTAAATAAAGCCAGTAAGGGCAACTGGATAATGGCTGGCTGAATGCAAAGATGACAGATTAGTCAGTCATCAGGTCAGGAACAAAAGCAGAGAGAGAGAAAATGAAAATAAGTCTTGTTTTAAGAAATGGGGTTTGATTGATGGAAAAGCAAAAGACCCAAGTGAACTATTCCAGGCCCTGAATCAGAGGGAGCAGTGGTAACAGCAGAGTGTAGGCTACCATGTCTCATGATAGGTCTGAAAAAAGTGGAGGATTCAAGAGGGCATGTGAGAGCGTTACAGGTACTTAAAAAAAATCTCCAGATGTCAGACCTGGAGAAAAAGTTTTGAGGATGCACGGATATTTCCACATTTCAGTGGTAAAGTCCCGGATGTTCACAGAATCTCCCAGGAAAGACTTTCAGGGCCCTGGCTTTACAAAATTCCTTGTACAACGGGTTCCCTGCTATGTAGCAGGCTTTAAAAAAAAAAAAGTGCAGAAACGTTTTCCAAACAGGCAATGATTCTCAGGAATATGGACATTAATCTGACATAAGCCTCTAAAGTCCCCAGGAGTGCTGTAGCAAAGTAGCATCTCAATCTTTGTTACCCTAAAGTCACAAGACTGTTCATCAAATCTAGTGCCAATTTATTACGCAGAAGCCCTCAGGCTATTGTCTGAAATCAGGGCTATGCTATGACTTCTTTGAATTTTTGCAGATGCTGCCGTATAACCATAACTGGATGGTAATCAGCACCATAGGACCAATGTCACTCTTGCCAGCCAGAGGGAGGCTGCAATTCCTCTTCTTAAAGCTGCACGTGAGAATGGAGGTTCTTAAACCTCTTACTCATCTGAAAGGAAGAATTTCTGAACTAATACTCCAGCAAGTATCTGTCTGTGGAAGAGAGTGTCGGAGCCATTTCTTCTGAGGAAATTTAGGATTCCCTGGAAATAAGCCAGTTGTGTTAAAGTCCAAATTTCCTGCAGTAGAACAAAGTATTGGAGCTAACCTGGGTAGTCACCTAGGAGGAGTTGGGCTGAGTGGAATCAGGTGGAACCGGAGCTTGTTCTGATAGGAGAAAGAAGGAATCAGATGTTTTTATATCCTGAAAGATTTTGTATTAAAATCTTGGAGACTGGTATGAGAGGAGAATCTTCCATTTAAAAAGCACCAGAGCTACTTAAAGTGTGAATTAAATATAAAACAAATTCTGTCCCAATTACACTTAGCTTGTTAGTCAGTTTTTAATGTACTCTAGTCTACTGTACACTCTAGCAGTGCTGACCTGCAGCCCATGTCCTTTAATTTTCTTTGTACCAAATAGTGCTTCCTGTATCTCATGGATGTCATCTGATTCCTTTGTTCCAATAACCCTTGCTATGCCTTCCAGGCCAGTGCCTCTCCAATGCACAGAAATGAGTGCATAGTCCCTTATCTGTAGCTGTAGGGCAGTTCTGATGTCCAGTGTGCTTGGAAGGCTGGTAACTGGTGTTTTGCCCAGTCTTATCCCTGGCCTCGGCTGTGCCTTACCCAATCAGAGTGTTCTGAATGATAAGCCCTATCTAGGAAAGCACATGGATTTCCGAAAATATGAGAATGTTTACATGGATAGAAGCAGAGACCTTCTAGCAATAATCTTTTTTGCCCAGCTGCCTCTGGCCTAGTTATTCCTGTTGCTCTGACCCTTAACGCTTCTGCCCCTGTGACCAGCAAATAGATTCCAAGGCCAGAAGGGACCATTGTGATCATCTAGTCTCACCTCCTTGTATATAGCAGGCCATAGAACTCCTCCAAAATAATTCCTAGAGCAAATCTTTTAGAACAACATCCGCTTGTGATTTAAAAATTGCCAGTGATGGAGAATCCACCATATCCGTTGGTAAATTAATCCAGTGATAAGATAGAAAGGGCTGGATTTACTGTGCTGACACTTTCGTTCTGTATAAGATACATTAAAGGTAATCCAGGTCATACTATAATTGATGCTGTCACTTTAAAAGTACTTTCTGGCTGGATTCTTATGGAACTCTAAATGGATTAGAATCTGCTTGATTTGTGCAGCCCTGGGGCATTTATGTAAATGGGAAAATGTTTTGTTTTGAATGAACTCGTTTCTTGTCTGAAGTTAAGTAGAGAAACAAAGAGGAGGGAGGGGGAAATAGGATGGGGGGAGATGAAAGAGGATATTTGGCTACGATAGGGTGTTTTTACAATGTTTGGATTGAGGTTTTAAAGGAATATATTAAGTGGTGTGAAGCCCAGAGTGTGTGTGCAGTCCAGGATCAGGGATCTGCTGTGCTACAAACACCTAAGGAGACAGACCTTTTCCCAAAGCATTTATGGTCTGACTAGAGAAAACACCCCCAGGCTGTCTTGTGTAGAAATTGATTAGGAGTCAGTGCAGAGGTTAATGGCTGCACTTTTAGGGCATGTCTACACAGAATCTGGGAGCAAGTCTCCCAGCCTTGGTCCACGGACTTGTGGTAACGGGTTCCTGCTGGCATTCTAAAAATAGCTGTGTAAACAGTGTTTTGATGTGGCAGCTCAGGCTCTCAAGCTGCCCTCTTCTCCCCACTACCAGGCTTTGGATTCCAATCTCCAACCTGAACCGTAGTGTCTACATAGCTATTTTTAATGGGCTAGCATGAGTCTGTGGATCCAGACTGGGTCGCTCACTCCCTCCCAGATACAGTGTAGTGTAGACATGCCCTTAGTGCAACGCCATCCCAAGTGCAAACCTCTGCACAACACAAGTGAGCTGGGTAGCATGTAACTAGTCTATCTTCCTCATGATGCTTTGCCACCCCCAGAACCACATATCTGGATTCTGGTGCACCTGCCTGTTGGTGTCATGATAACCTTGTGCTAAACAAAGCTGGAGAGCAGTATGGAGTTAGTGCACCTAATGCACGTGTTGTGTTAGTAGCACATAACTCATTACCGATCTGGAATCAACACAGCAAAGGGATGCTGCATTCCGCAGACGCAGCGAACATCTCTGCAGATGCCTCAGAAACAAGAATACTTTGAACTTCACATGTTCCGCGTTAAGCATCACAACTCTCCTCAGTAATAGGTAAATAACTGTTACTCCTAATTTAAAGGTGGGGAAAGTGAGACCCATGGAAGTGAAGAGACTCACCCAAGGTCACATTGACAGTCAGAGGCAGAATAGAGATTAAAAGTCAGGAGTCCTGACTCCCAGTTCCATGCTCTTCTCTTTAGAGCCCATTGCCTTGACTCTGAATTTGGAATCAGTAGCTGTTTGCCGTTTGTGCTGATACTTCTCTAAGCTGATCTCCGATCAGAGGGGCATAAAGTCTGGGCCTCACTGCCCCTCCTGTCTGCAGGGAGAAAGAGTCTTGGTGCCTTTCTCCCCTTTACTGCCTGCTGAGAAGAGTTGTAGTGCCCCAGTCCTCTACTGAGCATTGTGGTGCCCAGTTTCTTACTATTTCTTCCTGCCTGCCACCTCCATAGACAGGGCATTTATATTTATATTATATCCCTTCAGTGTCTTTGAAATACACCATTCCCTTGACACTTGTGAAGTCTGATTTCCCCTTTGGGAATTGTTCTGAAGATTTGCTATAGCGCTGGTTGTGTTTGGGAAGAGGAAGAAGCCTAGAGAGCCCACGGAGGCTCCTCTGTCATCCCTGCTTAGACTGGAATCCTGAAGAGAAATGTGCAGTCTGACCCCTACCTCAGCCCATCTCATGAGCAGGACAAATGATAATTTCACAGCTGGCACTCTGGGTCTTTTGATGCTATTGGAAGATCTGTTCTTTTTATTTACACTATTATTTTCTTTTCACTGTGCAGGGGGCTCCTACCCAAGTGCAGTTCAGTGCCAGAGGCTGTCAGTCCTTTAGCTGCTCCACTTTTACTGACTTGGGGTAGTAAGGCTTTCCTAAGAGAACTGGAAAGCACCATCTGTCCCCAACTTTATATTTCTCCCCAAAGGCTGAAAAGAAACAGCTAAGTTAAATTCCACATTCTAAAGTGCCGTACATCATGCTAATTAATTAAGAAGTAATAATTAATATCAGAAGTGTGACCTTATTTATCCCTGCTCTACTCTTATTGCAACACTAAGCCATGGGGAAAGGGAAGGACTCTGCACAGACAGGTGCAGAATAACACATACCTTCACTTCTCCTCTTTTGTATGCTGCTGATGGTTTCCTTTCAGTGTAGCCTGGATGCTTTGAATATGTCTGAGCTCTGATCTCTCTAAACAGCTCCAGTGTCCTCCTTAAAATGCCAGTCAAGGGGGTGGAGACTTTATGGGCGGCGGGGGGGGGACTTTTTCACCCAGCGGAAAAGATACACAGTGGTAGGCTGCAGTGATGAGGTCAGGATGGGCTGGGTTAGTTTTTTGCAAAGATGAGGGGGAGGAGAAGTGCCTGATGAAGTCAGCAGAACACAGCCTGGCTCTCATCCAATCAGCATTATTCATGGTCCTAATCAGAAAGCAGTTAAGTGACTCCACAGCGTCTTTTTGGTATCATTGCCTTTTGAATCCTTTTGAGAGCCAGGAACAGATCAGATAAGTGCCACTTACAAAGAGAACCTTCATCCTGGTTCCAGGAATGGGGGGCAGAGAACCACCCACACAATGCCCCAAGAGATGCAAAATACTCAAATATTCATTATTTCCTTGGGCCATCAGCTTAAATGGTGCTGTGCAAACTATAGAGAAAGACCATGTCCCTCTTCCAGGGAGCTTCCCACGCTAAACAGGCAGATGATGCAGTTCAGGCACATAATGCACTAGGAGTCAGTCTCTGAATGGTACCTATTCACATCACTAGAAAAAGAGACCCCAATCTGTGAGTGGAACAAACCTGTCCTGCAGCCATAGAGAGTACAGAGCAACGTATGGGGGAGAGGACATGGCAGGAAAGGGTGTGAGAGATAACTGGAGGAAGCAGGAGAGTAGACGAGGGCCTCAAAAAAATCCGAGTCCAAACACAGCCAGATACTGGACATGTTGAATCTAGGTTTGAATTTTGCAGTCTGAGGCCCTGTGCTGAGATAAAGCTCTCCTAGCACCTGACAGAAGAACCTCCATGCACCCAGTCTACCTCTCCACTAGTGGATGCTACGCTCTCTCAAATGGCCACTTTTCTCTAAAGGTTAGGCCTTTGCTCTCTGGGGCAGGGACTGTGTCTTACATGTTTGTGCAGGGTCACCCACATTGATGAAAAAAAGAAAAGGAGTACTTGTGGCACATTGATGATGCTCTTTAAATAGAGGCTACCTGATTTTAACAGCAGCGGAGGTTTGAGTTCTTCTTGCCCAGTTCCCTGGTTAACTACTAGGATCTTTATACACCCTGTATCTTTTAGCAGAGATTCTTTAGCTTTTCTCATTGCTCTCAGGAGATTCTTGCTGCCTCATCTGAGATCCTGGATATTTCTCAGCCTTTTAGTGTAGCCCCATATGACTGTCTGTGACCAGGTCAGTGGGAGACAATCTTAGGGGAATCATTGACACTCAGAGATTAAATTAGGGCTCTTGGGAAAATAGACATTGGGTGGGAGGCTCAAGGCTAGAGAGTGTTTAGGGGGGAATTGGGAATAGCAATTTATGGACCAACAAGTTAAATTGTTTTTCATTATTTGAGTCCATCTAAGACTATGACTCTGATCCTTAGAGCCAACAACCTAAAACCAGTAATAACCAATTAAAACCCTTCAGAAATTCCCATAGAAACAAAGCTGTTTTATACCATTGGAGGAGGGATTAGGTGGAAGGACCAAATGTGACCTCAAACCTTTCTGTCCTTAACTTCCGATTCCCTGAGGCAGATCGGATTGGGTTCAGATCATAAAGATGGAGCATTTGGCTGAAATATCTGGAAGCAGCATGGACTACAGGCTCCTTTCCAGGAAAAGGCCACAATAGGCAACGCTGCTAAAAAGGAAGGAATTAACACTTGGTTGGTTTGCTGTCAGTGATGGGTGTGGAGGGGAAAGACTGGAGAGTTTGTAATGCTTTATGAAAACCCCATGGACTTTTTAGAGCAGGAATGGTTGCCCTGCCAAGGCACAGATGAGTTCAGTTCTAGAGAAGCAGTCAGAGAAATTAGCTCTCTTATGAGGAATTTTATACAATTTAAGGCCAAAAGGGACAATTGGGTCATCTAGTCTCATCTCCTGCATCAGTAAATACTAATGACTTGAGTATATAAGAGAAGGGTACTACATATGGGGGGTTATGGAGCCAGAGAAGCTGAGGGAGAGGGGCTTGTCTCAGAGCGATTTGACATATAGCTCTATAGGTACTACTGTGTGTAAGCATGAAGGGCAAAGGACAAGGTGGCAGCCTTAGAGCTGGACACTGTGGCATTATCATTGCACACAGGTTTACTCTGATGAGATAATTGTTGCAATAATAGATATGCAGGAATTATGAAGAAGCTGATTCAATAGGAATCAGATTCCTGCTCTCAACTTCACACTGAAAGTACAGTCTGATAGCATGTCCAGGGAAACCAGTGTGTGAAAGGCTTTCACTTTCAGGAAATAGCTTAGGGGTTCTCAAACTTGTGTACTGGTGACCCCTTTCACACAGCAAACCTCTGAGTGCGACCCCCCCCTTATAAATTAAAAACACTTTTGTATTTAACACTATTATAAATGCTGGAGATGAAGTGGGATTTGGGGGTGGAGGCTTACTGCGACCCCCCCACACACACACATAATAACCTCACGATCCCCTGAGGGGTCATGACCCCCAGTTTGAGAACCCATGAAATAGCTGGAAAGAGCCCCTGTCAGGCTCTGTGATGAGGGTTACCCGGCACCTTTAGCAAGAGGAAGGGCTGGCCTGTGCATAGTTTGGGGGGAACAGCGGGACATTGCCCCCCCCCAAACTGCAAGTCTAAGGCAGGTGCAAAATTTGCCCTCCTCCAGCCTCATTGGCCTGATTGGAGCTTCCCCCCCAAATATAGAAGTCAAACTACAACTATGCTGGTGAACCTTTGAATTTGGCATGATTTCCATGCAGTGAGGAGATCCTCAGAGGGAAGGTCCTTGTCTTCCCTTGACTGGGGCCTTATCAAATCCTTCTCTTCATGAGTCGCTCACAAAGCAAGTAGCAAGGGTGCTTTTGGACTTGGTTATCAGATCTGTGTGCAGTGATGTAGCATCTGATTGAAGGGCCTCTGGATCTTAAACATAGCTTAGGGGTTCTCAAACTTAGAGGTTTGAACTTAGGAGAACTTAGGGGTTCTCAAACTGGGCCTAGCGGATCTTAAACATAAAAAAGAAGCTTACAAGAAGTGGAAGGTTGGACATATGACCAGGGAAGAGTATAAAAATATTGCTCGGGCATGTAGGAATGTTATCAGGAGGGCCAAATCGCACCTGGAGCTGCAGCTAGCCAGAGATGTCAAGAGTAACAAGAAGGGTTTCTTCAGGTATGTTGGCAACAAGAAGAAAGCCAAGGAATGTGTGGGCCCCTTACTGAATGAGGGAGGCAACCTAGTGACAGAGGATGTGGAAAAAGCTAATGTACTCAATGCTTTTTTTGCCTCTGTTTTCACTAACAAGGTCAGCTCCCAGACTGCTGCGCTGGGCATCACAAAATGCGGAAGAGATGGCCAGCCCTCTGTGGAGATAGAGGCGGTTAGGGACTATTTAGAAAAGCTGGACGTGCACAAGTCCATGGGGCCGGACGAGTTGCATCCGAGAGTGCTGAAGGAATTGGCGGCTGTGATTGCAGAGCCACTGGCCATTATCTTTGAAAACTCGTGGCGGACCGGGGAAGTCCCGGATGACTGGAAAAAGGCTAATGTAGTGCCAATCTTTAAAAAAGGGAAGAAGGAAGATCCTGGGAACTACAGGCCAGTCAGCCTCACCTCAGTCCCTGGAAAAATCATGGAGCAGGTCCTCAAAGAATCAATCCTGAAGCACTTGCATGAGAGGAAAGTGATCAGGAACAGCCAGCATGGATTCACCAAGGGAAGGTCATGCCTGACTAATCTAATCGCCTTTTATGATGAGATTACTGGTTCTGTGGATGAAGGGAAAGCAGTGGATGTATTGTTTCTTGACTTTAGCAAAGCTTTTGACACGGTCTCCCATAGTATTCTTGTCAGCAAGTTAAGGAAGTATGGGCTGGATGAATGCACTATAAGGTGGGTAGAAAGCTGGCTAAATTGTCGGGCTCAACGGGTAGTGATCAATGGCTCCATGTCTAGTTGGCAGCCGGTATCAAGTGGAGTGCCCCAAGGGTCGGTCCTGGGGCCGGTTTTTTTCAATATCTTCATAAATGATCTGGAGGATGGTGTGGATTGCACTCTCAGCAAATTTGCGGATGATACTAAACTGGGAGGAGTGGTAGATACGCTGGAGGGGAGGGATAGGATACAGAAGGACCTAGACCAATTGGAAGATTGGGCCAAAAGGAATCTGATGAGGTTCAATAAGGATAAGTGCAGGGTCCTGCACTTAGGACGGAAGAACCCAATGCACAGCTACAGACTAGGGACCGAATGTTTAGGCAGCAGTTCTGCAGAAAAGGACCTAGGGGTGACAGTGGACGAGAAGCTGGATATGAGTCAGCAGTGTGCCCTTGTTGCCAAGAAGGCCAATGGCATTTTGGGATGTATAAGTAGGGGCATAGCAAGCAGATCGAGGGACGTGATCGTTCCCCTCTATTCAACATTGGTGAGGCCTCATCTGGAGTACTGTGTCCAGTTTTGGGCCCCACACTTCAAGAAGGATGTGGATAAATTGGAGAGAGTCCAGCGAAGGGCAACAAAAATGATTAGGGGACTGGAACACATGAGTTATGAGGAGAGGCTGAGGGAGCTGGGATTGTTTAGCCTGCAGAAGAGAAGAATGAGGGGGGATTTGATAGCTGCTTTCAACTACCTGAAAGGGGGTTCCAAAGAGGATGGCTCTAGACTGTTCTCAATGGTAGCAGATGACAGAACGAGGAGTAATGGTCTCAAGTTGCAGTGGGGGAGGTTTAGATTGGATATTAGGAAAAACTTTTTCACTAAGAGGGTGGTGAAACACTGGAATGCGTTACCTAGGGAGGTGGTAGAATCTCCTTCCTTAGAGGTTTTTAAGGTCAGGCTTGACAAAGCCCTGGCTGGGATGATTTAACTGGGAATTGGTCCTGCTTTGAGCAGGGGGTTGGACTAGATGACCTTCTGGGGTCCCTTCCAACCCTGATATTCTATGATTCTATGATTCTATGACCATCAATCAGCTGTTGCTGCCAGGGAGAGAAACTGTTTCTGTAGCAATTTGACAAAAAGGTGACAAAACATATTGGCTGCTAACAGAGGGAAAGGGTACCATTTATTGGAAATTAAAGACAGACACAGGCTGTCTGCTGCTGGCATCTCTCTGCTTCCAGATTAAAAACAAAACAACTTAGTGAAGCTGGAGTTTTGATTGTTATACAAATCACTAGCTACTGTGATGGGACAAGGCCAGATGGCTATAGAAAAGTAGTGGGAGACAGAAATATTAGCTCCAGGCTAAACAAATCCCTGGTAGCTGCTCCAGGTCAATTAAGACACCTGGGGCCAACTGAGAACTTTTCAGAAGGCAGGGAGAACAGCTAAGTTGATTGGGACACCTGAAGCCAATCAGGGACTGGCTGAAACTAGTTAAAAGTCTCCCAGTTGGTCAGGTGGGTGTGGATGTCAGGAGCTGTGGGAGGAAGTTGTGCTGTTGGAGAGACTGAGCAGAACACACCATATCAGGCACAAGGAAGGAGGCCCTGAGGTAAGGGTGAAGTGGTGGTCAGGGACTCTCTCCTCAGGGGGACTGAGTCATCTATCTGCTGCCCTGACCAGGAAAACCGAGAAGTCTGCTGCTTGCCAGGAACTAGGATTCATGATGTGACAGAGAGATTGCAGAGACTCATCAAGCCCTCTGATCACTACGCCTTCCTGCTTCTCCACGTGGGCACCAATGATACTGCCAAGAATGACCTTGAACGGATCACTGTGGACCACGTGGCTCTGGGAAGAAGGATAAAGGAGTTTGAGGCGCAAGTGGTCTTCTCGTCCATTCTCCCCGTGGAAGGAAAAGGCCTTGGTAGAGACTGTCGAACTGTGGAAGTCAACGAATGGCTACGCAGGTGGTATCAGAGAGAAGGCTTTGGATTCTTTGACCATGGGATGGTGCTCCAAGAAGGAGGAGGAGTGCTAGGCAGAGACGGGTTCCACCTAACGAAGAGAGGGAAGAGAATCTTCGCAAGCAGGCTAGCTAACCTAGTGAGGAGGGCTTTAAACTAGGTTCACCGGGGGAAGGAGACCAAAGCCCTGAGGTAAGTGGGGAAGCGGGATACTGGGAGGAAGCACGAGCAGGAGTGCGTAGAGGGCAAGGCTCCTGCCTCATACTGAGAAAGAGGGACGATCAGCAAGCTATCTCAAGTGCCTATACACAAATGCAAGAAGCCTGGGAAACAAGCAGGGAGAACTAGAAGTCCTGGCACAGTCAAGGAATTATGATGTGATTGGATTAACAAAGACTTGGTGGGATAACTCACATGACCGGAGTACTGTCATGGATGGATATAAACTGTTCAGGAGGGACAGGCAGGGCAGAAAAGGTGGGGGAGCCCAGGGATGTAAGGGAGCAGTATGACTGCTCAGAGCTCAAGTATGAAACTGCAGAAAAACCTGAGTGTCTCTGGATTAAGTTTAGAAGTGTGAGCAACAAGGGTGATGTCGTGGTGGGAGACCACCGGACCAGGGGGATGAGGTGGACGAGGCTTTCTTCCGGCAACTCACGGAAGTTACTGGATCGCAGGCCCTGGTTCTCATGGGAGACTTCAATCACCCTGATATCTGCTGGGAGAGTAATACAGCAGTGCACAGACAATCCAAGAAACTTTTGGAAAGGGTAGGGGACAATTTCCTGGTGCAAGTGCTGGAGAAACCAACTAGGGGCAGAGCTCTTCTTGACCTGCTGCTCACAAATCGGGAAGAATTAGTAGGGGAAGCTAAAGCGGATGGGAACCTGGGAGGCAGTGACCATGAGATGGTTGAGTTCAGGATCCTGACACAGGGAAGAAAGGAGAGCAGCAGAATACGGACCCTGGACTTCAGAAAAGCGGACTTTGACTCCCTCAGGGAACTGATGGGCAGGATCCCCTGGGAGAATAACATGAGGGGGAAAGGAGTCCAGGAGAGCTGGCTGTATTTTCAAGAATCCTTATTGAGGTTACAGGGACAAACCATTCCAATGTGTAGAAAGAATAGTAAATATAGCAGGCGACCAGCTTAGCTTAACAGTGAAATCCTTGCTGATCTTAAACACAAAAAAGAAGCTTACAAGAAGTGGAAGATTGGACAAATGACCAGGGAATCATAGAATATCAGGGTTGGAAGGGACCTCAGGAGGTCATCTACTCCAACCCCCTGCTCAAAGCAGGACCAATCCCCAATTAAGTATAAAATATAAAAGAGTATAAAAGTATTGCTTGGGCATGCAGGAGTGAAATCAGGAAGGCCAAATCACACCTGGAGTTGCAGCTAGCAAGAGATGTTAAGAGTAGCAAGAAGGGTTTCTTCAGGTATGTTAGCAACAAGAAGAAAGTCAAGGAAAGCATGGGCGCCTTACTGAATGAGGGTGGCAACCTAGTGACAGGGAATGTGGAAAAAGCTAATGTACTCAATGCTTTTTTTGCCTCTGTCTTCACAAACGCGGTCAGCTCCCAGACTACTGCACTGGGCAGCACAGCGTGGGGAGGAGGTAACCAGCCCTCTGTGGAGAAAGAAGCGGTTCGGGACTATTTAGAAAAGCTGGACGAGCTTAAGTCCATGGGGCTGGATGCGCTGCATCTGAGAGTGCTAAAGGAGTTGGCGGATGTGATTGCAGAGCCACTGGCCATTATCTTTGAAAACTCGTGGCGGACCGGGGAAGTCCCGGATGACTGGAAAAAGGCTAATGTAGTGCCAATCTTTAAAAAAGGGAAGAAGGAAGATCCTGGGAACTACAGGCCAGTCAGCCTCACCTCAGTCCCTGGAAAAATCATGGAGCAGGTCCTCAAAGAATCAATCCTGAAGCACTTGCATGAGAGGAAAGTGATCAGGAACAGCCAGCATGGATTCACCAAGGGAAGGTCATGCCTGACTAATCTAATCGCCTTTTATGATGAGATTACTGGTTCTGTGGATGAAGGGAAAGCAGTGGATGTATTGTTTCTTGACTTTAGCAAAGCTTTTGACACGGTCTCCCATAGTATTCTTGTCAGCAAGTTAAGGAAGTATGGGCTGGATGAATGCACTATAAGGTGGGTAGAAAGCTGGCTAAATTGTCGGGCTCAACGGGTAGTGATCAATGGCTCCATGTCTAGTTGGCAGCCGGTATCAAGTGGAGTGCCCCAAGGGTCGGTCCTGGGGCCGGTTTTTTTCAATATCTTCATAAATGATCTGGAGGATGGTGTGGATTGCACTCTCAGCAAATTTGCGGATGATACTAAACTGGGAGGAGTGGTAGATACGCTGGAGGGGAGGGATAGGATACAGAGGGCCCTAGAGAAATTAGAGGATTGGGCCAAAAGAAATCTGATGAGGTTCAACAAGGACAAGTGCAGAGTCCTGCACTTAGGACGGAAGAATCCCATGCACCGCTACAGACTAGGGACCGAATGGCTCAGCAGCAGTTCTGCAGAAAAAGACCTAGGGGTGACAGTGGACGAGAAGCTGGATATGAGTCAACAGTGTTCCCTTGTTGCCAAGAAGGCCAATGGCATTTTGGGATGTATACATAGGGGCATTGCCAGCAGATCGAGGGACATGATTGTTCCCCTCTATTCGACATTGGTGAGGCCTCATCTGGAGTACGGTGTCCAGTTTTGGGCCCCACACTACAAGAAGGACGTGGAGAAATTGGAAAGAGTCCTGCGGAGGCAACAAAAATGATTAGGGGACTGGAACACATGACTTATGAGGAGAGGCCGAGGGAACTGGGATTGTTTGGTCTGCAGAAGAGAAGAATGAGGGGGGATTTGATAGCTGCTTTCAACTACCTGAAAGGGGGTTCCAAAGAATCATAGAATCATAGAATATCAGGGTTGGAAGGGACCTCAGGAGGTCATCTAGTCCAACCCCCTGCTCAAAAGCAGGACCAATCCCAATTAAATCATTCCAACCAGAGCTTTGTCAAGCCTGACCTTAAAAACTTCTAAGGAAGGAGATTCCACCACCTCCCTAGGCAACGCATTCCAGTGTTTCACCACCCTCCTAGTGAAAAAGTTTTTCCTAATATCCAACCTAAACCTCCCCCACTGCAACTTGAGACCATTACTCCTTGTCCTGTCCTCTTCCACCCTGAGAATAGTCTAGAACCATCCTCTCTGGAACCACCTCTCAGGTAGTTGAAAGCAGCTATTTCAGAATTGATTTCACCATTAAGCCAAGCTGGTCACCTGCCATATTTACTATTCTTTCGACACATCGGGATGGTTTGAGAGGATGAATCTAGACTGTTCTCAGTGGTAGCTGATGACAGAACAAGGAGTAATGGTCTCAAGTTGCAGTGGGTGAGGTTTAGGTTGGATATTAGGAAAAACTTTTTCACTAGGAGGGTGGTGAAACACTGGAATGCGTTACCTAGGGAGGTGGTGGAATCTCCTTCCTTAGATATTTTTAAGGTCAGGCTTGACAAAGCCCTGACTGGGATGATTTAGTTGGGGATTGGTCCTGCTTTGAGCAGGTGGTTGGACTAGATGACCTCCTGAGGTCCCTTCCAAGCCTGATATTCTATGATTCTAAGTGGGGGCTGCTGTGGGGAAGTACCCCAGGGAATTGTATGTGTCATGTTTCTAAAAGGTCAGCTACCATAGCTGATACTATTAGGGTCCCTGGGCTGGAGCCTGGAGTAGAGGGTGGGCCTGGGCTCCTTCCTTTGCTCTCCCCCTCCCCCCCCCTCCCCCCCCCTCCGGATTAATCACTGAGACTGGGAGACAACAGAGACTGCAAGGGAGGATAGCGTCTCCTCACTTCCCTTGCTGGTTTATGATGAAAATGACTTAGTAGACTGACCCTTGTCTCTAGCGAGAGAAGGGTTACGTGGAGGGTCACAGTGAGCCTCTGATGCTAGTGAAATTTTTCAGGAAACACGGGACCCACAGAGACAAGGGCAGAGCTTTGTCACGCTACATGGAAAAAGCATTCAAGGTATTCTGCTGTGTAATAAAAACACAGCTCAGAAAGCCAAGGAATGATCAGTTAATGTAAAGTTTAAGAACAAATATTGGAAAGTATGGAAATACCCAGGTAGGGGCACTTAGAGACCAGGGTACAGGGCTGGAATTTCTAGTGGCAAAGACAAGCACAAAGAAAATTCTCTTTAGAAAGAAGCAAAATAAAAATTAAGCAAATAGGCCCATCCCAGCTTTCTTCCTGTGTAGTTACCTTCACCTTCGTGAAGCTGCAGTACTGGTAGGTAAAATATGGATGAGACACTCTTTTGTACAGCTTACAAGCTGCCTATCAAGAACGTGGCTTTATTACTGGTTTCACATCTCTGTGTGATGCTTTGTTGCTGCTGCGTCCTATGATCTTGCCCATAAAGGCATAATTTTACAATCTTGGCTTCAAAAGTTTGTACACAAAGATATGCCAGTTCTAATGACACCTTTATATTTGGTAGCACATGCACACTTTAAAAATAGAGAAGGCTCTTTTTGGTTCATGAACTAGCAAAGTGTGTATGTCTGTTTCTGTGGTTTGTCTACGTGGTCATCAGTAAGTCAGAGATTTGACAACTATGGTGCTGTAAGAAGTAAAGTGTTCTCTTCATGGGACATTGATGGGACAAATCTGGGTGTTAGGGATAGATAATTTCAAAAGTTGTAGTTCTACCTTAACTTTAAACTTCCTGGCATTCCAGGGTGTGTGTTTTGGGGGAGGGGTTTCATATGCTTTTTCCTTTAAATTATTGATACAAACTAACCTTAACTCCAACTGGATTAAAGTTTTTGACTGAGAACATCCTTATGTGTTTAAGTCCCCTGCTGTAGGGAGGTATTTACAGCGGTGTAAATTAGATAACACTGACTCTAGACCATATTAGTGGTAATTAGCATATTATGGACTTCCGATTGCTAGACTGCAACAAGATGTTTCCCAGGCTGCAACTGCAGACTTCATGGTGTTCTTTAACCCATCTAGTTCCGCCTGGGTGCTCATAGGGATTAGGGACCAAACACATGCAGCTGTGCTTCCCCAATTCTGGGGCTGCTGGGAGACAATTCAGCTACTGGGACAGGTTAGGGCTGCCTTGTGCATTGTGGCAGCTAAGGAATTGCTAAGTTACAGGTCTGCCCTGGCTATGCCTTCTCCTCCTTCAATACACCACCTTCCTCTGTCAGCCAACCTCAGAACTCGCCTTGTGTCCGGAGAGGACTTCTGCATGGTTGGCATGCTGCTGGCAGAACAGGCTTTGCTCTTGATGAGGGGTGTGTGCGCTGTGTGGGGCAAGAGCTGGTGCACTGTACTGGGGTGGATTAGCTTCCCCAAGTGCAATTTAAAGGGCCTGCGGCTCCCAGCCTCACTTCATCGGGCATTGGAATATCAATTCATTTTCTCTTATCACAGCCCAAGATTATTTCACACAGATTGTCCGCATTACTCTCAGAGACTGCACAGGTAGTCTAGCTTCCCCCAGCAATAAAAGAAAGCCAGCTCTTGTTCCTACCTCCCTGTGCATGGGTGTCTCCTCCAGTTGGTAAGTCCCTAGCGTTTTGCAGAGATCTCCTTTTTTCACAGTGGGTAAGTATGGAAACTCCTAGTCCAATTTAATTTCTAACATTTATTGCTCATTTTCCTGATTATTTCTTTCTGGACCACAGTCCAGACCCCAAGAGTCTGAAAGAAGTTCTCAGGGGCCTTCTTTGGGGAAGCACCTTATCTGCTAGTCTCCATTTCCTATCGGATTGTTGTCCTGGTGCAGGCTGTTGTACTGAATCACACTTTAAATGTCATGTTTTGTGTCTAATGGTGAGGTCATGAACTGATCCATCTACATATTTTATGTGAAGCAGCAGGAACCTCGGAGACTGGATGCAAATCTAATTATACTCAAATTTAATTCAACAATCCCAGATATGTGTGTGGCTTTGTGGGAGTGTCACACCCGGTTGGACTAAACATGACATCGCTTGGTGGGTCAGGGGCTGACTGTTTCCAGCTGGACTTCCTCTGCTTAGGGAGGAACCTACTTATTACTGCAGCAAGGGTGTGTCATAAGAGGAGGCTTCCTGAGGGAGGGAAGCTGTTCAGGGGCTTCTGCTGGGCCACAACTTCTGCTTTTCATTTTAAATGCCCTACGAAGCCACCCAGGTAGAGATCTGGGCCAACAGAATATGTAAGGGGATGACTGAGCAAGAGAAGCCAAGAAAGCAGGGCATGATCATGTGAGACCTCTATCTGCAACAGGTAAATTTACTATTGCACCTTTGTCCTGAGTGCTTAGACAATATTTGGGACCTTGCAGAATTCTTTCCATTAGAAGAAGAAATTGAGGATCTGAATCAGGTATATTCTTTGTATGCATTTCTTGTTTATAAACAGGATTACACCAAAGTCTTGTTTCCTTGAACACAATAGAAACAACAGCAGGCATCTTCTTTTCTTGTTGTTTCCAAGTCTGCTCATCTAGTAATTTCTGTGCCCAAGGAGCTCTGTCTCTCTGCTCCATGTCAGGGCCACACTCAACCACTGATTCTTTTGCTTTCTGCTGTCTTTCTCTGCTCCAGCACACTCAGCTTGCGTACACTCCCCTAGCCCCTGTGATTGCACCCAGTCCCAGGAAAATCGGTCACACCACACATCTTAGTCCTCATAGGCCTCCTAGTGAGACTTTGGGCAGTACCCTCTTCCTGTTTCCAGTTATCACTGTATAAAGGAGCATTTAATTGCTCCTTCCATTTCACCTGTAGGAAGGGTGCTTAGCACACCTGTCAAGGTTCCTTCCCCACTCTGAACTCTAGGGTACAGATGTGGGGACCTGCATGAAAACCCCCCTAAGCTTATTTTTACCAGCTTAGGTTAAAACTTCCCCAAGGTACAAACTATTTTACCTTTTGTCCCTGGACTTTATTGCTGCCACCACCAAGCGCCTAACAAACATAACAGGGAAAGAGCCCACTTGGAAATGTCTTTCCCCTCAAAATCCCCCCTAAGCCCTACATCCCCTTTTCTGGGGAAGGCTTGATAAAAATCCTCACCACTTGCATAGGTGAGCACAGACCCAAACCCTTGGATCTTAAGAACAAGGAAAAAGCAATCAGGTTCTTAGAAGAATTTTAATTAAAGAAAAAGTAAAAGAATCACCTCTGTAAAATTAGGATGGTAAATACCTTACAGGGTAACCAGATTCAAGATATAGAGAATCCCTCTAGGCTAAACTTTAAGTTACAAAAAGACACAAAAACAGGAATATATATTCCATTCAGCACAGCTATTTTACCAGCCATTTAAACAAAACAGAATCTAATGCATATCTAACTAGATTGCTTACTGATCTTTTTACAGGAGTTCTGACCTGCATTCCTTCTCTGGTCCTGGCAAAAGCAACACACAGACAGAGAGAACCCTTTGTTACCCCCCCCCCCCCTCCGCTTTGAAAGTATCTTGTTTCCTCATTGGTCATTGTGGTCAGGTGCCAGCGAGGTTATCTTTAGCTTCTTAACCGTTTACAGGTGACAGGGTTTTTCCTCTGACCAGGAGGGATTTAAAGGTGTTTACCCTTCCCTTTATATTTATGACAACACCCATTGACTTAAACCAAGTCTGATTGTCTGTAGATCAAAGACCTGCTTGGTGGTAGTCATTAACACCTTTCAGCAGATCAATGCTTTAACATACGTACTCCAACACTAACAATTTCAAAAGAGAATTTAGAACTGGGCAGGTGTCTCGAAAAGCTGATAGAGTCACCAGAGTCTGTGGAGGAGGGCTCAAGAGCTTCTTAAAGAGTCTGAAAAATGGCCCACTATCTGAGCACTGCTATTCAGTGGACTATCTAGGTGCCCCTTAAAATGTGGCATGCTAGGTGAATGTCTGGGCCACCTCTACCTACTGGTATCTTTATGTGGCCTAAATATCAGCAGGATTGTAAGGGAGTGAGATACTGCAGGAGGACGATGGAGGGTAGCAGGGGTTGGGATGTGGAGAGGGTGTCACACTATGGTCCTGGGGTCAGTGATAGGCTGTTACAATAACAGTACTTAGCATTTTATGTGTTCAGAACACTGGACAGGCATTAACTGACCCCAAACAGCTGAGAGGCTGGTGAGTGGGTACAAAAGCCATTTTACAGCTGTAGAAACTGAGTCATGGAGAGGTGAAGTGACTTGCCCAAGCGTGCATGTCATTCTCAAATAAAGACGCCCCATCCTGCAGCAGTGCATGCTGATGAAAGAAGACTAGGTGAAGTGACAGCCACTATGTATGTCCCATCACCATCTGCTTTCACCTTGTTACAAATGCTCTGGGTTTCCACCAGGTGTCTTTTCCTTGTGGCTCAAGAGAGACACTTGTTTTGCTTCCTTTTTATACGCATCAGCTGACTGCTATGAGCTCCTACCTTTAGTAGTCCAGAAAGCCACTAGTTCACCTTCCCATATTGTGCTTAATGGGAAAGAACAGGCCTGACTGCCGTACGCTTCTCAGAGCTGGCTTCAGGAGTATTTTCCGACAGAGTCACTGTTAGATCCATTATATGAGGAACTGGTTTTGTTGGGATGAACCTGAAGAATCTGGTGTAGTGTTGTAGTGATGGCTGGGACTGAGTTTCTGGTTCTTTTGCCTAGGTATTTCCTGGTGGGAGCAGGAAGAGGAGGGGGGAAGGTGGCACTGACTCAGTTACTCCAAGGCACAGTGAATGCACATTTCCGTAACAGGACAAAGCTACTTTAGCTCAATGTGTTAAAAAAATAATAGTATGTTTTTAAAGGATCTGTTGGAAACACAACAGCTGCTTCTGTGCAGCACATGAGGGGTGAACAGAGCCTGCAGAGACTTAAGCCAGGGAGCAGCATAGCCCACAGCTGCTTGTCAGATCTAAGAGTGTCTTGCAAATTGGGATCCCCTCTCCTGAAGGTTTGATTGATCTCTCTGCCAGCTTGGGTCTATAGTGAAAGTATATTCATGTCACAGCTAGAAGAGAGGTCGCTGCCCTGCAGGGGACCTTTCTGCTTAACTGAGAGTGGAAAAGTGGTGTGGTGAGATAAGATTGCGGTCACTGAAACTCTTCCTCATGTCAAACTTCTTTGGGAATGATTCTCAAAGTATCCCCTGCAGGGATGCCCAAAACTTCAGTCTGAGATTAACCTGCTACAGTCCTGGTGGCTGGGCTTGAGTGCTCTTGCTGCATAGCAGCAATCTGCTACTTTAGTGTTAAGGAGAGTTAAACAGATGTCCGACACCAGCAAGTCTGAGTTAATGGGATTGGATAGGAGCAGAAGGTAACAAGGTGCTCAGATACCACAGAGACAGGTTTGGTCTAACTACCCAGATAGTCATGCCTCCCAGTGTGAGCACCTCACTCTCCTGGTTCTTGTCTATGAACACAGTAGCTAACAACCCTCAACTGCAGTCCTGTGGAATTTCCAGACAAGCTGTTTCGGCTGCATCCTCTCAGTGGAGTCTAGGCCCTTGCATGATGGTATCTAGCAATGAGTATTTCAAAAGGGACTGGGGAAAAGGGCAGCTTCTCTGACTCTGTCTCCTTTCCGTGCAGTCAGTGCCTCACCTCCATTGGCTTCTGGCCAGAGGCATTTTTCTACCTTGTTTCAATAAGTCCTGCCCAATGTCAGCTGGAGCCAAGCATATCAGAGGCCATCATTTCACTTGACACCTGCCATGAGGTCAGCTAATTAGACAAATTCTTAGGATTCTTGGAGTTGGATTCACCCTGTACTCATCATCTTCTCCTGGCTGTGCCTGCCTCCCTTGATTAGCTACTGGGTCTTGGTTTTTATAAGGCTGCCCTAGAGGAAGCTAGTTGTTCTGTGAATGATTAACAGGAGCATGCCACAAATTCTCCTCATTACCCCACTCCCACTGATTGCCCTCTGTAGGGCTCTCTTTTCCAAGGGACCACAACAATGAGCTTGGTATAGATATCTAGAGAAATAGTAACTGAGCCTGTCATAGCCTCATGGTGTTTCTGCCAATCCTTTAGTTTAGAGAGCTGGAAGCTGTGCATGTGTCAAATATAAATCAGTCTCTAGCAGGCTCAGGATTGAGACTCTAAAGCCTGGGCCTCCTGTGCACAGGAGGTGCTAGGACCAGGCCTCCAGAGTCCTGACAACTTTAGCCTTAGAACTGACCTCTTTAGACCAGCATGGCTACATTAACACTTCAAACAATCCTGACCATGCTACAAAATTCTGCTTCAGAAATCAAGGGGAAGAGTAGGATTTAATCACAGTTTCTAAAATAGTGCAGGACACAGTGTGTCCTTGCTCTCCCCTCCCACACTAGATGCGGCGTGTTTTTGCCCTGCCGTCCCATGCTGATTGAGGTAACCCTCTTTGTTCCAGGTTCAATTGTACCTGTTTGTCAGTGACGGATCATTTTTATAGCATAGACAAACCTTAAATGTCTAGTTACGTAAAACAGGGTGCAGGTTATATGCATTTTTGGGGTTGGCATCCCTCAGAATTCTTAATGCAAAACAATGTCTCAAGCTAAAAGAAGAATAGATGTAAAATTACTGGGTTTGAATACTAATGTGGTTATTGTTGTGATGGAGCATCTGATAAGTGACCATGAGACTCAGGAGGTGATGAAGCAACCAGGTAAGCTGTTTAACCTCAGAAAATATTGACCTCCAGAGTCTAGCATTGTTTCATTTTTGTTAGAACTCCCTCTTCCCAGTGGGTACTCACCAGAATTAATATTCTCATTTAGGAGTAAATGCTTCTTCCAGTAACTAAGAATAAGCGTTAAATCACTAATCCCTTCTCTTTCCCACAGATTCTCTTCAGTTTCCAGCCAGCGTTGCCCTGTCTTAGCCCAGAACTCCTATGATGCTCCATCCAGTCCCGCTTGTCCCTTTTCTATGTTTCCGTCTCCTTGGTTTTTCTCTCCCATTTTTGTTTCTCTTCCTCTTGCTCCCCACCCTGACCTACTATAATCTGAGCTTTACACAGCTGTTCCCTGTTCCTCTTGGGTGGCAGCAGTTCTCCTTCCCCATCAGATTGGCAACTCCTGCTACTGGTCTCCTTTTTCTGCCTCCAGAACTCATAGAGCAGTTCCCTCCAGCTAAGTTGAGCATTTAATACATTCTGTCTACAGGACATTGTTGCAGTGAATAGTTGCTTTCCAAACAGACTTGTTCTGACTTGTTTTGTTGTCAAATCCCAGAAACAAGAACAAAGTTTAATTTGTAACAGTTACTTCAAGAGGTGGTGGGAGGTAAACAGGTGATATCCCCTGTCACGCAGAGCTAAGTTCTCCGCAGGACTCATGTGGGGCTGTCTCACTCTCTCTCTCTTCAGAGCTGGGGTCAGAGCTGGAGCAGATTTCTAGGGGCTGCCCCTTCAGCCGGTTTCTTTCTGCGCTCCTTGTGCGTCATGTTTGTGTGTTTGGTTTTTCATGTGTACTTTAACATGTTTTTCCTGCAGTGATGCAGCTCCTTAGTTATTTATCACACAGTTCTCTCTTCCTCATCCGTTCAGCTCAGCACAGCCTGTAACTTGTTGCTGAGTGGATGGCAAGTCTGCAAACCTAGGGAGTGCAGCAGGGGCACTTATCTTAACTGCTGCTAGAAACAGAACGAGCATAGATGAGGGATGGAGTAACTGTCTCCCAAGCACACAATAAACAGGTTCTAACATTTCAGCTCACTGCCCAACTTCTACTCTCTCCTATCTTTGTATGGTAACTGTTGTTCATCCACGTCCCCCTATAACTGGTGTACATCCCCTCCCGCAAACCAGTAACTCCTACGTCCGCCACAGTGACGAAGAGGCAGGCTGAGGCAAAATAGTGTGCGTGTTCAAGTCAGGAAAGGATGTTTTGTGATTAAACTAATGCAGATTTCCAAGCTGAATGTTTTAATGACTAATGAAGCTCTGTGCATCTGAGAGTTGCATCATGGAGTGCAAGCTGGAAACAGGCCATTGAGAGTTACAGAGAGCATCATTCGTTTACAGAGGCAGCTTTACATTTATCAGTAACTATGATGATGGGTAAGGACCAGTCACTGACCTCATCTAAATGAAATATAGGGACCAGTTAGTTACCTCAGCCATGACCTATAGCATTGGTTCTCAGCCAGGGATACGTGAACGCAGAGGTCTTCCAGGGGTACATCAACTCATCTAGATCAGTGTTTCTTAACCTGGGAATTGTGATCCCCAGGGGGATCTCAAGTGCAGGGCTGGCAAGCAGGGAAGTTGTCTGCAGCCCCACACCACAGTGGGGTCCCACAAAGCAAAGTTACATGCTTCAGCTCTGGGTGGCAGGGCTTGGGCTTCAGATTCCTGAAAGGGGTACAGTAGTCTGGAAAGGTTGAGAACCACTCACCTATAGCGATCAGTTGCGATTGTCACTGTGTGAGACACCTAGTTAAGAGGTGATCTCTGACTGTTTGGGTGTGTCCTTTCCATTCTCTGAGGAAATGGGAGCTGAACCAGGCTAGCTGCATTGCAATCTTGTGTTACTGGGCATTTGGCTGCAGACTCAAAGGAAAATGATGAATGTTTTGACTGTACGTTTTATGCCTCTTGCCCCCCTTTGTATGTTGCTTGTCCAGGATTGTAAGCTCTTTGGGGCAGGGACTGTTTCTCCACATATATTTAACAAGTATATGCTGATTGAGGTAACCCTCTTTGCTCCAGGTTCAGTTGTACCTGTTTGTCAGTGATGGATAGTTTTTATAGCATAGACAAACCTTAAATGTCTAGTTATGTAAAACAGGGTGCAGGTTATAAGCATTTTTGAGGTTGGCATCCCTCAGAATTCTTAATGCAAAACAATGTCTCAAGCTAAAAGAAGAACAGATGTAAAATTACTGGGTTTGAGTCTCTGTGTGTATATAATGTCTTCTACAGTTTCCACGGTATGCATCCGATGAAGTGAGCTGTAGCTCACAAAAGCTTATGCTCAAATAAATTGGTTAGTCTCTAAGGTGCCACAAGTACTCCTTTCCTTTTTGCAAAGACAGACTAACACGGCTGTTACTCTGAAACCTGTTGTGACGGAGCATCTGATAAGTGACCATGAGGCTCAGGAAGCAACCAGGTAAGCTGTTTAGCCTCAGAAAATATTGACCTCAAGAGTCTAGCATTGTTTCATTTTTGTTAGAACTCCCTCTTCCCAGTGGGTATTCACCAGAATTAATATTCTCATTTAGGAGTAAATGCTTCTTCCAGTAACTGAGAATAAGCGTTAAATCACTAATCCCTTCTCCTTCCCACAGATTCTCTTCAGTTTCCAGCCAGTGTTGCCCTGTCTTAGCCCAGAACGCCTATGATGCTCCATCCAGTCCTGCTTGTCCCTTCTCTGTGTTTCTGTCTCCTTGGTTTTTCTCTCCCGTTTTTGTTTCTCTTCCTCTTGCTCCCCACCCTGACCTACTATAATCTGAACTTTACACAGCTGTTCCCTGTTCCTCTTGGGTGGCAGCAATTCTCCTTCCCCACCAGTGCTGGAGGAACCAACTGGGGGAAGAACTCTTCGTGACCTGCTGCTCACAAACAGGGAAGAATTAGTAGGGGAAGCAAAAATGGATGGGAACCTGGGAGACAGTGACCCTGAGATGGTCGAGTTCAGAATCCTGACACAAGGAAGAAAGGAGAGCAGCAGAATACGGACCCTGGATTTCAGAAAAGCAGACTTTGGCTCCCTCAGGGAACTGATGGGCAGGATCCCCTGGGAGAATGAGGGGGAAAGGAGTCCAGGAGAGCTGGCTGCATTTTCAAGAATCCTTATTGAGGTTGCAGGAACAAACCATCCCGACGTGCAGAAAGAATAGTAAATATGGCAGGCAACCAGCTTGGCTTAACAGTGAAATCCTTGCTGATCTTAAACACAAAAAAGAATGTTACACGAAGAGGAAGATTGGACAAATGACCAGAGAGGAGTATAAAAATATTGCTCAGGCATGCAGGAGTGAAATCAGGAAGGCCAAATCACACCTGGAGTTGCAGCTAGCAAGAGATGTTAAGAGTAGCAAGAAGGGTTTCTTCAGATACGTTAGCAACAAGAAGAAAGTCAAGGAAAGTGTGGGCCCCTTACTGAATGAGGGAGGCAACCTAGTGACAGAGGATGTGGAAAAAGCTAATGTACTCAATGCTTTTTTTGCTTCTGTCTTCACGAACAAGGTCAGCTCCCTGACTACTGCCCTGGGCAGCAGTCTGGGGAGGAGGTGACCAGCCCTTTGTGGAGAAAGAAGAGGTTCAGGACTATTTAGAAAAGCTGGATGAGCACAAGTCCATGGGGCCGGATGCGCTGCATCTGAGGGTGCTAAAGGAGTTGGTGGATGTGATGGCAGAGCCATTGGCCATTATCTTTGAAAACTCATGGCAATTGGGGGAAGTCCCGGATGACTGGAAAAAGGCTAATGTAGTGCCCATCTTTAAAAAAGAGGAGGAGGAGGATCTGGGGAACTACAAGCCAGTCAGCCTCACCTCAGTCCCTGGAAAAATCATGGAGCAGGTCCTCAAGAAATCCGTTTTAGAGCATAAGAATGACTATACTGGGTCAGACCAAAGGTCTACTGACAGTGGCCAGTGCCAGGTGCCCCAGAGGGAGTGAACCTAACAGGTAATGATCAAGTGTTCTCTCTCCTGCCATCCATCTCCACCCTTTGACAAACAGAGGCTAGGGACACCATTCCTTACCTATCCTGGCTAATAGCCATTAATGGACTTAACCTCCATGAATTTATCTAGTTCTCTTTTAAAACCTGTTATAGTCCTCGCCTGCACAACCTCCTCAGGCAAGGAGTTCTACAGGCTGACTGTGCGCTGAGTGAAGAAGAACTTCCTTTTATTTGTTTTAAACCTGCTGCCCATTGATTTCATTTGGTAGCCCCTAGTTCTTATGGGAACAAGTAAATAACTTTTCCTTATTCACTTTCTCCACACAACTCATGATTTTAAATACCTCTATCATATCCCCCTTAGTCTCCTCTTTTCCAAGCTGAAAAGTCCGAGCCTCTTTAATCTCTCCTCATATGGGACCCGTTCCAAACCCCTAATCATTATAGTTGCCCTTCTCTGAACTTTTTCTAATGCCAGTATATCTTTTTTGAGATGATGAGACCACCTCTGTACGCAGTATTCAAGATGTGGGTGTACCATGGATTTCTATAAGGGCAATAAGAGATTCTCTGTCTTATTCTCTATCCCTTTTGTAATGATTCCTAACATCCTGTTTGCTTTTTTGACTGCCGCTGCACACTGTGTGGACGTCTTCAGAGAACTATCCACGATGACCCCAAGATCTCTTTCCTGATTAGGTGTAGCTAAATTAGCCCCCATCTTATTGTATGTATAGTTGGGGTTATTTTTTCCAATGTGCATTACTTTACATTCATCCACATTCAATTTCATTTGCCATTTTGTTGCCCGATCAGTTAGTTTTGTGAGATCTTTTTGAAGTTCTTCACAGTCTGCTTTGGTCTTAACTATCTTGAGCAATTTAGTATCATCTGCAAACTTTGCCACCTCACTGTTTACCCCTTTCTCCAGATCATTTATGAATTAGTTGAATAGGACTGGTCCTAGGACTGACCCTTGGGGAACACCACTAGTTACCCCTCTCCATTCTGAAAATTTACCATTTATTCCTACCCTTTGTTCCATGTCTTTTAACCAGTTCTCAATCCATGAAAGGATCTTCCCTCTTATCCCAGGACAACTTAATTTACATAAGAGCCTTTGGTGAGGTACCTTGACAAAGGCTTTCTGGAAATCTAAGTACACTATGTCCAGTGGATCCCCCTTGTCCACATGTTTGTTGACGCCTTCAAAGAACTCTAATAGATTAGTAAGACATGATTTCCCTTTACAGAAACCATGTTGACTTTTGCCCAACAATTTATGTTCTACGTGTCTGACAATTTTATTCTTTACTATTGTATCAACTAATTTGCCCAGTACTGACGTTAGACCTCAAGAGCCCTTTTTAAATATTGGCGTTACATTAGCTATCTTCCAGTCACTGGGTACAGAAGCTGATTTAAAGGACAGGTTACAAACCATAGTTAATAGTTATGCAATTTCACATTTGAGTTCTTTCAGAACTCTTGGGTGAATGCCATCTGGTCCCAGTGACTTGTTACTTTTAAGTTTATCAATTAATTCCAAAACCTCCTCTAGTGACACTTCAGTTTGTGACAATTCCTCAGATTTGTCAACTACAAAAGATGGCTCAGGTTTGGGAATCTCCCTAACATCCTCAGCCGTGAAGACTGAAGCTAAGAATTCATTTAGTTTCTCTGCAATGACTTTATCATCTTTAAGTGCTCCTTTTGTATCTCGATCGTCCAGGGGCCTCACTGGTTGTTTAGCAAGCTTCCTGCTTTTGATGTACTTAAAATATTTTGTTATTACCTTTTGAGGTTTTGGCTAGTTGTTCTTCAAACTCCTTTTTGGCTTTTCTTATAACATTTTTACACTTACTTTGGCAGTGTTTATGTTGCTTTCTATTTTCCTCACTAGGATTTGACTTCCACTTTTTAAAAGATGCCTTTTTATCTCTCACTGCTTCTTTTACATGGTTGGTAAGCCACGGTGGCTTTTTAGTTCTTTTCCTGTGTTTTTTTTTTTTTTTAATTTGGGGTATACATTTAAGTTGGGCCTCTATTATGGTGTCTTTGAAAAGTGTCCATGCAGCTTGCAGGGATTTCGGTGTAGTCACTGGTTTCAGAGTAGCAGCCGTGTTAGTCTGTATCCGCAAAAAGAAAAGGAGTACTTGTGGCACCTTAGAGACTAACCAATTTATTTGAGCATAAGCTTTCATGAGCTACAGCTCACTTCAGTAGACTCTCCTCTAAGAGAAGTCTCTGTCCGATCCATGTGCTCCTCTGCAGCAACCAGCTTTCTCCCATGTCTTAGTTTAAAAACTGCTCTGCAACCTTTTTAATGTAAGTGCCAGCCGTCTGGATCCACTTCATGCTTCAACCACCATTCCAGGGGACACGTGTCCATGCTGATGATGGGTTCTGCTCGATAACAATCCAAAGCTGTGCAGATGGACACCTGTTCATTTTCATCATCTGAGTCGGATGCCATCAGCAGAAGGTTGATGTTCTTTTTTTGGTTTGGGTTCTGTAGTTCCCGCATTGGAGCGCTGTTCTTTTAAGGCTTCTGAAAGCATGCTCCACACCTTGTCCCTCTCAGATTTTGGAAGGCACTTCCAATTCTTAAAACTTGGGTGGAATGCTGTAGCTATCTTTAGAAATATCACATTGGTACGCACTTTTGCATTTTGTCAAACCAGCAGTGAAAGTGTTCTTAAAATGAGCATGTGCTGGGTCATCATCCAAGACTGCTATTACATGAAATATATGGCAGAATGTGGGTAAAACAGAGCAGGGGACATACAATTTGCCCCCAAGGAGTTCAGTCACAAATTTAATTAATGCAATTAATGCATTTCCCTGCTACTATAACATTGTTTTGCTTCTGTACTTGTTCCTTCTCTGGCAGGTCTGGTAAAACTCCCTCCTTGCCCGAGTCTGTATATTTGCACATTTTCCTTTATATAAAATAAATGTCCTTTGTGTTATGCTGTTTCTTGTCAGCTGGTAGAGCCTAGTGTTATGTGCTCCTATAAAAGACTCTTTTGTAATACATACACACAAGGGGGCCAAGTTCCTGTTGCTATGGGAACCTTAAGTGTGAATTTTCTGACTTCTGTGCAAGTGAAATGTGAATCTTAAATTTGCATAGGTCTGATCCTGAGACATGCTGTGCACTTTGGGACCCTGCTGCATTCAGTAAAGAGAATCACTCAGAACCTCCTCTGGCCAGGCCGTAGTATTTTGCATCTGTGGGATGTATCCATTCACAATAAAGACTCTGTGTGTCCAGAAGGGAGCAATATATGAGGCTGCTATTAAAAGCAGCTTTGGACAAGGGTCATACCAGATTGCTGAAACTTCTTGTAAATAATTAGTAAACCTTACACTCCTTGGGGAATTTCCAGCCCATTGGGTGTCAGAGGAAATGTAATGGTACAGTAATGTGCTCACTTGAACCCACAGATTGGACCCATCCCTCCTGAGAAAATCCCCTGTGCTAATTCCATCCCCATAGAAATAATTTTCCCACCCATATCTTGGGCATTTGCACTCACACTTCTATATTAGGTGCTCACCAGGTGCCTGGCAATGGTGCAATTTGGAATTCATGGTGGTCTCAGACATCAGAAGCTGATCTTATTGATTGCACTGGAGGAAAAGATTATTTTTTCTTTCATTGACCATCAGCAAAGGCTCCAATATCTCAGTATAGACTCCTTTAATGAGTTTCTCTCCATCCTGGTCTCCTTCAAGGACCCTGGAGACTTTCTTTCTCTTGCAGACTGAGAAGTACACTCTCTCTGGGAAGCCCATTTGCTCCACATCTCCCTTCCCTTCTCTGTCAAAGTCTCTGACCTCATCTCCTCTGAACAAAAGCACCTTCTCACTGGAGCCCTGTCTCTGGAGCACTTAAGCCATATTTATATGTTGCCACCATCAGCACCGTCTCTAATCTACCTGCCTCAGTAGGGTTCTTGATAAAATCTTCTCTCCCAACTCTGACCATCTCCTCCAGCACCAGCATTTGTCTAGGAGAATACTAGTGAGAAAAACAAAACCCTTGATCCCTGAGTTCAGCTGTAAGCTCTCATTTCAGAGAATTTTTAAAACTATAGGTGTTTCAGTGCTGAACTTCCTTCCTCCTTGCTGCAGGGTGTGAACAAGACAAACAAAGGACTGGATCTGCAGGGAGGAGAAACTGTGACTCAGGTGTCTTTCCTGTTCTCCGAGCTCACCCGGCTTTTGAAAGGCACCTCTGCCGCTCTCTGGGTGCGTTAACTCAGAACATTGGGACATGGAGCACGGTGGGTGGGAGGGAGAGATGGGTAAGGTGAGTGGGGAGAAAAGAGCCAGGGAAGGGGGAGAGTGTGGGAGAGAGCAGGTGGTGACAAGGAGTGTTGGGCATTGGGTAAGACACGGAGAGAAACCAGTCCTACCAAAATGATTTTATTTACTTAAATAGCTTATCCCAGCTTTCCTGGGGGAGGGGAGAACTCATGCCAGCAAAAAAATTGCTAGCGCCAAGAGAGCTTGAATGAAGCACAAGGTAGAGTGTGCAAGGAGTGGTGCATTGCACTTGACTCCCTGCCTCACTCCCCTTGTTATCCTAATTAGCTTTAATTTGTTAGTCTCTAAGGTGCCACAAGGAGGACTCCTTGTATTTACTGACAGACTAACATGGATACCCTCCTGAAACTTATCCCTGTACTCAGCAGCTCCCATTACAATATAAACAGAAAATGTTACCAAATAAAGCAAAGCCAAAAATTACTCTTGACACTGAAGTAGTGGCTGCAAATCCAGCCACTTTGTCTAGGAAGGCCCCGCCTGGGCAAGCATTTACATCTATTAGTAGTCCTAAAAAGAACAGGAGTGCTAGTGGCACCTTAGAGACTAACCAATTTATTTGAGCATGAGCTTTCGTGAGCTACAGCTCACTTCATTGGATGCATTCAGTGGAAATTACAGTGAGGAGATTTATATACACACAGAACATGAAAAAATGGCTGTTGTAAATCTCCTCACTGTATTTTCCACGGCATGCATCCGATGAAGTGAGCTGTAGCTCACGAAAGTTTATGCTCAAATAAATCGGTTAGTCTCTAAGGTGCCACAGGTCCTCCTGTTCTTTTTGCGGACACAGACTAACACGCTGCTCCTCTGAAACCTATTAGGAGTCCTAGCGACTTGGGTTTTTAATTCTGTTGCAAGTTAGAGAGCTAGCCTGCCCGTCGCTGGAAAGCTTTTTCTCCATTCTTCCCCTCAGGCGGAAAGCCCTCAGGATTTGCAGCTTTGTGTGTGTGACACCCACGCATTTAACGTCAGGGAAAGCACCGTACAGCCTGCGTTTCGCGAACCACGTCCGGCCTCTCCTGTGTGACAGCCGGAGCTGAAGCCAGCGCCGTTCTCCCTGGGGCAGCCTGGGCCAGGGCTGGCGTCCCTTCAGCAGGGGGCCCGAGTCGGGAGCCAGCGCGAGCCTGGTGGTGGCGGCGGCCGGCAGGGGGCGCCGCGGGGGGCGCGCGGCGGCACCACGTGTCCTGTGAGGTCAGCGCAGGAAGCGCTGGCGGAAGCGCGCTGCTGCGGCCCTGGTGCCAGGCCGCTGCTGAGTCCCGCGGGCGGGCGGGGGCCGGAGCCTGGGCTCGAGACCCGGCCGCGCCTGGCTCGGCGCGCGGGCAGGTGAGGGGCGCCGCGGGGCCGCCCGGCTGGGCTTGCGGGGCGGCGCCGGGCCCGGCTCTCGCCTCGCCCCGCCCTCGGGCTGGCGGCCCGGCCCGGCCCTGCCCGGCCCGGCCGCTCCCTGCCTGCGCGGGGGCCGCTGTCCGCACCTGAGCGGGGAGCCCGGCGTCCGCCGGCCGCTCCCTTACCCTGGCTTCTCAGCGTGCGAGGGCCCAGGCCGAGCAACGGGCTGCCCCTGAGCCCGGCAGCCGAGGCCGCGGGCGGCGGCCCTGGGGCGGGGGGTCTTCGTCCCTCTTCGTTTGCTGCCAGAGTCATTCGTGCCCTTCCGGGAGAGTTAACGCCAGGGTCTCTGTCCCCCCTTTCTCGTGCTGCTTTAGCCACCCAGCGCCATGAGCCGGCCTCCCCTGCAAGTCCAGACATGCGGCCCCTGGGAGATGAAGGAAAGGCTTGGGACAGGGGGCTTTGGCAATGTCCTCAGATGGCACAACAAGGTAGGGGTTCCCTCCCCTCTGCGACGGGGAGAGGCTACTGGTCCCTCATGCGCCAGTCGCACTCAGCACCCGCTCACGTGCAGCTGGGGACAGGGCCGTCCTCAGGCACGCGCAGCATGTGCGGCTGCGTGGGGCACCCAAAAAGCTGGGGCGCCGTTGGGGCAGCCGGTAAGAGCGAGTCGGCCCCCGCACACATAGCGCGCGCTGCGGTCTCCTTAGGCGGGGCCGTATTCACAGAGCCACATGCGCTGACGCGGCGCATTCTGCGTGAGAGGGGGCGCAGGGGTCTCGGCAGGGAACTGTAACTCTCCTCTGCCATGAGGTGGGCCGGGCGGCTTGGCATCCTTCATCCCTCCACCCCCAGGCGGAGCCCAGGCTGCCACAGTGTCTGCTGCGTACAAAGCTCGGTGTGTGTCAGCAAGGGGGGGATTCTTCTGGGGGTCTGCGGGTGGAGATGGGGGCTGTGCCCCCTCGACACACTGGGGTCAGCGGCACTGGCTTGGGACCGCCTTCAGTGGAGCCCCCGCCTGCCCCTCTCCCGTCCCTCAGTATCCCCCCTCAGGTAACTTGGGAGTATACAAGACAAATCAGACTCCTCAAAGGGGTACAGAAGAAGATCCAGAAAAGAAATTTGAGGTTGAATTTTTTAATTTTATGATGGATAAAGCAATATCTGCTGTTGATGAAAGGTTTAATACCTTACGAGCACACCATGAACAGTTTGGATTTTTGTATCACATAACTAAATTCGGCGAAATAGTAAAACGAGCAGCTAATGACAGTGCAAGAACCTAGAGAGCCTCCTGAAGCATGGTGATAATTTTGATTTAAATGGACTTGAACTGTACGAAGACTTGAGTACATTGTCTGTCATCAATGTTGCCACATGCAAAGTTGGTGATGGACATTGTACAGTTTATTTACACCAGCAAACATGTTGACATATATCCTAATGTGTACATTGCCACTCGTATTCTGCTGACAATTCCTGTAACAGTACCATCAGGAGAACAGAGTTTCTCAAAACTAAAGCTCATTAAAAACTATCTCCGCTCTACAATGAGTCAGGAATGCTTGACTGGTCTTGCTATTCTTGCAATCGAACAAGATATCACTTGGTGTTTGTCATACGATGACATTATTTCTAATTTTGCAGCCAAAAAAGCCAGAAAGATTGCTTTTAATTAAAAACAAATCCTTGTTCCAATACCTCTTCATAGTAATTTCCAATAAAATGTTGACAAATTTAAAAAATATTATTTGCATCATTCTGTCAATAAATCAGAATTTTTTCTATAGCTCTGCTTCTTTCGTGCAAGTATAGTCCATCAGCATTATAGTGAGCTTAATTGGTTTAAACTGTTTTTAATAAAGTGCATATGGCAAGTTTTCCCATACTGTTAGCTTATGTTTGTGTGACTAAGAGCAAGTTGGGCATAGGGGCACCAGTTTAATAACACTGAATAGGGCCCCATAAATCCTAAAGACGGCCCTGCCTAGGGAGTAAGAGCTTTGGCACCATAAGGTCAACCTCCAGCTCTCTCAGCTCTCTTGCTCTGCTTGCAGCCTAGACTGTTCCATTGTGTCTTGGAAGCAAATGACTGCTGGCTGCTTCCTATGATGTTGAACCCCAGCAGCCAGCTAAGGCTTATGGAAAACAACTAATCTGAGAACCAGTTCCTTGAGTTGTGAGCATGACAGCTCTGCTGGACTCTTGTCTCTGCTAACCTGGCCTCCGGACACATTCTGTATGAAAAGAGAGGTGAACTTCCATGGTTCAGATTTTAGCCTCACTGTGGAGACTTGCAAGCATGAGCCTGAAATTCAGGGTACTATTCTGGTTTTGAGGGGGGGTGGGGCAAGAATGGTTGTCTTCTGTTCTGGTGCACATTTGGTGCCCTAAATGACTTTCTCCCTGGGAGGGGCCTTGAAGAAGAGCTGGGAGGATCCCCAAGAATAGCCTTACATTTTTTTGGGCCACTATATCTTCTGTTGGTCCTCACAATACTTCCCTCATGTAAATATGTGTTTGTCCTAACTCTCTCTGTGTCTGCGCAGGAAACAGGGGAGCAGATTGCTATTAAACAGTGTCGTCAGGAGCTAAGTCTCCGAAATCGGGAGAGATGGTGTCTGGAAATACAGATAATGAAAAGGTAAGCACTGTGTGATTCTTTACTCCTTGATATCTTGCTCAGTAGCTGAGGGGCTTAGATTTGTGTGTAGAAGGGTCTGAATCCGTGAGGGTGAGGAGAGGAGGGAAGGGAAGGGATGGTGATGGCCACTGTCAAGCACTTTGAAGGTGAAGTCTGTTTCTTGACATGTCTTCTCCATTGACTGTTTCCCCAGAGGGAATCTGTTTTGGTAGGAATCAGTGCCGCTGCCTTTTATTTACTTTCTTCTGTGTTTGTGCATCAGCATCATCAGTGATGTGAAATAAGCTTTAATAATTTGCTGCTGCTTCTGCAGAGACAGTGGGGAAACAAAAGTGCTCATGCTCTTGTTTTGGAGCACTGTCGTGATAATTGGACCTACAAATTTACCGTAATTGTGAGCTCAACTGTAAAAAGTGAATGAAAGCTTATAAAAGGTCACAATAACTTATAATAATGTTGATTGGAAAAAGGTGTGAAAGGGAGACAGGTTGAATTAGTCCTCATGAAAAGGCCTGCCAATATAATTGAAGAACTTTGTTAAGAGCATGCACGGTAAACAAGGTTTCAGAGGTTGCAAGGTTTCAAGGTTGCATCCGATGAAGTGAGCTGTAGCTCACGAAAGCTCATGCTCAAATAAATTGGTTAGTCTCTAAGGTGCCACAAGTACTCCTTTTCTTTTTGCATGGTAAACAAGACTGTGTGACACCAAAAGTTGGTGTGTTGGCAATTAGATCTAATTGGTGGACAAAGTAATGAGATTAGTGATGAGTAAAGATATTCCACCTATCACTCCTTTTGGGGTCCTTTAAAGAAAGACTTCAGGGAAAAAATCAGTGGGCGAATTGCACCATCTCAGCTACTACCCCCTCCATCTCCTGGGATCCTTGTCCTTTGTTATCCTGACTCTGAGAGAGGCACTCACCAGACTAGGGCAAAGAGAGGGACCCAGGGGAACATCACCATCTCTACTGGCTTTGGCTGAAACCCAAACACCACCGGGTCACCACTGTAAGCCTTTCTCTCCCCCTGCCTCCTCCCCACGTGTCCTTTTCTATCCCCCTCCTTTCTCTTTCCCCAAAAGGACAATTATTTTCATTGTTAATACCACTGAAGAGTCTCTTAAACAAGGGTGTCTTTCCTTCTAGAAACTCTTCTCTGCGAAAGGGATGTTAATATGAAAGCCTTACTGAAAGCATTTGAAATGTAAAGTATTCGCTGTTTTCCCTTTCTTGTGTCTTCAATAAAAGGTTAAAGTGGTGTTTAATATTGTTTGCCATGGTACTAAGCAGCCTGAGGTCTCTGTACAACAAACCTTATTTAAGACTGACACTCTTGTTAACATCTCTGTGCTCTTATATTCCATCGAAATACAATAGGGCCCACAAAACTAGACCCATGTTTTCAAAGGGGACTTTACTCATGCTCCATTTGAGCATCTGTAATGTAGCATGTGCTGCCTACAGTGCTTGTGAAGTGCATGCAGAAGGGTTTGTCATACAAGGAGATTTCTAAAACATTTTTCAGCTTTTAGCTGAGCCCAGTTCAGCAATAATGGGAATGCGGTGTGCTGAATGCAGGTCACATTTCTGGGGGGAAAATGTCACTCACACCCCTTTTCTAAGGCTATGTCCTGTAACTTGCATCTAGATCTGCCCCTGGTGCTGAGGTCCATGGAGGTTGGGGCTGCGTTTGGCCCCAGGAGCCTGGGGGCAGTGCATGTTAAGGAACTGCTTCACCTCGCACCTTCTTATTTGTTGTTGTTCCTGTGCTGTCTTCTGTGAGTGTCCTGCACATGCACGGAAAGCCCCATCAGTGCAAGTTACATGACTTTGCTAGGTACCCAGTTTCCAGGCTAATTTACCCCACCGTTTATATCCCTGCTGAATGAGTCCCAAAGACACTAAGTGGCACCCACTTTGTGCAGGCTGCAATGGGTTGAATGTAGCCCTAACTTCTCATGGGGCTAGGAGCAGGCTGCATGTCAAAGTTTGGATGCTCATAGAGAGAATGAGGAAACTGACAGCTGGGAGACAAGTTAGGACTAAAGCCATGCCCTGGGAGGAAAGAGTGGATTGAGCAGGGTGAAGGAAGCTTTTGAAGTGCACTAGTTCTGTGTCCGAAGGGTTACAGTCCCATTGTGACCTTTCCTAATACCTACCTGTGTGTGAGACTATAAAGCTCTTGTTTGGATGATCACTTTTCAGGATGCTGGCCCTTTCCGTTATTGCTTGGGAGGAGGCTGAGATGAATTGATTCCAGTGATCTCATGCTTCCCTCATTTCCTTTCCTCAGACTGAATCATCCCAATGTGGTGGCTGCCCGCGATGTCCCCGAAGGGATGCAGAACCTTGCACCAACTGACTTGCCTCTGCTGGCCATGGAATACTGCCAGGGTGGAGACCTTCGCAAGGTGAGGCTGATGATCCTGGGGGGGCAGGGACAGCTACTGGGGGAAGTGTAGGGTTTCTTCTGAAGAGGCTCAACTGTGATTCAGTGGGATTTCCCCAGCTGCTTCCACATGCTGTTGCCACCTAATCCTCCTGAAATGGGGCTGTGCCTGCTTGTGCCTCCTCTGAGCAAGTGGCAGGGTTGATCCCAGATGCATTTTTCATCCTTTTTCTGGATTTTTATTAGAAATTTTCCATTTCTGTTGGGCAGTGAGCAAATGTGTGTCTGTGGGATGCAAACGTAGAGAGCAAGGGATGTGTAAGAGATGGAGAACAGGATGTGAGTATGGCCCAGAACATCCCAGACCAGGTCAGTGAGTGAACCTCTGCCCAGAAGTGATAAGCTCCCCTCTGTCAGCAGGAAAAGTAACTTGTGTTTTTTTTGGTCATCTTGTTGTTTTTCTAACTTTTGCTAAAAGCCCAAATGCAGATAGTGCCCAAAGCACATGGCTGCAATTAGGGAGACTGGTGCTTGGCTGGCTAAGCCAACTGCTGCGGGACACGGGGAAGGAAGCTGTGAAGGGGTTTCTTCCTCCTGGAGGAGCTGGTGGAGAAGATGATGGCAATTTCCCTATCTGTGGAGAGGGAAATACTGTTTGAAGTTGTAGTTTTACTATTTAAGGACCTGATCCTGCACACATTTACACATCTGAGTAATGCTACTGAGTTCTGCAGAGCTACTCACATCCATAAGCATTTGCAGGATTGGGGCCAAACCCAGGACTGGGGCACAGAGGAGATTAGTTTACACTCTGTTTTGATCCTCTGCAGTACTTGAACCAGTTTGAGAACTGCTGTGGCTTACGGGAGGGAGCCATTCTCATCCTGCTCTCTGATATCGGTAAGTGAACATAACAATGGCCATACTGGGTCCATCTAGCCTAGTATTGTGTTGTTCCAACAGTGGCTGGTGCCAGATGCTTCAGAGGGAGTGAACAGAACAGGACAGTTATCCATCCTCTGTCATCCAGACTTGGCGGCTAGCAGTCAGAGGTTTAGGGACACCCAGCGCAGGAGGTAGCATCCCTGACCATCTTGGTTAATAGCCATTGATGGAGCTATCCTCCATGAATATATTTAATTCTCTTTTGAACCTATAGTTTTGGCCTTCACAACATCCCCTAGCAATGAATTCTACAGGTTGACTGCATTGTGTGAAGAAGTACTTCCCTATGTTTGTTTTAAACCTGCTGCATATTAATTTCATTGGATGATCTCTGGTTCATGTGTTATGTGAACGGGTAAATAACACTTCCTTCTTTGCTTTCTCCACACCATTTGTGATTTTTATAGACCTCTATCAAATCCCCTATTAGTCATTTTTTTTGCCAAGCTGAACAGTCCCAGTCTTAATCTCTCCTCACATGGAAGCTGTTCCATACCCTTATCAATCTTCTTGCTATTCTGTGTACTTTTTCCAATTCTAATATATCTTTTTTTGAAATGGGACGACCAGAACTGTGTGAAGTTTTCAAGGTATGGGCATATGAGGAATTTTATCTAGTGGTATTATATTTACTGTTTTATTACCTAGTCCTTTCCTAATTCTGTTAGCTATTTTGATTGCTGTTGCACATTGAGCAGATGTTTTCAGAGAACTATCCATGATGACTTCAAGATCTCTTTCTTGAGTGGTAACAGCTAATTTAGACCCCATTACTTTGTATGTATAGCTGGGATTATGTCTTCCACTGTACTTTACTTTGCATTGATCACTGAATTTCATCTGCTATTTTGTTGTCGAGCCATCTAGTTTTGTGAGATTCCTTTGTAACTCTTCGCAGTCAGCTTTGGACTTAACTATCTTGAATAATTTTATATTGTCTGCAAACTTTGCCACCTCACGGTTTACACCTTTTTCCAGATCATTTGAGTACGTTGAACAGCACTGGTCTCAGTACAGATCCTTGGGGGACAGCACTCTTTACCTCTCTCCACTGTGAAAACTGACCATTTATTCCTACTCTTTGGTTTCTGTCTTATAACCAGTTCCTGATCCATGAGAGGATCTTCTCTCTTATCCCATGACTGCTTACTTTGCTTAGAGCCTGAAGGACCTTGTCAAAGGCTTTCTGAAAGTCTAAGTACGCTATATTCACTGAATCACCCATGTCCACATGTTTTTGACACCCTCAAAGAATTGTAATAGATTGGTGAGGCATGATTTCCTTTTACAAAAGCCATGTTGACTCTTCCCAACAAATCTTGTTCATTTATGTGTCTGATAATTCTGTTCTTTACTAGTTTCAACCAATTTGCATGGTACTGAAGTTAGGCATATCAGCCTGTAATTGCTGGGATCACCTCTGGAGCCTTTTTAAAAAGCAGTCATTTCATTAATTGTATGCCAGTCATTTGGTATGGAGGCTGATTAAAGCAATAGGTTACATACCAGGCTTATGCTCAAATAAATTGGTTAGTCTCTAAGGTGCCACAAGTACTCCTTTTCTTTTTGTGAATACAGACTAACACGGCTGTTACTCTGAAACATACCACGGTTAGTAGTTCTGCAATTTCATATTTGAGTTCCTTCAGAACTGTTGGGTAAATGCCATCTGGTCCAGGTCATTTATTACTGTTTAACTTATCAGTTTGTTCCAAAACCTTCTCTATTGACACCTCAGTCTGGGACGGTTCCTCAGATTCGTTGCCTAAAGAGAATGGCTCAGGTGTGGAAATCTCCCTCGTGGGAATCTCCATTACATCCTCTGCAGCAAAGACTGATGCAAAAAATTAATTTAGCTTCTCTGCAGTGGCCTTGTCTTCCTTTAGTATTCCTTTAGTACCTTGATCATGTAGTGGCTCCACTGTTTGGCAAGCTTCCTGCTTCTGATGTACTTGGAAAAGAATTTGCTGTTAGTGTCTTTTGCTAGTTGCTCTTCAGATTCCTTCTTTTTAGGTCTGCCTAATGCGGCTTTATGGCAGCAGGGCCTGCCGCTGTCCTAGTCTGGGAAGGGAGCCATTTTAGTTCCATGAGTCTTTTCCACCTGGGGGAAGTTAGGTGTGTGATCCTGGATGCCTCCCCTTTAGATAGGTATCTCATAGTATTTTCCTTCCTGCCTTGCTCTGCAAGCCTCCCCAGAAGGGAAATGGCCTCTGACTTGTCTCTGACATTGGGATGTGGAAAGCAGTGTGTTTCCTTTCCCAGCTCAAGGGATTTCCTGGGAGGTGCTAGGCAGGATGAGCGAGTTCCAGCTTGTGTTCTTCATAGGGATTCCCAGCTGCAGCCCATCCTCGGGGCTAGGGTGGGCCCCTCATCTCTGCATTGACTTACATCATCACCATAGCATCTGAGACTGATGGGAATGCAGACTGACACTATTATGGTGCTTGTTGTGGACTGTTTGCTTTGAACAGGCCCCCTTTCCTCAAACATATATCACCCTAAGTGACCTATGGTAATGAGGTGATGCCCCCAGCACAGCCAGCCTCCAGTCCCCAAGCATGAGTATTTAGGGATTGGGGACAGGTGAACCTCAAAGATCTCTGCTGTTGTGGTGAAGCATGGGACGGAACCATCTCCAGGGCAGCCAGGCCCCCATCCATGTGGAACTCTTTAGATTAGAACCAAGACCTTGGTTCACACGTGGAAGCAGCAGATGGGAAGCCAGTGCCGTATTGGTGCCCAGGTGCAACCTGCTCTCACTAGCTCACTCTTGGGATGGCTCAAGCAGCGTGACCTGCACTAGCTAAAGCCCCAGTGGCAGCCCTAAGTCAAATGCACCATTAATCTGTAACTATGTGGGGGAGTGTCTTTTGTTGTCTCTGGGGCTTCCTGATGCTAGATTCAGGGGATGGCTGGCATGAAGTGGGTTGGTTGTGACTCTTATGTAGGTCTTGGCCGATACAGTGTATTTCGGAGGAAGGAATTTAAAAAGTGCCTGTTGGGCTGGTGTGGGCCTGGGGTATGAGCAAGAGGAGGAACAAACTGCTCTTCCTGGAGGCACAAAAGCTGAACAGAATCTCCTCCTCCTGCCCCTCAATCTGAGAACCTCTGGCCCAGTGACAGCTTTTGTTTGCCTCCCCGGTTCTCATTCTTGGCCCAAGGAGAGGCTGAGGACTGGTAACAGAGGTGGGGGTGTCATGCTGAGAGGACAGGTAGTGGAGGGAGCAACCCCGGGTATAATGATCCAAGGCCCTGACCCTGGTTAGCTAGAAATGTTCCCTTCTTCTCAGTAGTACCCCTAGTGGCCCAGCTGAAACCCTGGGATCGGGCCATGCTGGGGATTAGGCAGCATCCTAAGGGTTAAAGTCACCTCTTGAGTAGCATGATTGTTGGTGTCTCCCTGAAGTCAGGCTAGGCAGACTGACGCTCGTAGGGGAGTTTCGGGGCACTGGATTCTCTTCTGCGCTCTGTGTCGCCTCATGAGCGATGTGGAGGGAGCGGGAAGTGAGTCCCTTTGAGTCAGTGCTGGGAAGTGCAGCTGCAGGCTATGGAAATGCTGCTAGCCTCTTCCTTACAAACAGCCGGAGTGAGCTGTGTCCCCACCTAATGGCTGCAGGGTTTTGCTCAGGGATTGGCTTGGCTGAACATGAAAAACGCAGGCTTTGGTCCCAATTCTCCATCCAGCCTGAGTTTCTCTTGACACAGAAAAGTGGGGAAGTGGCTCTGATATACCTCTTTGTGCCTGCCCATACCCTGGGGTGATCGTGTTGGCTCAGCATAGCTGGAGTGTGTCGGCCCTCCAGCCATGACTCTGTCCCCAGGCATACCCTCTGCCTTTGGTGGTTGTGAGCCAGGATGGTGCAGAGATGGCTATGCCAGATGGATGTGGTAGAAGTATTTCCTGGTGGGGCAGACTGCAGCTAGCCAAAGGACTCCCACAGTATTCTTGTCAGCAAGTTAAGGAAGTATGGGCTGGATGAATGCACTATAAGGTGGGTAGAAAGCTGGCTAGATTGTCGGGCTCAACGGGTAGTGATCAATGGCTCCATGTCTAGTTGGCAGCTGGTATCAAGTGGAGTGCCCCAAGGGTCGGTCCTGGGGCCGGTTTTGTTCAATATCTTCATAAATGATCTGGAGGATGGTGTGGATTGCACTCTCAGCAAATTTGCGGATGATACCAAACTGGGAGGAGTGGTAGATACGCTGGAGGGGAGGGATAGGATACAGAAGGACCTAGACAAATTGGAGGATTGGGCCAAAAGAAATCTGATGAGGTTCAATAAGGATAAGTGCAGCGTCCTGCACTTAGGATGGAAGAATCCAATGCACCGCTACAGACTAGGGACCGAATGGCTAGGCAGCAGTTCTGCGGAAAAGGACCTAGGGGTGACAGTGGACGAGAAGCTGGATATGAGTCAGCAGTGTGCCCTTGTTGCCAAGAAGGCCAATGGCATTTTGGGATGTATAAGTAGGGGCATAGCGAGCAGATCGAGGGATGTGATCGTTCCCCTCTATTCGACATTGGTGAGTTCCTTTACTACCTTTAGTACCTTTTTAGCCTCCTTTAGAGGCCTCATCTGGAGTACTGTGTCCAGTTTTGGGCCCCACACTACAAGAAGGATGTGGATAAATTGGAGAGAGTCCAGCGAAGGGCAACAAAAATGATTAGGGGTCTAGAACACATGACTTATGAGGAGAGGCTGAGGGAGCTGGGATTGTTTAGCCTGCAGAAGAGAAGAATGAGGGGGGATTTGATAGCTGCTTTCAACTACCTGAAAGGGGGTTCCAAAGAGGATGGCTCTAGACTGTTCTCAATGGTAGCAGATGACAGAACGAGGAGTAATGGTCTCAAGTTGCAGTGGGGGAGGTTTAGATTGGATATTAGGAAAAACTTTTTCACTAAGAGGGTGGTGAAACACTGGAATGCGTTACCTAGGGAGGTGGTAGAATCTCCTTCCTTAGAGGTTTTTAAGGTCAGGCTTGACAAAGCCCTGGCTGGGATGATTTAACTGGGAATTGGTCCTGCTTCGAGCAGGGGGTTGGACTAGATGACCTTCTGGGGTCCCTTCCAACCCTGATATTCTATGACTGAGGGCAATGCAGACTTGGCCTGGCATGGCACAGTGGCCATTGGATCATCACTGATTTTAGGACAGATGAGGCGCGGAAATGCTGAGCATAGCACTTCCTCTCTCTAAAGTGGGCTTGGCCCTTACAGCCCGTCTCCCACCTGGCTGCCTCATTTCCTCCTTGCTGCAGCCGGAGATCCCCTAGGTACCTGTCTCCTGGGGGGATGCCAGGAGGAACTAGATTGGGATAGGGAAGGGGTCAGTGAGGATTTTCCATGGATGTGATGGAACTTTCATGTATGCAAAGAGGTCAGCTGCCAACAGAACAAGCTCTGCTTCCATATCCTGGAGGAGCTGTACCCAGCTCCTGTCCCTGCTACTTCAGGGTACAGCGTATTGCAAGTGGCTTCCAGGCCAGACCTTCTCATTGTACTACATCCCCATCCCTGTTCTCCCTCACTGTAATCTCTTCTCAGCCATGTTTGCCTTTTAGAGCCTGCAGGCTTAGACTCTCTGGAGTAATGCTGGGAGGTGTTAGTTGTGCTGAGTAACAGCTGTCTCTCTCTGTCTCAGCCTCTGCTCTCAGGTACCTTCATGAGAACAGGATCATCCACAGAGACCTGAAACCTGAGAACATTGTCCTACAGCAAGGAGAACAAAGGGTGAGTAGGAGCTCGGTGACTTTGGTCATATAGACAGTGAGTGGAGTGTACGGGCGGGAGCATGAAAGGGTGTGTGTGTGTGTGTGTGGGAGCGAGAGAGAGAGAGAATGACTAGGAGCTGAAGCTGAAAACATGATCCCTCTCAGAGATCTCGCAAGCTAAAACGACTAGCCCCAATGAGGGTGTCTGAACATGACACTATCTGAGAGGTGGTGGTGGGGTTCATCTTGTAATTCTTGGTATTTATACAAACTGCTAACTAATGATTTCTCTGAACATCCAAGTACTATGAATTGTATCCTTCTCTTTCCCCCCATCCCACCCTTTACAGACTGGGAAGTGAGGCAGAGAGGAAGTGACTTTGTCAAAGCCAAAGTGATAATAGGTGTCAGAATTGTGTGGAAATTGGCTGGGGGTGTGTGTGGTTCCCGGCTTACAGACCGAGCTCAGACCATCAGATATCTCTGCCTCTCTGACGCTTCCTTGATATGCAGAAGCAATTCCTATGAGGCTTTAGTTTAAACACTCTGTGCCTAGTCCTGGCTGTGTGATGAAATGGTGGCTGCACTGCTGCAGACTGCCACTCTAAGCACGACTATTTGGATTGCCCATTCCCAGTCAGGGCACCATGGGGTGGCACATGACACCTCACATGGTGGTTCCAAGGGAGCATTAAGCCATCTCTATGCTCCCCTGATCCTGGGGCCAGGTTGGACTGCAACATACACCAGAGTAACTAGGGAAAGTTATGGCCATGCCCACTTTTCCCTGGTCACATCCCCTACATAGGGATAGCAGGGGTGCAGCACAGGAGTTCTTATAATGTGAGGATTCTCCCCACTTGATGGCTATGGTAGCGTTGTGCCACCAGAGGCACAGATCTGGCCATCTTTCTCACTTCTCCTTAAGGGAGCATGAACATCTCCTCAGGAAATAGAAATAAACTCCTATTCAAAGGCCGGAGTGATCCAGCTCTCTTAGGAATGTCCCTCCATTCAGACTGGGCTCTATTGTAAGTCAGCAATAGTATCTCCAGTTCCTTGCATCTCAAGCTCATAATGACCCTGAGGAACTGCTTTACCAGCAACTTTGTGCTTGTGATCATGCAAGAGTGCAACACTGCCTTGATGCTTCCTGCCCTTTCTCCCAGTGCTTCTGAGTACTGAAATCATCTGTTCTCTCTAGAGAAGTGCATGCTCTCATTGCAGAATGTGTTTTCAGTCCTCTTACTCCCTGCCATCTGTCTCTCTCAGTTAATACACAAGATCATTGATCTGGGGTATGCTAAGGAGCTGGATCAGGGCAGTCTGTGCACTTCCTTCGTTGGGACACTGCAGTACCTGGTAAGGAGTGGATTTAGCTTGTAGTGTTGCTGTGACCGGCAAGGTCTGTGGGGCAGAGCAGGAGGAGGGAGCAGGCACTGTAATCTGGCTGTGGGGTGGGAGAGGAGTCCCAACCATGCAGGTGTGGATGTGTTTGGGATACACGTGCTGAAGCAAAAGAACAGGCTGTATTGTTGCTCTTTGCCAACATTTGGGTTTTCACATTTCATTGCTAACTTTCTCCTGTATAGAGGGTATGAGTTTCATTAACCCCTAGGACTGGGTCAAAGAGGCCAGTAAGGTTCCTAAGTGATAAAACACTTAGCAGGAGCTTTCCACAGTGATGCGCAAACATTAATGAACATCCTAGGAGGCAGGTGCAGTTGAGGTCTGAGAGAAAATGGCTTAATCTTCAACCTGTGTTGGCTGACCCAGGCTCCAGAGCTGCTGGAACAGCAGAAGTACACGGTGACAGTGGATTACTGGAGCTTTGGCACACTGGCATTTGAATGCATAACAGGTTTCAGACCATTTCTGCCCAACTGGCAGCCTGTGCAATGGTGAGTAAGCTGGGGCCAGACAGGGAGGAGGAAGTTCTTATAATGTGGCATCCAAACCATTGTCCTGTTTTCATGGTGTGCGAGGGAAGGGGTTCTCAATTTTAGGGTTAATCATTGTTTCATGGCCTACTAGGGATTTGAACTTAGGCATTGTAAGAGCTTTCCAGGCTTCAAACACTTGACTGTCATGCAGCTTGAGTGGTTCCTGGGGCTGATGGAATTAGTATCTCACCCTTCCCATTAGGTTGGGGGAGTTGATCCCTTCACTTGAGAGTGTTGAATTGGCTACCAGGTTCAGTCTTCCCTGGTAAATCTCTTTGTGACAGACCTAGGTTATCTATGGGACCAGTGGGATTGACACTCTTTGGGCAAACAATTAACCTGGAGCAGCATCAGCGTATCTGCTGTCAGGTTTAAATACGAGTTGGGATGTTTTGCAGGGGAGTTGCAAATGTCTGAATAAGATACCTGGGACAGATTTTGTTAGCTGTGTGTCTGTGTTTTCAGCAGCATCTCTGTGTTGTGAAATAGGCTAGAGGGTAATGTGTGTCCTGGGAAGGGTGAGGTGCAGTTGTGATCATGCAGAGAGATCACAGAACCTTCTTTACTTTGTCACTGTACCTGCTTGAACTCCTTAGGCACACAAAAGTACGACAGAAGAGCGAATTGGATATTGTTGTCTATGAAGACTTGGCTGGAGAAGTGAAATTTTCTAGCAGTTTACCATATCCCAATAATCTAAACAGGTGAGGAGTATGACCCAAATGCATCCTATGGGGATAAGATGGCTATCTCCTCCTGAGAATAGGAAGGGGTCTATTTTGTTTCTATGACCTTGCTGATCTCCTTGAAAAATTTAGTACCCAGTGCACATGGTACCATCTGGCTGAAGTTTCCGTAGATGAAAACAGGAGGATCCTGTTAGCTTGCTGTAGAAGGTTCCATGCTCCTTTCTCTGTTCTCCAGTTAAGAGATTGGGAGGGGGAAGTCTGAGCTTCGCATCTCTTTTTGTAGATGCGAACTGGTATGGCCAACTGAAACACATCTTTCTTCTCTGGTTCTTGTTTCTGCCCCATAGCATTTTGGCTGGGCGGCTGGAGAAATGGCTGCAGCTCATGTTAATGTGGCACCCGCGGCAGAGAGGGACAGACCCTGTTTATGGCCTCAATGGCTGTTTCAAGGCATTGGATGATATACTGAACCTAAAGGTGAGTCTTGGGACTGGATTTTCATGGACAGACCAGTGTCCAGAGAGTACAGCTTATGTTAGCCTATGAGAGAAAAGCAGGCTAGACATGGGGCTAGGGAAGGATGTGAGGAAACCCCATTAAGATGGGAGAGGCTGGTTTGTAAAAAGGAAAAGCACTGCTGAGGGCTGGTCTGAGCAAGTATATCCACAAGAGTGAGTACTGTTATTTAGTACCAGGCTATAACAAGAAACACATACTGAACTCTTACATCAGTAGATCTCAAAGCACATTCAAAGGAGGAGGTCAGTATTGTTCTCCCCAAATGCAGAGCTGACCCGCAGGGAGTGGAGCTGCAGAGAGCTGTCCAGTAGAGCAAAGATTTGTGGCACAAAAATGGACGGACCCCACAGTTGGGAAGCCCCTTCTGTACTGAATTGGTCTATGTTGTGGTGAGATAATGTGGATGGTTTATTTTAGGCTCTCTGGGGCTGCGGATTGCTGAGTGCAGAATGACTGTAGAGTTTGGTCCTTATGGTGACTTCAGAATTGTAGAAATGTAGGACTGGAAGAGACTTCAAGAAGTCATCAAGTCCAACCCTTGGTGCTGAGGCATCAAGTAAACCTAGACCATCCCAGACAGGTGTTTGTCCAATCTGTTTCTAAAAACCTCCAATGATGGGGATTCCACCACCTCCCTTGAAAGTCTGTTCCAGAGTTTAACTACTCTGAGAGTTAGAACATATTTTCCTAATATCCAACTTCAGTCTCTACTTGCTGCAGATTATAAGATTATTACTTGTCCTACCTTCAGTGGACATGGAGAATAATTGATCGACATCCCCTTTAGCACAGCCCTGAACATATTTGAAGACTGTTATCAAGTTTCCCCACAGTCATCTTTTCTCATGATTAAACGTACCCAGTTTTTTAATCTCTCCACATAGATCAGGGTTTCTAAACCATTTGTCGCTCTCCTGGATTTTCTCCAGTTTGTCCACATTTTTTCTAAAGTGTGGCACCCAGAATTGGACACAGCACTCCAGTTGAGGCCTCATCAGTGCCAAGTAGACCAGGACAGTTCCCGCAACACTCCTGTTAATATAGTCCAGAATGACATTAGCCTTTTTTGTAACTGCATCACATTGTTGATTCGTATGTAATTTGTGATCTACTATAATGCCCAGCTTGTTGTCAGCAGTATTACTACCTAACGAGTTATTTCCCATCCTGTAGTTATGCATTTGATTTTTTTTCTTACTAAGTGAAGTACTTTTGAACTTACCTCTATTGAATTTCATCTTATTGATTTCAGGCTAATTCTCTGATTTGTCAAGGTCATTTTGAATTCTAATCCTGTCCTTGAAACCCCTCCCATCTTGGTGTCATCCATAAATTTTGTAAGCCTACTCTCCACTCCAGTATCCAAGTAAAATATTGAACAGTACTGGACCCAGGATTGACCCCTGCAGTGTGAACCCACTAGATATGACCTCCCAGTTTGACAGCAAACCATTGATAACTACTTTTGAATACAGTCTTTCAACTAGTTGTGCACCAAACTTATAGTAACTTAATCTAAATTACATTTCCCTAGTTTGCTGATGAGACCGTCACTGTGTCAAAAGTGTTACTAAAATCAAGATCTATCATGTCTGCTGTCCTCCACCCCCCCCTCCCCCATTAAGATAGTAATTCTGTCAAAGAAGAAAATCAGATTGGTTTTGCATGATTTATTCTTGACAATCCATTATTTACTGGTTATTCCTTATAACCCTATTATCCTCTACATGCTTAGAAATTGATTGTTTAATAATTTGTTCTAGTATCTTTTCAAGTATCAAAGTTAGACTGACAGGTCTGTAATTCCCCAGGTCCTCTTTGTTCCTCCTTTTTAAAGACAAGTGGTTTGTCCAGTCCTCAAAAATAATGCTGATGGTTCCAAGACTGCTTCAGTTAATTGCTTAAGTACCCCAGGATGAATTTCATCAGGCCCCGCGCACTTGAGTACATCTAATTTATCTAAATTTTCTTTAACCTGGTCTTTCCCTATTTTGGTGTCTGTTCCTGCTCCCTTGTTGTTAATGTTAAATGTGTTTGAGTATGTGGTCACTGTTTAACCAGTTTAGTGAAGACTGAAGTAAAACAAGCATTAAATACCTCAGCCTTCTTGTCATCCGTTATTAGCTCTCCTTCCCCACTAGGTAGAGAACCTACACTGTCCATCTTTATTGCTTGTGATGTAGCTAGGTGTAATGCTCTGATTTTGTTCCTATATGCTTGTTACTCTTTTGTACTCCTCATTAGCCATTTGTCCATGCTGCCACCTTTTTATTATAATCCTTTTTTATTTCAGGTCATTTAAAGAGCTCCTGATGAGCCATAGTGGCCTCTTAATATTCGCCCTGTCTTTCTTTCGGATCAGAATAGTCTGAAGTTATGCATTTAATAATGTCTTCTTGAGAAACTGCTGGTTCTCCTGAACTTGTTTAACCCTTAGATTTTCTTACTTACCAGTTCTGAGTTTGTTAAAGTGTGCTTATTTTGAAGCCACAAGGGGACCTAGATTTTTCTGGAGGCTGAAAGATAGTCACTTGGTAACAATCAAGGGAAAGTACTCGGGAAAACTAGCAATGGTTTATGTGGAATAGGATGTGTTTGGCATGTGGAAGGGCGAAGTCCAAGACACACTGGCTTCTTCCTGGTCAGCTGAGGAGAAATATTCACTGACCCAGGGCTTTTCCTGTCTGTTATTTCACTGAGCGTCTATGCCTCTCTCACTCTGGTGGAGGGAAGGGGAGTTGCTGGTCCCATTTTCTGTGTCGCGTGGCCTCCCTTCTGTCTGATACAGGTCAAAGACCTTAGCATGATGTTGCCAAGCAGCCCCTAAAGTGGCCATATGAACCTGGTGTTCCTTGTTTACTTCTCCATCACCTGGTCTGAGTCCTGGCATCTCTGCTCAACCATGACCTCCATGCCCTAGCTTCTTCCCATGTCCCACTTCTTTTCTTGCAGCTGGTTCGCATCCTAAACATGGTTACTGGCACTCTGCACATGTACCCTGTGACAGAAGAGGAAACCTTGCAGACTGTGAAGGCCAGGATTCAGTCAGATACTGGTATTCCAGAAGAGGAGCAGGAGCTCTTGCAGGAGGCGGGGCTTGCACTATACCCTCAGAAATTGGCTGTTCAGTGCATGGCTGACAGCAAGGTGAGCCTGGGGCTGAAACCTGAACACCTGCTGGCCAAGCCTGCGCCTGCACTCTGAGCACCTACCCCAGTCTCACACTCCCACCTGTTTTCACTGAAGCAAAGCAGTCCTCCCTCCTGCTGCTCACACTATCCTGGGCCATGGCAAGCCAGCTGGCTCTGAGTTATTTCAGTGGAGGCTGCTTGGGAATACTGTATCGGAGAGTACTGAGATAGGTCTCATCTCGGCAGGTGAATGATGCCACAGCCACGGACACAGACCTCCTCTTCCTCTTTGACAACCGTAAAGTTGCCTATGAGAGGCAGATCTTCCTGCGGCCTCATCCAGAAAGTGTTGACTGCATCCGTAAGGACTTCCCCTGGGCATGGGTTATTTCCAGGGGGAATCAGCAGAGAGCTTGCTGTATATGTGAGCTGTAGGGGGAGGACATTCGCTCTTGAGAGCGGAGTGGGCAGCGAAGCAGATTGTCATAGCATTCAATCTCAGGGGCGGGATTTAATTGAGGGTAGAGAAGAATCATGACCCGTTGAGTTACTCTCTCAAACTGTGGCCAGTTGCAGTGAAATAGCCTTTCTAGTGCCCAGATGGGATATGATGGGCACAGAGACTTGGCTGTGCAGGCTCAAGAGGAGGTGGCACCCTATCTCAGACTTGGATTGGGTGGTGCTAACTCCTAGCTTGTAGCACTGCTCCGGTAAGTCTCTCTCTCTCTTTGTTGTTTTAAAACAAACAAACAAAAATATGCTCTCTCTGTGTTTCCAGTTCAGGATCCAAAGAAGAATCTGTCCTTCTTCCAGCTACGGAAGGTGTGGGGTCAGGTCTGGCACACGATTCGGACTCTGAAGGAGGACTGTAACCTGCTTCAGCAGGGGCAGCGAGCAGCCATGTACAGTGGGGGTCCCTTTGGGAATAGTTGGCTCCACTTAGGCCTCCTGGCTAGAGGGAGATAACAGGAAAAGAAACCTGCTCTACAGTGGTGTAGGAATGAGGCGCTATCTGGGTGGGGGAAGTTCTTGGTAAAGGTGGAGTTATTTGCAGTTAATGGAGAGCTAAGAGCTGTGGCCTCTAACCCTGTTGTCTTTGTGCCATCTCAGCTACACTCAGCCCTGTTCGTTTGTCTTGGTGACACAGGAAAATGTGGGCTGATCATGGGTCAACTGGAGAATACTGGGGTCTGTAAGCTTGAATGAGAGTGGCTCTGAAAGCTGCATGTGGGATCAGTTGGGACACTGTGTGCAGCTCCTATGGGGCTGGACCCACGTGACCCTTCTCACTGTCTCCACAGGATGAATCTGCTGCGTTACAATAGCAATCTCTCCAAGATGAAGAATTCCATGGCCTCCCTGTCCCAACAGCTGAAGGCAAAGCTGGATTTCTTTAAAACCAGCATCCAGATTGACCTGGAGAAGTACAGTGAGCAGATAGAGTTTGGAATCAGTGAGTACAGCCCCTGTGACATGCAGGGGAGTCCTCCATCCGCTCCCCCAATCCCAGCATGGTAGCTTCCTTTCCTCACATGCAGCACACAGTAATGTACTTGTTTCTTCCTTCTTTTTTTGAGCCTCTGAGAAGCTGTTGTTTGCCTGGAAGGAGATGGAGCTGGCTGTGGAGCTTTGCGGGCGGGTATGTTTCTAGATTTAGGTTTAATTGCTTGCCTGAAAGAGGCAGCTTTCTGCGGCTACCCTGCATTTTCATCCTCCACTCCATGGCTGGACTGGCCTTCCTTTGTTTTAGGTTGCATCAGTTTTTCCTTGTCTACTGGCCTAGTAGTGTAGCCCTTTCTGTATTGGGAAGGGTCAGGGAAGAAAGATATGGAGGCGATAAGGAGAGGATTTCTAATGTCTAAACTGAGAGATACTTGTAACAGGCCCAATTATAGACAAAAGCAATTGTACTGTTGTCAAGGGGACTGTCACTGGGGTAACGAGAAGACTCACCAGGAGGTTAAAACTGAAAAGGAAAGTGGCTGGCTGGCAGTGCTCAGAAAGACTTTAGGAATGGAAGTGTTAATACCCAATTCTAAAAGTGGGGATTCTTCCCCATCTGCTCAGTGTGTGCACTCACCGGTCCCAAATACTGGGACTGAGTGACAGGGTAACTTGAGATGGCATCTGAAATACAGAAGTCTACTGAAAAGTGGCTTCTTTGGTGACTGTCCTCCTACCTGCCCACATACATATCATCTTTCCCCCAGAATACAGGGGGACAGAAGGTTTCTGCCTAAGGAGTCAATGATCCTGTTTCCTGGCATTAGTATATCACAGGTTGAGATAGACACTGGATATGAGGACTGGGATGCTGATATCTGAGGGGTAAGGTTAAGGGTATTGGTGGGTGAGGAGAGAATTACAATAGCCCTTCGGAGCAGCTGAGAGGAAATTTTGTTCCCCTTTTTGTCATTAGCTGCAGGTTCACCTTAGAATGTGAACAAACAGTGTCTCTTCACCACAAGCTGAGCTATGGTATCGAAAGCGGCAAGATCATTAGAAGGGGCCAGTTTGAGAAGACCAAATCAATCTATTTATATCAAAGGGAAATCTTTGCACAAGCCCTTCTTCCCTGTCTAAGGCTGTAGGATTGTGGATGAAAAGGGAAAGCAACTTCTCTTCCATTTAAGGCCTTTTAGAACCAGAGTCCCTCACCCTGTGGCTGGCCTATGTCTGAGAGTAATGTTGTTAACTGAAGCTCCTTCTTTCAGGAGGAGGATGTGGATCAGCTGGTGAAGAGGATGATGGCCCTGCAGGCAGACATTGTGGACCTGCAGAGAAGCCCACTGGGGCGGAAGCAAGGGGGCACCCTGGAGGATCTGTAAGTTGGAACCCTCTCTAGCCTGTGGTGCTAGCATTTCTAGCACAGTGGCTCTTTTCTGAATGTGGCAATCAGAGGCACCTGCTCAAAGGCCCAAACCACAGGCTGGGTTGGCAGGGCCTAACAAAAGCCTGCACTGGACTGTTGAGATGACTCAGCTGTCTGGCAGCATGGTCAGGTATGTGAAGTGTTTTTGAGAGCCCTTGTTCCAGAGAAACACTTGTGCCTTTTATTTTGTAGGGAAGAACAAGCCAGAGAACTTTACCGGCGACTGAGGGAGAAGCCAAGAGGTAAAGAACCTGTAGCTGCTGTTGTCTTGTTGCTGTGTGTGTGACAGTTAATTGGAACGACCAATAAACAGCATTGAGAATTCTCCATTCCAGGCCTGTGGCCCACACTCCAACATATGGTCTCTCTCCTCTTTTCCAGTTCCAAAAGAGCACTGCTACCCCTACCCCAATCGTGGCTGCCTGGGAAAGAGGTGGTACTTCAAAGCGGGGAGGTCAGCTTTGCTCGCTTGACCAGTTGGTTCTAGCAGCTGGCTGCCTCTTCAGGATGAATCCATTTTGGGCCCTTCTTCCCAAACCACTGCTGAAGACATGTGCCCCTGCTTGTGCTGTAGGCAGGACTCTTGCCCAGCCCTTCCTCCTTATGACCACAGACCCATCCCCCAGTATAATCTCTGGGCTACAACCCCCTGCCAAGTGGCCTTTTTCCAAAGAGCTACAGAAACCATGACTGATTCTTGTACTCTCTAATGAACTCACTCTCTGCCCTCACTGTTTCTGATCCTTTTTCGTCTCTCTAGACCAGAGGACCAGTGGTGACAGTCAGGAAATAGTGCGACTGCTCCTGCAGGCAATCCAGACATTTGAAAAGACAGTCCGTCTAATTTATGCTCAGCTCAGGTGAGTCCCAGAACATCCATTTTCTGGAAGATAGACAAGGAATGCTGGGCAACCTTCTCTGTTGCTCTTACTACAATGAGGGGATGGATGTATTAGGCTCAGTAAGACAACTTCACAAATTAAGAATCATGTTCTTCTCCAATTATTAGGAGTTAAACAGTTGGAGCTGATGGAGTTTCTAACTGACACAGTGCAGCTGCTCATCTGACCTGATTATTATTCTTTACAGTAAGACAGTAATTTGCAAGCAGAAGGCACTGGAATTGTTCCCCAGAGTGGAGGAAGTGATGAACCTGATGAATGAAGATGAGAACACAGTTGTCAAGCTTCAGGAAAAACGACAGAAAGAATTATGGAACTTGCTGAAAATTGCTTGCGTGAGTGAAACAGAAGTGAATGGTCTATTGAACCTCCCCCCTCCCCCCCCCTTTTTGATGGTAGAGACTTGGATGAACAAGTGCAGCTATATTCATGAGCCTGCACTGGCTTTAGAACCCCTTCTTTGAAATGCCGTGGGCATTTCATCACCGGTGTTGGGAATTTCACAGGGGAAACCCTCCCCTCTCCCCCCCCCCCAACACAATTACGCTCTTTGTTCTTTTCCAGGGCATTTATAGATTAAGGGGGTGAGGTTCTTTAATTGCTCTAAAGAACATATGATAAAAGATTTTTTGAAAATTGTTTAATTCTGAGGGAAGATAATATTCTGCAACTTTAGTGGGGTGACCAGGTACATGAAAACCTGTTTTGGGCTAAAGGCAGCATGCAGAAAAATGCTGCGTAGAACATGAAGTAAAAACGGGATATCCCACCTCCCTCTGTTGAATTTGGTTTGAAAATCTGGGCCTATCTTAATATTAAAGAAAACCTCAAACCCTTACTTGCCATTAAGAGAAATGGCAGAACTTGCTCCTGGAAGTAAGTTTATGTAGAAATAAAGTGCATGCAGCAATCGGAATCTGCCTTCTCCCTTCAGAGTAAGGTGCGTGGTCCTGTCAGTGGCAGCCCAGAGAGTATGAATGCATCACGGCTTAGTAACCCAGGCCATCTGCTGTTGCAAGTCCCAGCTGTAACTTACAATAAAAGGTAAAGTGAAGAATGATGGAGTTGCATCTGTGCATATGTTAAAAGGGACACATTGTTTATCTATGGTTACAGTTAACACCTAAGATTACTGTTAGCTGACAGGGATTTTTAAGATTACTTTGGGCACATCTAGTAGAGCTGAAAGGTGTATAAGTTCCAGCTCAAGGAGATGTACACATTTACTCCTGGGGGAATTGTGCCAAAAAAACAATGTAATCTCACCAGTTTCAATTATTTTTGGTAATTTATTTCAAAATACCTGTTAGCAAGTATGTCTAACAATACAGACAAAAGATTCAGAAATGTTTTTTGACAAATAGATTCCTTATTAGGCATATTAATACAAAACAATATTTCCTCCACCCTCAGAAATAGTGCAAAGGCTGGGGAAAAGTCAGAGGTAATAGAGGAGCTGAGGGAGAAGGAAATAATTGCTGAGAAAAGTACAGAACAGGATTTTTTGTATGTACGCGCACCTCCCTCCCTATATGTCTGTGCCCCTGCAACTCCACTCCCATTCAGCCCCTGGCCTGCTGCGTTCAGTCACCACAGTGGGCACAAAGTTAAAAATCTGCACAGCTCAATTATGTGCTGAATTCCCCCAGGAGTAGCTTCCCAGAATAGGATCCTGTCTGAAACACTAGGTACCTAGGCTGTGGCTAGACCTTCCTGCTGCTTGAGCTATGCTCTTACCTTGTTTTAGAGAGAACACACATCTCCTTGAACTGGAATTATACCTTCCAGCTACAGTGTAAATGTGCACTTCATGTCTAATCAGTTCCCCTGTGGTTTCTGTCTCAACAACAGGGAGACTTAAATATTAAAATTTCACTGTGAAACCACATGGCAGGGCTGGACTTTAAACAGTGTCCCTGTAAAGCACAATGGCAGTGGGAATTTGCACATTCACTGACAAATCAGGGGATAAGCAGTTGTAATTGTGGCTGGTTTACAGGAGTAAATTGAACCAATTCCTCCTTGGTTAATTAAAAATGTAATAGTCTGGTCCCTTGATTTCAGAAATTCAGAGCCAGGCTTATTTTGCGCATCAGGTCCCATTCTAGTGTTTGATTTCTGGACTCTTTTCTTTAGTGCACAGGGATATAAGCTTGATGCCATGTTGAATGCATTTTCTAGGTCACTTTACCAGTAAATCTTAAGGTGCTATGGACTACAATAACAACACTTTTAGTTGATGTAAGTGGGACTGCGGCAGCATACAAAGGATTACAGTTTAGTCTTTGTTGCTAGCTTGAGTACATATCCCTGGTGTACAGGTACTATGCAAGGTTGGAAAAGGCAGCTGCACCTCTAACACTTGAGAGACTTCCAGTTTCAATTGGTGTAATCATTTGTACAACTTTCTTTTTCAGTGAGGAACTACTGATGGAATCACAAAATCTCTGCAGCCAGTTAGAAAGTGTGATGCATGACACAATGAAGGATCAGGACCAGAGCTTTATGGTAACAACTTCTATCACTTTGAACAATAAGCATACTTTTGGGAGGAGTGCTGGCCAAGCAAGATTGTGGAAGGGCTGTAAGAATAGATCTCTCTCCTCTGCCATTAGTATATGCAGTGTGTTACATATCTCATTCCCTAAACAAAAGGGGGTTACTGAAATAAATATTACAAGAGACTGTCAGTAATACATTATATGAAGCAGCTTCTATTGTTTAAGTAAACCAGGAAAAAAAGTAAAGCCCTACATCCCTTCCCCTTCAGTAGGGCACTTTTTTTTTTGCCATACAGTTTAAATGCCCAAAATTATGTACTTAAATACTATAAGAGAACCCAGTATATTTGCTTTGGGTTAGAAAGATGGCAGCTAAACTCTAATCAGTGTTTCTGTGCTTCATTTTTAGTCTCTAGACTGGAGCTGGTTGCAGCTTGAAGGGGAAAACAGAAATAAGCCAGAACAAACCCAGATGTAAAAATCACTTCAGTCACAGCTCGGGACAGATGAAGCATGACAGACATTACTCCACATGAAAATGAAACCCCCTGAACTCTATTTATACTACCATCTAGTGGTTTCATGGTGACATGTATTCCTATTTTTAAGGAAAGCTGACAGCCTAATTTTAACAAAATTTAGATCACTCTCACTGTTGTTTTTCCCACAAATGTACAGCAGGGGGCATGAGAAATTTCTTACTCACCCTATAAAACAGCAGCTGAAGATACTTTGTCATCTTCCACAACTCCCATCCACCTGCTGTGCTACCTTTCCTGACATTTATGAAAAAAAGCACTGAATTTACTGATTTGGCTAACCATGCTGGGTTGCACTTTTTCTCAAGTGTAATGTCTGTACTTACCGAATACTTGTTTCCTGTATGGGAACGAACTACCTGAAATATGTAAACTTTTGGTTTGCTCTATTTGAATGTTAAATAAAATTTTAAAAGGAGAAATATTTTTCACTATACTATACAAGTGTTTGAGAATTGGGCTAAGTCCCTCAACAATAAAAAACCACACATCACTGACTGACTGTGCCTGAATCTTTACTGCTGCAAGGGATTTAGTTTTGTCCCTGAAAACCAGCACCTGCCAAATCTAAGGACACCTTGAAGAAACAGTACTGGAACACACAGAAGGGATATGTTCCAAATGTGATTGATTTATTTCACTTTGATGCAAAACCAAAGCTTTCACTAACCACACGGAGACCAATTTCATAAGTGGTCATCAGGTGTAGGACATGCAGGATGTGATGTGCTAGCTGGGATTTTTTCCCCTTGTAAGGAAATGCTATGCTCTCTTAAGGAACAAATTTAAAATAACACTGAGGAACTGAAATGTGGCACAACCTTTACAAATTCCATGCATGCCTTCAAGTATCTCCTTTTATGATGAGTTTACACCCTATAGCTTAGGGGAGGGGTTACAATTCTTTGGAAGAATAAGAAGTTCACACTTTTGAAATTTCACAGAAGAATTTTAAGGCCAAAACATGTTGGGTTACTTTTTTCCCCTTCATCTCCAGGAAGGGAGCCGCTGTTCCACTTAAAACTGCATTAAGCCTCCAGTTCAAAGCCCAGCCCAACCTTGTGACCACCAGCACTGAAGTTCTTGCCATCAACCAAACCTGAGAGCGTCAGCTTCACACCTGCAAAAACAAAACAAACATTGATACTAATACTCAAGTAGAAATGCAGTCAGTCACTCATGCACAAATAAGGAATTTGGGTATATAGTAAGAGCTAATGACACAGCTGTGCTAAAGTACCTCAGTCTTCCTCTGCAGTTTGACTTGGGCAGGGACTTGCCTGAAATGAGATGCCTCATTTCAGGCACTACCTGTATACAAAAGTCTACCTCACACACCCACAAAGCAAAGTGACTCATGTAGGTCTGCAAACATGAAAGAACAATTCCATTAAAACTGCTAATCCTTGATTGCTTAATGGCTGCCACCTCCATAGCTACCCATTCTGCTGAATAGCTCAAATTAAAATAATATTTTCTATTAAGCCCAGCAGGAAGCGATTCCCTTTAGTATTTTGTTATGGCTTACATACCAGGTCGAAGGGTCTGAGTGTACCCGATTCCAATCAGGCTGGCATTATTCACTTTAGCCTAGAGGTAGAGAGAGAATAAAAGCACACATCAAAACAGCAGCATCGCTCCTACTTTTATAGGCATGCAGGCACAATAACTTTTCCACTGGAATCAGCAGCAGTTGCAGAGAAATCTACAAGCATCAGAAAGTGGACATATTAACCAGCAATGGAAAAAAGATCTCAAAAATATATGTCCCTGCAAATGCAGAGTAGTTGGTTCTATAGAGTTCTGTTTAAAATTAGAACAATAATGTGCCAGTTTCTTTGAGAGATTACTCTGTCTCATAGACATGAGAGTTTGATAGGATAGCAGCAAAAACAAAAAAGAAACCCTCTTTTTCCCTCAATTTTAGCCCATTGCTCCCACCGATGAACCCTCAAGCTTGCCCACACAGTTCCCCTCCAGTCTTGCCAACTGTATTGTTCTAGGCACTTCAATTTGCAACCATCTTCTTGTTACTCAAGAGACTTGAACATGAGTAACAACTACTTATTAAGTAGGCAGAAGCAACTGAAGTGTGTGGAAGGTCGTAGTAACGTTTATCTAAAAGTTTTTAAGGGACTGTGCTCAGCCTACGACTAGTTCAAGGGTATAAACAGGAATGAGGGGAATAGAGATGTTATGCCTGCTTTATTTACCTCCATTTAGTAATCTTGAGGTAAGAGTACATAGAGTAAGCTAATGAAATTCCCAAGGGATTGAGTTATTTACCCAATACCATGTTGTCATCATATTAGGGATTAAACACTTTCAGAGCTGCAAGCCCTCCACTGTGAATTAGATGACCCTTGAAGTTCAACCCAGGAGTTAAATAAAGGTGTTACAAACACCAGTAATGATGATGAACTAACCCAGGGAGATTAGACATATGGGCAGTAACTAATGCAGTTACTTTGCTTTCTGCAACAGATAATCTCATAAAGAGGGAGAAACCCAGGAAGCAGTAATTCCTTGAAATTATTAGGAGCTACAGCAACCAGAAAACAGGTGTTTACAAGTGAATATGGCAGTTATTTCTATTAAAGTAACATTTTTCACTGCATGCATAAACCCATTCTGGAGAGAAGAGGTAATACTCCTTTATAGAGTTTGTAGTTCACCTCCCATCAACTCAATAAATGACAGTTTATTTTTACCTCTATTTGGATAGGGTTTTTCAGCAAATTTCAACCTGTTTCAAATTAGCTAGTTAAATTATTCCTCCCCCCAAAAGCCACCCTCTCACATGCTTTCCTAAAATCTAGATATATTGCACCATTATAGTGCCTCACATAAGGCTAAAGTAAAGTAATGGCACAGTATGAAACCACACTGTGCATCACTCGTTGCTAAGGGCTTGTCTATATGGAGAATTAGCACAGAGAAAGCTGGGGTATGAGTCTACAGCACTGTAGCAGGCTGTGCACTAACAAGCAGCGTGGACTCTGCTACATGCACTAGACGTTCCCTAGTATGCTCTGACCAACTGCAGGAGACTCAACATATCTCAGCTTAGTGGCAGTTGGTCAAAGCACACCACACTACAGGTATACTGTAGGGTATGTCTACAGTGCAGTTAAACACCTGTGGCTGGCCTGTGTCCCAGACTCAAGCTTGCAGGGCTCAGGCTGCAGTGCTGTAAAATTGTGGTTTAGATGTTTGGGCTAAGGCTAGAGCCTGGGTTCTGGGACCCTTCCCCCTCACAGGGTCCCAAAGCTTGGGCTCCAGCCCAAGCCTGAATGTCTACAGCACAGTTTTACAGCCCAGTTGCCCAAGCGTGCGTCAGCCGACACATGCAGCCACAGGTGTTTAACTGCACTGTAGACATAATCTAAAAAGTTCTGACCAACTGCAGTTAAGCTATCTTAAACCTACTGCAATTGGTCAAAGCACACTATGGAACTTCTAGTAGGAGGTAGCACAGTCCACACAGCCAGTTAGTGCATGGTCCTCAACTGGGGTCTGAGTTATCTCCGGGGCTACGCACAGGTCTTCCAGCAGGTACTTATCAACTTATCTAGGTATTTGCCTAGTTTTACAACAGGCTACATAAAAAGCACTAGCAGAGTCAGTACAAACTATAATTTCATACAATGACTTGTTTATACTGCTCCATCCAGTTTACACTGAAACGGAAGTACAATATTTATATTCCAATTGATTTATTTTATAATTATATGGTAAAAATTAGAAAGCAAGCAATTTTTCAGTAATAGTGTGCTGTGACACTGTTGTATTTTTATGTCTGATTTTGTAAGCAACTAGTTGTTAAGTGAGGTGAAACTTGGGGGTACACAAGACAAATCAGACTCCTGAAAGGGGTACAGTAGTCTGGAAAGGTTGAGAGTCACTGCACTAGAGTGCTGTAGATTTGCACTCCAGATTGTCATACACCAATGGTCAGTATAGACAAGCCTGAGAGAGAATGCATGTCACAGAATGAGGCTTCAGTAAAGTATATTCCATAATTCATATTCCAGCTGTCTACAACATACGCTCTCCATACACCAACAACTTAAAAAGGGGCAACATAATAACACAAGGTGCCATAGGTTTAAAAAATAACCACCCTGTGCCACCAGTTAACAGCATTTAAGCAAACTCCAGTTGTGCTGTAAGTGCTAATCTGGTAAAATACTTACCGCAATGGAAGTATTTTCATCCAGCTGGTACTTTGTGGCAATGCCAAAACGGGTATTGTTACTGCCAGCAGTCCAAGCAAGATTTACTGATGTCTCAACTTTATCATTAACCTTCTGATAGATTGACCCACCAAATTCAGTGCCATCATTCCTGTTTGTAACAGATAAAGAGTGTGTGAAGATCTCTCCAGTTTGCTAGTGTTTAACCCTCCGATCACCACAAAGTCTCATCTTGCCCTCTCACCGTCTTTCAAACAAAGTAAATTCCTAACACCACTTCCCAAACAAACCTGAGGATAACCCTAACCCTGTGGGCATATTCAATCCCACACTTCTCTCAGCTGGATCCATGCCTATTCACTCCCTGGCCAGACACCTCACCTGGGCTCTGTAGGTTCTTCACCAAGAGCTAGGTTTAGCCTGGGGAATGAGGGAGCTTTCCAGGAGCTAAAACATTGCACTAAGAGATTTGAAATTTTGACAGAAGAGTTCAGCTTTTCCTTCCCTGGCTAGAAGTAGGGAGGGAAGCACATTCCATGCAGAGCATAAACCAGTGGGTTCAGAGGGAGCTACATGCAACCCTCATTGGCTAAAATAAGTCTCAATATAGCTCAGCTTTGGTGAGGAGACTGAAAATGGGGAAATGCAGACAATTCCCCCCCCAAAACACTGCCTCTTAAGTACATGTGGCAAGGCAAGTATCATGACACCCAACACCACTGAGAGTACTGAGTCTCCTCCCAGACAGTAATGTTAAATGTTTACTTCCACATAGGAAACTGCCATGATCTAGGACCATCTAAGAGAAAAAGGTAGAAACGTTGCATTAATCCCAATCCTCCCAGTTGACGTTTTAGTAAATGTTAGTATGTGGAAGTGGGCAACTTACCAGAGATTCAAGTTCCTTCAGTAAGAGTGCTACAAACCAGCAGTCAAAATTATGTTTACTAACTTAAATCCCATAGTTATCCTAAACATACCCTCATTAAAAACTACCCTAATTCCAAAATGCCTTTTCCACTACCAAATTTAGGGGGACAGAATTACCCTGAAGAAAAGTCTCAAAAGATAGCAAATTGGGAAGTGACCCTCCTGTACCTGTCTCTTGGGGAGGAAAATAAGGTATGTAAAGCCTTTCAAAATTCAGTCTGAGATCAGTGTCCTCCCTTTCTCCACCCAGTATACATCTGATGCAGTTAGCCACACAGCTTGCTTGCCATAATCTAGCCTGGCTCCTCTGGTATGTACTCACACATTAGTGTGTAGTTGGAAGTCTCCTGCCTTGTATCCTAATGCAAAGTTATTCTGTGATAGTTTAGACTTGGCAGTATCAAAAGCCATCTGATAACCAGCAAGCCAGCCTTCATAGCCCAACACAGCCCAGCCATGGATGGTTGGTCCAGAAAGGTCAACGTCAATGTTGCAGCCTAGGTTTACATACTCCCGTTTGTAAGAGGTCTTCAATTTCCCACTCTTCTTTCTGTGGAGAGAAACGTTTTGTTTTACGCATCCTAGCATGGGCCAGCTACATAGTATTTCTGATGTCTGCACAGAGAGCTTAATACTCCATATGCCTTCAAATTTGTGAAGGGTGGGGATTGAGAGATATATTTACAAGAAGTTTTGTCTATATACATTGTAATTATTAATTTATAGGATAGATGCAGACCTAAGCACCCACAGGTGTATTTTAAACATCTGAATTATTTAAATATATATAAAAAAAGAGAGAGCATGAATATATCCATTTTAGTCCTAATGCCATTTTCCTCAGTTTGTCAGCACTGTTACTGCTTACCAGTACTCAGGATTATTAGTGGGGTCCTATCAAATTCTCAGCCATGAAAAACATGCCATGGATCATGAAAACTGGTCTTCTGTACTTTTACCCTATACTAAAAGTATACAAAAGTACACATTTCTCAAACTGGCGGTCCCAACTCAAAAGGGGGTTGCAAACCTACTGTCTGTCTGTCGTCACAGTATTCACACCCTAACTTCTGCACTGCCTGCAGATCTGGGCAGCCGCAGAGTGGTGGGTGCTGGCTGGGCACCCAGCTCTAAAGGCAGCACTGCCGCCAGCAGCAGCACAGAAATAAGGGTGGCCTGGTATAGCATTGCCACCTTTCTGTGCTGCTGCTGGCCGTGGCACTGCTTCAGAGCTGGGCAGCTGTCGAGCAACAGCTGCTGGCCAGGCACCCAGCTCCCAATGCTCTGCTGCTGCTGGCCGTGGCACTGCTTCAGGGCTGGGTAGCCAAAGAGCGGCAGTGCAGCGCAGAAATAAGGATGACATGGTATGGTATTGCCACCCTTCTGCGCTGCTGCTTTCGCAGCAGGGTGGCCGGAGAGCAGAGGCAGATGGCCGGGCACCCATCTGTGAAGGCAGCGCCACAGAAGGGTGGCAATACCATACCAGGCCACCCTTTCCAGGAAAGCGGCCTTGCGCATTCAGAAGTTTTGCAGCCACTGCTCATAATCCCATAACTGCATAACGATGCCATCCCACCAATCGGTACTTGTTTCTCAGGACCAGAACCAACTCTCCACCATGTTCAGCTGCTCCATGACTGCCAATAGCAACCAGGAATTGTTTCGTTCCAGGGCTTCCAGCAGGGCCACCAGAAAGGAACTGTCATATTCCATCTGGTGGCTCCTCTGGAAATACTGCGGGATCAGGCGCATTGAGTTCACAATAGTGCAGAGCTGTGCGGGATCTATGCTTCTCTAGAGATGGCGTACTCCCGGGTACGCTAGGCTTTTGAAAACAGACGTGAAACATTATGGGATGTGGATAAAATTAGGGGAAGGAGAAAAATACATCACGGGATGTTCGAGCCATGTGCCCAGTCACCCTCATGAGAATGTTTTGCCCCCATGAGACATTGCAAACCCTTCCCCTAACACCCTTCACTAGATGGTGGCAACCTGCACAGTGGGATAGCTACCCATGGTGCACTGCTAGTGGGAATGCACTGACACAAGGAGAGTAGCGTGGAGATGCACAATCACTTACTTACTGTGGTGGCTATAGGTCGACTTAATTTTGTGATGTAGACTTGCCCTTACTCTTCACAATACCTCAAGCACCTTAACATCTGCAAAAAGTGATCCATCCTCCTCTTCTCTGAATCTTGTCCTCTCTTGGCTTCTATGACTGTTCTCTTACAGGTCTCTTCCTACCTCTCTAATTGCTCCTTCAGTGTATCCTTAGGAAGATCTTCCGTATCCCCCTTCAACTGCGTAGGGGGTTCATCTGTCCTCATTCCTCATCTCTTTTTTCTCTACATCTCGTATCTGGGTCATCTTATCCGCAAACACAAATTCAACTTTTATCTCTATGCTGACAACTTACAGATCTTCCTCCAGACCTAACTCCTTTTCTCCAAACAAAAGTCTAAGCCTGTCTCTCCGAGATCTCCTCGTGGGCATCTAGCCATCAGCTCAAGTTCAACATGACTAAAACACAGCTCCTAATCTTCCCTCTCCCCGCAAGCCCTTTCCTACAAGAAACCTCTTTTCTCTATCACTGTGGACAACAGCAGCATCCTGGCTTGTCACTCAGGCCTGTGACCTGGGCATCATCTTTGACTCAGACCTCTCTCTAGGTCCTTATATCCAGGCTATGTCTAAATCTTGGGAGATTCTTGCCACATAACATCTAAGATATGGCCTTTCACTAACCACCCACTAAGTAAAAAGCTCCTCCAAGCTCTCCATCTCATATCACAATTACTGCAACCTCCTTCTCTCTTGCAAATACAATTTTGCCCCACCCATATCCAATTAGAATGCTATTGCAAGAATCATTCTCCTAGCCCATCACTTTTACCATGTCACCTCTCTCTTTAAATTCATCTAGTCACATCAAACTTATCTGTCACATCAAACATAAGATGCTTTTGCTTTCAAGGCCCTTTTGCAGCCTACCCCCACCATCCCTATCATCTCTTATTTCCTATGGAGATGTCAACTCGTGTCTCCAAATGGCCCATGATGCTAGCCTCTATCACCCACTTGTTAAACTTTCAAACAAACACCTTTGTGCTTTCTCCCATGCAGCCCCTCATGATTCAGTGGAGCTCCCCATAAACACCAGCAAAGCTAACTCATTATCCTCCTTCAAACTCTCCTTTACTGTGATGCCTACAAAAAACCAAAAAACCCTGACAATGGTTAAGCTGGTGGTGCACTGATACCACCGCTGATCATGCTGACTAATATTGCCTCACTGTTTCTTTGTACTCTGTTCTCTGTATTCATCTGTCATCTCTTGCCTTATATTTAGATTCTAAGCTCTCTGAGGCAGAGACTGCCTTACTGTTCTGTGTCTGCACAGCACCTAGCACAGTGGGGTCATGGTCCACAACTAGATCTCCTACGTACTACGGTAACACAAATAATAATACTAATAAAAACATAAGAATGGCCATACTGGGTCAGACCAAAGGTCCATCAAGCCCAGTATCCTGTCGTCTGACAGTGGCCAATGGCAGGTGCCCCAAAGGGAATGAACAGAACAGATCATCAAGTGATCCATGCCCTGTCACCCAATCCCAGCTTCTGGCAAACAGAGGCTAGTGACACCATTCTTGCCCATCCTGGCTAACAGCCATTGATGGACTATTTTCCATGAATCTATCTAGCTCCCTTTTGAAATCGGTGACACTTTTCTACTTTCACACAATCCCCAATGTTAGAGGTATAGAAGTACCATTTCTGAGTATTTATTTATTACACATTTTTAGATGGAGGGAAAATTATGTTTTTGAGAGGAGTCTTTCATCTAATATGTTATTATAAACCTGATATTAGCTGCGCCCTTACAAATATTCTACCAAGCTCTTCAGAATCAAAAAAAGTTCTTTATTTTTACCCAGAACGCCTACCTGTTGGGATACTGGAATAGGACTATGCTCATTTATCACTGCCACTGAAGACAGACAATTAACTTTTCATATGTTTAATCCAATTCTAGGAATCTTTAACACAAAATTGAAGGAGGATATTTACCCTGTGTTTGGTACAAATATGGTGTCAAGAGTCAGCTTCAATCCCTCAGCTAACTGCAAAGAAGGAAAAAAAGAAGTCAGATTATCTGGACTCCTTCTATTGAAAAAGATGATTGGCATTATATTCTCTTACCTTACTATAATTCCCATCTCCTCTTCTTGTCTGAATAGAAGCTGATCTTTGGCACAAAAAGTAAGTAATTTGCAGAGAACTCCACATTGAAGATTTAGTTTGAGTGAATAAAGCAAGTAGCTTCACTAGTTTTCCACATTCCCGGACACCTTATAAATATGTACTCAGAGCATAAGAATGGCCATACTGGGTCAGACCAATGGTCCAACCAGCCCAGTATCCCGTCTTCTGACAGTGGCCAATGGCAGGTACCCCAGAGGGAATGAACAGAACAGGTAATCATCAAGTGATCCATCCCGTCGCCCATTCCCAGCTTCTGGCAAACAGAGGCTAGGGACACCATCCCTGCCCATCCTGACTAATAGCCATTGATGGACCTGAACTTACCTAGTTCCTTTTTAAAACCTGTTATACACAACATCCTGTGGCAAACAGTTCTACAGGTTCACTGTGTGTTGTGTGAAGAAATACTTCCTCTTTGTTTTAAACCTACTGCCTATTAATTTCATTTGGTGACCCCTAGTTCTTGTGTTATGAGGAGTACATTACATTTCCTTATTTAGTTTCTCCACACCAGTCATGATTTTATAGACCTCTGTAAGATTCCCCCCCTTAGTTGTCTCTTTTCCAAGCTGAAAAGTCCCAGCCTTACTAATCTTTCCCATGTGAGGCCTTACATTCAACTTGATGGCATTTCTCTGTTTCTATATATGTCTGTATGTAATGCAATAACTTTTGAATGCCCCATCTGATCAATTCTGAAATTTCAGAGAATATTCTAGACATCAGTGGCCAGAAACTTTTTATTTTGGGGGATAATTTGAACACTGAATGGCAGGAAAATGGGGGACAAAGTTGCTGTCATCTGTTGATGGCATCCATTAACAGTTTGCAGCATAACAATACTCCTGGACAGCCAGAGGGAAAGGAGAGAGAACATTTCATTCCTTCTCCCTAATGTTCTGCCTCCTCAAAGACAGCACCAGTTGTCCACTCCTTCCTTCTCAATCTTGTGGGAAGGAAGATATTTCAAGGGGCATGGCAGGGAAAGACAGTGCCTCCATTTGCACTTAAAAAAAAATTAGACAAATCTACAGAGCAAGGCCTACACGAGCAATGAAGCATGCAACCCTCTAGTGTGTGTAGGCAGCAGGAGAGGGTGCCAGAGTTTCTGCTGCTGCTGCACCAAATGGACACACTGTGGGCTTGATTTTAGCTGAAAACAGGTTGTTGTTTTTTTAATCTTCACCAAAAATCAAAACAACATTCCATGAAATTTTTCAATTAATTGGATGCAGTTGTCAAGAGTTATTGCACAGCACTGAGAAACAATACTGAGCTGAGTATAGGACCTTGCTTTGGTTGGCCAACTAGTAAATCTTTACTTTAAGTCTAACTTTTTTATTTGCACTCACAGCGCTAACTATTTAAATATTTTGCATGGCCGGTTGGACAACATCTAAACAACCCCCTTGAATATACATATAATATTGTATTGCTGCATATATTAGTTTTTAGGTCGTTAATCTTTCTTATATGTTAAATGCAAATCACCAGTTTGCAAGATGAAATACTTAAAAGCCAGGCAATTCCAAAAGTAAGGTTGCTTAACTTGACCATACTGCACATCTGGCATATTAAACACTGTGATACCCTGTACCTCAAAGCAGCCCCCTAGAACCCCCATATTCACCACTGTCATAATTATGATATGTTTTGTACAAAGTATGCTAGTTGTGAGGTATCATTTTAAAAGTATTGATCTGTTTAACATTAATATCCTGTTGGATTGTATGTAAAGTTAGGAAGTTTTGCTATGGGTATGTCATTGAAATATGCCGTGAGGTTGGGAACACCCAAAACCAGCCTGTCAGGTAGCTAGACAGTGTTAATGGCTCATTGATACCCACTGAAAATAGAATCCTCTATTCTAGAGGAAGCATGTACGCCTTGGGGGGCGGATTAACCCACCTCAAAGCAAAGATCTTTCGCAAGCTGGAAGAAAACATAAGAGGGGAAGTGACACCATCACTTGGCTCTTTTCCTCCCAGCTCAACACCTGGAAGAAACATCTGAAAGACAAAGACTTTGAATGGGGGAAGGGGGTCCCAGGCTAGGAAAGAGTCCCAGTCCATGTATTGGGAAACCGAAACCTGTTTGTACCATCTACACTGCTTGATTCAAATCCTGTTTAGTTTGCAGAACTTAACTTATTTTTATTTCTTAGATAACCAACTTTGGCCTTTACGCTTGCTACTTATAATCACTTAAAATCTATGTTTCTGTAGTTAATAAATCTGTTTTCTATTTTACTTAAAACAATGTGTTTTGGTTGAAGTGCTTGGGAAATCTCAGCTCAGTTTACAAAGGCTAGTGTGTGTCCTCTCCACATTGACGGAGGATTGGAATGGGTAATGAATTTTGGACCAGTACAAGACGGTATAGTTCTGGGGTGCAAGGCTAGGGAGCTGAGGGGAATTGGTGGAGCCTTCCTATTGATGATTCATGAGTGGGTGGTAGAGCATTCGTGTAACTCAGTTGGGTGGATGTCTGCGTAAGTGCAGTACCCGACAGAGGTTTGTGGCTTGATACAGCACCACAGCGTAAGAGGAAACCCACGACGGTGGACAGAGGGCTCAGCAGTCCCACAGTCCAGATTGCACCCAGGGGACCCAGTAACAAACATCATATGTCCATGACACAGTAATCCTCTGCTTATTTTAACAAGGGAAAGAATAGAAAATACTTCATAAATGCATCACGGCCAAGTTAACTTTAATTTTTAGTTCTTCCTAGCTTCTGAATGGTTCTTCTTGCAACCATAATATTGAATTACAGTTAGTTTACTGCATTTCATGTCACAGTAGTTTAAGAAAAAAATTAAGATTCGGAGGTAATCTGTGTTTGCAATTTACAGGCTTTGGTGGGTTTTCCAGATACACAGATTTGTCTAGTCTGTGTGCACATTAAAAATTTACAACTACCTTTGTCTTCAGCTATCCACCTCATACTGTTTACAAGAGCAGCTGGCTCCACTAGCAGAGCTTGGAGGCAATTTTGAGGCAGAGAACAGACTCAACTATGCATCTTTGCACACTTTAGAATAAAAGTGCCTCCTCTACCTGCTGCTATATTTGTTTTGTAATGTAAGTTAGTAAGTATGCAGGGGCAAGTTACAGTACAAACCAAATGGGACAACCGCTTCACTTTTGAAAGATTAGATTTAAAACCTGGCTTAGGTCATAAATGAAAATCAAGGACTCCTCTAGTCCTTAATGGATATATTTACGTATCAGAAAATAACCTCACAATTTATTAAAATACAATATGAATACTCAGAATGCCCATCTGCAATAGCAGTCCTGCTGCAAATCTGAATTATGATGCATAGTATTGGGAGAGGATATTTGTATGCTCTCTGCCTTTCTGCACTACAACTCCACCTTTAAGAACATCAAATTCAGAAACAGAGTTATATGAAAACTCCCACACACTGTACAAAAAGAATGAGTTGAGGTACTCCCTTCTATGCTATATTTTAGTTAGTCCTAATTTACCATAGCTCACCTATCATTTATATCTTCTATTGGTTTATTCTCACAGTATTTTTACTTGACTTGCTGAATCGCTTTCATAATTTCCACTTTCTCTTACCTTATCCTCCATTGACACCTCTGTCCCCAGTGTGTTGTCTGTGTTCCATTTCTGGGTGAATGTAAGTCCATAGTCCTTGATCTTATATTTGGTCTCTAGGTTGCCCGAGGCCTTCCCAGTGTCTGTGTTGGAGGAACCAGCGGTGGTAAATTCCTGGCAAAAATACGAGACTAGAATTAACACACTTATTACTTTACTAAATTTAATTTCTACTTGATGAGTCCCATCCCTTTGAACCACTTGTTCCCCCCACCTTTTTTATTTTTTTTTTGTTTGTTTTTTTAAATTTGGAGCACACCCCTTGCAAAATATTACATTCTAATGATGGAACTGGAGACATTAATACATAGATTCCACTAAAGAGGATTCTATTTTAACTAAAATCAGTCCATTGACCCCGTTGTCTAACTCTGCCTAGACTAGGAAACCTTTTAAAAGCACACACCTTAATATCCACAAAGTTTTACAAGGCAGTATTTCTCAATTTCAGAAACGAGTTCAACTCCCATGTGCCATGTCGCAATGCCACTCACTCAGATTTGCTCCAGCCAGCCCTCTGTCATGACAGAGGGTGACCGGGCCAAATTTGAGCAGATGGTATTGCAATCCCATGATTGAGTGGGAAGGCTTGCTGAGTCCCCCTAGAAAGTTTGATAAGACCATAAGAATGGGCATACTATGTCTATCCAGCCCAGTATTTTGTCTTCCAAAAATGACCACTGCCAGATGTTACAGAGGGAAAGAACCAAACAGGAGAATTATCGAGCGATCCGTCCCATCGTCCAGTCCCAGCATTTGGCAGTCAGACATTTAGGGATACTCAGAATGTGGGCTTGTGTCCCTGACCATCTTGTTTAATAGTTATTGATGGTCCCATTCTCCATGAACTAGTCTCATTTTTTATTGAAGCCAGTTATACTTTTGATCTTCACAACATGCCCTGGTAACAAGTTCCACAGGTTGACCGTGCATTGCGTCAAGAAGTACTTCCTTTTGTTTATTTTAAACCTGTTGCCTAATCATTCCATCTGATGACCCCTGGTTCTTGTCCCAATTCACTTTCTCCACACCATTCGTGATTTTATAGATCGCTATTGACCCCTCCCCCCCTTAGTTGTCTCTTTTCTAAACTGAACAGTCCCAATCTTTTTAATCTCTGCTACGGAAGCTGTTCCATACCACTAATCATTTTTGTTGTTCTCTGAACATTTTCAAATTCCAATATATCTTTTTTTGAGATAGGGCAACCAGAACTGCATGCACTATTCAAGGTGTGGGTATATCAGATTTATATAGTAGCATTAAGATGCTAGCTGAAAACCACTGCTTTAAACCATTTGTATAATCATTTTACACACTCATACTTTTCATCATAATACCTGGACCCAGATGACTGGATGATAGATAAAAAGGGCTCCAGAGGTGATTCCGGCAATTTCAGGCAGGTAAGCCTAACTTTAGTACCAGACAAATTGATTTACACTATAGTAAAGAACAGAATTATCAGACACATATATGAACACGACTTGTAGTGGAAGAGTCAACATGGTTTTTGTAAAGGGAAATCACGCCTCACCAATCAGACTTTTGAGATGGTCAAACACACACGTGAACAAGAATGATTTAGTGGATACAGTGTACTTGGACTTTCAAGAAGCCTTTGACAAGATCCCTCATCAAAGGCTCTTAAGCAAAGTAAGCAGTCATGGGATAAGAGGGAAGGTCCTCTCATGGTTCAGTAACTGGTTAGAAGACAGGAACAGGACAGGAGAGAGGTAAATAACGGGGTCCCCCAAGGATCTGTACTGGGACCAGCGTTGTTCAACACATGCATAAATGATCTGGAAAAAGGGGTCAGCTATTAGGTGGCAGACTTTGCAGACAGTACAAAATTACTCAAGATAGTTAAGTCCAAAGCTGACTGCAAAGAGTTACAAAAGGGATCTCACAAAACGGGGTGACCGGGCAAACAAAATGCAGATGAAATTCAATGTTGATAAATGCAATGTAATCCCAATGTAAAAACATAATCCCAACTATCCATGCAAAATGATGGTGTCTAAATTAGCTAACACCACTCAAGGGAAAAAAAAAAAAAAAAAAGATCTTAGAGTCAATGTGGATATTCCTCTGAAAACATCTGCTCAATGTACAGAGGCAGTCAAAAAAGCTAACAGAATGTTAGGAACCATGGGGAAAGAGATAGATAACGAGACAGTAAACAGTATAATGCCACTATATAAAGCCATGGTATGCCAACACCTTGAATACTGCATGCAGTGCTGGTCACTCCATCTCAAAAAAGAGATTAGAACTGGAAAAAGTATAGAGGAGGGCAACAAAAGTGATTATTGGTACGGAACAGCTTCCATATCAGGAGAGGTTAAGACAACCAGGACTGTTCAGCTTGGGAAAAAGACAATTAACAAGGGATGTGTTAGAGATCTATCAAATCATGAATGGTATGGAGAAAGTGAATAAGGAAGTGTTATTTACCCCTTCACATAACGTAAGAGCCAGGAGTCACAAAACAACCAAAAGGAAATACTTCTCTACACACCGCAGTGTCAACCTTTAGAACTCATTGCCAGGGTCATCCTGTGAAGGCCAAAAGTATAACTAGGTTCAAAAATGAATTAGGTAAGTTCCTGGGGGATAGGTCCATCAATGGCTATTAGCTAAGATGGCCTGCAATGCAACCACATGCTCTGGGTGTCCTTAAGCCTCTGATTGCCTGATGCTGGGACAGGATAACAGAAGTGGACCACTTGATAATCGCCCTGTTCTGTTCCTTTCCTCTGCAGCAGCTGTCGGAAGACAGAATACTGGGCTAGATTGATCACTGGTCTGATCCATTACGGCTGTTCTTATGACCCTTTTTTCCAAACCTCTTTATTCTACTTCTTACCATTGAACATAATTCTTTCTGTATCTCAGTTACCTACTTCCTGACCCAGTCCACTACTGAACTCCAAATCCTTAAGACAAAAGGCCATCAACTGGAGAAATGCTAGTGCAAAAGACACTTCCTCCACTGTAATGTCTGGATAAATCCCAGACTTCCCTCAAGCCACCCTCCGGTCTGGAAAAATCATCATTTTATTATTCTGTATTCTTTAAAGACAACAAAAATTCCTTGATCACTCTTCAGTTACATTAGCTTACTTCTTCACCACCCTGTCTCCCTCTTCTTTTTCACTTACAAAGTCTGCCATATTCTTCCATTCTAAAACTGCAATAGTATGGGATACCCACCAGCTCCACCTTCTCTTTTTCTCTTTACATAGATTCAATCCTCTCACATCTGATACCACAGCCATCTGCACCTCACCTAACTGATACCATACACTTCAGACAGAAAACTCCCTGAACCCATTCGTGTCTGATCTCTTTCCAACTGTCTCTACTCTAGCTCCCTATCCAGACCACAGACAAAGTGTCAGAGTTTAAGGACAAAGGACACCACCAAATCATCTAGTCTGAACTCCTGTATATCATAGGCCGCAACCATCACCACCCAGCACCCGCATGCTAAACCCAACAAGCAAATTTAGCCCAAGCAAACAATTAAATCCAGTGGCAGCTGTCATGACTCTTCTAGAAATCCATCTTTCACCTCGACAAATATAACCCCATATCCAACTTACTCTTAGCAACCCATGTTTCCAACCACCACACTGCCTGCAACATCTTTCATCTTTTCTGTGCTTCATAGCGTCGAAAGGATGCACCTCAGAATTTTCAGTGATTTGCTCTACCTTGTAGACTGTGGCCCCATTAGTTACCCTCTTGGGCCTCTGTATAGCACTTTACACTACTAACCATCTATATCACCCTCTGAACACTTCACTTCAGACACTATGTTGATGCCTCAGGGTCATCCCTCCCTTGTAATTGACTGTCCCTTTTATCCTAAGGACATTTCTCCATCTCTTTCAGATCATTCAATAACTTCTCTTTTTAAATGTCAAGTTGACCCTTGATTCAGTCTTAGGTTTTTTTTTTAAACTTATCTTCAGAGAGGCAAACTTCTTCCTCTGAAAGATAGGTATGCTCAGTTGAGTCTTTAGCTCATTTATCTCTCAGGATCTTCTTACAAGTCTTTCCATTAGCTAGGCCTCCATATTCCACACAAGTCACTACCTCAACACACACTTACTGGAACTCGTATCCATTTGCCTTTTCACACCTGGATTACTGCTGCCCTCCTCCCTCTATAGCTTCCCAAGAGAACCTGCACCTAGACTCCCATCTATTCAGAACCCTGTATCCACCTTCTAACCTTTACACATGAACATAATCACATCGCCACCACTCTGAAAGGGCTCCACAGGTCCTCTATCTACTAGCAAAATCGCACCCCTCACCCTCAAGGCACTGCACTGCCAAGACTCTCCCTTCTATTTCTCCAATCTTTTCTCCTTATACTCTACTGGCTTCATCTGCTCTTCCAATTCTGACCTCCTCGTATGTTCTTCATTCTTTACCCTCCTTTGTGAGGTTCATTCTTTGATGCTGCCACACCAGCTGTTGAACAATCTGTCCCTTTTCTCTACCTCACAGATACTTTTGTAAAACAGCTCAAAACCCACATCTTCCGACGCTGCCTAAAGCCAGCCAATTGCTGGTCAGTTCCCCATACCTTAGGGTTTCTTATTGTCTAGACTTCATGCCTCTCCTTGTCAACTGTCCGCATCTACTGTCTAACCCTCTTGTAACTAACTCAGTAAATGCTGTGTGAAGACATGAGCAACACATCAAAAATTTAACTGTATGGTACATTCTAACTACAGTTATAATGCACATCAGGCAAGTTATGAGAAGTGTCTGACAAAAGACATAATTTCAATTCCCATCTTTGGAACCCTAATTGTAAAGATTAGACTTGTTCCAAGCCTGTGAAAACTTGTATTCTTAGATGGCACATACCCATTTCCACACTCCCAGGCCAATGCAATGAGCTATAAGTTTCAGGAAACTCATACTTGGAACAGTTTTAAAGTACCAGAGAGGTACTACCAAAAACACATTTCTGTCACAATATGCAAGATGGCATTTACTTTATGATTATGCCATGCGGCAACAGCACACAACTGTCTCAAAATATATCCATCCAGACAGCAAAGGAAAACATAGGAAGCTGACTTCTGTGGTTGATTAGCCTTTAAACAGGGTTTCAGGCTCCAAATACAAGTGCACAAATCTCTGATTTGTTACTTCTGTGAGATTATGTTTAAGAGACCAATCTATAACTGACTTTTAAAAATCTCTCGCTTGATCTTAATGCAGATCATCAATCTAAACGGCTGAACAGATTTCTCAGATCAAGGAAAACAAAGATCTTGTCTGCCCTTTTCACTAAACACAGTGAAGGGAAAGAATCCTGCTGTCATATGATCAAAAGCAGAAGGATTTTCCTAGCAGTTAGAACTGCATCTCCTTCTGAGAGAGGACAGCGCAGAGTCAACATTTGTTACCATTCATCTCCAGACTGTCAAAAGCAGAGCTCTGACTGGATCATGTCTCATGGGAGCATTTCTGAAATCCTCTGCATCAGAATGCCAGACTGCCTTAATTTCATATACCAGTCTGAATCAGTCCTCAAGTTCACCTTCATATTTGACCTTTCAGCTCACTGTGGCAGACATCTTAGAAAAACACGAGACATTTAGTAGGACATTGAACCAGTTGTGCTGTACGAAGCAACAACATCTGAAAGAAAAGTCTGCGAGGGAATGAAAGCTGTATATGAAGGTTCTACCTCTCAAACTTAAAGATAGCTCAACACACAGTAAAACTACTTGCCGTTATATCAAAACAGAGTTTAGCTTCCATTTGTATAGAATTATGTGGCACATCCCTCATTCTGGACCCCAACTCACTTCCATCCCACACAAGCCTGTTGTTCTTTCATTGGTAATGCAAATACTGATATTATAAATGCTAAATCATGATTCTGAAATAATAGAAAATGTTATCTATACCACGTAATTTCTAGATTCCTTTCCTCTTATTTTTGTTGCGTTTCTATGGTTCTTTGACACAGACTTTAAATACCTGTGTTATACAAATGGGTTATAGTGGAGTGCAAGCCATGCACACAGGAATGCTTCATGTCAGTTACCATTTTTCCTTCACCTCCTAAAGAGATTAGGAATGTCAATGTGTGCCACAGTCCAGAGCAAAGTATGTAAAAAGTAGGAAACCCCATTAGAAAGTGACAACAGGAAAAAACACACAAAAACAATCACTATTCTTACCAGCTGAATAAGTAGCCAAAACCAAAGTTGCATGGAAAGGGGAGAAAACATTTGAGAAATTAAGGATTTTGATCAATCAGCAAACTTAGGCAGATTTGGATGTTTTCTGTATACATTCTGGCCATTATTTAACACCACAGCCTTAGTATAATATTCTTAGCATTTGAAAATTACAATGCATTGCTAAACAAACTGTCTAAAAAAACCTGATATTTCGTACTTTGCAGCTATTTCATTTCCGTCACAATAAAAAACTTGTATTCCCCATATCTTTACTATCTCACTGTGGTACTCCACTTAACTGTGACAAACTACAAAATAACAAGCTACCTTCTGCTATAAGAATGAATTAAGATGTTTGTGCATATTTGAGGTGTGAACGTACAACCAGAAGGGAGAGCTGAAGCAAACGGGGCACGGTAGAGGTTGAAAAGTAACGTGAGTGAAGCAAGCATAGATGGCACTGTAGACATGCATGCACAGGAGTGCAAAAGACCATGCAAGAATAAGTGTGCCTAGTGGGGAGATATTCTCGAGGGTAAATGTAAAAAAATATGGATTCTATTCCTCGCTCTGTCAGGCTTCCTGTGAGATCATGGGGAACTAATAATTTTCCCCCTCTGAAAAATGGCGATTATGATATTTTGTACTTTTCAGAGATCCCATGAGATTTACTTCATGTAAAATGCTGTCAATGCCTCATGTTACAGATGCTATAGAAATGCTATGCTTTATTATTAAGCTTAGCAGCATAAGCATAAAGAAGCAAGGTTCAATCCATTTTGAACAGAGCTGGAAATGCAAGCCCAAGCACAATAAAACTCTAGCTAAATTATGTCCCCCAGGTCACCAATGGTTTAAAAGAGTCAAACTCTCCCTTTAAATCCAGCGAAGGTCTCTGACAATATTTTGATGGTGGGAACTTGGGAGTATAGCTTTTGCAAAGCCAGCCAGCTGGCTCTCAACTTCATCCAAAACCTCCCTTAGCTAAAGGTTTTTGGTGTCCCGAGTCCTTTGGATAAATAGTTAATGCAGGATTGTGAATCCAGACTAACAGTGGTGGATGATCTGGCCTGCATCCATAAGCAGAAATGTGAGCCAGAAACAAATTTAGCTATAAAAAGGTAGTGAGAGAGAACACACATGACCGGAAGCATGACAATGGAAACCCATTTTGAAGACTGGGGTGAAGACACTGCGAAGATGGAAGAGTGAACAAATGTACCTATACAAATCCTAACAATGACAGTATGCTATGTGAAAGTTTGTTTAGATCACAGAGAAAATACTGGGACACCAGTTCTTTACATCATTCTAGTAGCACACCACTCACCTCCAGACATTAAAATGAGAGATGAAACAGAAAAGTAGTAAATCCCAGTGAATTACTTTTGTTACTAAAGAGGTTTACTCTCATCTTTGCTATACTGGTGTCATTGAAAGTCTTCAGTACTCACCACGCCACTGGAAGACTTGGTCTTCAGCTCTAACTTGATCATTCCAAATCCTGAAACAGCAAAGTTCACAAGTTTCTATTACATTGCAATGTAAAAGAATAGGATAGACACTTACTCCAGTATGAAACAGGTTGGGAGTGTTTGCTCGAAACAGCCCACCCTGTTACTAGGTGCTGATCTTCCTGGGAAAGTATTAAATGGTTTCTGATGACTCACCAAGGTAGGTGGCTCATTACCCATCAGGATGTAAGGGAGGCAGAAGCGTCTATTTTAGAGTACAACGAGGGTGTGGGCTGAGCAGTCCTGAATTAGACTAATACATTTTAAGACCAGAAGGGAACATTATGATCATCTGTCTGAACTGCTGCATACCACAGGCCAAATAATTTCATCTACTTGAGCTAGGGCATATGGATAGTAAAACATCCAATCTTTACTTGAGACTTAAAGCCATTACCCCTTGATAAATCGTTCCAATGGTTAATCATATTTACTGCTAGATATTTGTGCCTTATTTTTAATCTGAATTTGTCTAGCTTCAACGGATCTCATTAGACTTTTGTCTTCCAGACTGAAGATATTATCAGATATCTTTTCTCCATTTAGATACTTGTAGACTGGGATCAAACCATCTTCTACCCTTCTCTTTTAGAAGCTAAATAAACAGACATGTTTAAGTCTCTCACTGCAAGGCAGGTCTTCCAGCCCTCAAATAATCTGTGAAGCTCTTTTCTGAAAGCTGTCCCATTTGTCACCATCTTTTCTGTCATAGTCTCACCAATACCACATACACAGATAATACCATTTCCTTACTCCTTCTTGATATTCCTTTGTTTACACATCACAGAACAACATTTGCTCTTTCTTTAGGCTGAAAAATCTAGAAGCAGCTAAGACTAGAAAAAAAGCTTGAGCTGAAATTTGTCAAAATATAGTTTGATCTTTGTTAACAAAAGACAAGTCTGAGAAACAAGGTGAGTTTTTGACTTTACAGTGTGTGAACTTCATTTTAGACCAGTTTGGGAAACGCACCCACTCACACATTGTTTAATAACAACATTTCACAAAATAGAGGATTTTAGAATTCATGACATGTCACTGTACTGTCAATCTCAGGATTCCCATAACTGACCATAATTTAAACCAGTCACAGAAAATGAAAATATAGAGAGCTACCCCACGAGATGGGCTGTACCTCTGAAAGCAGACAGTTATTCAAATGAATTTATATGATATATACAGCAGATGGAGAAACGATCATCAATTAGGAAGAAATCCAGTTTCAAGATCCAGGAAAACACATAAATATATATATACAGAAAAAAAGCCACTTCTTTATCAGCTGTATAGTGCCAGTTTTATGCCACAAACAACGTAAATGCTGCATTAAGCCATTGTTTATGTAAATTACCAAGAACTGCAAACAAGAGAACAGTTCAAGCAGAGAGTTCCTCCCCGAGAGACTTTCTGGTTTCCTTTTAAAATAAATTCTTTTCCAGTTTAAAGTGCTCTAAACTATTTGTACTGTGTCCAACATCACACATAATTTTGTCTCAAACAACATAGGAGCCCTCTATCTGAGGGGATCGTCTGTTGCCAATGGTCTGGTACGGCAACTTCCACGGTGGGGGTGGATCCAATTATACATATCCCTGTATAAAATAAAGAAGGTGAGAAGCACTCTATAAAAGGCTGAAGACACCGGAACACTTCTCACTATTCAAATTACATTTTGTGGCATCTCTCTGGGCAAGAGTCAAAACAGTTTCCTTTCTAGTTTGATACATATTTATGATGTGTTAATATGCTGAGTAAGTAGCATGAGATATTTTTTTCTCCTTCTTCGCTTGTACTTATTTGGCCACATTATTATCACAAAACATTATTTCACTAAATACATATGTAAATAATGTTATTACTTTTGTTAAGGCACCTAAGAAATGTAAGCTTATTAGCATCAACATATGATCATGCTGCTTACCATATCCTTTGTTGAATACATCCCTGGCAGATTTCCCCAGGTCACAGTAGGATGGTGGGACAGCCATTGGGTCTGAAAAGATTGGAAGTAGAGAGAACCCAGATTTTACAAGACAGAGCTGAAAAATCTTACTAAGCGGAGAGAGACGTTCCTTACTTCCACCTTGTTTTGTCAGAAAGAACAAAAGGTATTTTATCATATCAGAAATTTAACATAAGCCAATCTATTATTCAGAAACACTGTACCCCAGGAATGGAATTAAACTCTAGCAATGTACTTGTCCCAGAATCTGCTAATATTGTATCAGAGAAAGAACCCAACAACGTATTGACTCCATTTCTGTTCCAATAATTGAATGCTGCTTTCATGATAGGAACCATTCTGACACGGGCCCTAGGTGACATAGCCCATGGTGATGAATAATCATAGACTCGCAGGACTGGAAGGGATCTCATGAGATCTTCTAGTCCAGTCCCCCTGCACTGAAGGAAGGAATAAGTATTATCTAGACCATCCCTGACAGGTGTTTGTCTAACCTGCTCTTAAAAATCTCCAATTATGGAGATTCCACAACCTCCCCAGGCAATTTATTCCAGTGCTTAACTATCCTGGACAGTTAGGAAGTTTTTCCAAATATCCAATCTAACCCCACCTTGTTGCAATTTAAGCTCATTGATTCCTCAAGGTTAAAGAGTACAATTTTCCTCCCTCCTCCTTGTAACAACCTTTTGTGTATTTGAAAACTGTTATGTCCCCCTTCAGTCTTGTCTTCTCCAGACTAAACAAACCCAATTTTTTAAATCTTGCCTCCTAGGTCACGTTTTCTAAACCTTTAATTATTTTTGTTGCTCTTCTCTGGACTTTCTCCAATTTGTCCACATCTTTCCTAAAATGTGGCGCCCAGAACTTCACACAATACTCCAGTTGAGGCCTAATCAGCGCTGAGTAGAGTGGAAGAATTACTTCTTGTGTCTTGCTTACAACACTCCTGCTAATATATCCCAGCATGATGTTTGCTTTTTTTGAAACAGTGTTACACTACTGACTCATATTTAGCTAGTGATCCACTATGACCCCAGATCCCTTTCTGCAGTACTCCCTCCTAGGCAGTCATTTCCCATTTTGTATGTGTGCAATTGATTGTTCCTTCTTAAGTAGAGTACTTCACATTTGTCCTTATTGAATTTCATGCTATTTATTTCAGACCATTTCTCCAGATCATTTTGAGTTTAAATCCTGTTCTCCAATTGTTGATGAATCAGCAAAATGAAAGCCCATGGAGTCCAATATTAACTAAAAGCCAATTTAGAACTGTATAAGATTCCCTCCCCGCCCCCTCCCCATTATTTTCTTGATTCTTCCCCTCAGGTAGTCTTCCAGAGCTTTGGAAAATACAAAAAGGACATCTGTCTACAGTATGTGGATGTGACTGACACACCAATATTCACCACTGTTACGTAATTAGGATATGTTTTGTACAAAGTATACTTTGTGACGTATCATTCTAAAAGTCTTGATCTGCTAGGTTATGTTACGTTCTTATGCTAGACATGAATATCTCGCTGGATTGTATGTGCTATCATCGTATGTGAAGTTATGAAGTTGGGCTACGTATGTGTTACTGAAACTTGTTGCGAGGCTGAAAACACCCACAAGCAGCCTTTCAGGTACAACAGTAAAAAGGCCAAACAATGCTAATGGCTTGTTGAGGAAATGCACACAAGCACGAGGATTACCCCAGAAACTGTGTACAATAGAAACCTCTCGAAGATAGCACTACACAGTGGGAACTGTTTGACCCAGCTCACAGCAAAAGAGCTTTCCAGCAAGTGGGGAGAAGATATAAAAGGGATAAAATGACATCATGAGGGGACCTCATTCTCCCTACAACAACCCACCTGGAAACACCTGAGGAATAAAGACTGAACAAGGGGGGGGGGGAGGGGGAAGAGGAGGAGGGAGCAATGGTCATAGGCTAAAAGGGATTTCTAGCCTGCGTACGAAAACCTGGGAAACCCAAGCTGCAAAGCCAAGGCAGTTTGTGCCTTAAGAATCTGACAGCCTGTTTATCAATCAGGGTGAGAATTTGTTAATTCATATCCTATCTATCTGGTATGTTAAACTCAGTTTGCAGTTTTGTTTATTTACTAGGTAATCATATATAACCACTTAAAATGTATCCATTTGTAGTTAATAAACTTATTTTATATTTTAATCCAAACCAGTGTGTGTTGAACTAAGGCATCCAGGGAAACTATCAGCTTGGTTACCACAAGTGTGTATGGTCCTCTTTACATTGAGGGAGAGGCGGACTGGGTGTTAAACCCACATTCTGGCCAGATTTGACCAGGGCAGTACAGTACTGCTCTGGGGTCCTAGGCTGGTGGTTAGAAAGCCTGCATGTGACTGCGGCTGGGTGTGTCCCTATCTGTGTGAATGCTTGTGAAAGTCCAAGCTTGGCAGGCTTTGCAACTTGTTACAGCAGCACAATGTGAAAGGGAGCCCAGGCTGGTGGATCAGAGGGCTCAGCAGTACCCCAGTTCCAGGTGGCGTTCCAGGACCTTGCCGAGTCTCTCTCTCCGATAATGCACTTACAAGAAAAAAATGAGACTATGGTCTAACATAAATAACTGTTTGTGTCTCAACTTTAAAACAGAAAAAAGCCAGAAACTGAAAATTATGAGTGGAGTGTTAGTTTTAATGTTGGATGTCTCAATCCTTTTGATTGGTGTCACTACCTAAATATTATTAAATACCATTTTAAAATATATTCTGCTAGTGGCTTCACATTAAAGAAACATAGGTAGCTTTTATTCTAGAGTTTGTGCCTGAGAAATATGGATTTATAACGGCAAATCTTAAACATCCATCATGTTACTGTGGTAGCTTCTGTTCCAGAAAGGACTAACTAACCAACAGCTGAATGGCTCATTTGTTGCAGATCTTCTCTTGAACAGCTGCCACTAGAAATATCTCCAATTCTCCACTTGATAAATTATATTACACCAAAAGCACTGCTGATCCAAGAGAATAATAATAATAATGCAAACTAAGAGGTAAAAATCCTTAAAATCATCAATTCCCTTCAAATACTCACACCACTTACCTTTCCTTTGAACTACACAGCAGTGCTACTGTTTAGTCTTTCTTATTATTGTTGGGTTTCTCTTCCCCCACGCTCTTGCTGAAGAGCAAACTTGTGTTCTTCTGACCTTTGTGTGACAAGAAATCTATTCTTGCAGCAAGCAGTTTCTGACTTCACTCACAAAAAGACAAAACTAATCAAACGCAGAACTGCTTCATAAAGTTCACTGTCTGTCACATATCCTGGCTATAATGCAAGGATATCAACAAAGTATCTGAATTAATTCACAACTCAATCTTGTGGATGAATTACACAGAGCTGAGACAATTTACACTCTCTAATGAACCTCTTTATTTTTAATAGCTGGCCTTCTGATATATATATATACACACACACACATATACCTGTGGGTCTAGAAGGTACAGAACAGCTGGACATGACTGCAGATTCCTTATACGAAGATTAGGTCATAAATTATGTACGTCTCAAATGTGAACTTATAAAAGGCCTTTATACCTGTCAAATATGGAAAAAAATTGATGCATCATTAAAGATGAAAGACAAGTTTTACTTATACTATTACAGCAGCATCTGCAACCTAGTCGTGGAGCAGGCTGCGTTTCTGATAGAAAAGCTGATTTTTTACCAAAGAACAACTGTTGAGGTGAGCCAGGAGCAAAGTATTCCACAATTTTTTAAAAAGTTGCTGTTATCTTTTAAAGTTTATTATTGTCAGAATTTTTTCATTCCATTGTTTTCAAAAGAGCTCAATAACTTAAAATCATTACTAAGAATTAAAGCAAACAAAATAAAGAGAACACAGCCAACACCAGGAAAGTGTAAAAGCAGATATTGTGCTTATCAGTAACTGTTTTTGAGGCTTAAAAAATGTATTAGGCACATATACAAGCAAAAGCCAATACCAAAGATGGTGCTCTGCACAAGCCCCATCAGATGCACAAGCAGCATCCTGGTGAGAAGCCTAGTAAATTAAACAGCTTCCACTATCCACACTAGGTAATTCACTCTCCCCCCTCCCACCCACTGACTTTTTGGGGGATATCAAAATCCACAGGACTCACAAATGCTTGCTTAAGGGAGAATTGTACCGTGCCATCCCTGAAGGAGGTGTTGACTATCACCACCAGTTATGGATCGAACACCTCAGCAGCAAAGGCAGATTGGTGTAAGTAAAGGATGATTTCAGCATCCCAACTACTGGGTAAATGGCCTAAATTTTTGCTTGGTCTGAGATACAATGACCATTTCAAGGCAAGATACTACATATATCATTTGAGAGAGGTAATTCTAGGGACCAATGGAAATCTGAGCATGTGACTTATTTCAGTTGTGAGTCACAAGACATCAGATTTTGGAAGTCACATTTGGATTACACTTTTACTCTTCCCCAACTCAACTTCTGAATGGATTTTAGCAGCTGTTCTCTAGGGAACTATTAGAGCTAGTACGAATCAGTGTTACCAGTGATTCATAAATGGTGGTCTGAAAAACTGCTTTTTTCACAAGAGCGATGCATTTGTCAGGCCTCTGGCAGAAGCATTTTCTGCTAGCCACGGGTGGGAGTTTCCACTTTCAAAGACTGTGATCGACTAAGTTCCCTAAGCGAAAGGGCTATATTTAGCTGGGAATGAATGTTCTAAAGGTTATCAAACAAAGATAACTAAGTACAAATGTGAAACACTTAAAATTATTTAAATCAAAAAGTTTTGTGATTGCTAATTTAAATCATGATTAAAATCAATGATCACTTTGATTTAAATTAATGCACCTTGCTACAAAGTGACTTAGGCCTTGATTACACTTAAAAGGGTTTGCCACTAGAGATATACAGGCGGAGACATAATGGTAAATTCTCCTAATGGAGAGACAGCTTATACCGGCAATAGTTCCTTGGTGTGTATAGTTTCAACCAGTACCCCAAATAGAATAAGCTATACCGACAAACGGACTTTTCTGCAGGTATAACTGCATCTACACTAGGGATTTTGCTGCCATAGCTATATATTCATCAGGGATGTGATCTCTTCCCCCCACCTCACTTAACTGAAGTAGCTATATTGGTAAAACTTTCTAGCTTAGACCAGGCCTTCGAAAAGCTAGAGCAATATGTGCTGCAGACAACATGGGAAGATTTGATGCTGATAAAATGTAAACGGTTACACAAAGGGAGAGGAAATAAAGCAGCAGAGACACAAAATGGAAGGCCATAACTAAGTTGCAGTCACATTAAACAAGTTTATTTTCACATTCTTTTTTTCCACATCACTAACCACCTACAGTAGCCACAGAAGAAACGTGGTCTTGTTTTTAGAGACTGTAGTGATAGCTGATCAATGAAAACACTGTGGCACACAATAAGAACTCTGCTACTATCAACTGCAATATTGTAATGCTGCATTTCAATCAGTATGGAGGATTAATCTCTGAGTCATGAAAATACAGGCTTCTATTCATACTATAAGTAAGCATTTTCAGGGTGAGAGGTAAGCAAGAGAGTTATCAAAAGGATCAAATTTTAGATTGACATTTCCTTTATTCCTGTATGTTTTCAGCACTTATCAAATTTAATGTAACACATATATGGATTTCAGCTTCCCAAAAAATTTTAAAAAGTCAATATTTATATTTCCACTGCAATTCCCTCTCCCAGCAAAGTCCAAAAGGCAACGTGAATACCTGGCGGCTGTTGACATAAGAAATTCTTATTTCCACACTGAAGAGTGCCTACATTTACCCGATAAAGTTTTGTAGTGAAATTATTAGACTTGTTGGAATTAAATCAAACATTTTCTCCATTAAACTTCATCAGACAGTTGTAGCAGCTCGGAAACAAAAAACAGCTTTGTGCGTGCAACCTGCAGCAGCTTAGGACTCAAAACACCTCTCAGACTTTGCTCAAAGAGGAAGAAATACCATTTTTTTTTTTGGGGGGGGGGGGGTTGTCAGTGTCAAATTAATAACATCCATCCAAAATACTGAAAAAGTAGTCATACTGTCTTTATTAAAGATATCAGTATTCTGCATCTTGCAAGGGCAGAAACACCCTTTGGGAAAGTAGCAGTAGTACTTTCAGAATGAATAAGGTTTTCTAGACACTGGTTTTGAATGAGCAATCAAAATGAACTAAAAATTCTTTCGGCGTCCCAGCAACGTGAATCCAGGGATGATCATCTACCAGTGGGAGGAGGAAGAGGGAGAAAAGTCATCTGCCTGCACTACAACACAGGCATATCTATTGAGTGTGTGATTGTAGTATCACATGCTAGACTGTGTCACTCAGCGTGCCAGGGTAGATAAAAAAATCAATTATTTTTACTTTTTTTAAAAATCAATTTTTTTGATAAATGCTTTTTGAGGAGAAAAAGAGTTTTAATTAAGATGCATTATAGCTCAATGATATCTTGAATATGGATTATAAATTCTAATTCTATAGTATGAGATGATACATTCATGTAATGTTGAAGAAAAAGTTTTGTAAATGAGTTCCAATAGTTCATGGATTAGGGACCCCATTTTATGGGGTTCTAGGGACTTCTGTATAGATTATTTAGGTTAATCTATCTACCCACCCAATGGGACCCAGTGCTCAGTCTAGAAGATACCATCAGAGATGCTTAGTTTTGCAGTTCTCAAACTGTCCATTTGGGTCTCCAGAGATAAAAACATTTTTGCTGTTAACAAGCATGTTAAGTAAGTAAGTAAGTAAATAAATAGAGGTGAGAAACAACAGACCTCAACCCTATTGTCCCTCTGCAAATTTGTGTACACAGAGTCAATCCCTTACCTCTCTCTAAAAGGGCAAAGTTTCAAAATGTTCAACGAATAGAAGATTGTTGGGGGCGGAATAGATCTGGACAAGGAGAAGTCATCTGGAGATAAATGTGAGAAGGGAGGGACAGGCAGTAGAAACAAAAGTGAAATTGTTGGAGCAGCATATTCCAGAAGTTTTGAGGTCTTCCTGAGTGTAGTCTTCACTGATTTGAGATCTACCATACCATTCTCTCACTAGAAGGGAAAACCTATAATGGCAGCAGTCTGTAAAAGAAACCCAGTTAGGGAATATTTTAATGAAGTTCCTCTACAAGTGGGTGAGACAGGCATGTGTGCAAAATGCAAACAGTGCAACAAAGAAATGCAAGGCCTTGTTGCCCGAATGAAACAACATCATGAGAAGTGTTCCTTCTCAGGACAAAGCTGTGTTGAAGATGATGAAAGGAACATGTCTGAACATGCAGGATCTTCAGGTTGGTAAACTTTTTTATTTCATACTTCTTTCTTAAGGACTACCTGTCTTCCTTCTGGACTATTTTTGAATTCTCATGTTTGAGCAGAACATATAGTTGTTACTCTATGGTACTATTATTTTAGATGCATTTGTGATAAAAAAAATAGCTGAAATAGGCAGATCTTCCTTTTACAATTTCACCTTTAAAGTACTACTGAGTGTCAGCGAATGCAATGAGTAATACTAAATGAGCAGTATGATAATAATAATTAAATAACTGCATTGACTTATTTTGTTTAGGAGAATCCATCCTCAACATACAGGATTTTGAAGACTATCCACCTTCAAGATAACTGTCATTTTCTATTAACTATAGTTTCAGAGTTAACTGCCAATGATAGTGTTTCAGTCACATCATGTATGTCACATAGCCACAGTATACCACCTGTAGCAAAAAGAAAAAAAACACTCCATCATCCAGAAGCAACCATAGATAAGTTTGTGATAAGAACCAGCAGATTACAAAAAGAGGTAATTGATGAAAAAATTGCCTGGTTTGTTTATGCAACAAACTCTCCTTTCCGTATGATTGAGAACCCACACTTCATTAACATGGTTCAGTCATTAAGACCAGGATACAGTCCACCCAACAGCGCAGATGTCGCAAGCAAATTGCTGGATAAAGGCTATGAAAGAGAAATTGAACAGTGTGCAAAATGTCTAGAGGGTAAAATTGTTAACCGGAATCTTGATGGGTGGAACAATCTCCACAATGATCCTGTTGTATGTGCTTGTGTGACAACAGACGAAGGGAACGTCTTCCTTACAGAAACAATTGATACATCAGGAAATGCGCACACAGCAGAATACTTACAAGCAGCAGCAGTAAAAGCTATAACAAACTGTGAAAATAAATTAAAACGTCTAGTACGCAGCTTGGTCACAGACAATGCTGCAAATGTATCCAAGATGAGAAGAAATCTAGGAGAGTGTGAAGAGAGTCCCAAGCTAACAATATGGTTGCAGTGCTCATTTGATGCACCTCCTAGCCAAAGACTTCAGTGTTCCAGAAATAAAGGCTAACGTTGTTGAAATTGCAAACTACTTCCGTAACAATCACTTTGCAGCAGCTGCTCTGAAAAGAGTGGGAGGAACCAAGCTAACTCTGCCACAAGACGAGCGATGGAACTCAGTAATGGACTGTTTTGAGCATTATATCAAGAACTGGCCTAATCTGATGACACTTTGTGAATAAAATCGTGAAAAAACAGATTACACAGTCACAGCCGAAGTTCTCAACATTGGGCTTAAGAGAAATGTTGAACTCATGTGGAGTACCCTGAAGACTATTTATGAAGCCTTGAACAAAATGCAGGGGAACAGCTGTTCTATTGCTGACGCTGTTGAAATTTGGAAGGAACTAAGTGAGATCTTAAATAGAGAAATAAGTTAAATTACAAGCATTAAAAAAAACAGATGGGACAAGCACTATCTCCAGCTCATTTTCTTGCAAATATTCTCAATACTAATACCAGGGTCAAACCTTAACTGCTGAAGAAGAGCAGTTGGCTATGACATGGACATCCAGCAGTTGTGCCTCCATAATGCCAACTATAATAAACTTCAGAGCTAAGGGTGAGCCATTCAAGAAGTATATGTTTGCTGATGATGTTTTAAAGAAAGTCACAGCAGTGAACTGGTAGAAGTCACTTAAGCACTTGGATTTAGAGGCTGTTGAAGTGATAATCTCACTTTTAACAGCAGTAGCTTCTTCTGCTGGTGTAGAAAGAATATTTTCTTCCTTTGGACTAATTAACTCCAAATTGAGAAATCGTTTGGGACCTGAAAAAGCAGATTATGAACAAACAGGAAAATGGAGATGAAGTCAACTGAGTTAGCCGCAGAAGCCAATATTTTTAGTTTCTCATATTGTCCTGGCTGACATAGTCGATTTGTTTGTTTTCTTTAAATATTTCATTTAACTATTTTAGTTAAAACAATTTTAACAAAAACAAACCTGATTTTAAAAAAAACCTGAATGTTTAACTAAATTCAAAAATTCATGTGCATGTTGTGTTAAAATATTATGTTTGCTGTTGAAGAAAAAAAATCCAGAATACATAACGTTGTCGTTTTAGTTAAATAAAATAATTTAAATGTCTGTCTAATGACCTTCTCCTCCTAATACAGTATGGCAAGAAAATCCTCCAAATATTAATGATTAACCTGTTGAATTGGAGATAGTTCACCTCCCAATGACTTCATAAATATCTGCTTCAATTACCTTTGATAAACGAAATAACCGAACAATCATTCATTTTCTGGTATAGCTGTAAAGCTAATCTGAAAAAGTTTTCAAAATAAATCACTTAAAAATGTATAGTGTGTACTTTCTAAAAATGAAACCTACATCTATCTCTGAGTTGTGAAGAGTTTGCATTAAGGTTATAACAACCAACAAGAATGCACTTCTATATAAAAAGCTATGATTAAATCAAGTCTTCCTGACTACTGATTTAAATCAAATCCACACTGCAATGTGCCCATCCATATCCCCTGCCACCCTTAAAAGATCAACTAAACCACAGGCAAGCATAGTATCCTAAACTGCTTTTAACACAATTAGAAACAAAAGTTGATAGATTTAAGTTTACATTGTCCTTTAACCAGTAATCAAGGGCAGGAGTCAAAGTCACAGGTGTCACAGTCCAGAAATACCCAAGCAATTTCAGACTGTCTGTGAACAAAACCAGTGGAAACACTGTGAAGAGATATACGTATGTACATGTACACACACACACGTGCGCGCGCGCACACCTTCTGCCCCCAAGACATGGAAATGCAAAAAAGGAAACAGCTCATATTGCTTTGAATGTAACAGCCAAAGCCATCAGTTGCCATGACAGCACCACAAGGTGACTCTGGAGACACCCAGGGCAGGAAATTGTCAGGTCGCAATTGATTTTCTCTAAGACAAAAAGGTTTTCGTTACTGTAAATACATTATACAGACACCAGAGACAGAAACTCACTGAGGCATAAAGTACGTGATGTGCTGTTCAGCAGCGACGTTCACCTCACGCCCCCCTGAGTGTTATACGACCCCAGCCCCCACACGCACCCCGCGCGGGCCCTCCCCGCCCCCAGCCCTCACACGCTATGACCGTATTAAAAGTCTGTTTGCTAAGATGGTTGATTCACCTCCAGTGATCACACAGCTGGGTCTGTTGGGGTCAGGAACATAAGTATTTTGTGTTTCCTCTAACAATTCTAATACTTTCTGGGCCAAGCACTATTCCAAGCACCCCGCGCGGGCCCTCACGCCCCCAGGCCAGACGCTGACCTAGCCGCTCTGATAGCCCGACGGGGTGTGGGAGCGAACAGACCGGGCACCGCCACCGCTCCCGGCTCTACTCGGCTCCCCCAGGCCCCAGCTTCAGACACCCGCCCCCCCGTACCGTAAGGCCGCTGTCTTCTGTCTCTAGACTCAAGCTGAAGGTCTCGCTCTCGCCACGCCTACCTACAGCGCATGCCCAACGCTCCCAGTACCCAATGACGCACACCCGTCGCTCTCCCTTACGTCACCGCGCGTGCGTAGTACCATCCATTCTAATTCCCGTTGAATCCTTTCTCACAGCACTGCAGAACGGCACACACAGACTAGTACTGCGCATGTACTGGCGGTCAGAGACCACAACCGCGCATGCGCGAGTAAAAAGCGCGGAGGACACACAGCGATCTAAAATTCAGAGCACCAGGGCGATGCGGAGGAGCTCGAGTCTCCGCATGCTCTGTTGCCCGAGGTGGGGAGAGGGAGGTGTCCGGCCCCCTCGTCGTTCTCCCAGTAGCGATGCGCTTAGCTCACCCAATCCCTATCGCCCCAGGCCCTGGCGAATCCCCTTGTCTAGCTCGCCGCCATGAGCGGCCTATTGCCATGGCAACCCCCAGCGGGTCGCCCTTCCCAGCGGGGCCCCAGCGAGCGGGAGCCCGGCTCCCCGGGGGCTGCAAACACAGTTGCTGGCGGAGCCGGCCCTGGCTCGCTCAGCTGCCCTTGGGCGGATCGGCTCCGCAGCGGTAACTGGGGCACGGCAGCACGCTGCCGCCACCTGGCCTCTCCGCTGGCGCCGTCCCCGAGGCCGCTCCGGCAGGCCCGGCCCGGCCCGGCCCCGCTCCGCTCCACCCGTGCGTCAGCCCAGCAGTGAGACCCACAGGCCTGCGCCAAGGGTAGGAGTAACTGCTAGCTTCCACCATCTGCGGTGCCCACTTCCCTGAACGCTACAGGCCCAGCCCCTGCTGCAGATGGTCCCAGGCTCCACCTGGAAAAGGTGATTCCATTCCACCCCCCACACCACGTACAAACTCCCCCATGCGTCCCCCCGCAACCTTTTCTCCCAAGCTGGAGCATGAATGCCTCTCACGCAGAGCCCTCCACCATCGTGACACGACCGACCATACTTCCCCCACACACTTTGTTCACACCCCAATGCTCCCCCAACACATCCCTTCCAACACAGAATCCTAGAATATCAGGCGTGGAAAGGACCTCAGGAGGGCATCTAGGCCCCCCGGCTCAAAGCCATTTCTCCCACCTACAAAGTATGTCTCCCCAAAATGTCATCTTCCTTCTGTTACACACAGCCTTCAGCTCCTCCCTTCTCACACTATGACCCTAGTGTCAATCCCATGCATTTAAAAATCATGAATCAGTTTCCCCCGAATAATAGCATTAACTTAAAAATCACAGTGGGTTGTTTAATTATAATTTTGGCCTTTTAATTTGGCTTTTGGGTTCTGAACCTTTACAGTGAACTTGCTTCATATTTTCAGGCCTTTTCCCACAGGTGCTAGGATTGGACACTTGACAATTTTTTAAAAAAAAGTAGACTTTTTTTATTCCAACAGCTGCAGATTGGTCGAGGGGGGGAAGGCCGTAGGGGGAAGAGAACTATCCTCCACTATCTCAAGACTCAAAATTGTGAGTTGGCAACACTCATCCCAGTCACATTTTCCTACACCGCACCTGTCTCATAATCATTGTACAAATTATGGCTGATCATATTGGGATCAAGGAAGGGGGCAGCCAAAGCCCACCCACTGCTAAAGTATTCCCCCCCCCCCCCCAGCTTAAGGGTGGGGGGGCGCCACAGAACCTTGAAAACCAAATAATTACGGGGGACAACTAATGAACAAGAGGGACAGGAGTGTGGTCAAAGGGTCAAACGAAGGGAAGTGGACGGGGACACCGAGCAGAGAACCCCGGACAGCACGCACTGCTCCTCAAAGGCGTCAAGGGAGTCAGTGGATGCCGCCCAGAGGAACTCTGCCTGGAGGCATGAACAGAGGGAGGATCGGAAATAGACCCCCCAGTCACAGAAGCCTCCATCGGCCAACCTCCTCACGCTGGTTTTATAGATGGCCACTTTAGCCAGGGCCAGGAAGAGGTTGACCAAGAGGTCCCGTGACGTAGTGGGGCCACAGACAGGGAGTGCATAGATAAGGAGATGAGGGGAAAAGTGCAACGAAAATCTTAACAAAATATTTGTGAGGAGCCAGAATAGGGGCTGCAGCCTGGTGCACTCCAGGTAGACGTGCGCCAGGGTTTCCCTCATACCGCAAAAGGGGCAGGTGTCCGGGATTGGGGTGAACCGCACCAAGTACACGCCCGTGCTCACGGCCCCGTGAAGGAGCCGCCAACTAATATCCCCGGCGGGCCTTGGGACCAAGGTGGAATATAGGCTGGCCCAGCGGCGCTCCTCACCCTCTAGCGGTGGCAGGAGGTCCTGCAACTTTGTGTCAGGGCGGGACGCGAGAGTGAGGACATGAAGGGAACGGAGCACGAGCTTGTAGAGATGTTTCCTTAGCGTGGTCTGGAAACGGACTACCTGCAGCTTGTGGAACCGGCTCACGGTGAAGGTGGTGGTGGGGTGGTTTTGGTCGGGTCCACGGGGCAGGAGCCTGATGAAATGGTCCCGAGGGCCTGGCGTGGAGGGTGGACGGGGCACACCCTCCCTTAGGACCTGGTCGAGGTAAACCCAAGCAGCGGGCGGCAAAGCGGCCCTCACCTCCTGAGGTACATGCAGGGGAGTACGAGGTTTGGAGAGCCCCATGCGCTGAGCGAGCATCAGGGGATCCAGCCAGTCTCCCCAGTCGTAGTCCAGGAGGTCTCCGACACTGGTGACTTCTGCAGGACCAACCTCTGGCACACCAAGGGGGACTCCGCCACCTGCACACGGAGCTGGGGGTTGTGTAGCAGGGGCTCCGAGAGGAGATCTTCCCCAACCAAGGCCGCCAAGGACCTGGTCGCTGTGAACAGTTTCCAGGTCCGGAGAAGGTCCTGGTAGAAGACCGGCAGCCCGGAGAGGTCTCGCGGAAGACCTCTCAGATGGAGATAAAGGAGCTGCCAGTCATATCGGAGCCCTCGGAAGCAGCGCAGGAAGGCGTGCGCCAGTACGCTCCATGCCGGACTACCTGCACCATAAAGGAGCCTCTACAGGGCGTGGAGGCGGAAGACATGGACCTGAGTGCGGAGACACTTCAGGCCTTGCCCTCCCTCCTCCAGGGGTAGATGGAGAATCCCTGCAGAGATCCAGTGCAGTCCTGACCAGAAGAACTCCAGAATCAACCTCCAGAGGTTGGCCAGGAAATCTGGGGCCGGGACCAGGGTGTTGAGCAGGTGCCAGAACATGGACAGGACTAGTTGATTAAGCACCAGTGCCCTCCCTCGAAGGGAGAGACACCAGACTAGTCCTGTCCATCTCCGGAGCCGCTCTACCACGCTGCCCTCTAAACCGTGCCAGTTCTCTGGTGGAGACGGATGCGTGGCAGAAAGGTAAACGCCGAGATAGAGCTGCGGACCCACGCTCCACTGGATGGCCTGAAGCGTGGGTGGGTGGGAGGGAGCTCGCCTGCCACCAGACCTCTACCACCAAGCCAGAGCTCTTGACCCAGTTGACCTGGGCAGAGGAGGCTGCCGAGTAAATGCCCTGGCAAGCCTCCACCTGTGCCAAGTCGCCCGGGTCCTGGACCACAAGGAGCACATCATCGGTGGATACCAACAGGACCAGCCGCAGCTCTGGCTCCTGCAGCGCCAACCCCATCAACCTCCTGCTGAGGAGACAGAGGAAGGGCTCGATCGCCAGAGTGTACAGCTGGCCCGAGAGGGGGCACCCCTGCCATACTCCTCGCCTGAAGCCGACTGGTTCGGTCAGGGTCCAGTTGAGCCTGACCAGACACTCTGCAGAGGCGTACAGCACCTGGATAAAACCCACAAACTGGTGTCCAAAGCCAAACGCTCGCAGAGTGCTCAGAAGATACCCGTGATCCACCCTGTCGAACGCCTTCTCCTGATCCAGGGACAGGAGGGCGAACGACAGACCGTCCCTACACCCAAGTTCCAAGAGGTCCCGGACCAGATACAGGTTGTCGAAGATGGTGCGGCCCGGGACGGTGTAGGTCTGATCTGGGTGGATCACGTCCGCCAGCACGGACCCTAGCCGCAGTGAGATGGCTTTTGCTACGACCTTGTAGTCCGTGCTGAGGAACGAGAGGGGACGCCAATTTCATAAATCGCGGAGGTCCCCCTTCTTCGGCAATAAGGCAAGCACGGCTTGCTTACACGAAAGAGGGAGGACCCCGCTCTGCAAAGACTCGGCCCAACGGTGACACTGGGATGTTGTACTATAAAATTGCAGTATTTCTGAATGCCTCTGTGTGACTATGAATCCCATCCTAGCTGCCATGGGTGGTGTCACATCCTCCTAGAACAGATACAATGGGGAATAGTTAGAATTCAACAATCCTATTCTGGTGCAAACCCCTTGGAACAGTAGGTGAGCTAAAGCTTAGGAAAAAGAGTTTTACCCTACCCTTTTTCAGAGAGGGAGGAAAGTAGGAGCAGTGGAAATTTACCAGGAGCAGTACAGGGGGACCAGTCAGGGGGTCAAATAAGGAACCACACAGGGGGAACTTGGAGCAGGAGAGGGGAAGGGAATGGTCTAGCCTAGGGCCAAGAGGTTGAGCTGGAGGACAAGCTTTCACATTTCAGCAGACAAGCAATGCCCTGCAGCAGGATTTGGACCCCAGGCCAAAGAATGACCGGCAATGGTGAGGAAAAAGCAGGGGAAATAGGTGCAGGGTTTACTATTTTGTTTGATCTGTACTCTTTTGTGCTTTATATGATTAAATAAAAGAACAACTGTGAGAGACTCTGGGCAAAGAGTCAGATGTGTTACATGCTAACACATTTACAAGCCTCGTGAGAGAGTTAAAATGGTAAACTACAAGGTCACACCTGAGGGTGGAGTTCTGGGAGAGAATGTTTAAGCTTCTGAGGTATCTTGGGGTTCAGCACCGGTACTGGAGGCCAAAGGGGTTCCATTTCCATGAAAGAGTAGCAGGGTGAAAGTCAGTGCCCAGGAAATGTGCCAGAGAAGGACAAAGGGAGGAAACAGTAGTGCAGCCTGCTGAGACCCAAGAAAGCTTATACCTGGGGACCCACAGTGAGCAAACACAAGGGGCTGCTTGGCTAGGATTTGTGACACAAGAAGACTACTGCACATGTAGAAGGGTTGTTTGATGGCTCAGAGCCATGGTAACACTTTTACACCAGTCTCCCTTCAAGCTGCCAGTGTAGAGAGTATGACCAAAACTTAACCCTTATAAAGTTTTTCCTAATCCCTTACCTAAATCCCCTTTGCTGGACATTAAGCCCGGTACCTCTTGTCCTATCTTTAAGGGACACTTCTTTATAACAGCATTTAGCATATTTGAAGTCTCATCAGATCATCCCCACAGTCTTCTTTTCTCAAGCCTAAACATGCCCAGTTTTTTTAAACCTTTCCTCATTGGTCAGGGTTTCTAAATCTTTTATCATTTTTGTTGCTCTCTTCTGGACTCTCTCCATCTTAACTGAATGAAAAAGGCATACACATGCCTAATGTAATAAGCCACATTATACTGTTACCCTGGCCCTTCTACAACCCCTCCAAATTGTGTGTTACTCAGACTCATGTCACATCTAAGCTTAAATTGTAAACTATTTGAAGTACTGACTTTGATTTCTATGACTAACACACTTTTGAAAAATTACAATAAATATCTCCTGTAATTTTGTCTGCTCATCAATGTCTCCCTTTCATCTGTTACCTCAATAAAGATTTCCTGTAAATTACTGCCAGGGAATTACTTACCCTAGTAACTTTGATTGTTTAAACTTGGTTTTTTTTCCCCTCCAAATCAGTTTTATATTTCTCTTAAACTATTTGAGTCAGGAGTCATAATTATACTTGCTTTAATCTACATGAACAAGAGCAGATATAAATCTAGAGATTGTTACATAGGCGGTGTAGTGGAATGTGGATGTGGGATATTTAATGGAAGGAAGTCTATCACTTGGGAAATATTCCTCCAGAAATACAGCACAGATATGGAAGGTGTTCAGAAATTCTCCCACCTTTGATCTAGCACTGATGCAGCTACACTAGGACTAAACCAGTAGCATGAGAATTGCTAAAAATTCTGTGTAGATAAGGCTACACAGTCCTTGCCAGCCAGACTTGGGTACACTGGGAAAAGGGACTGCCTTGTGCTGCTGCAATTACTGTGACAGCTCTAAGTGGGTGGGTGAGGAAGAGCGAAGTAATGCAGAAGAGCCTCTTTCTTGCCCCAGTGGCTGGAAGCTATTGCTAAAGTGGAAGATTATATGGAAGAGTGGCAGGAATGCTCAAAAGCTGGTGGTGTGTGAAAGGAGGGAAGCTAGGTAGGGCAGAATTAAATTGTGGGTTGGAGCTGGGGAAATAAAAATAAAGCATCTTAAAAAAGGCAAAAGATTTGACCCCTTTTCTTTCCCTGTTCTCACTACTGATGTTCTTAAAAGGGATCTGTGCTGTTCCAGAGGACTAGTGTGTTTCTAACAGGGAACAAGAATTGACCATGGGGAAGCCACTTGTGAAGGAACAAACACAGCTCACTCAGGAAGAAGAGTTCCCCTAAAATAAAACTGCACCCATTCCAGCTATCATTTAATTTCTTTGTGATAAATGTAGGTTTGTGATATAAAAAGGATGATGGTCTAAATTATTTGGGGGGGCTACTTCCTAGGAAAACTATCACTTTATTCAAGTATAGTAAATAGCATGGCTAGTATCTAAGGCAGACAAAATTTAAAAACTGCTTTTGACAATACAGCAGAGGCAAACACCATTTATATAACTCTGTGAGCAAAGCCCTGTACAAACATTAACTGTTTAATATATCCTTATTACATTATTCTGAAGGGGTGTTTTAATAATGGAGAAACAGAGGCAAAAAGCCACAGAGAAAGTGAATGGTAGAGCCAGTGTTTGAACTCAGGAATTCTTGACTCCCAGCCCTGTGCTCATGCCTCCCTTTGATAGCCAAGTTGCAATAGGACTCAGGAGAAATTATTTATGTCCTACATAAATGTCCTACATACTGCATTAATGGCATAATAAGCAGATCCTGTCAACACTCCAAGTTAATATGAAACGTACAATGATAAAAACAGTAGGTAGCTTATTCTTTTTCTAACTTTAAAACATTACGACAGAGTAGCTTAAGGCACACATGTAGGCTTCCCACTTCCAATCTGTCCTAGGTGATGTTTCAACATGACAACTGATTGGCAAAGTTCTGAGTGAGCGAAAAAGACTTTTCTGATTGGAGATACTTAAGGCATGTCAAATTCTGCAAGTAATCAGCTATAGATCTGTAATCCAGTTCCAATTATTTCAAGTTAAGGCAATGTGATACAGATGACAATCAAATTTTGTGAAGATAAATATTCTGTGATTTTACTACTAGTATAAACCTCCCGCAACTTGGAGTCAGGATCAAAGCAGATACATATCCTAGTTTTCAGAATGAACACTAGCTTCAAACAGCTTTGTTCCACTACAGGAAGCAGGAAAGCTTTCCCAAACAGATATTTGACTCGAGCAGGAATTATTTTGGCAGCTGCCTTGAACCAAGTGATAATTGTGACTGGATGCCAGAGCTAACCAGACAGTTTCCTCTATACTCCCACCATACCAGGGATAAATAAATGTTTAGTAATTGGCAGACTGGCCAACATGAATCACTCTTTCTTGGAGCACAATTAGCTGTCAAAATAGATCTTAGAAAAAAAAATTTTGCAAAGGGATTATGGAGGGTAGGAAATGCAGGTGATTTGCAGTGTCTGCCTTTGATACAAACATCCTGCTCCTCTACTGTCCCTTTGAACTAACTTTGATATGCAATAATTAGGAGTGGCTCAGCCCCTGAGGAGAGGTGGCTGCTGCTGCTGCCCTACCTCCTTGCTCGTTTTATTGAATCCTTGTTTTGAACTATTGATCAAACAGATTTGAAGAGATTTGTTGAAGTCTGTGTGGGCTGAAGAGGAAGGAAGTGAGGAGAGGAGGGGATGGAAAGGACAGCAAACTTGGCTATAAATACCCCAGGAAGGACAGAGCTCCTCTCCACAGATTTTCCTCTTCGGCTAGAGATGTAAAATGTAAGAAAAGGACTTTTATTCAAGAATTTTTCTTTAAAAAGATTTACAAATATCCCATATTTGCTGAATCCGTGTTGCTTGTTTTCAAGCTTCAGCATATCTTAGACAACAGTGCTAAGCGCACCAGACCTCACGGGGGAAACCAGATCAACCTGCCTGAAGAATGGTGGCAGTCTTGCTGCTGGGGCTCAGCTGCATCTGTTCCCCATTGGTAGCCCTGGTCCTAGACTACAACAGCATCAAGAGTTCAGCTGAAGTGCAGGGCACCAGAAAGGTGAGAGCTCTGGGGGTCAGTTGGAGACCTGAATTGAATTTTCAAGGGTGAAATGATCTCAAAATATTAGTAATATTCTGCAAAAATCGCATGATTAATTTCAGTTTTTAAATAGAAGGGTTACAATTGCTTGGAATAGTGCTTGGCCCAGAAAGTATTAGAATTGTTAGAGGAAACAAAAAATACTTATGTTCCTGACCCCAACAGACCCAGCTATGTGATAACTGGAGGTGAATCAACCATCCCAGCAAACAGAATTTTAATATGGTCATAGCTGTTGTGTATTTCTAAATTGGAAACATTTTAAAAATGGAAAAATGTGTCCCTTTGGGAGAAGGGGAATGATATCAAGATTTCACCCTCTTAAAATATAAATGAAGTCAGAGCAAGTGATGGCCTGTCAGCACTGATCAGCTCTTCAGCAGAGCACTATGCTCTAAAATGCACTGAGTGCAAGATGGGGTGAGCAAAGGCTGCTAGAGTTCTAATCTTGATTTGGGAAGTGATTTGCTGTGTAACATTAGGCTAGTTACACTACTGACACATATAATAAACACAAACGTGCACAAACTGCTGCTTTAAAAAACATGTCAGTTTTAACATGCTGTTTCTGTTACTTGCTGAAGATCAGAACTGTGCTGGTCCCAATACAGGACAGAGAGGTGTAGACCTTTGTCCTCGAGAGCTCCCAATCAAATGGGAGATCACAGACCAGACCCAAGAAAGATTATTCCAGAAATAACATGTTGGACTGATCAATGAAGGGGGCAGTAGGGGTGTGTGTGTGTGTGCACGCGCTACTCTAAGTATTGCTGATTTACAGCATTTTCCCCTTCTGAGGAAAGTTATTTTTAATTTGTAGAGCTCACAGTGCATAACAGACCAGGACTGTAATGCTAGCAAATTCTGCCTCAAGCATGAAGATGAAGCGTCCTTCTGTGTTACCTGTCGTGGGTTACGACGAAGATGCAAGCGTAATGCTATGTGCTGCCCAGGGACTATTTGTATAAATGGTAAGCAATAATCATCTGGTGTCTGTGTTATTTAAAGGTTGGCAGAGATTAGAACTACATGATTATAATCTATATGGTCTAAACACAGAAGTGGTTGGTGCCTGTTTTAAAAATTTTCCTGGTTTTCCCTTACCTCCTGCTAACGTTGAGATCATCGAACTCTCCAGCATTTCTTTAAAACAAGCAACTATCTTTACCATGAGGCATCTGTAAAATAACAAAGTAATAAAAGTCCTATACATGCATCTGAACACATGTCAAACAGGGAAGTTGATAGTAACGAGTTAAAATTGGTAGTTAGGAACGGCACACAATTCATAAAAGCTAAAGGTATCAATTTGGGGGGGGGGGGGGGGGGGGGGAGGAGGAGAATATCTATGGCCAGTAGGGTTAAATACAATCAGAAGGAATTCTTTAAATATATCAGGAATAAATTAAATCTGAACAATTTCATCGGTCTGAAATTAGATAAGGATTGTAAAGATATCAATTGCTATACAGAAAAAGGCAAAAGTATTCAATAATAATTCTGTTTGGGGAAAGTACAGTAGAACCCTCAGTTACAAACGCCGCAGGAATAGACAGGTTGTTCGTAACTCTGAACAACACGTTATGGTTGTTCTTTCAAAAGTTTACAATTGAACATTGACTTTATAAAGTTTTGAAACTTTACTACGCAGAAGAAAAATGCGTCTTTTAATCATTTAATTTAAATGAAACAAGCACAAACACAGTTACCTTACCGTGTCAAATCTTTTTGTTTAAACTTTTCCTTTATTTTTCTAGTAGTTTATGTTTAACACAGTACTGTATCAGTGTGTTTTGGGTTTTTTTTTATGGTCTCTGCTACTGCCCGATTGTGTAATTCCGGTTCCAAAATAGGTGTGTGGTTGACCAGTCAGTTTCTAACACTGGGGTTTGTAACTCTGAAGTTCTACTATAGTACAATGATGTTTTAATATATTACAGTGATAAGACGACATGTTAACATCCTCACTATTCCACCAGTAAGTAGGAACAGAAACTATTAAATATTTTTAAAATCATCAGGACTGGATAATCTGCATCCAAGATTAGAGAATTGCCAGAGTTCTCTGAATCATTAATATTGATTTAACAAATCTTGTTTAGAAAGGGTAACTGTGATGATCAGGAATAACTATAGGACAGTTAGTCTGACATTAATCCCAGGCAAAGTCATGGAAAGGATTATATGGGATCCAGTTAGTAAAGAATTAAAGGATGGTAGCATAATTGGTCATGATCAACATGGTTTTATGGAAAATAGATCTTAAAAATAATCGTGTGTCTGAAATGACAAGTTGGGTTAATAAAATATATCATGTCAACACAACTATCTTTAATTTCTGTAATGTGTTTGAGTCCCATGTGACATTCTGATTAAAAGTTTAACACTATACAAAAATATGGGCCATATTAAATAGATTAGAAACTAGATTAGCTGACACTAACTAAAGGGGGGATGTTTCTAGTGGGGGTCTCACGGGGATCTGTTCTCAGCCAAATGATATTCAATATCTGTATCTATGATCTGGAAAGAAATGTAAAATCAGTGCTGGTAAAGTTTGCAGATGACACAAAAATTGATGGAATGATAAATAATGATGGGAACAAGTCAGTTATGTAGACCAACATGAATCACTTGGTAGGGTGGGCTCACTTGAACAATGTGTGTTTTAACACAGTCAAATGCAAGGTCACAAACATGTAGAAACAAAGAACATAGGGTCACACCTATAAGATGGGAGACAGTATTCTGGAAGGCAGAGATATTGAAATGGAAGATGCCTTGATCATGGTTTACAACTCCTATATAGAAAAGACTTCTGATAGCGGACAGCTGGCTCTTTAATCTAGCAGAAAAGGCATTACAAAATTCAATGGTTGGAAACTGAAGCTAGATAAATTGGGAGTAGAAATAAGGTGCACATTTTAAGTTAGGCTCATTAACCATTAGAACAACTGACTTAGGGACATGGTGGATTCTCCATCATTTGAAATCTTTAAATCAAGACTGGATGCCTTTCTAAAAGATATGCTATAGCTCCGTGACTCTCAACCTTTCAAGAGAACTGTACCCCTTTCAGGAGTCTGATTTCAGGAGTCTTTCATACCCTCAAGTTACACTTAAAAACTACTTGCTTACAAAATCAGACACAAAAATACAAAAGTCTCACACCACGCTATTACTGAAAAATTGCTTACTTTCTCATTTATATCATATAATTATAAAATAAATCAACTGGAATATAAATATTGTACTTACGTTTCAGAGTATACTATATAGAGCAGTATAATCAAGTCATTGTTTGTATGAAATTTTAGTTTGTACTGACATTGCTAGTGCTTTTTACGTAGCCTGTTGTAACACTAGGCAAATATCTAGATGAGTTTATGTACCCCCTAGAAGACCTCTGTGTACTCCGAGGGGTATGCCTACCCCTGGTTGAGAATCACTGCTATATCACAAACAGAGCTTAGAGGTTTCATGCAGAAGTTACTGGGTGAGAATTTATGGTTTGTTACGTAAAATGTCAAACTAAGGTGATCATAATGGTCCCTTTTATCCTTAAAATCTACGCAGGTATGAACCTATAAAAGCATGATGTATGAGGGAGGGAGACAGAAGGCAATTGGATCCATTTTCACATCCGGAATAAAAGATCATTTGTTGTCTCAAAGCAGCAATGTCGCCATCCTCCCTCTCCCCCCCCCCCCCCCCGTTTCTGTCCAAAATTACAACCTTCCACCTTTACACCAGATGTTTGCAGCCAGACTGAAGAGGTTACCCCAACAGAAGGAAGAAAGACTGAGGAACAGGATGGTTCTGATTCAAAAGGGACAACTCAACACCAGATCCAAGAAAACAACTCTAAAAAAGGACTTGTCAAATCTCCAAGCCATAAAGGTAAAATGGGCTTAAAAGCAGGGAAATAATTATATTCAATCTTGGAGGAGAAATATATTCCAGATTAGAAAAGTAAAATTATACGGAGGCATGTGTATGTAATCTTCCATTAGGAAAAGGAGGAGACCCCTAGCATTCTATTACGTAAAGCAAACAAACAGATGGGTCCCAGCATGTTTTAAAATTATGCACTGAGAATAACCGCATTACTTCCTACATGGAAGTTATAATAATGCCAATCACAGAATTAGGTGTTTTGAGTATTAAATCATCAGGAATTATGTTAAAACAAATGCAGAGAACAATAATCCCCATAAAATCTTTTCCGTAAAAATATAAACTGTTACTTACTAGATTTGGATACAGTGTTGCAGCCACATCGGTCCCAGGATATTAGAGACACAAGGTGGGTGAGGTAACTTCTTTTATATTCAAGCTCTTTGTAAACTCGTCTCTCTCACAAACAGAGGTTGGTCCAATAACATATTACCTCATCCACATGGTCTCTTTACTCACTAGGAATATTTTGACTAGATTCTGGACCCCGCTCTGGTGATGCAAAACTTGATGAAGCAAGCCTTCTGGCTGTTATCTGGAAATTCCCTTTTCATCAGGAAAAGCAGCTCTCTGCCACCCCCGGTGTGCCACTGGCATAGGGGGCAGAGCTGGAATGTCCTTATTCCAAGGCTATTCCCAGCTTTCGACCACCTTTTGAGCTAGGGACAGCCAAGTTCAAATTATTGCAGCCTTTGGGCCCCCGGACAGTTCTAGAATCCAGGTACCAAACCTGAAGTACAACTACCTTGGTGTCCCTCTCCATCCCCGGCTGCACTAAGTGCAGCATGGAATCTGGATCGACTTAGCAATTTACACTGTGCTCATTACAAATCACCTGTCATAAGACAGAAAGCAACTCTGCTAGTTATAGCAAACTAGCAAAGGTGTGTGGGGGCGGGAGGGGGAGAAAGAGGTCAGGCTTTGTTAAAAGAACATTCAGCAATGTGCCATTCTCCATTTATTTAAATTGCGAGTGCTAGTACTTGCTCAGAATAAACATTGTTAGATTAGTTTCTTATTTGTAAATTTTCTAACATAGGTTATTGCCAGGATGTAAGTTCATTTTAGGATACCACTCTTTGGGGCTGTCTTCACATTGTTTGCATTTAATAATAGATAATACCTAGCTGCTATGTTGTGCTTTTCATCAGATTTCAAAGCACTTAATAAAGGTCAGTATCAGTATCCCCATTTTACAGGTAACGTTATAGGAATATCTCTAAATGCAAGAAACTAAATATGTAACCTTAATATTACATTAACAAATAAGACAGGGAATACAAAAGTTAAAATTCATATAACAACATTAACCTAGGGAAACTGACATTATTAGAAAAGGATCAAACAGAACCAAAGCAGCAGAGGGCAATAAGGTCTCAAAGAGCTCAAAGAAAAGGAGTACTTGTGGCACCTTAGAGACTAACCAATTTATTTGAGCATGAGCTTTCGTGAGCTACAGCTCACTTCATCGGATGCATACCGTGGAAACTGCAGCAGACTTTATATATACACAGAGAATATGAAAAAATACCTCCTCCCACCCCACTGTCCTGCTGGTAATAGCTTATCTAAAGCGATCATCAGGTGGGCCATTTCCAGCACAAATCCAGGTTTTCTCACCCTCCACCCTCCCACACAAATTCACTCTCCTGCTGGTGATAGCCCATCCAAAGTGACAACTCTTTACACAATGTGCATGACAATCAAGTTGGGCTATTTCCTGCACAAATCCAGGTTTTCTCACATCCCCCCCACCCCCATACACACACAAACTCAGTCATTATGCAAGGTAGCCTGTGTTCTCTTGTTTTTTCCTACCCCCCCTCCCCAGATGTTCTGGTTTAACTTGGATTTAAACTTGGAGAGTGGTCAGTTTGGATGAGCTATTACCAGCAGGAGAGTGAGTTTGTGTGTGTATGGGGGTGGGGGGATGTGAGAAAACCTGGATTTGTGCAGGAAATAGCCCAACTTGATTGTCATGCACATTGTGTAAAGAGTTGTCACTTTGGATGGGCTATCACCAGCAGGAGAGTGAATTTGTGTGGGGGGGCGGAGGGTGAGAAAACCTGGATTTGTGCTGGAAATGGCCCACCTGATGATCACTTTAGATAAGCTATTACCAGCAGGACAGTGGGGTGGGAGGAGGTATTTTTTCATATTCTCTGTGTATAAATAAAGTCTGCTGCAGTTTCCACGGCATGCATCCGATGAAGTGAGCTGTAGCTCACGAAAGCTCATGCTCAAATAAATTGGTTAGTCTCTAAGGTGCCACAAGTACTCCTTTTCTTTTTGCGAATACAGACTAACACGGCTGTTACTCTGAAACCTGTCAAAGAGCTCAGTTATTCATAAAGCTCAAAAGAACTATTACTACTATTAATTATTCGTACTATATTAGCATATGCTAGGTCTGAAATTGCAAACACTTATGCATGTGCTTAAATGGTTGTAGGAATGGGGCCATAGAGAGGAAACAATCTCTTTCTCAAGGAGCTTACAATTTAAGAGTAAATCACAAATAGGCATATATGGAAAGAGAGAACTTAGGAAAGGGAGAGTTAGGTTACTCAAATACATTCTTGTCTTCCACTCTATTCCACGCTAATTAGGCATCAACTGGAGTATTTTGTCCTGTTCTGGGCACCACATTTCAGGAAAGATGTGGACAAACTGGAGAAACTCCCAAGAAGAGCAGCAAAAATGGTTACAGGTTTAGAAAACATCACCTATGAGGGAAGACTGAAAACATGGGGTTTGCTTAGTTTGGAGAAGACAGAAGGGGGAAAGGATAACAGTTTTCAAGTATGTAAAAAGGTTGTTACAAGGAAGACGGAGAAAAATTACTCTCCTTAATCTCCGAGGACAGGACAAGAAGCAAAGGGCTTAAATTGCAGCAAGGGAAGTTTAGGTTGGACATCAGGAAAAACTTCCTGTCAGTGCAGTTAAGCACTGGAATAAATTGCCCAAGGAGGGTGTGGAATCTCCAACATTAGCGATTTTTAAGAGCAGGTTAAATAAACACCTGTCAGGGATGGTCTAGATCAGTGCTACTCAAAGTGGTGGTCCGCAGACCGGTGCCGGTCCGTGAGCCATCGGCTACTGGTCTGCACGCACATTGGAAAAAAAAATTGCCAGTCCCCCACATCAGATAGTTTGAGAAGCACTCGTCTAAATAATACTGAGTCCTGCCATGAGGGCAGGGGACTGGACGAAATGACCTCTCAAGGTCCCTTCCAGTCCTATGATTCTATAGACAGGTTATGTGTGCAATCTGTAGACAGTGCAGCTTTTTCTTTTTAAAATATTAGACAAAAACAGAGCCATAGTAGTAGTTGTAGCTTCCATTATCAGCTGGTAATGTTCCACAGGCACCCCACTAGCTGCTAATTTCTTTGGTGAATAAAGCAGAGAGATTTCAAAATGGTAAAACTGGGAGGGATTAGGAGCCCAAAGATCTTTTTCAATTAGAAAAATAATCCCCATATGAAGGAAGATTCTTGCAAGCCTTGTCCACAGTTATGACTGACATGTAACCCATTAGCATGCCTGCTGATTTTTAAGCTGGAAGATCAGCTAGAGCAGGGCTGAGCAAATGTTTTGGCCCAAGGGCCACATCTGAGTATGGAAATTGTATGGCGGGCCATGAATGTTCATGAAATTGAGGGTTGGGGTGCCAGAGGGAGTGAGGGCTCCGGCTGGGGGTGTGGGCTCCGGGCTGAGACAAAGGGGTTCGGAGGGCAGGAGTTTGGGCTGTGGGAGGGAGTCGGCCGTGCCGGCTCTGGGCGGCGCTTATCCCAAGCAGCTCCCAGCAGCAGAATGTCCCCCACTCTGGCTCCTAAACGGAGGCACAACCAGGCAGCTCTGCGTGCTGCCTCGTCCACAGGCGCCGCCCCTGCAGCTCCCATTGGCCACGGTTCCCAGCCAACGAGAGCTGTGGGAGCAGCGGTTGGGGTGGGGGCAGCATGTGGAGCCCCCGGGCTGCCCCTACACATAGGAGCCGCAGAAGGGACATGCTGCTGCTTCCAGGTGCCATGCAGAGCATAGAATCATAGAGGCATAGAATATCAGGGTTGGAAGGGACCTCAGGAGGTCATCTAGTCCAACCCCCTGCTCAAAAGCAGGACCCATACCAATTAAATCATCCCAGCCAGGGCTTTGTCAAGCCTGACCTTAAAAACTTCGAAGGAAGGAGATCAGGAAGCAAGCCCTGACCCTGCTGGGAGCTCGAGGGCCAGATTAAAATATCTGGAGGGCCGGATGTGGCCCCTGGGCCGTAGTTTGCCCACCCCTGAGCTAGAGATCTTTGCAGGGGAGGACAGAGGGCTTTCCACAATGGGGCAGATCAGGACTGGTCTGAAACAAGTCCCACCCCTCTCTGCTAGCAATCCTCAGTTTTGCGCTCAGCAACTTTCCTCTGACCCACTGCTCAAGCCAAGAACCTCGAAGACATGGGGTATGTTACACATTTTATTCTGCTTACTGCAGGTCAAGAGGGAAAAAGCTGCCTTCGCACTTCAGATTGTGCCTTTGGGCTTTGCTGCGCTCGCCATTTCTGGACCAAAATCTGTAAGCCAGTTCTCCGTGAAGGACTGGTCTGTTCCCGCCGGGGACACAAAGATGTTGCTCAAGGTCCAGAAATTTTCCAACGCTGTGATTGTGGCCCTGGTTTGTCTTGCCGACCACCGCTCACCAGGCTGCCACAACGGTCGCGCTTAAACATCTGCCAGAGAAGCTAAAGAGCCAATACACACTGGCTCCAGAGGGAGAGCAAGGGATTCGCTGTCTACTCCAGAGTTAATTTATGCAAGATTCTATAAAACTACCCCTAACCTTCCACAGGCCAACAGAGCCCTGCGCTGGAGGAAACATGCAGCTCAAAGTAAGATCTGGGCACTGGGCAACCTTAGATGTACATTTAGGTCACATGGGCTCTGCTGTATCCTTGTGGGCTGCACAAAGTAGCTATCAGACGCTTACAAAATCGCTTCTGCTTTCAGATAGCAGGAAGTACAAAAAGGCTTGATTTTTTGTCTGTTTTTACAAACTATTTAGGGTCCTTTTTTATAGCTATCATACTCAAATTCAAAGGTTCTCCAGCTGCTTTCCAACTATTTAGTTATTTACTAAAATAAAATAAAAAAGTGTACTAAAGGAACTAGTAGATTCTTTCACAGGAATTGCAATTTACTTGTCAATAGGGTCAGACTTTTTCCCAAATGTTTCAAGGATGTTCAGAGCCACAAAAGAAAGCTTTGGCTTGCAGCACTTCAGGGAAATGTATCAAAATTAAAATGCAGTTTTCTTTATGCGGAGAGAGTGACTCTGGACTAATGCTGTTACTGTCAGAGACAAGAGGGGATAGTGTGACTTTTCTTCATTATTTTGCACCTAACTTGGCCACCCATAAATCTATTCACATGGTGACTATTTTAAATATTATGACAAGTGCATTGACTTTTATGAAAGACAAACACAATATCTTCATTTAGAAGCCACCACTGAATACACTAATAGTAATCGTCCTTGTTGAGCAGCCACATTTTTCCATGGAAATTGTATGGGAAAGTAATAAAACAAAAGTTGTGCTTTCTAAACACAGATATCCAGTATCCCAGGGAGACAAAGGCAGACTATAATTTATTATTAGAAGACAAAAGTCTGGACCAATTCCCAATTTAATCTAGGAGGAATTTTATCGTGAGGGAGCTGCTTGGTTCCTCATCTTCCCTGCAGACTTATCTTAGCACCTTAGCAAAGGGACTAATTAAAATTCAGATAAAAACCACGTTTGTATTAAAGATATTTTTGAATAAAAGGAAAGTAATCAAGTTGCAATGCTAGGTGATTTAATTTTACAACATATTTTACTCTAGTGCCATGGAACTATTGTTTAAAAACAGTGTCAGTAATATACACCTTCTGAAGTAATATTCAAGCAATAAATATGCACCTAGCTTTGACTCTGATGATTATTCATAAAAGCTACAAAATAAGTGAGCACTAGCTAGTAAACCTATAAATGCAAGTTATTCACTCCGTTCTTTTGGCTCTCGATACTTCCACTGTATGTAGTCAAAGATATCCTTTTCACTCTCTACTGGGAGGGGCTCCCCAGCAACTCCTGAAAACACAATAAAGATGACAGACGGGTGAAAAACAGCAACTTTGCAAGGCATCACTAGCAGTGCTGTGCAGACACCATTTTATAAAGGACAGGTTTATCTAGAAAAAAAAAGGCTGATGTCTGAAAACCAAGAAGCTGCATAAAGAGATGAAAGGGAAAATAGGAGTCTGATTAATAGTTAGATAAGGTCTAAAAACTAGAACTTCTATGCAAAAAAAAAACAAAAAAAACCCCACACCTGATCAACAGGTGTTGAATGTATCACTGTAAATGCAGCAACTCTGTATCCCAACCTCAGAGTGTCAATCCTAGAACACTAGCTCTTGACACAGCTTTATAAATATACACCATCAGTTAAAATTAGACAGTATGCCCATCCCAAGCCAACACAGAGCTACAGTCTTGTTATAGTGCTGGAAAACAGATGCCTGTCCTGTGTGGCACAAATCAGGTCTTGTTCTCGTTGAAATCAATGGCATCATTCCATTGAGCTGGATCAGACAGACCCAGAGGGGGGTTAATATCTTGTGTGAAAGTACCGCTTGGGTGCTGGAGAGAAGAAAGATGCCTCCTGATACTAGGTAGGTCTCTGAAGTCAGAGAGAATAGCGTGCTACATTTAACTATGGCATTTGGCAGTAGCGTCCCAAAATACTATTATGTGCGTATAGGTCTGTTTGGAGAAGAAAGGTTCTCAGGGCAAATGTGAACCTAACAACCCCTCAATGCCAACCGGCAAAGGATTCACTCTTCTGTAACAACACCTGGCAGTCCTGACAAACTCACTAGACCCACCACATTGCTTTTGTAGCATATATCCAAAGAGAGTCAAGTGAGGTATCTAATAAAAGCGTATCATACTGATCCTCAGAAATGTTGCAAAAATCTACGTATGGATGATATTTCAGGAGTTGTGTAAGTGTACTGAAAATGTGTGTTTTAAGAAGACTGTCTTCCAAGGTGGATTTGACAAACCAGTTTTGAGTCACACAAAGGAAGCTTATTCATGTGTCACATTGTTGGCCATGTAAATCAATCACTGTAAACCAATATAATGGAAGCCAAATCTGCACATTGAGTAAATGGGGATGGAAAGACACCAGACACTAAATCACAGGGAGCCATCCTGACTCTGGGGACAAAACAATTAATTTGGGGGGCTAGAAGAGAAGGCAAGAAGGATGCCTCTTTATCCTCCACTGAGGAACCAAAAAGGATAGTGCTTTTTGCATTCATGAAAGGGGGATCTCAGCCATGTTAGTTGGAGATGCTGGGAGACTGCTTTAGGTGAGAAACTACTTTAACAGACTAAAACTTCTAACTCTAGGAAGCATTTTTATATATAACCATTTCTGCTTCCATTGTTATCCTTATTAGCTCTTAAATCTTAGCTTCCAATAATAAACATATGATTGTTTTCATTATAAATACATCTCAGTGCTGTAATGTTATATAGGAGCTGACTCTCAGTTGAATCAAACAAATGTGTGTATACTGTTCCCTGGGGGAGAGCGAATCTACTAATTTCTGTGAGCATCCAGTGACAAGAGTGGGACACTGCAAGGTGCGGGCCAAGGACTGTGAGGGTTGGTGTGTCCTTATTATTAGACTGCACAAAAAGAGATGTATGTGGAGGCCTCAAAAGCAGTCTTTGTGTAGCCAGAGGGGTTTGGTTTCAGGGAGCTGACCTACAGCAGGCACAGACAACACCCCTTCTCATGAAGGGCAGGAAGGGGTGAAGTGCCTCACAACGCTGAGTACCCCTGGGGAGCATCACAACAAGACAGATTGGAAAAAGCACTTTGCGTAGAGACCAAACTCACCAGTAACTCCCAAGGGCCGGATTGTGTACTCGTTGATTGTGAAGCCCATTTCTAGGGCATGAGTTCTCATGTTCTTATTGAATATGTCACTGCCTGTGAAGTACAGTACTCCACAATAATACTGATCCTTGGGGATCAGCCTAGAGTAAAAAAAAAAAAACAAAAAAAAAAAACAAAAAACCTCAGTTACAAGTCAGTTAGAATTCACTTAGAATCACAGAATATCAGAGTTGGAAGGGACCTCAGGAAGTCATCTATGTTAGGATACAGATATTCAGGCCTGTATATTTAAGAATTTAGGTGTATTCTTATCACTTAGCTAATTATAGAGGTACAAAACAGGAATCAAAAATCAGTCTGCCTGTTTATTGGCCTTCTCTCACTATGATAGTCTAAGGCCTTGTTCTTAGGCTAAGGCCTTTGGCTAAACAGCAGGGGCAGCCATAAGTTGGGAAGCGAACGGTCACATCCTCACCAGTCACATTGAAATAAGGCAGTTCTGGGCTGTTAAAAAGGTGATTGAATCTATCACCTCCAGAGAAAGGGAAGAGCCTAGAAGATTTAAAGAAAACTTAGTTTGATAGCATCCTGTCTGGCAAGAACTCACTTATCAATAGCTGGGATGTGAAATCCTCATTTCATATAGTAAAACTTGAGTTCTGCTTGGTTAAGGTATAGGTAAGCAGAACTCAAGTTTTACTATATAGACTAACCCATCCTCAATTATATCCCACCACCTTAATTGGTTTAAAAGTATAGGCCTTTGCAGACAGGCCTAAATATCTAAATCCTAACAATCTAGTCCAACCCCCTGCTCAAAGCAGGGCCAATCCCCAACTAAATCATCCCAGCCAGGTCTTTGTAAAGCCGGACCTTAAAAACCTCTAAGGAAGGAGATTCCACCACCTCCTTAGGTAACCCATTCCAGTGCTTCACCACCCTCCTAGTGAAAAAGTTTTTCCAAATATGCAACCTAAATCTCCCCCACTGCAACTTGAGACCAGTACAATTTGAGGCACAGTTTCTCCAGTCTTATTACCATTTACAGCAAAACCCAATGCTCTACCGGCACAACATTTCAGGACTCTGTATAACTATTCCTAGATCACCACCGTCGGAGGGACTGCAATATGCCTGAAAATCCATCATCCTACAGGCACACACAAAAGGAAGGGCAACAACTCTTGACATTAAACTATTACTGAGCAGTTAGGGCACAGTTCCCTGACAAACCTCCCTGTTCAGTAATTGCTGGAGGGGAAGGACAGAGAGAGAGATCCTTGTTCTGGAATCAGGAGAAGGGGGGGCTTGCTTTGCAGTCAGGGACTGGGACATAGCACTTCCATAAATGCCCCATTGTGAAGTTGAGTGGGCTGTGCAGACCTGTTCTGTATGATACACATGACATGGTGCAATCATGACTAATGCCCCCATTTTGGATGATGCTTTAACAAATGCCTGTTCTACCCAAGGGGGTGCAGGCCTATTCCATTTAAAATTTTACCTGATATCAATTCTCCTGTATGGATAATTGGTTCCATCTTCTTTGCTTGTCAACTGACATACACCCTAAAAGGACACAAGGAAAGCAGAAATTATAAAGTTATCAGAGTTTTCAAATGGTCTTGAGCTTTATTTTTCTTTTTAAAAAAAACACAAAAATAGTTTTAAAATGCAGATCATGTAGTCTGTCTAGTTATGTCATCATGCACAGGCATATAGTCTGAGAGGTATATAAAAGGTTTTGCTTATTAAACTTGCTTGTTTTGCCTTATGATTTCCCCCCGTTAATAACCACAAGGATTTCTAAAGAAACATTAAGAATTAGAGAAAGATTAGAACAACAGATAAAGCATCAGATGCCAGCATTTTGTAGTACTGTATAGCTGGCACCTTGCTCCTGTCCCTTGGACTTATCAAGTACAAGGTTGCATTTCGGGAGTTACTGAAGTCACTGCACGTATTAAGACTAAAGCATGCCAGGGATCAGGATCAATAATCCACTATGCTGAAGACCAGGGTTAAATATACATAAACTAATATTTGTGCAATATTACAGAAATGTGGATATTAAGCCATTGCGACCCTATGAATGACACCTGTGGGTGTATAGCTACAGTAAGACATGTATCTATGACATGCCAAGAGTCCCAGACCATTGTGATATCACCATCCTTACTCTACAGCTAATTTGGGTGAAACAATTTCATTGGTTGTATGAAGGAGACTGCACTGATAGTGGATTACTTGGCTCAACTGCCTGCCATATCAGTGAGATACAAAATATCCCAAACACGCACTGCCCTCAGATGTTACTGTCACACATCAGATTTTTTTTTAAAATATTATACATCAGATTGGGTATGTCTGTTAAGTGTGCATATTGAGATTTCACTCAATTTAGCAAGACCACTAGAAACATAAGGATTTTAATTATAATCACGCCATAATATGTTAAATATAAAGATCTGATGACGCTATTCCTGTATAATGTCTCTTTAAACAAAAGAGAACTGTTATAATAATTGTTTTGTTTCTGATATTCATTTGTCAAAGATTTGTAAACTTATTGAAAACCACCTAAATAAATAAATAAATCTAAACTCTGCGAGTATCACAACACTCAAGGCTGAAACTAGCCTGGTGTGTCAAACTTAACACAAACCAGGCCATTTTCCCCACATAGGGAAAATGTACGTAGTACTCTTGATACTAAACTGGAGAGTTACTGAACAGGAATCCCTCTTCCTTTCCCAAAGGCACACAATCAGCTAGAAAACAGTTAGGTGAAGGACTCAAAAGGCCATCTCAACTATCTCTCCCTCCTGCAGGGACACAGACCATATCAATTCTGTAACAGAGTAGCAACTGACATCCCCTAACACAGAAGCTAAAACAGAAGAGAAGAATAATGTGTACCTGTATGCCACCTTTCACCTAAAGAACACAATGAGGTTTTAGGAAAAAAAAAATCAAAATACAACACCTCCCTACAGAGTAGGTAAGTAACTGTTTTGAGGTTGGGGAGCTGAGGCACAAATAGAAATCCAGAGTCCCAACTCCCAGGCCTCTACTTTAGCAATTACAAATATGCTGAGAACGCATGGTCACGAATGGAAAATGACAGCTAAACAGAAAAGCAGAGGGAAAGCATGGATAAAAAGTATAGCCAAAGCAAGTCAGAACGGAAAGGCATTTTCTGACATTAAAAAAAAAGGCAGAAAGGCTCTTACAGAAAGAATTATTGTATAATCCATTTAATTCACCTTCAATCTTTATTTTATGTGCAGTTGGATAACTGTCAGATGGATGAGGGAGAAGAGGAGTTGCGATGAATGATCAGAGCTGTTTACACAGGAAAACCAAAAAACCCCGTAGAAATGTATTCCAGCTACACTGTAAGGTTTCCCCTTCCTCCCCTGGTTACGTTTGTTCTGAAAGCTCAGCAATTCTGTATCCTTTTGGAATGTGTTATAGATTCTTTTATACCCTCTGTTGTCTTCACTCTGGGACATTTCTACCTTTAGCTGCAGTCCTGATCCCACTTACTTTTCCAAGATTTCAACTGCCTGCCATTTCTACTTATTCTACCCCGTCCTCTCCAGTAATGACTGTTTTACACAGAACATATGCAGTAAAATGTCACATTCTTATAGACTTGTATATTGGAAATGCTATTGGTCAAGATTTAAGTTTAGAGCAAGTTGGTACTAATACCAGAAGAGCTGGCCAAGGTGAAGTAGCAGTTATTCCTACAGAAATTGAATTTCATCTCAAATCCACCATCATTTAATAGCTTTGAAAGGGAGATACAATTCACTGATTTTTGGTGCGTCTTTTAAAAACAAAGACTAGAACATGTAGTGGAGACATGAAGAAATGAAGTTATTACAGTCAAAAATGTTACCACTTTGTTTCCTATCAAACAGTGTCCTTAGCAGAAAATATAAATATTTCTGATCAGAGGAGCTCTGGGGCTAAGAGGACGGAAAACGGAAATATCCTAGGTCAGAGTGAGACACCAGACAATTCACTGCTACTCTACAGAATTCTTTTTAGTTTGCCAGACATAAATCCCAGCGTGACCAGTTTCTGGCATAGATCTAGTTCCATTTGAAAGAGCTTATCTCACAAACTGGTGTTCCAGGTGGTTTTACCTATTAGTCTAACAGTGGATAAAATACCCAGCTGGTGGATTATCAATGGTCACCACTTTGGGTAGGACCCTGCAGCTTCTGCTAATATAAAGGCCCTTCTCTAAATGTGGCTTTCACTGATCTGCTGTGGCTGATAAAGTCCTCCCTCTCCTCCTTTTGCTACTTGAAAGCCCCACATAAGTACATACACATATACACTACATAGTCTGGGGCAATCGAGCAGCTATCCTGCATGTATTCTTCATCAATAAGAGCCATTCTATTAAATTAGCAAGTGGAAATAGCCCAGAGTATTGGGATGAAGTTCAATTTAATTTTACTCTATTTTTTTTTTGTCCCAGGAGCACGGAGGGTAACAACTTCACTGATTTTATCCTTCTAAGAAACGCCAGGAAAACCAACAAGTTTAATTTCACAAGGAACTATACAGAGTTCAACTGAGGTGAGCACAGAAATCCATTTCTGATTCTCATCCCCTTTACTTCAAGTGAAAATATACGGAACCATCTGATAATACCCTTCCCTCTGTAACAGCCTCATAAGTTTCAAGAATAGATATTTATACCCACTTGAAGTAGTTTCTGTGTAGGATCCTGGTTCATATTTTACATTCTTTTCTATGATTTATCCAAATATAATGGTTTCATATAAACTTAACGGTGATCATTTAGCAAAAAGTGGATTCCCACAGCATGCCCAGCAACACCAGTCCCACAAATCTCTGGCTTCCGAAGATCATCATTAAGCGAATATCAATGATTGAGTGGAACTGTTGCTTATGGTTTTACTCATCTGTTGGGATTAACTTTTCACTGGTCTTTAAGAACAAGGTATTTGGAGCCTGTAGAGACAAAACTCCAGGTGGAAGTAAAACATCATAGCACTCACTCAATACTTAAAAAAAGCCCTAAAAAAACCCCAACTTCTCTTTTGGAAAACAAGACCTCAGCTTGTTCTTCCAGACAAAAAGGAGTGCTTAGCTTAAGGGTCTGTATCCTGATAAGGTACATTACAGTAAGTGTAAGACTGGTCATAAACCCTCAGGGCTATTCTGCGGTCAAAGATTCCTTTCTTGTTCTGTTCTATAATACTTCATGGTTTGACTTCAGAAGGAATTTTTCAGAGGAATGCCCTACTTCTGAATGTCAAGCCCGGAAGAAGTCCGGGATTCCTTTACTTTGATTTTTATGTGAAATTCATAGAAAGATGTCCAAGCTTAGCCACAAATGTCTCATATGCCATAAACTGGCATCCAGAACTCAAGAGGATGATACAGAAACTCATACAGAGCAGTCTACATCTTCAAGTAACAGATGCTATTATCACAGCAGAAGATGGTTCCTCTGAATCTTGGAGAGTTTCACATCGAATATATGGTTATCTAGACCAAACTGTGAATTCAAGACAAATTTCAGGATCATCATCTGGCGTAGGCTGAAGGAGCTGAAAGTGCATTATGGGCTACAAGCAGTGACAGCAAGGTGGGAATGTACTTTGAGTCTGCAAATCTGGCCTAAGATGTGTGGTAGGTGTAGTAAAAGAGGTGTGTAATGGGGCATGAGAAGGGAAAAGATAGGTCAGTGGGTGGGAAGCATTAAAAGAATTAGACAGTATAGTAGTTAGTAGGGTGGATGGAGATGTGGTGAACATTATGACATACTGGATAGTAAGTCACCTGGGGATAGGATTTAGAGTTTGCACGCCTTACATACTACTTGTTTTTTGTATTGTTTGTTTGTTTTGTTTTTTACAATTTAAAGAATGCAAAACCACACATTAATCTACAAAAAGAATGTTCACTACCAACATTTCCACACATGTAGCTGAGAGATTTTTTTTTTAAAATATAAACACAATGGGATAAAATGCTTCTTGGGAAAAAAATTCTTTCCTTTAGTTATTGCAAACAGATTGTTATAATATTAACATCCTACAACAAAAAGCCAACTATTACTCTGAGTTACTGCATAAACTTTCCATTTTTAAACAGTAAGCAGCATATTTCTTGTATATCAAATCACAGAAATACTGCCTTTTACATGAAATATTCAGAGAAGACTCACCATGAATTTCGTATCACCCTTTGACAATGTGTCAGTGACAAAGTGGATTTTTTTCAATTGTTCTACAACTTGGTGCAAAAGCTTTGGCTGGAAACAATAATTAATGTCAAATGTAAACAAAGTGAAATGAAACATTACCTAACTAAGAAAGAGGAACCTGTTTGTTTACCAACAACGTGACCCACAGATGTACAATACGTCCTTGTGAAAACCAAGGAGATCTCATTGACGGAAAATATTTTTTCAGGACCAGATTCTGAGACTTGGGCAGAAACTACATACCAGAAATAAATCAATACTTGAGAATCTGGTTAAGGAAAATTGTTCTCTCAAATCTATATTGTATTGCCAGACAAAGAAGAGCACTGAAGTATTTTCATTAGACTTGACAAAACTTGTTGTACAATTTTAAACCTTACATTTCTAAATTAATGACCTTCTGTGTTTCTGTGGATTGCTAGTTTCCATAGGTCCATTAGCATCTGCTTTGATTTAATCTAGAAATATTCTCTTGTAAAAACTAAAGAATAGCACTGCCAACTTTCAGTGACGGTTAAAGATTGTTCTGTGGCATATCTGGTGGGAGACTCGTTTCCCATTCTGTTGGTTCCCTCCATACAAAAAGGTACCTCGTTCCTCTTTAAGACCTATTTTAAAAAAATAGTGATTAAAGTGTGATAAACATATAAATATATGCAACTACGTAACAGGAAAAATTCCTGAAGAGAACGATGCAATTCTTTCAAAACACCTCAGAAAATGTCATCCTGGAAATTCTAAAAAGTTGAGGTTACACTTAAACAAAACATTTGGGTGCATAAAATTACAGGGTCACTCAACTACTTTAAGTTTGCCGTCGTCCTCTGCTGAGCTTCCACCCTCAGTGTCTGTGAAACTGAGTGGAAGAGAGAGACACCGATTTAAAAAAAATTGATAAAAACTTTGCTACTGGTGGACACTTTAAATCCATTACTTCCACTTTAATTGTGTAGCTTGACAGTAGAATAAAGGAACTCCGGAACAGAGTGTAATGACACTGGTAAGTAAATTAACAAGATTTTTGGTGTGCCCCATAAGAGGTTCATAGCTTCAGATACAATAGTCAAGCCTGCATTAAACATTTTGTGAGACAATGTTTTTCCTTTTTAAAACACAAATGCTTTTTTGGGGAGGGGTGGGGGACTGTTCCGAATGTAGCTATTTTTGGTTACAAGATAATAAAATCCTATTTTTATGCCAAAACTGCATATGGTCTTAAAGAAGGCAGGGCTTTTTTTTTTGTCTTGATATAAATCAGGATCACTATAATACTACAGAAAAGTACACTCAATTTATAAATAAGATACCAAGCACATTACACTGAACAAGCAGCTGTGTCATGACCCTGTGCCCTCCATGGTCCTGGCCACTGTCCTTCCAGCTGCAAACAGCAAGCACTTTTGAGCATGTCTGTAGTATTAGGCAAAAGGGATCATGCCCTTTTCCCCACAGGGACTAAGTACTAATTCCCTGCTGACCTGAGAAGCAAGAGACTGAAATAAACTTTATCTTCCTCGCTGCAGTGCAAAGCACTAGCTATTGAGCCAGGCCTGTACACATTGTGTTCATTATGTGAAATTTCTTTAGCATATATAATAGTTATGCAAAAAACTTCTACAAAATTATGAAAACACGTAACATCCATACACATGAAGGGTAGTTTGCAAATTCCCTAATCTAATGCTTAGATCATATATTCAGGATTTTATTAATAAACTATGAAGTTATTATGGTGTCAATGAATAAATGCAAAAAGCTGTAATATGAACCCAAATGCAAAGGAATTTATGATTCTATGAACTCCTGATAAAAGTTTATAAACTCAGCTTTTAAACAGTAATAAGTTGTATAAAGACAGGCACCTGTTTGGTCGATTCAGAAGTAAAACTTGGATGGGTCAGGAGAATATCCATATCCCCACTTGAATCCGCACCTGAGAAAGTAAAGAGTGAAGGGAAAAAAACAAAAACAAAAAACACCTAGCTGTAAGTCTTGATATCAGTAAAGAACAGATCACAGAGGGTTGCGTTTGAATCTTAGTGCTGAAGAAAAGAAGAGAAGCTCCTCTATCCGCAGAACTAGCACAGAATAGTTAAGGTTTTTAATAATAGGGTAGCAAACACCTGTCAGGAATGGTGCAAGTATATACTTGTCTTGCCACAGCACAAGGAGCTTGACTAGATGACCTCTCGAGATCCCTTCCAACCCTACATTTCTGAGTCTATGATTAATAGGACAGCCTCTAAACTATCTCAACCCTAATGTGCTAACACTAAGAAGTGACGTAAGGGACCAAAAACCATTTTCAATTGATAGTAAAAGCATTTAAGGTCTTTCTGCAACCTGTTGAATATTTTCTGCTGTGTGCTTCCACCAAACTTATTTTACACATCTTAGACAGAGCAGATTGTTTAGAACCGTGACAGGTGGCTTTCTTAGTGATCAAAGTCTTGTCAGATAACCATGCTTTATGTGCCTCACGCAATGAGTCGAGTACTGTATGTGCATTATCTTGTGGCAGCATTCCCATCCATAGAGAAGACAGCACTATACGACACACAGACATTATCCATCGCTGGGCCAAACACTTTGTCTACTTAATCGTCCATCTGCAATTTCAAAAGCTGCTATCGATGGTGTACCACAGTTCCCAATACATGAAGGACTCACTAGACTGCCAGTGTTATTGAGACAGAAACAGCCAACCAACAATTGTCACAAGGAAAGGTGCCTGGCTTAGATAGAATACTGCCAGAAGTCTATAAACATAGTGGTTATCAAACATCTGAAATGCTCATGCGGCTCTTCAACATCTGGGAGCAGAAGACCATGCCTCAAGACTTCAAGAGTGCTTCAGCTGTCCATACATACAAATAAAGATGATTGAGCACTCTGCAACAACCATCGTGGTATCTTGCTACTTTCCATTGCTGGGAAGATTTTGGCTTGTGTCTTGCTTGCCAGACTCTTCCACATCACCAATAACATCATTTCAGAGCATCAGCATGGCTTTCGCTTGGGACACAGAACAGCGGACATGACTTTTGCTGCTTGCGAAACACAGGAAAAGTGCTGGGAACAAAATTGTGATTTCTATATGGTGATTGTAGACCTGATCAAAGCCTTTGACATGGTTAGTCAGGAGGGTCTCTGATGGATCATGACCTAAGCTGGCCACACAAATTTGTAACCATCGTACACGCATTCATGCTGGCTAAAGAGCTGGAAAATGGTGCTTCATCAGAGCCTGTGTCACAAACAGTGTAAAGCAGGGACCATTTACCATTGTCCTAGACTCTTCCAATGACGACAGCTGGAGTATTTAAATGCAATTCCACACAGATGGCAGCATCTTCAATCTCTGGGGTCTTTGTGCTCACACTAAAGCAACTAACTTGTTCATTAGGGAGTTCCTCTTCACTGATGATTTGCGCTCACAGCACATACCGTCCAAGACATGCAGCACCCGATAGATGGCTTTTCTAGATCGGCAAAACTATTTGGACTCTATCTGCCTCAAGAAAACCAAAGGGCTTTACCAGACTGCTCCCAGAAAAACGTATTCTGCCGTTGAAATAACAATTGATGACAGAGTGCTTAATGCGGTACAAAAATTGCGCTATGTTGGCAGCACTTCATCATCCGATAATGCCATCCATGATTGACGATGAAATCACGCAGTGCATTTCTAAAGCCAGTTCTGCCTATGCTTGACTTTGCTGCTGCCTGTGGAATGAGATAGACATTCGACTTCACACCAAGATGAGTGTCTACCATGCAGTTATGTTAAGCACTCTTCTCCAAAGGAGTGAAACACGGACACTATGGCAGGCACTTGAAGCAACTAGAGTTTTCACATGTGCTGTATGCATCTCATCTGTAAAATCAAATGGTTGGACAGGACACCAAAAACTGAAGTCCTGGACCAGTGCTACATAACTAGCACTGAATTCCTAATCAGACAGGCGCAATTTTGCTGGGCTGATCACCTTGTACATACGGATGACAAAATATGGCTTTGGGGAGTTGTGTAAGGACCACTGAAAACAGGAGCAGCTACACTGAGAGGCCAATGAAAATGACATGACACTCTGAAAGCTCACTTAAAAGCTGGCCACGTCGACCCGAACACATGGGAAATTGCTGGTGCTGAGAAATTAGGATGGCAGCAGACCTGTCGGTCTGCAATTAAAGCCATCAAGAATAGCAGAAGAGAAAAAAGAGTCAGAGAAACATGAGCAAAGAAAGCAGGCTTCGGTAAAAAAAAACAAACAAAAAAACACAAAACATGAAGCCACATCGGCTTAACATGTGGGATGCATCTGCAGATCCCTCATCAGTTTACATTTGTGCAAGACAACGCACTGAAACAAACTGACTCTTACATATTGACTATGACAGGAGACTCCAATAGAGCTAAGAAGCGGATGAATTTTCATGGGACTCTCTGATGAAACTGTCAAGCATTTACCAATTAATACCGATTTTGGTGGCAGCCTGCGAGATGTGGATACTTTTTATTGGATACTGATTGGATATCACTGACTCACTCCACAGAGGCCAGCCAACCAAGTTCGTACTTTGACTACTTGATTACACAGCAAAGCGTGTGCCTCTTATTCTTAATGTTTATATAGTCTCATGGTGTTTAAACACAGATCACTGTTATTTAATAAACACAATTTTGAGTAAGAACAACTTCTAAACAACTATTTTATACCAAATCTACGTCTGGCATAGGTATATTTAAAATAAAATTTAAATTGTGGATCAGAACATATACACAAGTCTTCATAAGTCTTTCTTCATTAGAAGGCTAGACTTTTTACTACTGGCATGAACAGTGACTGATTATGGACAATGACATTTATAAAGTTTTCATTTTTTAAGCTCGAGGACCTCATACATAATTCACACAAAATATTACAGTCGACCCTTCACTGCTCAGCAAATTATTAATAGACGAATGTAGTGAGGTTTCTTATGCTTCATACCACACCAGTAGAAATAATCAAAAAAGATTAAACTACAGATGCCAAAATAAATGAACTCGTCACATTTTATGATATTTTAGCTTTGATTTTTTAATTGAGTTGGTTGACTTCCTATTTTGCAAATTTCAGTAATTTTCAATGGCTGTTTATTATTTGTGTGAATTAGCAAGGTTCTGTTATGCTATGTCTGCACATCAGTAATAAGAAAAACTCCAGAGAGAGTAATTCTGGAGCAGGTGTGAGAGTTCTGAGAAGGAAAATTTAAAGGGAACTATTCTTTGGTTTCACAGTTCGCAGCATCCTACTCTGCTTCTTTTTATATCACACCCATAGCCTTATATGTACCAACCGAACTATTCAGTCTAAGCAAAGAGCAACAAATAAGTTTATTCCATCTGGTCAGTGTAACAGACTTTGCATTAAGGACTCTGCACATTAGTACAAATTAAAAAAAACCTTAAGGTCCACAATTCAGACATTCGTCAGTAAGTTTTGACTTCTAGATCCATGATGTAAATGTGACGGCATGGTGGAGTACCAACCTCGCCTGAAACTGCCACAGACTGTAGCAATATATTCGGGGTCCAGTTTCTTAACCTCTTTCAATACAATTTCCTATTGAGAAAAAAAAAGAGCCATGTCAAATAATCTGAGCTGCCCTCTTCATTTGTTCTCATTGCCTTGCTTTGTTGAGGAAGATTATATCTTACCTGCATCTGTAACATCTCTTCTCTAGGGATTCTTTTCTCAAAGTCTTCAAAATATCTGTACAGATAAAAAAAAGTTGAATGACTATGGGTAAGGCAGTGCATTTAAAATTTAACCAAGCAAAATTAGATAAAATTCCATACATTTTACATTAAACTGATTGATTAGAAACTAATAACCTAGACTGTGATAGCAAGCCAGTGATGATAGGTTCCTTTTGCTAGTCTCAGACACCTCAGAAATTCCCATCGCCGTAAGTCCTCCCTTTCACCACCATTAAAACTGATTTCAGAGGGGAAAGGAAGTACTTCTATCGTACAGGAATATTGTATCAGGAGTTTCTTCTGCAGCCTTCCAAAGGGGACAAGAACTACATGGCTTTAAGAATTGACTCAGCAGCAAACAGAAAGCTTTCCTTAGCCAGTGGTCAGAGGCAACCCAAGCCATCAATTTTTCTAGAATTTAGGCTCTCAGTGATCCAGACACAAGATTTCAAATCAGAACAGGAGAGGAAAAGCCTGTTTTTTCCCACGCCTTTAATGACTCAAAAGTGGATGGGCTGAGCTGACTAAACCTTTCTAAAACACTGCATCTTTGGACCGGGACCAGTCACAGCTAATTTCATACCTAAACAAATTGGTTTGGGTAAGTTATGAGCAACTGAGAAAAGGGTAGAACAGGGGATGGAACTGGATCTTACCTATTAAGCATGCTACTTATGGTTGCTATAAACTTAAAGAGTGTACTGGCCTCTGAAAGAACTTTTTACAGAAGCCAAGCAACTACGTCCATGAAAATGAAACTGTCTTACTTTAGCCCAATTCGCTGATGATGATTCAGCTTGTGTTCATTTTTCCTTAGATCTGGAAGAAGCAGAATGACAGAAAAAGTACTCAAGAGGAGGAAAATAACTTTAGCAAGTAGATATTTGCATGTATTGTAAAGATGATTTAACTCAAGAGCATTTAGACAATACCAACTTTAAAGAGAAACAAAAAAAAAGTTTTTGTTGTGCTTGTAAATTATGAGGAGGCTGCCCTATGGCTCACAGAATGAATGTAGGAGCATCTACCAAAACCACACCCCTATGCCAGGACACACCCCTTATGCCACCGTTTGCAGCAAGGGCATTGCAGGGCAGCATAAAATGACTAGCAAAAAGCCTGCTCAGGGGAGAATTCTCCTCTGGCTTGACTGGGGCTCTTTAATTCCTCCAAAACAAACAAAACTCCACCACAAAACCCATCCTCTGCAAAACCCACATAAAACCCTGACTCCTCCCAGATGAAAAGTCCCACTTAGTTGCACCTAAGAAGTCACTTCTAGTCACTGAGCAAAACTATTAGGAAATAGTGAACTTGAAAAAAAAAAAAAATCAGTCAGGAGTAGTCATTGTAATGTTTAATACCGTGCTCAGTGCACACTTGATTTCTACATTTATAAAGGGCCAAACCTTCAGCTGTATGGGAACAGCTGAAGCAGAAGGTGGTCTTTTGGTTTGGACCATCCCAGACTGAAGCAGCCTCTGGAGCAAGTTACCACAGTCCAAGGGCTGTGCTGACTGACAAGGTGAGATCTTATGTGAAGATAAAATATGAGGTTCAAAAAAGGAGGGGAGCGCCAATCCAGGATCATTTCCCCAGCTTGATATATCTCCAAAATGGCTTGGCCTAGAAACCCCACATTTGTTTTAGTCTGTTGGCAAGAATGGTAACTTGAACTGGTTTTGGAGCAGTTTGTTGGCAGAGCTAGTTACCAAAATCAGTTTCTGCATACATGATGGGCCACAATATATAGTTTATGACATCATAAATTCCAAGGCCAGAAAGGACTATTATGATCATCTAGTCTGACCTCCAGTATAACAGCCCATAGAACTTCCCCAACATAATTCCTTTTGAACCAAATCACATCTTTTAAAGAAATATCTGATCCTGATTTAAAAACTGCCAAGGAGAAATTAAGAGGGGCAGCAGTGGCCTAACATGAGGGTGAGCAGGAGGGAGAGATGGGCTGGGCAACCTGGGGAGAAAGGGGTCTTATCTACTAGCCTAGAGACCTGTGTCCCAAAAAACTTCTTTATGTTCCCAGGCAAAAATATTTAAGTTGCAATTAAAGTATCCATCAAAGTAGAAGACCTTAAAAGAAAATGGCAGTTTTCACAAGAAAAAAAAAAAAGAAAAAAGTCCACAGAGCTATCACAACAGGCAGCAATCCTATCTTCAGCTCTTAGGCGCTGAACCAAAAGAAAGGGACGGATGCAGTGTCAGTGGAATCACGCTTATGCAACGTAAGCACACATGTACTACCAAAGCCATGTACTTCAGAGACTGCCGCACTAGAAGAAATAATTGAAAAAGCCCATTTCTTCAAACGAAATCATTTTCATTTTCCCCATATTTTGGGAGAAACCCCATCTGAAAATTTATCTGATGCCTTTCTTCCCTGCACTGACTCAAGCTTTGGAATGCTGAATGCCTATCCTTAATTGTATAACTGCTGTCATTTTTGCAGCAACCAGTTTTTCACAACTTGAGTCATAACCTTTCCACATTTTTCCAATCAAAGGCTCTGAAATCAGTACACTTTATGGTACACTCACCTTCCAATGTCTTTATCCCTTCATCTACAAGCTTCCTAGCTGCAGAAGGGCTGCAAAGAGACAGGGCACTTCTTAACCAAATCAACACAGGGAAACCTCTCCAGCAGAAAATGTTACATCACACAGTAGTACAATACACCAGAATTTACTAACAGATTACACTGAAGTTTATAATCAGGCACCTAGTTCTCCAGTACCAAAGCCATTTCTTATATTCATTCTCCCTCAACTTAGCATACACTGCTTACTTAGACCAGGAAATGGAGGAAGAGGATGGGAGTCAGAAGACCTGGGTTCTATTCCCAGCTTTAACAGTGACTTCGGACAAGTGACTTTAACCCTCTTGTGCCTTGGTTTCCCGACATGTAAGAGAACAATGTTACTCGCCTTAAAAAGTTTGCTATGGAAAGGCTAAAGTGGTTTGTCATCAACACAAGTTCCTCCTACCTCTTCAGTAGCTCCTTCAGATTCCTTTTGGAAGCTGCTGCTCCCCCTCTCCAATCCTGCTCATCAGTATCTCTCAGGGCTCTGCTCCTCTTTTCTCCCTCTATGTTATAAGCAGGTGACTGCTACCATCTCTTCATTGTCATTTCCCAAATGTACATTTCCCCTGGGCTCAGCCTTGAATCTCAAATGTCTCACTTTGGATGTCCTGGTGCCAACTCAATCTCCATATTCTTTATTCAAACCCGCAATCTCTACACTGCTGTTAGTAACTCTACAAGTAGACAGAAGCATACAAAAAAATTCTTACCCTATGCCACTAACTCGGGTCAAGAAATTGATAGATGAGCTTGTATCATCCTGTCGAATCTGGAGAAAAGAGACTGTACTCTAATTCACTTGAAAAGTCACAGGAAAATAAAGTAACTCAGTGAGTTATTGCACTTGAAAATTGCTGTAGTCTTTTTAGATCTGACCTATTACCTACACATCACAGACTCATGCCATGATTGTCTATATCCGCTCTGAAAGAATCTGGATAGGTGGTTTTCAGCGGCCCTTGGCTCTAGAATTCGCTTCCTTCTTTGGTTTCAGAGAAGAGAGTTTGATACTCAGGGGGATGTTATAAGGTTTTAAGTGAGGCTGGTTTTTTTTTTTAGTGGAGGGAGAAGAGTCCTTTTTAGTTTTCGCTTACATGTCTATTCAGATTTACAAACACATTTTTAAAGCCATTGTATGAACCTTTCTATATACTGAAGTAAACTGTGTAAGTTGGAAATAAGTACATAAGAGAGACTTGGTCAGGTTTTAGATCCACTGGCAGAACAAGATGGGGTGTTGCAGGCCAGGACTAACGTACACTGGGAAAAGCCATGTGCAGGAAGCTTTCTACGTGTCTGTGCAGACTAAGGTAGGTGGCCCCGGCTAAAAACAAACTTCCATGAGAACCCACTTCATCAATTTGCCGGACAGAACAGGCAGGCAAACTGATCATATCCTGTAATATTTCCAGAGAGGTACAATTTTATTTCAGGATTTTTTGTTTTTGTATACCTATTTCGTTATTTCTACTCCCCTGGTAATCTACATGCATCTCCCTCCTGCTTCGCCTCAGCCTTTCCAAAAAACAGTAAAGAAGTTGCATGGAGTTAGCAGGAAGCCTTGGAAGGTACAAAAAAATTGCCCGCAGAGAAGAAAGTCAAAGAGGTTCACCTTTTCAAGCTTACGTAGTTTTCCAGTGGATAAAAACTCATCGATCTTGTCAGCTATTTTAGCCCCTACTCCTTCCTAAAAAAGGAAACAGAACCAAAAAGTTAATGAAACTTTTTCTTCAGGATAACTAGCATCACAGACATTATGGAAAAACTAAATTCAGAAACTTGCAAAACAGAAACACAATCAAACTTACAAGACAATATTTTGCTAATGTTCATAATTGTAAGCAGCAGCCTTATGAGCAACAGAAGCACACTCTAATTTTCCCTGTTTTACAGTGAAATTTCAAAATGGGCTTTTAGCAATATTTACAATTCCTGCACTAAATTTCAACCTCTGAAGTCTGAGAAAATGCAGAAATAAAGCATATCTTTGGGTCTCCTCAACTAGAACTATGATAATATATATTGTAATGTACTAAAATATTAACACAAAAATGGAATTCAGCTGTGAGGATGAGAGGAACTCTGACAAAACATTATCATCTGTTTTACAGCTTACCAGCTTCTTTGCTTCAGCTCCACTTTTTATCTTGCTTGGATACTTGGATATTACAGAAGCTGCTTTTCTGTATAAAAAAAATGACAGTTCCATTCACTTTCCAGCCTTCAGTGAACAGTATCAAATGACCAGACAAAAATTTTGTATACACCCTCCATACAATGCAGTTTGTGTGGTTCCATCCTGGAGCAGTGGCATTTGTGTAACTACCCCCCTATTACTCATACACCAGACCCCTGGGGGACACCACTATTTACCCCCCTCCATTCCGAGAGCGGGCCATTTTTTCCTACCTTTTGTTTCCTGTCTTTTAGCCAGCTACCGACCCGTGCCGAATGCTACTGGGCCCGCAGCAGGTTCCCGTGCACCCAGGAGAAGGGACCCCGGGAGGGCTCGGAGGGCAAGGCGATGCCCGGCCGGCTCGCTGGCGCCCCTACCTGTACGCGTTGTACTTGTGGATGGCTCTGTTCACGTTCCTCTCGTAGTTCGCCAGCTCTGCGGCCCGGGGCAATGGGAAGAGACACAGAGACATTTCTTACTCGCGCTCGGAGCTGACCGCTCGCTCCGAACCGGCTCTCACGGAAGCGCGGGCGGGTTAACGACCCCGGGCGGCCCCGGGCACCCCCTTGGCGGGCGAGCGCGGCTCGGGGCCAGCGCGGCTCGGGGTCAGCGGCCTCAGCTCAGCCCGCCGAGCGCCAACAGCGAACCCCCGCCCCGCTTCCCGGAGCCCGGCGCAGCCCTCACTCGCTCGCCCGACCCACCACTCAGGAAGTCCGTGATCCCCGCGTTGGGGCTCTCCTGCGGCGCCTTCCGCTTGCTCATGGCGGCCTCGGTCCCAGGCAGCTGCCAGGCCGGGGAGGATGAGGGGAAGGAGGAGCGGATTAACCGCGAACTCCTCCTTCCCGACCCCCACACGCGGGGCAGAAAGGACGAGATGCAGTGCATTGTGGGTAATTTAGCACCGTCTTATCAGCAATCGCGTAGCCTGCAGCACCATGGGAGTGGTAGTTTTCCTCTCGGCCTTCATGTCCCATCAGCCATTGCGGTGCCCAGGGCCCGATGGGAGTGGTAGTGTTCCTCTCGGCCTTCATGTCCCATCAGCCATTGCGGGGCCCGGGGCCCGATGGGAATGGTGGTGTTCCTCTCGGCCTACATCTCCCATCAGCCATTGCGGGGCCCGGGGCCCGATGGGAATGGTAGTGTTCCTCTCGGCCTTCATCTCCCATCAGCCATTGCGGGGTCCGGGGCCCTATGTGATATGTAGTTTTTTCCTGTCCTGTATCCCATCAAGCATTGGGAGGCCCAAGGCACCATGGAAGATGTAGTTCTCCACAGCCTCCCTCTCCCATCAGCCAGTGTGGAGCCGTGAAGCCTATGGCATCAGAGGAGGTGTAATTTTCCCCAACTTCTATGACACACACACACACACACACACACACACACACACAACACGCCGACACACACACACGCAACACACATATAACACACACACATAACACACTCCGACACACACACAAACACACACACAACACAAGCCATCTCACACACACACACGCCATCTCACACACACACACACAACACACCGTCACACACACACAACACATGCCCACACACACACAAAACACGCCGTCTCACACACACACAACACACACACAAAACACACGCCGACACACACACACACAACACACGCCGACACACACACAACACACAACACACACTGACACCCACAACACACACACACACACACACACACACAAAGACTCCGACACACACACAACACACACACAAAACACTCCGACATACACACACAACAGACTCCTACACACACAGAACACACTCACACAAAACACGCCATCTCACACACACAACACATGCCAACACACGCACACAACACAGATGATGACACACACAACACACTCCGACACACACACAACACGAAGACACCCACAACACACACACAACAGATGCTGACACACACAACACACACACAACACACGCCAACACACACGCACAACACACACACACACAACACATGCCGACACACACAACACACACACAGCACATGCCCAGACACACACATAACACACGCCGACACAAACACACAACACACAACATACGCAAACACACACACAAAATACTCCGATACACACACACACACACAACACATGCCAACACACACAACACCCACACAGACGCTAACACACACACAACACACGCCCACACACACACAACACAACACATACACACAACACAAGCCGACACACACACAGACGCCGACACACACAACACACACACAGACACTCCAACATACACACACAACACACACGCCATCACACACACAAAACATACAGACGACACACACAACACAGATGATGACACACACACAACACACGCCGACACACACAAAACACAATCCAACACACACACAACACACACTCCGACACACACACAACACACACCAACACAAACACAACAAACACACACCATGACTCACAAAACAGCACACAACACACACAACACAACACATAACACCTAAAACGGCACAACACAACACACACACAACACGACACAAAAGATCATGCACAAAACATCACACAAAACACATGACACCGATACACACACACAACAGGACACACAAGAAGTCACACACACTCAACACAACACTTATGACAACCCACAACACGACACATCTCACACACACAAACACATCTCACACACACACAACACACGACACCGACACACACAGAACACAACACTTATGGAAACACACAACACACACAACACGTCACACGTCACACAAAGCGGCACACAACACGACACAAAAATCACACACAACACATGACACCAACAGAAACACAGAACACGGCACACAACACCTCACACGACACACAAAATGGCACACAACACAGCACACACACAACACGACACACAAAAGATTACACACAACACATGACTTCGATACACACTCAACACGACACACAACACCTCATGACACACACAACAGCACACAACACAATATACACAACACGACAGACAACACGTCTCACACACAGAACAAGACACAACACGTCACACATACAGAAACACATGTCACATACAACACACGACACCGACACACACACGACACACAACACCTCACAACAAACAAAATGGCACAGAACACGACACACAAAACATCACACACACAACACATGACACTGAGAAACACACACAACAGACACACTCCACACATCACACGTCGGACATGGCACACAGAGCATGTCGCGTGTCGCATGCACTTTGAGTGTCACACGTCATGCACAATGCGTCCCACTTTGCACACGCACAAAATTCGCATGTGCGCACGCACACACAGAATGTCACACACACAACCCATCTCACACACACTGAACACAACACACAACCCATCTCACACAGACACAAACAATACGACACACAACACGTCACCCACATACAAACCTACACAACACGACACACATTTCACAACACGTCACACACACACAACATGACACACAACACATCGCAGACCCACAACACGTCACACATAACATGTCACACGATACACAAAATGGCACACAACACACATGACACACAAAACATCACACACACACAACACACAACATGTCACACACGCTAGATGACACACAACACACGGATAACATGACACACACACTCCACACAACACTTGAGATGACACACAACACACACATGACACACAACACACATCACACACACAACAACACATCACACGCACACAACACTACACACGACCAGTCTCACAAAGGCACACACACAATACTACACGTCAGATACACAAACAACAGGACACACAAAAGGGCACACAAGACAACACACACACAACACGATTCACAAAACATCACACACACAGAACACACGACACCGACACACACAGACAGAACATGACACACGTCACACACACACAACAGGACAAACAACACGTCACACACACAACATGACACAACACACATGACACACAAAATGGCACACAACACAACACACACAACATGACACAAATAACATCACACACAAAACACATGACACTGACACACACACAACATGACACACGTCACACGCACAACACAACACACAACCCGCCTCACACAGACACACATCATACACCCACACGACACGTCACACGACACACAAAATGGCACACAACACATCACAACACACAGACACACACAATGACACACAACACACAACACGTCACACACACATCACACACAACACGTCACACGACACACAACACGTCACATACAGACAACACGACACACACAATGACACACAACATATCACACACACGCTAGACGACACACAACACGACACACACCACGTCACACACACACTCCACACAACACTCGAGATGACACAGAACACACTCACAACACGACACACAACACGGGGGCTGGGCTGTCGGTGCGGGGGGATAAAAAAGGACCCCCCCCGGGCCCTCCCCGTGCCGGAGTTCTGGCCCCCCGCTTAGCCTCCGCCCCCTTCCCACACTCCGCCCCTCCCCCATCCCGCGTAGGGAAGTTTTGGGCCAAGTCAAGGCAGAGTGAGGGCGCAGCGGCTTCAGCAGCTACTACTGAGCATGCGCCAGCTGTGGTCAATCCGCATGCTCAGTCCCAGACAAGCCAGCGCGCTGGGGGCAGGGCCATCGCCGCCGAACCCGCCTGCCGGGTCTGACCCAGTGTCACCGCGTCTGACAAGCCAGGTACGGTGGGGCGGGGGGGTCTGTGTGGGCTGGGCCCGAGAGTTCGGCAGCTCCCCAGGGCAGGCTGGGAGATGTAGTTCCTGACCCACCTGAGGCCGGAAATGACGTTGCTCCAACCTACGGGCGGAGGCGGTTAACGGTGCGCCTGAGGGGGCCCTGCTCGCTGATTGGCGAAGAGACCTTGGGGGCAGCCGCCTCGACAGAGACTCCCGAGCCAGGGGTGGGGGAGGGACAGATGGTGTGAAGGGGGGTGGTCAGGCGGCGGGGGGCCATGGGAAACTGTTGCTGTGAATCCGTCTCAGTACATGGGGAGCGAGGGGGGCGGGAGCAGGTTCGATCCCCTGCTGCAATGATCCGTTGAAAAGGAGTCTGGCCTCCTCCTGCTTGAGCCACGTTTCTGGTCTCGCTGAGACGCGTGCTAATCCGGAGTCACTGCAAGGCAGAACAGGGAGTGACTCCAAATTATCATGGGGGGCAGATACGATCAGGGGGTGTCCCTGTGGGGAGGGGGTTTCAGTTTTTGCTAAAGGGAGGAAAGTTACTTTCTCTGCCTCAGGATATTGGGGTTGAGCTTCCTCGTTCAGATGCTGCTACCTCGATTGTGATCTGGGAGCCCAGGCTGAGCAGCTGCTGCTCCCCCAGCGGGATCGGGGCTGGGGAGTGACCGTGAGTAAAGCTTCCTCTGTGCCCAGCCAAGGCGAGGATTTTCTCCAGCTGTAATTAGCCCCATAGATCAACCCAAGGCTCTGCCCACAACAACATCTGAGCCAGAGACTCCAGGTGATTGATAAGACCTCAGGGAACGTGCAGGGAATGGGCATGAAAGTGACTCTGCACAGACAGCCCCTCCTCACCCCATGTCTCTCCTCCCCTCAGCAATTTTAGGAGCCGATCCAGCCATAGGAGGGCGAAACCCCAGGATTGGCTGCCAGAGACAGGGGAAGGCAGACACAAGGAGAAAAAGGAGAGAGAGACTGAAAAGGGCAGTGGGAGAAATAATTGGGGAGAGAGATTCCCAGATTTCTGACTGGCCCACGCACACTTATTGCCGCATCCCTGGGCGGATTCACTTTGCTATGAACAAGATGAGGTGCAGGGGGAGGAAAAGCCAGCTCCTGACTCTCCCTGTACCCCCTTCTATAGGAGTGTGCTGCCCTGGGGACAGTGTCAGCGGGAATCCCCCAATGTCACTCCCTTTGTTCTGCTCTTCTCTCCCATTTGGTTCCCAGACTTTGTTACTGGGAGGGTTTCAAAATGTCTCGCTGGTTTAGTGCTAGTGGGAGGGGCCGGTCAGTGCTGTAATCAAGTGACCAAACATTTCCCCAGCATAGAATCGTAGAAGGAATGAACCATGAGAGGGCATCTAGACCAGCCCCCAGCACTGAGGTGTTTGTCCAATCTGTCCTTAAAAACCTCGAATGATGGGGATTCCATCACCTCTCTTGCTAATCTATTCCAATGCTTAATTAGGTTTTTTCACAATTGAGTCACATGGTTGACTCAGATTCAATCTGTGATCCCCTATAATCCCTGATCGTTTTCAGTAGTACTATCTCGTAAACAGCTCTTCCCCACTTGGTCGTTGTGCATTTGGTTTTCCTTCCCTAACTCTGGTACTTTGCACTCGTCTTTATTGAATTTCATCTCATTCATTCAGCCCAGTTCTCCAATTTGTAAATGTTACCTTGAATTCTAATCCTGTCCTCCAATGTGCTTGCAACCCCTTGCAACTGCTATTATCTGCATATTTAGACAGCATGCTCTCCAGTCAGTGATCCAAGTAATTAGTGAAAATATTGAATATATCAGATCCAGGACTGGCCCCTGGGTACTCCATTGTATACATCCTCTCAGTTGGACAGTGAACCACTAATGATTCCTGTCTGAGTACAGCCTTTCAACAACATTTTCATCCATTTTATAGCACTTTCATGTTCACCACATTTCCCTTGTTCACTATGAGAATGTCACGGGGAGCCTGTGTCAAAAGCCTGACTAAAATCAAGATATGTCATGTCTACAGTGTCCAGTACCCCTGTGAAAGCAGAACATTAGATTGACTTGGCATTATTTGTTTTTGCAAATCCATGCTGGCTATAACTTAACACCTTACTGTCCTCTATGTGCTTACAAATTGATGGTTTAATAATTTGTTCATTCCTGGCTTTATTCCCCAGTCCTCTTTGTTCCCCTTTTAAAAGATCGGTACTCTGTTTGCCCTCCTCCAGTCTTCACTGTTCTCCAGGCGTTCTCAAAGATAATTGCAAATGGTTCCGAGATTGCTTCAGCTCATTCCTTGAGCGCCCTAAGATGAATTTTATGGCTGACTTTAACGTATCTAACATGTGTAACTTCCATAGCAATTTGTCCATGATTCAGAGTTTTGTAGGATTCCTTTTTATTGTCTGGTCATGAAAGAACTGCTCACAGACCCATATTCGCAGCTTACTATTCTGTCTGTCTTTCCTTCCCATTGTGATAGTTTGCTGTTTCTCAGAGACAGCATTAACAGAGCAACGACCAGCTCTCCTGAGCTTTAGTCTCCTTAGAATCTTATTCCCATGGGACTTCACTGTGACAGGTTTGGGTCCTTTGGGGTTTCACCTGATGTGCTGGGGTGCCACTGAGGCAGCCTATTCTACCAGCCTCGGTGCCCTTTACCTGGCTGGGTTAGGCTCACAAGCCTCTTCCAGTCAAGCACACAGGCAGGGCCATGCCCAGCTGCACAGAAAGAGAGAGATCCGCTCTGGAAATACTCAGCTTTAGGGGCTTGCCCCAGCACTCTGGTGCCCACTCCCTTTAAGCGGTACACACTCCAAGGTTTTATGAAATTTGCCCCTTCCCTCAATGTGGAGGGATATATGCACAACTTCTTGCCCCCCCCCGCCCCCCCGCAGGTAGAAATTACATAAACTTGGTTAAATTATAAACAAGAAATAAGTTTATTAACTACAAAAGGTGAATATAAGAGTTAAACAAATCAGATTACTGACCAAATAAAGCAAAATACGCAAGCTAAGCTCAATATACTTAAAAAAACAGGTTACACAATGTAATTTCTTACCCTAAATGTTATTTTAGGCAGGTTGCAATGTTTCAGAGTTCCAGTTATATTACTTTTCAGACTGGACCTGTCTCAGTCTGGACTCCCCCGCCCCCCTCTCCTTCCCCCTCCGGCCTTCTCTTCAGGAGGCTTTAGCAGTCTTTCTTCTTGGATAGACAGGCCTCGGAGAGGAGTCGTTTTATTTGCCTACCTCCCCACCCTTAAATAGGATTTACATAAGGTGAGAATCCTTTGTTTCCCAAACTTGATCCCCCTTCCCTTCCAGTGGAAAGTTACAAGAAGTCCCAGGTAATGGTGAGTATCCGGTGACAAGACCACCTGACTCTGTAGTATCACAACATCCAGGAGTCAGTGGCAGTATGGAGCCTTTTCACAGTCCATTGTTCTTGCTGATGGCCCATCCGTCCTGTCCGGCTTTTCCATTGTTGTACCTGAAGTGTTAGCAGTGGGCGTCACCCAAAGTAGCATAGTTGAAATACAGATACATAGTCAATATTCCCAACTTCAGATATAGAAATGATACGTGCACACAAATTGGATAATCGTAGTCAGTAAATTATAACCTTTCCAATGATATCTTACAAGACCCATCTTGCACAGAGTACATCTTGGTTATCTCCTATTCATTTCATAAGCATATTTTCATAAAGAATATGGAGGGAAATGTCACACTCACATACCAGTTTTCACAGTTTGTTGAAGTCTGCTTTTTTGAAGTCCGTTGTCCTTATTTTCCTGCTCTAATGCGTTTCTTTTCTTCGAATCACGAAATCATCATTTCATGAACACTTTTGCCCATATAGATTCATATATATTAAGGTCAGAAGGGACCATTATGATCATCTAGTCTGACCTCATGCACAATGCAGGCCACAGAATCTCACCCACCCACTCCTGCAATAAATCTCTCACCTATGTCTGAGCTATTGAAGTCCTCAAATCGTGGTTTAAAGACTTCAAAGTGCAGAGAATCCTCCAGCAAGTGACCCGTGCCCCCTGCTACAGAGGGATCTTCCAATCTGCCCTGGAGGAAAATTCCTTTCCGACCCCAAATATGGCGATCAGTTGAACCTTGAGCATGTGGGCAAGATTCACCAGCCAGATACCTTCCATTTCCTAACTAACTCCCGCCTGTTAGTCAGAATCAACCCTAAAATGCCCATCCCCCTGGTTACTATGTCCATCTTCTGAAGCAAAAAGATGTCCCCAACGCATTCCGAGAACTTATTGGACACTTTGTGTTTGTTTGAATTCCTTTTCTAACGGGTGTCTCGGTAGTTAAAGTCCCATGTCCCCCCGTCCTCCCCATTACTAATTGTGTTTTGAATATTTCTCTTATTTGCATGATAAAGTCGAGAACATCAGTCTGCAGTGAAAGAGCCGGGGGGAATTGTGATGTGACGTTACTGTCCTGTTCTGACACGTCCCCTTCTTGCCCTGACAGGCTGCAACATTACGTCCCATCCTTCCAGGGAAGGGAAATGGCTGCCGTGGGGCCAGTTCAGGTAGGGATTATCGGGGAGTTGTTGGTGGGCTCCTGTTGGCGGGAGAAGGGCAGTAAAGACATAGGAGGTGGGTGCTTCTGTGGGTGGTCGGCAGGTGGGAGGGGGCAGGAAATACACAGGTTGGAGAAAGGGAGGGGGACAGGGTGTGACAAACCTGCCGGGATTTGTTCACGGTGGGGCCTAGATTCTAGCAATAGACCCATGGGGTTTGTGGGTGGAAATTCCCTAATTTGTCAAGCAGGAAACACTCCCCCCTTGACTGGGCTGGGGAAATGTACCAGACTCCAGTACTGGAGTCTGAACTTAATAGCCCGAGGGCAACCCCCAGTGAGGCCCGGGGAAGACACCCCATCCCTTTCCATCCAACTGCTAGCACGGGGTGGGGTTGGGATTCCTACCAGGGGCCTGGCTGCCCCTGGACCCTCCTGGGGGCTCAATCTCTTGTATCCACTTCTGGCTGGAAGGTGAATGTTGACTGTGAAGACCCCTGCCATCTCTGTCTGCTAGAAGGGGTTGGGGCTCTCTCTCTTTCTCCCCTTACCCTGATGCCTCTTGCCTGCTCTGATGAGAAGGGGGTCGGATCCTCCCTGCCTGCCTCCCAGAGCTTCCATGTGATTGGCCCTCCTCCCCTGTGAACGGTGGGCTTGTCACTGGGCAGCAGATGCAGAGTGGGGGGCTCTTGCTCTTTCAGGGGCCGGTGACTTTCGAGGAGGTGGCTGTGTATTTCACTGAGGAAGAGTGGGCTCTGCTGGACCCCGCTCAGAGAGCCCTCTACGGAGACGTCATGCGGGAGAATTATGAGAATGTGACCTCGCTGGGTAAGGATTCCTGTCCCCTCGGTTCTTAACAGGAGAAATGAAGAGTTAAGGTTCACATTGCACCCTCAAGTTTTTCCCTGTTTCAGCAACCCACTGACAGGCCAATGACACACAGACTAGCACTCGACCCTCCCCGCTACAGAACGCTTTGGGAGCAGAGCACAAGCGCAGGACAGTTACCATTGCAGTGCGCTGAATTCCTTGTGTTTGATGAAAATATCTTCCAGAAAGGCATGCTGTCCTGACTTGAAGACTTCAAGAGATGGAAAATTTGCCCCCTTCCTTGGGTAGTTTGGTAACCTTGGCACCACCCTTCCTGACCTATTCCCAGTGATATTTGAGAGCTCCAGGGCTAGGGGGTAGGGGCGGAGTTAAGGTTACATTGCAGGGGTGGTGTGTAGTTTAGTTCTTCATTTCCTGGTTTTCAGAGGTTTTATTTTTCACCAGCATCCACATGCTGGACGGGCATGAGGCAGCACTAGTCATCCTTAACTCTGTTTAATGTACTTTGGTGGCCTTTAATGTCCTTGGTTTTCTGTTTCATGGACTTTTTTTGACACTGTAACTATGTTGACACTACGTTTTTGCTGCAATTCATGTCCAGTGGGGATGCAATTTTTGACATCGCTAACTGACAGAGCAATGGGCTCAGAGGCAGTTCTAGCACCTCAGGTGACGAGGGTCTCTGTGACCCAACCCATCACAGGGGGGTCTGGTGAGGGGTAGGAAGGGAAGGATTCAGGGAGTCAGAGATTGTAGCTCTTCACCAAGGCTGCTTTTGCTGAAGTCTCTAATGACCGGTCCCTAGGCAAAGCTCAGAACCAGCACTCCATCCTCCTCCTCCTCCTCGACCTGTCAGCTGTCTGACACTACTGATTATGGTTGTCTTCTTGAAATCTGATCTTCCCTTATCCTCTCCTGCTTAGGGTTAGGGTAGGGAGAAGTAGTAACTGGCTTGTTCTGCAGCATGGGATGTTTAGGTTGGATATTAGGAAAAACTTCCAACTGTGCATATAGATAAGTACAGGAATACGTTACCAAGAGAGGTTGTGGAATCTTGGTCACTGGAGGTTTTTAAGAAGAGGGTAGACCGACGGTCTATGTATACTTGGTCCTGTCTCAGGGCTGGAGGATGGACGAGCTGACATCTTGAGGTCCTTTTACCCTGTGTGTTTCTGTGATTTTATGGTTCATTATCTTAGCCCTTCACTTTGACCTTGTCTCCCTCTGGAGAATGGGGGCTTTATTTAGTAGGTTTTTTTAATGAAAAATATGCATGGGTCAGCTTCCTTCTCAATTTGCTTTGTTAGCCACTTGGTGTGAAGGAATGAATTCCTCTTCTGGGATGGGGATGTAATTCCTGTTGAAGTAGCATAGGTCAGTCTCCATTTACATGGAAACACTATCAAGGACTATCCACATATGTATGAAGCACACTGGACAATGGAAGTCTCCTGAAGGTTAATGTGTAATGACTGGGTCCAAGGGAAGCAGAACACGGGAACACAACTGCACTGCACTTTGGGACACAGGAACTACGGTACAAACAGACTGGGCTTAAGTTTTCTGCTATCCAGGGCAAAAAAACAAGGCAACACACAGAGAGAGAGAGAGAGAGAGAGAGGTTGCAGATTGGTCTGGAGCTCGGTCTCTTAAGCCTGAGCTGCAGTGTCTACACCAGTGGTCTGTGTACCCCTGGGGTACGCAGAGGTCTTCCAGAGTTGCTATGGAAAAATCACTCGCTAAGTCAGTACAAAGTAAAATTTCATACAATGACTTGCTTATGCTCATCTATATACTATGCTGTCATAAGAATAAAGGGAAGGGTAATCACCTTTCTGTATACAGTGCTATAAAATCCCTCCTGACCAGAGGCAAAACCCTTTCACCTGTAAAGGGTTAAGAAGCTAAAAGAGCCTTGCTGGCACCTGACCAAAATGACCAATGAGGAGACAAGATACTTTCAAAGCTGGAGGGGGGAAACAAAGGGTCTCGCTGTCTGTGTGATGCTTTTGCCGGGAGCAGATCAGGAATGCAGTCTCAGAACTTCTGTTAGTTAGTAAGTAATCTGGCTAGAAATGCGTTAGATTTCCTTTTGTTTAATGGCTGGTAAAATAAGCTGTGCTGAATGGAATGTATATTCCTGGTTTTGTGTCTTTTTGTAACTTAAGGTTTTGCCTAGAGGGATTCTCGATGTTTTGAATCTGATTACCCTGTAAGGTATTTACCATCCTGATTTTACAGAGGTGATTCTTTTACCTTTTCTTAAATAAAAATTCTTCTTTTTAAGAACCTGATTGCTTTTTCATTGTTCTTAAGATCCAAGGGTTTGGGTCTGTGTTCCCCTGTACAAATTGGTGAGGATTTTTATCAAGCCTTCCGCAGGATAGGGGGTGTAGGGCTTGGGGGGATATTTTGGGGGAAGACGTCTCCAAGTGGACTCTTTCCCTGTTCTTTGTTTAACACGCTTAGTGGTGGCAGCATAGGGTTCAAGGACAAGGCAAAGTTTGTACCTTGGGAAAGTTTTTTTTTACCTAAGCTGGTAAGAATAAGCTTAGGGGGTCTTTCATGCAGGTCCCCACATCTGTACCCTAGAGTTCAGAGTGAGGACAGAACCTTGATATACGCACTGAAATGTAAGTACAATATTTATATTCCGATTATTTATTTTATAATTAGATGGTAAAAATGAGCAAGTCAGCAATTCATGGTGTGTGGTGACACTTTTGTATTTTTATGTCTGATTTTATAATCAAGTAGTTTTTAAATGAGGTGTAACTCAGAGGTACGCAAGACAAATCGGACTCCTGGAAGGGGCACAGTAGTCTGGAAAGCCACCGGTCTACACAGCTGTTTTTAATGGGCTAGCACCTACAGGGGAGCACCCACAGGGAGACACATCTCAAAGAACCATCATTGATGCACAGGTTGAGTAATTTCTTCTTTTGCTGTTACCTGATCTCACTGGTCATCTTTCCCATGAGCAGGGTTCCCAGTTTCCAAACCTGATGTCATCTCCCAGCTGAAACGAGGGGAAGAGCCGTGGGCCCCAGATCTCTGGGGCTCAGAGGAAAGAGGGGTCCTGAGAGGCAGCCGCGTGGGTGAGGGATGATTAAACCTACTCAGTGCTTGAAAGGAAACAGCTGGGATTCCCAACAAAGACCTTGTGAGGTCTCTGGGTTCAGGATGGTCCCCAGCAGGTGTCGTATCCTCAGGGCAGATACTGTTCATGGGTCCCTACCAATCCTAACTCCTGGCAGTAGTTCCCTCCCGAAACTCCCTTCTCCTTGGGGAGTGTTTGGATGGGAACTGGATTCAGAATTGATGCCCTCCTTTCTCCCCTTTGGGGAAAATTCAGTCCCTGGTTTTTTTCCATCTTCAGCTTTTCTCTTGGTTTGTTCCCCCCTTTTCACTTCTGGCTTCTGAGGTTTTCCTTTCTCTGTCCCAGCAGGTGATGGGATGGTGAGAGAGACTGTGGAGCAGAATCCTCAGCAGGAAGATGAACGAGTGGAACCGCAGGGGATGTTATTGCAAAGATGCAAAGGGAGTGTGTCCAGGAGTTGTGAGCAAGGAAAAGGCTCTCAGGGGCAGCACAGGCCAGAGAAGCGTCAGGGAAACCAGCTGGTGCAGAAAGTTGGAATACCTGTTAATTATCGGGGAACTCACGAAGGCCTCAAGGAAACCATGTCCCAGCAGAGAATCCTGACAGGAGAGAGAAATAACATGGGCTATGAGTGTGGGAAAAAGTGCAGGAGGCGCTCACACCTTATTACCCGTCAGAGAATTCACACCAGAGTGAGCCCCTGTGGCTGCTGCAAGTGTGGGAAAACCTTCACTCAGCACTCACATCTTATTCTCCATCAGAGGATCCGCACAGCGGAGAAACCCTATGAATGCTGTGAGTGCGGGAAAACCTTCGCTCGGCGCTCAGGCCTTATCGTACATCAGAGGATCCACACGGGAGAGAAACCCAACGAATGCTGTGAGTACGGGAAATTCTTCCATCACAGATCTTCTCTTATTTATCACCAGAGAAGCTGGTGACCTCCTAGATGTCCTCCTGAGGTCCCTTCCAACCCTGATATTCTATGATTGTTAATCACCAGGTTCCCCCATTAGGGACCGATTGCCTCGTTCCCAGTTGTTCCTACGTTGCACTGGGTTCTGCTGAATAGCAGTTGGGTTTTGTACCATTTTTCTCATAAGAACATAAGAGTGGCCAAACTGGGTCAGACCAAAGGTCCGTCCAGCCCAGTATCCTGTCTCCCGACAGTGGTCAATGCCAGGTGCCCCAAAGGGAGTGATCCTAACAGGTAAGGATCAAGTGATTTCTTGCCTGTCATCCACCTCCACCCTCAAGCAGGGACACCATTCCTTACCTAATAGCTATTAATGGACTTAACCTCCATGAATTTATCTAGTTCTCTTTTAAACCCTGTTATAGTCCTAGCCTGCACAACCTCTTCAGGCAAGGCGTTCCACAAGTTGACTGTGCGCTGTGTGAAGAACTACCTTTTATTTTTGTTTTAAACCTGCTGCCCATTAATTTCATTTGGTGGCCCCGAGTTCTTGTATTATGGGAACAGGTAAATAATTTTTCCTTATTCAATTTCTCCACACCACTCATGATTTTAAATACCTCTATCATATCCCCCTTAGTCTCCTCTTTTCCAAGCTGAAAAGTCCTGGTCTCTTTAATCTCTCCTCATATGGGACCCGTTGCAAACATTTGAGTTGCCCTTCTCTGAACCTTTTCTAATGCCAGTGTATCTTTTTTGAGATGAGGAGACCACATCTGTACGCAGTATTCAAGATGTGGGTGTACCATGGATGTATATAGGAGCAATAAGATATTTTCTGTCTTATTCTCTATCCCTTTTTAAATGATTCCTAACGTCCCGTTTGCTTTTTTGACTGCCGCTGCACATTGCATGGACATCCTCGGAGAACTGTCCACGATGATTCCAAGATCTCTTTCCAGATTAGTTGCAGCTAAATTAGCCCCCATCATATTGAATGTATCGTTGGGGTTATTTTTTCCGATGTGCATTACTTTACGCTTATTTACATTAAATTTAATTTGCCATTTTGCTGCCTAATAACTTAGTTTTGTGAGATCTTTTTGAAGTTCTTCACAGTCTGCTTTGGTCTTTACTATCTTGAGCAGTTTAGTATTGTGACGAAGTGGGACTGTTCTTAATGTTTCCCCTGAATAGTGTGGGAGTGCCTCAGTTTCCCCTATGCAGTTCTTAAGTATCTAGGTGGTGGGATAAGGGTGTATGATCATTGCAGAGCCCTAGAGGTGTGTGCAGGGGTCTGGACACAGAGAATGGCAACACCCTGTTTCCTGGCAACTGATGGCCTGGCCCTTCCCCCCTGCAAGGTGAGAGCTAAAGGGTTGAAGACAAAGAGATCAGGTGACCTGGCCCAGGAAAGGGACAAAGGGGAGGAGGGGCTGGAGAGAGTTTCAGTTTGGGCACGCTGGGGACATGGAGTGAAGTGCAGACAGGGTTGTCTGGCTCAGTGCCCCCCAAAATGGACCTAGCTGAGGGGTCCTATTCTCTGTACCTACAAGCTCTGTTTTAAACCATGTTCCTATCATCTAATAAACCTCTGTTTTGCTGGCTAGAGTCATGTCTGACTGCAAAGTTGGGGTGCAGGACCCTCTCGCTTCCCCAGGACCCCGCCTGGGCGGACTTGCTGTGGGAAGCGGACGGAGGGGCAGAGGATGCTGAATGCTCCGAGTTCAGACCCAGGAAGGTGGAAGCCGTGTGAGCTTCTCGCCCTGCAGACAGGCTGCTCACAGAGAGGAGACTTCACCCGAGTCCTGCCTGGCTTCGTAGGGAGCAGTTCCAGAGCGTCGCCCCTGGACTCCGTGACAAGTATCCTCTGCAAACTTTGCCACCTCACTGTTTACCCCTTGCTCCAGATCATTTAAGAATAAGTTGAATAGGATTGGTCCTAGGACTGACCCTTGGGGAATACTGCTAGTTACCCCTCTCCATTCTGAAAATTTACCATTTATTCCTATCCGTTGTTCCCTGTCTTTTAGCCAGTTCTCAAACCATGAAAGGATCTTCCCTCTTATCCCCTGACAACTGAATTTACATAAGAGCCTTTGGTGAGAAACCTTGTCAAAGGCTTTCTGGAAATAGCCTAAGTACACTATGTCCACTGGATCCCCCTTGTCTACATGTTTGTTGAGCCTTCAAAGAACTCTAATAGATTAGTACAGGGGTGGCCAACCTGTGGCTCCACATGAAGCTCTTCAGAAGTTAATATGTGGCTCCTTGTATAGGCACCGATTCTGGGGCTGGAGCTATAGGTGCCAACTTTCCAATGTGCCCCCCACTTCACCCCTACCCATGAGCCTGCTATGCCCTCGCTCCTCTCCCTCCCCCTCCAAGCCTCCTGCATGCCACAAAACAGCTGATCGGGAGGGATGGGGAGGCGCTGATGGGCAGCCGGTGGGCACTGGGAGCAGGCGAGAGCTGATGGGGGGGCTGCTGACATATTACTGTGGCTCTTTGGCAATGTACATTAGTAAACTCTGTCTCCTCCTCAGGCTCAGGCTGACCCCTTCAAAGAACTCTAGTAGATTAGTTTCAGAGTAGCAGCCGTGTTAGTCTGTATTCACAAAAAGAAAAGGAGGACTTGTGGCACCTTAGAGACTAACAAATTTATTTGAGCATAAGCTTTCGTGATTTCCCTGTACAGGAACCGTGTTGACTTTTGCCCAACAATTTATGTCCTTCTGTGTGTCTTACAATTTTATTCTTTACTATTGTTTCAACTAATTTGCCCAGTACTGACATTAGACTTACTGGTCTGTAATTGCCGGGATCACCTCTAGGGCCCTTTTTAAATATTGGCATTATATTAGCTATATTCTCAATGTAAATATAACAGAGAAGGTGCAGGGATAGAGGGTGTCACGAAGTGGGGATTTTCCCTTGTTATGTTGTATGTGAGTTTTACTGTTGAGCCTATGTGAGTTTTACTGTTTTGCATGAATACTGCGTGTGCCTCAGTTTCCCTGTGTGCTGCACCAATACCTTGGTGGTGGGAATAGGGGTGTGTGACTTCGCTGAGACCTCTGGAGCAGGTGAGGCTGCTCCAGCTGCCTGCACCTGTGCTATGACCAGTGTGTGACGTTGCAGTCCGTAGGCTTTATGGAAATATGCTTACTAATACGCTTTACGATAAATACCCCTTGTATGGTGTCATTAGAAAGCTTGTAATCTACAAAGTGTGTTCATCCTATTTGTTTGCATGTAGTATTTCTATATCTGGAGCTAGGAGAATAAGCTATAAAATTGTATCACTGATGTAAACATATTAAGTAGAGGCCATTAAGGGTGTTCAAGAAACAATCAGTTGTAAATGGCCTTAGTTACTTGAAAGCCTTCCTGTGTACATGTGGGCTAGCCCATGGGGAATGGAGACTAGGGGTTTTACAGTGACATGTGATGTGACCATGTCACCTGGTACTGAAATCCATCTTAAATCTGGTACTTTTCCATTTAGAAGGAGGGGTGGGGACCCAGAGAGACAAAAGATTCCCGCCTTGTGCCAAAGGTATAAAAGGGGGTGGAGCAGGACAAAGGGGGCCAATCATGAGAAATCCCCTGCTTACCACCTGAGATGTCTGCTGGAACTAACATTACCTGGGGAAAGGTTTCAGAGTAGCAGCCGTGTTAGTCTTTATCCGTAAAAAGAACGAGGAGTACTTCTGGCACCTTAGAGACGAACAAATTTGTTAGAGCATAAGCTTTCGTGAGCTACAGCTCACTTCATCGGGGGGAGAATCTCCCCACTATATTTTCCACTGTATGCATCCGATGAAGTGAGCTGTAGCTCACAAAAGCTTATGCTCAAATAAATTGGTTAGTCTCTTAGGTGCCACAGGTCCTCCTTTTCTTTATACCTGGGGAAAGGATTGGGCCCAGATGAGGAAGGAGTCTAATCTGTAAAAGAAGCTTATTGGAACATCTCTGAGGGGGGGAGATTACCTGTCATCAGTTTCTTAGGCCAGGCCTACACTAAGTGGGGGATCGACCTAAGAATACGGGAATAGTGTAGCTGAAGTTGACGTAATTAGGTTGACTTACCTCGGCGTCTTCATGGTGGCGAGTCGACTGCTGTCGCTCCCCTGTCTACTCTGCTTGTGCCTCTTGCGGCGCTGAAGTACCAGAGTCGACAGGAGAGCGCTTGGGGTTTGATTTATCATGTCTAGACTAGACGTGATAAATCGACCCCCGATCGATGGATCGCTACCCGCCCTTAATGTATTAGGCTTAGACTTGCGTGTTTTTCTTTATTTTGCTGGGTGACTTACTTTGTTCTGTCCGTTATTACTTAAAACCACTACAATCCTACTTCTTATAACATCCACTTGTTTTTGTTTTTTTTAATATATTTTTATAAGGAGATATACCTATCTCATAGAGCTGGAAGGGACCTTGAAAGGTCATCGAGTCCCATCCTCTGCCTTCACTAGCCGGACCAGGTACTGTCCCAGACAGATTTTTTGCCCCAGATCCGTAACTGGCCCCTCAAGGATTGAACTCCCAACCCTGGGTTTAGTAGGCCAATGCTCAAACCACTGAGCTATCCCTCCCCCCTGTTTTCACTTAAAACCTGCAGCTCTGGGAGCGTGATTCAGACCCTGGGTCTGTGTTGCAGCAGGCTAGTGTGTCTGGCTCAACAAGACAGGGTTCTGGAAGTCCCAAGCTAGCAGGGAAAACAGGCTCTGAGGTAATTTCAGCACGTCAGGTGACAGTCCCAAGGGGACATCTGTGACTGAACGACTCCCCAAGATGGACTTGGCTGAAAGTCACTGATTTCTGTGCTAACAAGTTCTGTTTTACGCCGTGTTCCTGTCAAATAATAAACCTTCTGTTTTACCCGCTGGCTGAGAGTCACTGCGGAGCTGGGGTGCAAGGCCCTCTGGCTTCCCCAGGAGCCCCGTCCGGGCGGACTCGTTGCGGGAAGCACACGGTGTGGAAGGGGATGCTGAATACTTCGAAGTCAGAGCCAGGAAGGTCGAAGTTGTGTCAGCTTCTTGCCCTGGTGACAGTGTACTGAGAGAGAGGAGACATGCTCCCCCAGAGTCCTGACCAGCTTCATATGGAGTAGTTCCAGAGCATCGCCTGGTGACTCTGACTTGTAGGGAGGGGAGAGAGTGTGTATTTTCAACCTCTGTGACACCTGAAGTGGTGAGTCGGAGGGATTCCCACCTTCTGAATTACTCCAGCAGTGTTTCCTCTTTTTTAGCTATGTAGAATTGATCTCCACTTTCTACAGTTCCACCGCTCAATGTGTCCTATGATTCAAGGTTCTCAGCCTTCTGTTTGTGGATCACAATTTGTTTTCTTTGCCCCTAAAACAGTAATTTAGGGCCTGAGATGAAAGTATCACAGACCTGGATGGGGAATTTGAATGGATCTGAAATACAGTGAGATGATTTGGAGTTTAAATCCCAGTTTCCACCTGTTGGCAAAGCCTGTTGTAGGACTTCTCCTACTGAGATGGGATTGTTTGCAGATGGGGAGGCTGGCTGGTTTGCTTTTTGTTTTTTTCCATTATGACTGTCAAGGTTCCTCCCCCACTCTGAACTCTAGGGTACAGATGTGGGGACCTGCATGAAAAAAAACCTCCTAAGCTTATCTTTACCAGCTTAGGTCAAAACTTCCCCAAGGTACAAAATATTCCCCCCGTTGTCCTTGGACTGGCCGCCACCACCACCAAACTAATACTGGTTACTGGGGAAGAGCTGTTTGGACGCATCTTTCCCCCCAAAATACTTCCCAAAACCCTGCACCCCACTTCCTGGACAAGGTTTGGTAAAAAGCCTCACCAATTTGCCTAGGTGACTACAGACCCAGACCCTTGGATCTTAAGAACAATGAACAATCCTCCCAACACTTGCACCCCCCCTTTCCTGGGAAATGTTGGATAAAAAGCCTCACCAATTTGCATAGGTGACCACAGACCCAAACCCTTGGATCTGAGAACAATGAAAGAGCATTCAGTTTTTTACAAGAAGACTTTTAATAAAAAATAGAAGTAAATAGAAATAAAGAAATCCCCCCTGTAAAATCAGGATGGTAGATATCTTACAGGGTAATTAGATTCAAAAACATAGAGAACCCCTCTAGGCAAAACCTTAAGTTACAAAAAAGATACACAGACAGAAATAGTTATTCTATTCAGCACAATTCTTTTCTCAGCCATTTAAAGAAATCATAATCTAACACATACCTAGCTAGATTACTTACTAAAAGTTCTAAGACTCCATTCCTGGTCTATCCCCTGTAAAGACCAGCATATAGACAGACACAGACCCTTTGTTTCTCTCCCTCCTCCCAGCTTTTGAAAGTATCTTGTCTCCTCATTGGTCATTTTGGTCAGGTGCCAGCGAGGTTACCTTTAGCTTCTTAACCCTTTACAGGTGAGAGGAGCTTTCCCCTGGCCAGGAGGGATTTCAAAGGGGTTTACCCTTCCCTTTATATTTATGACAATGACAATACTAGAACTTTTGTAAATAATATGACTTAAATTAATGAGTGAAGGAGGTTTGAATGGCTCAGAGGAGAATGCAATGGGAGAATCTCTTGTCCTGATTCTGAGTCGTACAACCAATAGGACTAACCTGCTTGCTTGCATAGATGTATTTTTTTCGTATACATTTAAGTATTTGGTTTATTGTAATAGGTTTAGAGATTTAATATTAAAGTAAGCTTGGCTGTAATGCAAGAGACCTAAAGGCCATATCCTGTATGTTAAGCTAAGGAAAGTTAACACATCTATATTAAGACCATTTACCCAGAAAAGTAAAGTTAACCTGTATCTTGTTACCTAAATAAATAAATATTCACACATGTGTCTATAACCTTCTATCTAGACCAACAGATAATGAAGAATGGCGTAGGGTTTTTTAATGTGGTACCCACAGACTTAACAGGAACATCACAAGGAAACTTAACGTGCGTATATACGTGTCATCAATACGCCCAATTGTGGGTGAGGAATAAAATTTGGGCATAGGAGGAAGGATTTCCGGCACTTGTGCCCTATAAAAGAGGTGACCCACCTCGCTAGAGCACTTCACTCCTCCCCACTCACTCAACATGCTAAAAAAACTCCAGGGCCCAGCTGGGGTAGGGGGGCAGCTCTGGGGTTATGCCCTGAGGAGTGGGGAGCATTGGGGCTGCGGGTTTTTGTCCCGCAGGAGGCGTGGGGGCTCCGTGCTTCAGCTGCGGGGTCCTGCAGACACCCTGAAATCAGCTCATAGACCTCTGGGGGTCATGCTGCCCTACACGCTATTGCAGTAATGTTTGTACAAGGTGTGACGCTGGCAGAGCAGCTTATGTCAGAGTGTATTCAGGCCAATTGATGTGTGTATTAGTATAGATCAAAGCGATTGTTAAATGTTCAAATGTATTGGGTGTTTAAACCTCCTGAAAACTAGTGGAATGTTGTTTGCACTGTTTTCACTTATCTGTATCCTGTTACAATGTAATAGCAAAGAGTTGCATTGTGTAGACCCCTGTAACTAAATAACCCATCAAACGAGAATGAAGGTTTGTGGAATGCAAATGAAGAAAAGGTTAATTTCAAAACAAGTGGTGATAAGAAGCGATATTCCTGGGCCGGGGGGGGGGGGGGGAAGCGGGAGGGTGTGGTTTGCACTGTTGTTGCACATGGTGGGAATGGGGAACTGGGCTCTGCCTTAAAGCGGTGTCAGGCTTAGGGGGGCTGGGTTCAGAGCTGGAGGTTAGGGTTGGGGTGAGGATTGGGCTACAGTTTTGGTTCAGGGGTTTAGAATTGGGGAGCAAGTTATAGGGTTAGGGTTCCAGTTGGGTTCCGGGTAGGGGGTGGGGTTTAGATTTTGCGGGGAGGGTTTGGGCAGCAGCAGCAGCATAGAAGTGCGGGTGGCAATAGGGTGCCAGCCATTAGTGATAAGTCTGGGGTCTTTTAGGTCGTTTTAGTGTCAATAGCACCTTAGGGAAGGGGTAGGGTCATATTTACGACAGGGGGCTAAACTGTTGGGGAAGGGGGTGGCAAGTTGACCCATCCCATTTTGCACTTCCCACACGGACATGCGCAATACGTCACATGCGTGGACGCACACACATCACACACGATGACACAAAATGACACACAAAACGACACACAACACCTCACACGGCAAACAATGCGACACGGAAAGCATCACACACAAAACATCACACACACGACACCGACACACTCAACACAACACAACCCACAACCTGTCACACAACACGACCCACACACACTCAAGACGACACACAGCAAGTCGCATGTCACACACAGCACGTCGCACAGTTTGTCACATGTCGCACGTATCACTTCACACACAACACGTCGCACTACACACATGCACACGCACAACACGTGCGCACACGCACAACACGACACATGACAAAAGGGCGCACAATACGACACAAAACGGCACACATGACACTGACACACACAGGACACTGACACGTCGCACGTGGCACGCATGTACGTCGCACACACAGCACGTCGCACAATACATCGCACGTTGCATGTCACGCACAACACGTAGCACACAGCACGTCGAGCGTTGCTCGCGCATCACACGTCGCAGGTTGTAGACTGCACGTCGTATATTGCACAACACATTGCACGTCACACACAACACATCGCACACAGCCTGTCGCACGTTGTACACAGCACGTCACATGTTGCGCACACAACACGTTGTGCGTCGCAGGCACGTTGCGCGTCGCATGTAAACAGCATGGCACACGCACGTTGCACACGCACAACATGTTGAACATGCACACAATATGACACACGACCCGTCACACACACACAACACGACACACAAAGTGGCACCCAGCATGACACAAAAATCACAGATGACACCGACACACCATTCACACACTCAACACAACACACATCATGTCACATACACCAATACGTTGCATACACCAAGACCATTCACACTGACACAAACACGACACCGATACCTGACACGACACACCTGACACCGACACACAGGACACGGAGATATACACGACACCCACACCACACATGACCCACACCACACATGACCCATACCACACACGACACTGACACATGACACACACACGACACACGACACAGGACACATGACACACACACGACACAGGACACACGACACCGACACATGATTTGAGCACGACCTGAATTGGCCACCCACTGTCACTGTTGGTCCATGAGGGAAATGGTTTGTGCACTACCTGAATGGGCCACGCATTGGCCATTGCTCCGTGAGGGAAATGGTTGGTGCATTACCCTGACTGGCCACTGAGTGTCACGTTTGCTCCGTGAGGGAAATTATTTGTGCATTACCCTGACACATACACGACACACACACACCACACCGACACATATACGACACACGACACCACCACATGACACATGACACACGACACGCGCATATCACAACGACACACCACACCGACACATGGCACGCACACACCACACCGGGACACGGCACACGACATATGATACACAACACAGGATACATGACACGGACACACACGACACACAAACAACACCGACACAGGGCACATATCATGCATGATGCCAACACCCACGCGCGCCATCTCACACACACAAAAACGTCTCGCACACACAGTACACCGACACATGACACAGACGACACCGACATACGACACAGGACACCCGCACAGGACACACGACACCCACACAGGACACCGACACCCACGCGCGCCGTCTCACACGCAAACGTCTCGCACACACAACGCCGACACCCACGCTCGCCGTCGCTCATGCTTGCCGACTCTCACACGCACGACACGTGACGTCTCACGTCTGCCGACTCACCCAAGCACGACGCACGCCGTCTCACGCACGCACGCCGTCTCACGCACGCCGACGCTCGCCAACATCTCACACACGTGATGTCTCTCACGCATCGTCTCTCACACGTGCCGACACGCGCCATCTCTCACATGTTCCGACACGCAATGTCTCTCACGCGCCGTCTCAAACACGATGCCTCACAAACGCCGATAGGTGCCGACACACGCGACGTCTCGCGCGCCCACACACACTCACACAGACAAAACGGCAGACAACATGACACAGAAATGACACACGACACCGACACATGACACACAAAATGGCAGACATGACATAGAAATGACACACGACACTGACACACACGAGACAACAAACACACACGCAACGACACACACACGAGATGACACACAACACCTCCCACGACACACAAAACGGCAGACATGACACAGCCAGCCCCAAACTGACTCCCCCTCCAGCTCCTCCTTCTCTAGGCTTTGTTTCTATCCTGGGCCAGGAGGTCACCGAACTCCTTTGTTCTCCAACCCTTTAGCTCTCAAGGGCCAGACCATCAGTTGCCAAGAAAGAGGGTGTCGGCCATTCTCTGTGTCCAGACCCCCGCACACACCCGCCCTCCAGAACTCTGCAACGATCATACACCCTTCTCCCACCACCTAGATATTTAAGAACTGCATAGGGGAAACTGAGGCACCCCCACACTATTCAGAGGAAACATGAAGAACAGTCCCGCTTTGTCACAGATTTCTCCAGGAGGTGAACTGCTTGCTATCCTACCATGCTTCTCTCTCTCTCTCTCTCCTCTAGAATGTTAGCCAACACACACACTCTGCCTCGGTCTCTCTCTCTCCGTCCTTGCCTTTCCCAGTGCTGTCTCCCTTCGTAGGACACGGGCAGGCACACTAGGTGTGCATCCCCACAGGCTATGTCTTGGAAGCCAAGAAGAAGTAGGAGGGGACGAAAATCATGCAGGGCAGTGCGTGCGAGCATGGAGCAGTGATTGTCAGTGTTAACTCGATCTCTGTTCATCGAGTGGGGCCAATGCATGGATGAGGGTAAGATTTCCAGCACCAATGGAGCTTTGTATCATGATAGCTCACGCTTGGCTTTTGCAGCTACTCTCACAGAGGAATTGTCCAGGAGCCCGAGCCAGAGGAGAAGTGGCCGAGGTGTACCTAAGCAGCTTGGACATCCTTCTAAGCAGACATGAAGAGTCGTCAGCTTTCTGTCTCCCGCATGGACTGGCTCTGAGTAAGCGGTCAGTGCTTTGAATTCCTCGTCTGTGCTCGCCACAGTATTTCTTCAGAGGCCGTGTGCTTCCTCTTTGGATACAGGAGTCTGTGAGATTACGGCTGATGAGAGGCCAGAGTCTGCTGTGCAGAGTGATTATTTCAGGTGCCTTTGCAAGGGGTGCTTTCTAGTTGTAGTACTAAAGGCCTAATGGTGGGGAGGGTTAGGGCGGAATGCCGCTGTGCAGGAGAAGAAAAAAGAATAGCTTATGCGATGTTTACCACTGAGATGGTAACTTATTTGTTTTTCCTCCTCAGTCTGGGTTTAGTACAAACAGTTTACTCCCCTCATCGGATGGAAAGCAAGCGAGAGCAGTGAGCCCGCGAGCACTGTTGATGCAAGCCAGGAGTCCTCCAGTTGGCAGTGGAGCAGTCGCTAATGTCAGTGAGATAAGTGTCTGGTTTGGTTAAGGCTTTGTTCACGGCCCGCCTGGCTCCAGGTAGGGACTCCCCATTAGCTGGGGCTGGGTTTGTAAGAAATGGTTCCTGACCAGCTGTGGTTACGAGAGAGACAAGGTCCCCATTTTCAGGGGCTGCTCATTTCTCTGGCCAGGAATGGTGTCTCCTTCGCAGGAGAAGGTTGCATCTAGGAGGAGGACTCCAGCTGGTGAGTTGCTTGCCTTCCTCCCATGTTTTTCTCTCTTCTCTTGTGTGTTGGCCAACTTTCTCAGTCTCTCTCTCCTCTGCTCTCCTGGTGCCATCTCCCTTTGTAGGACATGGGTAGGTGTGCATTCCCCCACGTGAGGTCTCGGGAACCATGGAGAAGTCGGAGCGGACGAATATCATGCAGGGCAGTAGAAACGTTGCTGAAAGTACCTGAAGAGACAGAGGAACTGAGAAGGGGGAAGTCCAGACCAAGACAGGAATCTAGTCTGTAAAGAGAAACAACGGGAAGTCTAAGCTACAGAAACTCTTCAAGTTGCCGAAAGACATTTAGAATGAGAAAATACTTCTTGAATCTAGTCTCCTGAAGATCTTAGGAGTAGTATGTGTGTGTATTTGTATTTGCTTAGTAATCTGCCTTCTTCTGTTGGCTATCCCTTACAATCACTGAAAATCTAACTTTTATAGTGAAACTATTTTTTGTTTATTATTATTATTATTTATTCTTAAACCCAGTTTGTGCAACTGGTGCTCCGTGAGGAAATGCTTTGTGTATTACTCCAAGGGGTTGCCCGGTTGGTCCATGAGGGAAATGATTTGTGCACTACCTGAATTGACCACGCATTGGCCATTGCTCCGTGAGCGAAATACTTTCTGCATTACCCTGACTGGCCACCCAGTGTCACTGTTGCTCCGTGAGGGAAATTGTGCATTACCCAGAGTGGCCACCCAGTGTCACTGTTGCTCCGTGAGGGAAATTGTTCGTGCATTACCCTGACTGGCCACCCAGTGTCACTGTTGGTCCATCAGTGAAATTGTTGGTGCATTACCCAGAGTGGCAACCCAGTGTCACTGTTGCTCCGTGAGGGAAATAATTCGTGCATTACCCTGACTGACCACTCAGTGTCACTGTTGCTCCGTGAGGGAAATTGTTTGTGCATTACCCTGAGTGGCCACCCAGTATCACTGTGGCCCCATGAGGGAAATGCTATCTGCATTACCCCGAGTGGCCACCCAGTGTCACTGTGGCACCATGAGGGAAACTGTTGGTGCATTGCCCAAAGTAGCCACCCAGTGTCATAGAATCATAGAATATCAGGGTTGGAAGGGACCCCAGAAGGTCATCTAGTCCAACCCCCTGCTCGAAGCCTGACCAATTCCCAGTTAAATCATCCCAGCCAGGGCTTTGTCAAGCCTGACCTTAAAAACCTCTAAGGAAGGAGATTCTACCACCTCCCTAGGTAACGCATTCCAGTGTTTCACCACCCTCTTAGTGAAAAAGTTTTTCCTAATATCCAATCTAAACCTCCCCCACTGCAACTTGAGACCATTACTCCTCGTTCTGTCATCTGCTACCATTGAGAACAGTCTAGAGCCAACCTCTTTGGAACCCCCTTTCAGGTAGTTGAAAGCAGCTATCAAATCCCCCCTCATTCTTCTCTTCTGCAGGCTAAACAATCCCAGCTCCCTCAGCCTCTCCTCATAACTCATGTGTTCCAGTTCCCCTAATCATTTTTGTTGCCCTTCGCTGGACTCTCTCCAATTTATCCACATCCTTCTTGAAGTGTGGGGCCCAAAACTGGACACAGTACTCCAGATGAGGCCTCACCAATGTCGAATAGAGGGGAACGATCACGTCCCTCGATCTGCTCGCTATGCCCCTACTTATACATCCCAAAATGCCATTGGCCTTCTTGGCAACAAGGGCACACTGCTGAGTCATATCCAGCTTCTCGTCCACTGTCACCCCCTAGGTCCTTTTCCGCAGAACTGCTGCCTAGCCATTCGGTCCCTAGTCTGTAGCTGTGCATTGGGTTCTTCCGTCCTAAGTGCAGGACCCTGCACTTATCCTTATTGAACCTCATCAGATTCCTTTTGGCCCAATCCTCCAATTTGTCTAGGTCCTTCTGTATCCTATCCCTCCCCTCCAGCGTATCTACCACTCCTCCCAGTTTAGTATCATCCGCAAATTTGCTGAGAGTGCAATCCACACCATCCTCCAGATCATTTATGAAGATATTGAACAAAACCGGCCCCAGGACCGACCCTTGGGGCACTCCACTTGATACCGGCTGCCAACTAGACATGGAGCCATTGATCACTACCCGTTGAGCCCGACAATCTAGCCAGCTTTCTACCCACCTTATAGTGCATTCCTCCAGCCCATACTTCCTTAACTTGCTGACAAGAATACTGCCACTGTTGCTCCGTGAGGGAAATTGTTGGTGCATTACCCAGAGTGGCCACCCAGTGTCACTCTTGCTCCGTGAGGGAAATTGTTGGTGCATTACCCAGAGTGGCCACCCAGTGTCACTGTTGCTTCGTGAGGGAAATTGTTCGTGCATTACCCAGAGTGGCCACCCAGTGTCACTGTTCCTCTGTGAGGGAAATTGTTGGTGCATTACCCAGAGTGGCCAAGGAGTGTCACTGTTGATCCAAGGGAAATGCTTTGTGCATTACCCTGAGTGGCCACCCAGTGTCACTGTTCGTCCATGAGGGAAATGGTTTGTGCATTATCTGGATTGGCCACCCAGTGTCACTGTTGCTCCATGAGGGAAACTGTTGGTGCATTACCTAGAGTGGCCACCCAGTGTCACTGTTGCTCCGTGAGGGAAATGGTTTGTGCATTACCTGAATTCGCCATACAGTGTCACTGTTGCTCCGTGAGGGAAATTGTTGGTGCATTACCCAGAGTGGCCACCCAGTGTCACTGTTGCTCCGTGAGGGAAATTGTGTATTATCCTGAGTGGCCACTGTGGAAGTATAACATTGTATAAGTATAACGTTGTATAAGGGGACATGCTGGATACATTGTATATGAGAGGGCATGCCAAAACATGTTACAAAGCATCTGAGGGAGCACACGTAGGGAGAGAGAGCTTTTGAATGGAGAAGCAATTAAGATAGAGCCAGCACATCTAAGAAGCAGGCATCAGAATGGAAGGTGTGAAGGGCAATTAGTTAAGTTAACTGGAAGCTGTTAAAGGAGATTGTTAAGGGTGGCAGGTAATTGAAGATACGTGACTGGTCTCAGGGATCTCGAAGGGTGGTGACTAAAATCTTTTTCTTCTTTTGTCTGTAACTTCTCTGTAACTTGTTCTCCAAAAAAATGTATAAATTAAAAGACACACGCCCCACTCTGGGGGCTCACTTCTAAATGTATTAGCAGAGCAGCTTTGCTAATAAAACAGAGTGGTCTGATAAATTGTGAGTCTGAGTCAAACTTGGACAATTTGGAGGTTCTACCGAGATGGCAAGCGGCTTCACTGAGGCTGTGTGATCCCTGACTGCGTTGCAGGACGATCGTGGCAGCCGGCACCTGGATGCTTAGTCCAAGCGATCCTCCACAAGACAGAAAGGTACACAGCAGCAGCGCAGTCTACGCCATTGAACTTGTTGGTTCCCACTCTGTTCGGGTAGGGGTCTTTGGATCCAGCTTCTGGAATCAGACGTCTCAGGTAATTATTATTTTTGTGCTTTAACCGGTTTGAGGACTGTCTTGTCTTTGTGTCTATCCGTCTTCCCCGTGGTGTGTGTGTGAATCTGGGAGCCATTTCTGTCCGGAGACTGGCTGACCAAGGGGTCCCCGTTCCCACGGTCTGAATAAGTGGAATCTGCACAGCTGCAGCCGCACCACGCCTTGGGTATAACCCCTGGTGTGAAAGCAAGGGCAGTTGAGGCAGTAGCCTGTGGGCTCCTTTCTGTGTGTTGCACCGGGTACTGCTCTGCTGAGCCCGAATTTCCTTCTTGTGTGAGTGCTGTGTGAAGTCCTCCTGGATGGGTAATCAGAAGTCTAAGGTAGAACAGTTCCCTAAGGGAACTCCAGCTTATTTTATGTATTTTAGGAGGGGTCTGGACTCTTGTAGGTTTCTTGAAAAATGGTCCAAATTAGCTCTAGAGAACCCCAAATTACAGTGGCCACTGTTAGGTTCTTGGGACAAAGATCAAGTGGACACTTTAAAAAGCAAACTCGTCCTCCCAAAAACCAAATTGGAGAGAGGAGAAGTAGACTGCTTCATGCAGTGGTGGGAAGAGGCAAATCGTAGATGTACTGAGTCAAAACTCACCTCTCTTAAAAATTCTATCAAAAAACTAACGTTCAATTGGATGCAGTCTCTCCCACCACTAGTCTGAGTGCTCCCCTTTGCCCAGCCCTGTGTAATGATCCGGATCAAACCCGACCCCCACCATACTCCTGCGCAAATAAGAAATCAGAGAAGGAAAAATCTTCAGTGACTACAGATAATGAAAGTGAAGAAGATACCCTCATTGGCTTCGCAGCTCTGCAAAATATTATGAAGAAATCCAAAGCAGACTGCAAAGATTCTCTTGACATCTCTTCTTGGAAAAGAGAACCTGACGGGAGGTTAATGAGAGACTCTGATCAAACTGTTGTGGCACCCTTACGAGTCCTTAAGATGGGAGAAAGTGAGTCCATATGGGATTATAAGCCCTGGACTCATACAGAACTTTTATCTATAGTTAAAAGTTTTCCCAAACCACAGGAAAACTCTGTCAAATTTGCTGAGGAGTTTCTGTTAATCTGTGAAACCTATGAACCCTCTGAGACAGATCTCCTCCAACTGTGTAAATTGTTAGCTCCTGCCAGTTATTATGAAAAATGGTTGGCTGCTGCAAACTGGCCAGCTGAGGCACGCCACTCAACCATAAAAAGTACTGGCCCAGATTCGGCATACAGAGACCAGAGTATGGCTCTTTGGAAGCGCCTGCATCAAGCCATTCCCAAAGTGTGGTCTCCTAAAACAAACTGGACAGCAATACGTTGCTGTAAGCAAGGGCAAGGAGAAAGCCCAGGCGACTATAGGTCCCGGCTAACTGATATTTTCCTACAACATTCAGGAATACAAGAGCCCGATGTAAATGGGCAGGGGGCCTTGGCACATGCATTTGTTGATGGTCTTCTCCCTGCCACAGGCAGCATGTTAAAACGAATAAGTGTGGGATGGGAGACTGAAACCATGGACAAATTGCTGGCAGTAGCAGAGCATTGCCACCGCACTTTAAAAGGAAAGGAGGAACAGTCCTCCCAAAAGTTAATGGCTCTGCAGATACAGCATTATTCAGGACTAAGCAGACCACACCGGGGACAGGGACGGGTTTGCGGAAGGGGGCGGGGGGCTGGATTAACTGGGGTTTGTAACTACTGTAAACAGCCTGGACACTGGAAAAAAAGAGTGTCCAAGACGACCTAATAATTGTATGGGAAATCAAGTGAACCCCCCGCTGGTTCCTCCAGCTGATCCCCAACCCTATTTTTCACCCCAACAATGACGGGATGCTGGGGAACCTCACAAAGTTTTAGCTCCCTTATTACCTCTGTCCCGTACTGGAGAATGTGTCCTGACTGTAAATGATCTCTCTCTCCCTTTCCTTGTTGATACTGGAGCTTCTCTTTCTACAAGCCACACCACTGACTTGCCTGAGGTTCCCGATCTGGAAAATCTGTCTGCTGTTGGCATTACAGGGATGCCTACCTCTTGTCCCCTCTCAAAACCTTTGTCTGTTCAGGTCGGTCCCCTCTCTGAGGAGCATGCATTCCTCCTCTCTGATTCCACCCCTGCAAACCTTCTGGGACGGGACTTGCTATGCAAACTTGGCTGTTCTATTTACTGCTCCCCAGATAGTGTCTATCTGCAAATCTCTCAGTCTTCCTTATGTGATTCTGTAGCCTCCCTGCTGTCTGAAACTTCCTTCTCCACTCCGGTCCCTTGCTGTCCCTTAACTCCGTCCCTGGAGCACCTAATCTCTCAGGTTCCTTCCTCCCTATGGCCATCTCACCCATCTGAAGTGGGCCGATTAAATACTGACCCAGTTCGGATTACTGTAGACAATTCCAAACCTCTGCCTCGCCTGTCTCAGTATCCTTTGAATCCTGAGGCAGAGGCTGGGATTGCTCCAGTTATATCTGCATTAAAAGAACAAGGAATTATTGTCCCTTGTTTCAGCCCCTGTAACACCCCTATCCTTCCAGTTCAAAAAGCTGACGGCAAATCGTGGCGATTAGTTCAAGACCTTCGAGCTATTAACCGTATTGTCATACCTTCTTTTCCAGTGGTTCCTAACCCTGCTACAATACTAGCGTCTCTTCCTCCAAATGCAACCCACTTTACTGTTGTAGGTTTGTGCTCCACTTTCTTCTCTGTCCCAGTTCACTCTGAATCCCAGTATCTCTTTGCCTTTTCCTACAAGGGTCAGCAATATACATGGACTACCCTTCCCCAGAGGTATACAGAGAGTCCATCCTATTTTTCTCAAGCCCTAGCCAGGGATCTCGCTGATCTGGTTTTCCCATCAGGATTCACACTGATCCAATATGTGGACAACTTACTCCTCCCCCTCTCTGTCTGCCTCAGAAACTGATTCACTAACACTTCTCACAGCTTTAGCAAACAAGGGTCATAAGACTTCTCGCACAAAATTGCAGCTCTGCCAAACCTCTGTCACATACCTAGGCTTCCTTCTCTCCCAGGGCTCCTGTACACTCTATCCAGCCCGGGTACAAGCCATCCTTAGCTTTCCCCAGCCTTGCTGTCCATGCCAGGTGAGAAAATTCTTAGGCATGACAGGGTTCTGTAGGCAATGGATTCCCCAATATGCTTCTCTGGCTAAACCACTCCAAGAACTCACTCGATCCTCTGTACCTAACCCCATGCCATGGCCACTTGAAGCAAATGCTGCTTTCATCTCCCTTAAGCAGAATTTAGCCTCTGCCCCTGCCTTAGGGTTACCTAACTATGACAAGCCTTTTACCCTTTTCTGTCACGAACAATCTGCTTGTGCCCTCAGGGTTCTTACTCAGGAGCACGGTGACAGAAATCGCCCGGTGGCTTATTTTTCTACAACCATGGACCCTGTAGCCCAGGGTTTACCCCCTTGCTTACGCTCTGTAGCTGCTGCAGCGTGCCTGGTCGAGATGTCTGAGTCCCTTGTCCTCCGCTCTCCTCTCACTCTCCTGGTTCCCCATTCTGTGGAAACTCTCCTTCTGCAACGCAACACTGCTCACCTCTCCTCTGCTCGCCTCACTAGGTATGAACTTTTGCTGCTTTCAGCCTCACATATCACTATTAAGCGCTGCTCCCGGTTAAACCCTGCTACCCTCCTTCCTTTACCTAGTGATGGTGAACCCCATGACTGCCTTGCAACTGTCTCCGCTATCACTGTCCCGCGCCCCGACCTTTCAGATGTACCTCTCCCTAACTCTGACCTGGTATTATTCACTGATGGGTCCTGTTATAGAAATGACCAAGACCACCTTCTTGCAGGGTATGCTGTGGTCTCTGTCTCTGAGACCATAGAAGCTGCGCCCTTACCCTCTGTGACCTCTGCCCAGGTGGCTGAACTGATTGCTCTAACCCGTGCCTGCTTTCTAGCCAAGGGGCTCTCTGCCACTATTTTTACTGATCCTCGGTACGCTTTTGGGGTTGTGCATGACTTTGGCACCCTCTGGCAGGCTCGAGGTATTCTTACCGCTACTGGTACCCCTATCAAGAATGGCCCCTACATTGCCGCCCTCCTGTATGCAGTTTTAATACCGTCTGCCTTGGCAATTGTTAAGTGTACTGGCCACTCAGCGGCAGACACCGAGGTGGCAAAAGGTAATGCACTTGCTGATGCTGCTGCGAAACATGCCGCCACTATAAAACCTTCACCAGAAGCGTTTCTTGGTCCCCTCTCTGTCTCTGTAACGCCACCATCCCTGTCTCATCTCTCTCAGCTCCAGGATTCTGCCCCAGAAACAGAGAGAGACTCCTGGAGTGCTTTGGGTTGCTCTTTGCATTCTGATTCCCTTTGGCAATCGCCCACCGGTACCTTTGTAGCCCCCCTCTCACTCTACCTGTCTCTAGCCGCCCTGCTACGTGGTGTTTTGCATGTCGGCAAGGAGGGGATGGTCTCTGCTATGAGTAAGGCAGGGTGGTGGGCTCCCCATTTCAGCTTCTTTGCAACCCGCCACTGTGCCGCTTGTGTTACTTGTCAAAGCCACAATGTAGGCAAATCTGTAAAAGTAACACAAGGGTTCTGGGGTTTGCCTCAAGCACCTTTCCTACACTGGCAACTTGATTTTGTACAAATGCCAAAGTGTCAGAAATATGAATTCATTTTAGTTATAATATGTCTGTTTTCGGGTTGGATTGAAGCCTTTCCCTGTCGCAAAGCTGATTGATTGTCCGTTGCAAAATGTCTGTTAAACCACATTATCCCTACCAAGGGAATTCCTGCCACTTTGTCTAGTGACCGGGGAACACATTTTACTGGAAAAATTGTTCAACATCTAAACCAGGTCACCCACCTGTTGCACTGCCCTTACCATCCACAGAGTGCAGGGGCAGTTGAAAGGCGAAATGGTGTGCTTAAAAATAAGCTGGCAAAAATATGTAGTTCCACAGGGTTAAACTGGCCAGCTGCTTTACCACTGGCCCTTATGGAAATTCGGTCATCCCCATCCCATAGACACAAATTGAGTCCATTTGAAATCATCATGGGACACCCTATGCGAACAATGGCTACTATTACCCCAGCCCCAGACCTAAACCTAACTCACAGCACGCTCCTCCAGTACTGCAAAGGGTTAATGCAAGCTGTGAGCTCCTTCCATTCGCAGGTGCGAGCAGCTTGGCTGACGGAACCCACCTCTGCTGCCTGTCACACTCTTGAGCCTGGTGATTAGGTCTACCTGCGGCACCACCTTCGGAAGCACGCCTTGGAACCCCAGTGGAAGGGTCCATACCAGGTACTGCTCACCACCCAGACAGCAGTGAAATTATCCGGCATCGCTGCATGGATCCATGCCTCACAGCGCCACCTCAAGGGGACCAAGCACCTCTGCAAGACCACGCGGAACCAGCTTCAACCCCAGAAGACAAAGAGGAACAGCCTGCAATACCTTACAATCTGCGCTCTCATAAGGGTTGCCAGAAGCAGAGGGTAAGCAGACAGCAGGACCCAACAAACAAGAAGCAGTAGTGAGCCTAGCGCCTGCTGCCTGGTGGACATAAAACCATGACTGCAGTTCCCTCGAAAGGGGTTGTCGGAACCAGAAAGGGTCCTGCTTCCAACATGTGTCCTTTGAGAAGCTTAATCCTCAGCTACTGTGTCCTGAGGGTCTGGGGAATCCAGAGTGACAGTGACAATTCTTTCATCCAACAACAGGTGCAGATAGCCCAGATCCTGAATATTTCTAATTGCTGGGTCTGCAGCCACATCCCAGCTCACTCACAAGCTAGTATCCCCACCATGGCAATCCCTTTGAATTCCTCAGAGCTTGCTGGAGAACCCTATCCACTTAAAAGGACATGGAAGGAAAATGACACTTGAGGGCTGGGAAAAACATATGTTCCTAAACTTATAAGTGTGGTGAAAGGAAAGGGCCACTGGTGCTGGGTGTGTAATGGGACAGGGCTCAATCTAGGGAGGAGCAGCTATCTCCAATACATCGTGTCCCATGGTGTATGGGACTATTGAAACAAGGTTGGAGAATGGCGAACCGGGTATGGAAAGATAAACTTCCTCTCAACCTGGGATCAAACCAAAGATTCAATCTCTTGCTCCCCCTACAGCCTCCCTGAGAAAAACAGCACCATATACAAATGTCATGTGAATGCTACCTCTTCTCCCAGTGAAAATTATCCTGTGCCCTTTGGGGGATACTATTCCTCCTTTGTAAATTCTTACATGTCAAAGGGTTGCAGTCAACCCTTCCCAGCTTTAATGGGACATCATTGGGTTTGTGGGGAAAATGCTTACACTGTGTTACCAGCAAATTGGTCAGGTATCTGTTATCCTGCTCAGCTTTTCCCACAATTCCGGGTGCTTCAATCCCTCCCACAAAAACACCTCCGTAATTTCAGGCGAAAAAGGAGGGACTTGCCAGATGCTAAATGGTATGTGGATAACATAAGCCCCCTAACTTGGGAAGAAGCTGTTGGCATTTCTTTAGTCCCAGTAGCGGGGGTAATCCACCATGCAAAAAGGCTTTTAAGGTTACAAGCGGTGGTTGAGATCATGGCCAATGAAACAGGAGAGAGCTTAAAAGCTCTAGCCAAAGAAGCAGGAGCGGTCCGACAAGTGGCCCTCCAAAACCGTCGGGCATTAGATATAATACTGGCAGCCAAAGGTGGGACCTGTGCTCTAACTGGAACAGAATGCTGTGTATACATACCTGATAATACTAATGAGGTAATAAATCATGCTAGCCATCTGGAGCAAATTGCATACCTTCCCCATGAAGAACCAAGTTCCTTGTGGAAATGGATAAGTAACTTATTCAGTTTCTCTAGTCTGGGAAACTGGTTGTTTCAAGGAATCCTGACTATCCTATTTGGAATTCTAATAATCTTTGTGAGTTTTCAATTGATTTCTTGTTGTATCCAAAACTGCACAAGACACACCATCCATCAGGTTACCCCTAACCAGAGTGCTAATCTAATGTTGTTAAATGTCACCAGTGAAAGTAATGAAAAAGAACGATTGATGTATGGAATCCAGTAAGTCATTGGTCATGGGCGTAGCCTTGACCGAAAGGGGGGATGGTGGAAGTATAACATTGCATAAGTATAACATTGTATAAGGGGACATGCTGGATACATTGTATATGAGAGGGCATGCCAAAACATGTTACAAAATATCTGAGGGAGCACACGTAGGGACAGTTAGCTTTTGAATGGAGAAGCAATTAAGATAGAGCCAGCACATTTAAGAAGCAGGCATCAGAATGGAAGGTGTGAAGGGCAATTAGTTAAGTTAACTGGAAGCTGTTAAAGGAGATTGTTAAGGGTGGCAGGTAATTGAAGATACGTGACTGGTCTCAGGGATCTCGAAGGGTGGTGACTAAAATCTTTTTCTTCTTTTGTCTGTAACTTCTCTGTAACTTGTTCTCGAAAAAACTGTATAAATTAAAAGACACAAGCCCCACTCGGGGGGCTCACTTCTAAATTAATTAGCAGAGCAGCTTTGCTAATAAAACAGAGTGGTCTGATAAATTGTGAGTCTGAGTCAAACTTTGACACCACCCAGTGTCACTGTTGCTCCGAGGGAAATGCTTTGTGCATTACCTGAATTCGCCATACAGTGTCACTGTTGCTCCATGAAGGAAATTGTGCATTACCCTGAGTGGCCACCGAGTGCCACTGTTGCTCCGTGATGGAAATTTTTTGTGCATTATCCTGAGTGGCCACCCAGTGTCACTATTGCTCCGTGAGGGAAATGCTTTGTGCATTCCACTGAGTGGCCATCCAGTGTCACTGTTCCTCCATGAGGGAAATGGTTTGTGCATTATGTGGATATGTGGATTGGCCACACAGTGTCAGTGTTCCTCCATGAAGGAAACGGTTGGTGCATTACCCAGAGTGGCCACCGAGTGTCACTGTTGCTCCGTGAGGGAAATTGTTCGTGCATTACCTAGAGTGGCCATCGAGTGTCACTGTTGATCCATGAGGGAAATGCTTTGTGCATTACCCTGAGTGGCCACCCAGTGTCACTGTTGCTCCGTGAGGGAAATTGTTGATGTATTACCTAGAGTGGCCACCCAGTGTCACTCTTGCTCCATGTAGAAAATGCTTTGTGCGTTACCCTTTCTGGCCACGCAAGACAACACACATATTTCACACAAAACATCTCACACACACAACACGACACACCACACTGACAAACACACAGAACATGTCATTCATACACAAACATGTCTCTCACACACACAAAACACATGACACTGACACACATAGACAACATGACACACAAAAATCGACACACAAATGACACTGACACACACACAGACCCCCAACAAGACAAATAAAACGGTACACAACATGTCACACACTCAACACAACACTCAAGACAACACACAACACCAATACACAACACTCAAGGAAAACACAAGACTGACAACACGTCAATACATACACACAACACAATATGCAACTCCTCACATGACACACAAGATGGCACACAACACGCAACACAAGACATCACAAACAAAACGTGAGACAACACACTACACTGACACACACACACACACAACGCGTCACACACACTACACAACACTCAAGACAACACACAGCACACTCACAAAATCGCACACAAGTCTCACACACAGAGAACATGACACAGAACACGTCACACATACACAAACATGTCTCACACAAACACCAGACACCAACACACAACACAACACACATGTCACACACGTCCTACGCCACACAAAACAACAGACAACATGACACAGAAATCATACATGACACCAACACACACGCGCGCATGACACGCCAACACATGGATGTTGACACGTGCACGACACACGCCGACGCACCACACGCGCATGACAGGCTGACGCACCACACGCACCGATGCAGAACATGCGCACGACACGCGCTGACACGCGCACGACTCACGCCGACACACGCTGACACACATACGTGCACAACGCACGCTGACAAACGCGCATGACACACACCGACCGACGCGTACGACACACGCTGACACACACAAACATGCGCATGACACGCTGACCGACACACGCCCACACACGCGCATGACACACGCTGACCGACACACACGCCCACACACCCCCACACACGCATGACACACACGCCCACACACATGCGCACGCATGATACGCTGACCGACACACGCCGACACACAAACACACACACGACAGATGACGTCTCAGACACGCCGACACACGCTGACACATGACACACTTCTCACACATGCTGATAAACGCCGACACCCACACACGACACACATCTCACATACGCCAATACAAGCTCACAAAACACACAGCGTTTCACACATGCGACACACACAACACGCACAGAACACCCGACGTCTCACACGCCGACACACACACAGAACACCCGACGCCTCACACGTGCCGACACACGCAGGACGTCTCTCACTCACGCCGACTCTCACTCGTGCGCCGACACACGCAGGACGTCTCTCACTCACGCCGACTCTCACTCGTGCGCCGACACACGCAGGACGTCTCTCACTCACCTGGGGAGTGGCCATCGAGTGTCACTGTTGCTCCGTGAGGGGAATTGGTGCATTCCCCTAACTGTCCACCCACTGTCGCTGTTGCTCCGCGAGGGAAATTGTTGGTGCATTACCTAGAGTGGCCACCCGGAGCCGCTGTTGCTCCGTGAGGGAAATTCTTGGTGCATTACCTAGAGTGGCCACACGGTGTCGCTGTTGCTCCGTGAGGGAAATTCTTGGTGCATTACCTAGAGTGGCCACCCGGTGTCGCTGTTGCTCAGTGAGGGAAATTGTGGGTGCATTACCTAGAGTGGCCACCCGGTGTCGCTGTTGCTCAGTGAGGAAAATTGTTGGTGCATTAAAGTGGCCACGAAGTGTCACTGTTGCTCCGTGAGGGAAATTGTTAGTGCATTACCCTGATTAGCCACCCAGTGTCACGGTTGCTCCGTGAAGGAAATTGTTGGTCCATTACCGAGAGTGGCCACACAGTGACGCTGTTGCTCCGTGAGGGAAATTGTTGGTGCATTACCTAGAGTGGCCACAGAGTGTCACTGTTTCCCGTGAGGGAAATTGTGCATTACCCTGACTTGCCACCCAGTGTCACTGTTGCTCCGTGAGGGAAATTGTTTGTGCATTACCTAGAGTGGCCACCCAGTGTCACTATTGCTTCGTGAGGGAAATTGTTGGTGCGTTAGAGTGGCCACGCAGTGTCACTGTTGCTCCGTGAGGGAAATTCTTGGTACGTTACCCTGATTAGCAACCCAGTGTCACTGTTGCTCCGTGAGGGAAATTGTTGGTGCATTACCTAGAGAGGCCACCCAGTGTCACTGCTGCTCCGTGAGGGAAATTCTTGGTGCATTACCCTGACTGGCTACCCAGTGTCACTGTTGCTCCGTGAGGGAAATTGTTTGTGCATTACCTACAGTGGCCACCCAGTGTCACTGTTGCTCCGTGAGGAAAATTGTTGGTGCATTACCGAGAATGGCCACACAGTGTCACTGTTTCCCGTGAGGGAAATTATTGGTGCATTACCTTGAGTGGCCACCCAGTGTCACTGTTGCTCCGTGTGGGAAATGCTTCGTGCATTACCTAGAGTGGCCACCCAGTGTCACTGTTGCTCCGTGAGGGAAATTCTTGGTGCATTACCTAGAGTGGCCACCCAGTGTCACTGTTGCTCCGTGAGGGAAATTATTGATGCATTACCTAGAGTGGCCACCCAGTGTCACTGTTTCCCGTGAGGGAAATTGTTTGTGCATTACCCTGAGTGGCCACCCAGTGTCACTGTCGCTCAATGAGGGAAATTGTTGGTGCATTACCTAGAGTGGCCACCCAGTGTCACTATTGCTTCCTGAGGGAAATTGTTGGTGCATTACCCTGATTAGCCACCCAGTGACACTGTTGCTCTGTGAGGGAAATTGTTGTTGCATTACCGAGAATGGCCACCCAGTGTCACTGTTGCTCCGTGAGGGAAATTGTTGGTGCATTACCGAGAGTGGCCACCCAGTGTCACGGTTGCTCCGAGAGAAATGCTTTGTGCATTACCCTGAGTAGCCACCCAGTGTCACGATTATTATTATGAGCTATTACCAGCAGGAGAGTGAGTTTGTGTGTGTATGGGGGTGGGCGGGATGTGAGAAAACCTGGATTTGTGCAGGAAATAGCCCAACTTGATTATCATGCACATTGTGTAAAGAGTTGTCTCTTTGGATGGGCTATCACCAGCAGGAGAGTGAATTTGTGTGGGGGGGGTGGAGGGTGAGAAAACCTGGTTTTGTGCTGGAAATGGCCCACCTGATGATCACTTTAGATAAGCTATTACCAGCAGGACAGTGGGGTGGGAGGAGGAATTGTTTCATATTCTCTGTGTATATATAAAGTCTGCTGCAGTTTCCACGGTATGCATCCGATGAAGTGAGCTGTAGCTCACAAAAGCTCATGCTCAAATAAATTGGTTAGTCTCTAAGGTGCCACAAGTACTCCTTTTCTTTTTGCCAGTGTCACTGTTCGTCCATGAGGGAAAAGGTTTGTGCATTATCTGGATTGGCCACCCAGTGTCACTGTTGCTCTGTGAGGGAAATTGTTGGTGCATTACCCTGAGAGGCCACCCAGTGTCACTGTTGCTCTGTGAGGGAAATTGTTGGTGCACTACCGTGAGTAACCACCCAGTGTCACTGTTCGTCCATGAGGAAATGGTTTGTGCATTATCTGGATTGGCCACCTAGTGTCACTGTTGCTCCGTGAGGGAAATTGTTGGTGCATTACCTAGAGAGGCCACCCAGTCTCAGTGTTGCTCCGTGAGGGAAATCGTTTGTGCATTACCTAGAGTGGCCACGCAGTGTCACAGTTGCTCAATGAGGGAAATTGTTGGTGCATTACCTAGAGTGGCCACACAGTGTCACTATTGCTCCGTGAAGGAAATTGTTGGTGCGTTAGAATGGCCACGCAGTGTCACTGTTGCTCTGTGAGGGAAATTGTTCGTGCATTATCCTGACTAGCCACCCAGTGTCACTGTTGCTCCGTGAGGGAAATTGTTTGTGCATTACCCTGACTGGCCACCCAGTGTCACTGTTGCTCCGTGAGGGAAATTGTTTTTGCATTACCCTGAGTGGCCACCGAGTGTCACTGCTGCTCTCTGAGGGAAATTGTTGGTGCATTACCCTGACTGGCCACCCAGTGTCACTGTTGCTCCGTGTGGGAAATGCTTTGTGCATTACCCAGAGTGGCCACCCAGTGTCACTGTTGCTCCGTGAGGGAAATTGTTGGTGCATTACCCTGAGTGGCCACCCAGTGTCACTGTTGCTCCGAGGGAAATGCTTTGTGCATTACCGTGAGTGGCCACGCAGTGTCACAGTTCGTCCATGAGGGAAACTCGCACGCCGACTCTCACACGCACGCCCACACACGCAGGACGTCTCTCACTCGCACGCCGACTCTCACACGCACGCCCACACACGCAGGACGTCTCTCACTCGCACGCCGACTCTTACACGCACGCCCACACACGCAGGACGTCTCTCACTCGCACGCCGACTCTCACACGCACGACGTCTCACACGCAAAACACATGACGTCTCACCCACGACGACAGACAGGATACAAGTCTGACCTCCGCCGACACACGTCGTCTCATACACACCAATAAAAGCTGATACACACGACACACACCGACACATACAGACAACACACAACGTTTCTCACACACGGTCACACAGACACACATACGACACATGCCGACACACACACACAACTCACAACGTCTCTCACACACCGACAAACACACACACAGCTCACAACGTCTCTCACACGCCATCACAGACACACATACGACACACGCCGACACACACACACAGAACACACAACAGATGAGAATATGGTAGAAGTGGACCTGAGCAGCTTGGGCATCTATTCCAAAGAGATATAAACAGGGCTCAGCTTTTCTGCCTTCTGCAGAACTGGCTGTGAGGTCAGTGCTTTCAGTTCCTCATCTGTATTCGTTGTAGCACTCTTCACAGACCGTGTGCCTCCTCGTTGGGTACGGGGCTCTGTAGTATTAAGGCTGGGGAGGGGCCAGAGTCTTCTGTGGGAGAGGCAAAAAGAAGATCCTACGAGATGTTGCCGACCGAGATGTTAACTTACTTGTTTTTTTCATCTTTTGCTGTGTTTAGTACCAAGGAAAAAGAAAATAAGCCTCAGAATCTACTGTTCTCATTTGATGGTGAGTGAGAGAAGCGAGCCTGTGATCATTGTCGATGCCAGGCAAGAGCCGTCCATCTGGGAGCCGAGCAACCACTGCTGTCAGTGAGATAAGTGTCTGGTTTGGTGTGGTCTCTGCTCATGCCCCACCTGAGTCCAGGTAGGGAAGCCCCGTAAGGTAGGATTGGGTTTGTAAGAAAAGGTTCCTGACTAGCTGTGGTTAAGAGGGAGAACTGGTCCCTATTTTCAGAGGCTGCTCATTTCTCTGATCAGGAATGGTGTTTCCTCCGCAGCAGAAGGTTGGATCCAGGAGGATGACTCCAGGAAACGAGTTCCTTGCCTTTCTCCCACGTTATTCTCTTTGTCTCTCTCTCTGCTCCAGTGTGTTGGCCAATTCTCTTTCTCTCTCTCCTCCTCACCTTACCTTTCCTTGTGCTGTCTCCCTTCATAAGATGCGGGCAGGCGTGCTAGGTGTGCATCCTCACAGGCTAGGTCTCGGGAGCCATGGAGAAGTAGGAGCGGAGAAAAATCCTGTGTGGCAGTGGGCACTAAAGTGAAGCAGTGACTGTCGGTGTGAACTTGGTCTCTGCTCATTGAGTGGGGCAGATGGAGATGGGATTGGAGAGGGAGGCCAAGATGAGGGCCAGATTCCTAGCACCAATAGAACTTAGTGCGGGGATGGCTTATGCTTGGCTTTTGCAGCTGTTCTCGCATAGGAATTGCACAGGAGCCCCAGCCACAGGAGAAATGGAAGAGGTGGACCTGAGTAGCTTCGACATCCTTCTAAGGAGACATAAACAGTCCTCATGTTTCTGCCTTCTGCATAACTGGCTGTGAGGTCAGTGCTTGCAATTCCTCATCTAGAATCGTTGCAGTATTCTTCACAGGCTGTGTGCTTCCTTGTTGAGTACGAGACTCTGAGATTAAGGCTGAGGAAGGGACCAGAGTCTCCTGAGCAAAGTGACTATTTTGTTTGCCCTGACAATGGGCGCCTTCTAGTTGCAATTGTAAAGTAGGAATGGAAGATGGGTTGGGGGCGGAGCCATGAGATCTGGCAGATGGGAAATGAAGAGACTATGTGACACTGCAGATGGAGATGCTAATATTTTTGTTCCCCCCCCCATCTGCTGGGTCTAGTACCAAGGAAAAAGAAGTCAAGCCTCAGAGTCCACTGCCCTCATGTGATGGAAATTGAGTGAGAGCAGCGAGCCTGTGACCATTGTTGATGCCAGGCAAGAGCCCTCCATCTGGGAGCTGAGCAGCCGCCAGTCTCGGTGAGATAAGCGTCTGGTTTGGTGAGGACTCTGCTCACACCCCACCTGAGTCCTGGTAGGGAAGCCCCGTTAAGTTAGGGTTCGGTTTGTAAGAAAAGGTTCCTGATCAGCTGTGGTTATGAGGGAGAAAAGGTCCCCATTTTCAGAGGTGGCTCATTTCTCTGGTCAGGAGCGGTGTCTTCTCCGCAGCAGAAGGTTGGATCCAAGAGGATGACTCCAGGTGTTGAGTTGCTTGCCGTCCTCTCATGTTTCTCTGTCTTCTCTAGTGTGTTCGCCAACTCTTTCTCTCTCCTTCTCTCCTTTTGCCGTCTCCCTTCACATTATACGGGTAGTGTGCATTCCCAGAAGTGAGGTCTCAGGAGCCCTGGAGAAGTAGGAGCAGACGAAAATCGTGCAGGGCAGCGGGTGCGAGCATGGAGCGGTGACTGTCGGTGTTAACTCTGTCTCTGTTCATCAAGAGGGGCCAATGCGTGGATGAGGGCAAGATTTCCAGCACCAATGGAGCTTTGTATCATAATAGCTCACGCTTGGCTTTTGCAGCTACTCTCGCAGAGGAATTGTCCAGGAGCCCGAGCCAGAGGAGAAGTGGCCGAGGTGTACCTAAGCAGCTTGGACATCCTTCTAAGCAGACATGAAGAGTCGTCAGCTTTCTGTCTCCCGCATGACTGGCTCTGAGTAAGCGGTCAGTGCTTTGAATTCCTCGTCTGTGCTCGCCGCTGTATTTCTTCAGAGGCCGTGTGCTTCTTCTTTGGGTATGGGAGTCTGTGAGATTATGGCTGATGAGGGGCCAGAGTCTGCTGTGCAGAGTGATTATATCGGGTGCCGTTGCAAGGGGTGCTTTCTAGTTGTAGTACTAAAGGCCTAATGGTGGGGAGGGTTGGGGCGGAATGCCGCTGTGCAGGAGAAGAAAAAAGAATAGCTTATGCGATGTTTACCACTGAGATGGTAACTTATTTGTTTTTCCTCCTCAGTCTGAGTTTAGTACAAACAGTTTACTCCCCTCATCGGATGGAAAGCAAGCGAGAGCAGTGAGCCCGCGAGCACTGTTGATGCAAGCCAGGAGTCCTCCAGTTGGCAGTGGAGCAGTCTCTAATGTCAGTGAGATAAGTGTCTGGTTTGGTTAAGGCTTTGTTCACGGCCCGCCTGGCTCCAGGTAGGGACTCCCTATTAGCTGGGGCTGCGTTGGTAAGAAATGGTTCCTGACCAGCTGTGGTTACGAGAGAGACAAGGTCCCCATTTTCAGGGGCTGCTCATTTCTCTGGCCAGGAATGGTGTCTCCTTCGCAGGAGAAGGTTGCATCTAGGAGGAGGACTCCAGCTGGTGAGTTGCTTGCCTTCCTCCCATGTTTTTCTCTCTTCTCTTGTGTGTTGGCCAACTTTCTCAGTCTCTCTCTCCTCTGCTCTCCTGGTGCCGTCTCCCTTTGTAGGACATGGGTAGGTGTGCATTCCCCCACGTGAGGTCTCGGGAACCATGGAGAAGTCGGAGCGGACGAATATCATGCAGGGCAGTAGAAACGTTGCTGAAAGTACCTGAAGAGACAGAGGAACTGAGAAGGGGGAAGTCCAGACCAAGACAGGAATCTAGTCTGTAAAGAGAAACAACGGGAAGTCTAAGCTACAGAAACTCTTCAAGTTGCCGAAAGACATTTAGAATGAGAAAATACTTCTTGAATCTAGTCTCCTGAAGAACTTAGGAGTAGTATGTGTGTGTATTTGTATTTGCTGAGTAATCTGCCTTCTTCTGTTGGCTATCCCTTACAATCACTGAAAATCTAACTTTTATAGTGAAACTATTTTTTGTTTATTATTATTATTATTTATTCTTAAACCCAGTTTGTGCAACTGGTGCATTTCCGTGAGGAAATGCTTTGTGTATTACTCCAAGGGGTTGCCCGGTTGGTCCATGAGAGAAATGATTTGTGCACTACCTGAATAGACCACGCATTGGCCATTGCTCTGTGAGCGAAATACTTTCTGCATTACCCTGACTGGCCACCCAGTGTCATTGTTGCTCCGTGAGGGAAATGGTTGGTGCATTTCCCAGAGTGGTCACCCAGTGTCACTGTTCCTCCGTGAGGGAAATTCTTGGTGTATTACCTAGAGTGGCCACGCAGTGTCACTGTTGCTCTGTGAGGGAAATTGTTGTTGCATTACTTAGAGTGGCCACCCAGTGTCACTGTTGCTCCGTGAGGGAAATTGTTGGTGCATTACCTAGAGTGGCCACCGAGTGTCACTGTTGCTCCGTGAGGAAAATTGTTGGTGCATTACCGAGAATGGCCACCCAGTGTCACTCTTGCTCCGTGAGGGAAATGGTTGGTGCATTACCTAGATTGGCCTCCAGGTGTCGCTGTTGCTCCGGGAGGGAAATGGTTGGTGCATAACCTAGAGTGGCCACCCAGTGTCCTGTTGCTCCGTGAGGGACATGGTTGGTGCATTACCTAGAGTAGCCACCCTGTGTCGCTGTTGCTCCGTGAGGGAAATGGTTGGTGCATTACCAAGAGTGGCCACCCAGTGTCACTGTTGCTGAATGAGGAAAATGCTCTGTGCATTACCTACAGTGGCCACCCAGTGTCACAGTTTCCCGTGAGGGAAATTGTTGGTGCATTACCCTGACTGGCTACCCAGTGTCACTCTTGCTCTGTGAGGGAAGTTCTTTGTGCATTACCCTGACTGGCCACCCAGTGTCACTGTTGCTCCGTGAGGGAAATTGTTGGTGTATTACCCTGTGTGGCCAAAGAGTGTCAGTATTGCTCCGTGAGGGAAATTGTTGGTGCATTACCCTGACTGCCTACCCAGTGTAACTCTTGCTCTGTGAGGGAAATTGTTTGTGCATTACCCTGACTGGCCACCCAGTGTCACAGTTGCTCCGTGTGGGAAATGCTTTGTGCATTACCTAGAGTGGCAACCCAGTGTCACTGTTGCTCCGTGAGGGAAATTGTTGGTGCATTACCCTGAGTGGCCACCCAGTGTCACTGTTGCTCAATGAGGAAAATGCTGTGTGCATTACCTAGAGTGGCCACCCAGTGTCCCTGTTGCTCCGTGATGGAAATAGTTGGTGCATTACCGAGAATGGCCACACAGTGTCACTGTTTCCCGTGAGGGAAATTGTTTGTGCATTACCCTGACTGGCTACCCAGTGTCACCGTTGCTCCGTGAGGGAAATTGTTGGTGCATTACCCTGAGTGGCCACCCAGTGTCACTGTTGCTCAATGAGGAAAATGCTGTGTGCATGACCTAGAGTGGCCACCCAGTGTCACTGTTTCCCGTGAGGGAAATGGTTGGTGCATTACCCTGACTAGCTACCCAGTGTCACTGTTGCTCCGTGAGGGGAATTGTTTGTGCATTACCTAGAGTGACCACCCAGTGTCACTGTTGCTCCGTGAGGGAAATTGTTTGTGTATTACCTAGAGTGGCCACCCAGTGTCACTGTTGCTCCGTGAGGGAAATGGTTGGTGTATTCCCCTCTTTGGCCAAGGAGTGTCACTATTGCTCCATGAGGGAAATTGTTGATGCATTACCCTGACTTGCCACCCAGTGTCACTGTTGCTCCGTGAGGGAAATTCTTGGTGTATTACCGAGAGTGGCCACCCAGTGTCACTGTTGCTCCGTGAGGGAAATGGTTGGTGTATTCCCCTCTTTGGCCAAGGAGTGTCACTATTGCTCCATGAGGGAAATTGTTGGTGCATTACCCTGACTGGCTACCCAGTGTCACTCTTGCTCTGTGAGGGAAATTCTTTGTGCATTACCCTGACTGGCCACCCAGTGTCACTGTTGCTCCGTGAGGGAAATTGTTTGTGCATTACCCTGAGTGGCCACCCAGTGTCACGGTTGCTCAATGAGGAAAATGCTGTGTGCATTACCTAGAGTGGCCACCCAGTGTCACTGTTTCCCGTGAGGGGAATTGTTGGTGCATTACCCTGACTTGCCACCCAGTGTCACTCTTGCTCCGTGAGGGAAATTGTTGGTGTATTACCGAGAGTGGCCACCCAGTGTCACTGTTTCCCGTGAGGGAAATTGTTTGTGCATTACCCTGACTTGCCACCCAGTGTCACTGTTGCTCCGTGAGGGAAATTGTTTGTGTATTACCTAGAGGGCCACCCAGTGTCACTCTTGCTTAATGAGGGAAATTGTTGGTGCATTACCTAGAGTGGTCACCCAGTGCACTCTTGCTCCGTGAGGGAAATTGTTGGTGCATTACCTAGAGTGGCCACCGAGTGTCGCTCCGTGAGGGAAATTGTTGGTGCATTACCTAGATTGGCCACCCAGTGTCACTGTTTCCCGTGAGGGAAATTGTTGGTGCATTACCTAGAGTGGCCACCCAGTGTCACTGTTGCTCCGTGAGGGAAATTGTTGGTGCATTACCGAGAGTAGCCAAGCAATGTCACTGTTGCTCCGTGAGAGAAATTGTTGGTGCATTACCTAGAGTGGTCACCCAGTGCACTCTTGCTCCGTGAGGGAAATTGTTGGTGCATTACCTAGAGTGGCCACCGAGTGTCGCTCCGTGAGGGAAATTGTTGGTGCATTACCTAGATTGGCCACCCAGTGTCACTGTTTCCCGTGAGGGAAATTGTTGGTGCATTACCTAGAGTGGCCACCCAGTGTCACTGTTGCTCCGTGAGGGAAATTGTTGGTGCATTACCGAGAGTGGCCAAGCAATGTCACTGTTGCTCCGTGAGAGAAATTGTTTGTGCATTACCTAGAGTGGCCACCCAGTGTCCCTGTTGCTCCGTGACGGAAATAGTTGGTGCATTACCGAGAATGGCCACACAGTGTCACTGTTTCCCGTGAGGGAAATTGTTTGTGCATTACCCTGACTGGCCACCCAGTGTCACTGTTGCTCGTGTGGGAAATTGTTGGTGCATTAAAGTGGCCACCCAATGTCACTGTTGCTCCGTGAGGGAAATTGTTGGTGCATTCCCGAGAGTGGCCACACAGTGTCACTATTGCTCCGTGAGGGAAATTGTTGGTGCATTACCCTGACTGGCTACCCAGTGTCACTCTTGCTCTGTGAGGGAAATTGTTGGTGCATTACCCTGAGTGGCCACCCAGTGTCACTGTTGCTCCGTGAGGGAAATTGTTGGTGTATTACCCTGTGTGGCCAAAGAGTGTCACTATTGCTCCGTGAGGGAAATTGTTGGTCCATTACCCTGACTGGCTACCCAGTGTCACTCTTGCTCTGTGAGGGAAATTGTTGGTGCATTACCCTGAGTGGCCACCCAGTGTCACTGTTGCTCAATGAGTAAAATGCTGTGTGCATTACCTAGAGTGGCCACCCAGTGTCACTGTTTCCCGTCAGGGGAATTGTTGGTGCCTTACCCTGACTTGCCACCCAGTGTCACTGTTGCTCCGTGAGGGAAATTGTTGGTGTATTACCGAGAGTGGCCACCCAGTGTCACTCTTTCCCGTGAGGGAAATTGTTTGTGCATTACCCTGACTTGCCACCCAGTGTCACTATTGCTCCCTGAGGGAAATTGTTTGTGTATTACCTAGAGGGCCAACCAGTGTCACTGTTGCTCAATGAGGGAAATTGTTGGTGCATTACCTAGAGTGGTCACCCAGTGTCACTATTGCTTCGTGAGGGAAATTGTTGGTGCGTTAGAGTGGACACGCAGTGTCACTGTTGCTCCGTGAGAGAAATTCTTGGTACATTACCCTGATTAGCAACCCAGTGTCACTGCTGCTCCGTGATGGAAATTGTTGGTGCATTACCTAGAGAGGCCACCAAGTGTCACTGTTGCTCCGTGAGGGAAATTGTTGGTGCATTACCTAGAGTGGCCACCCAGTGTCACTCTTGCTCCGGGAGGGAAATTGTTTGTGCATTGCCTAGAGTGGCCAGCCAGTGTCACTGTTGCTCCTTGAGGCAAATTCTGGTGCATTACCCTGAGTGGCCACCCAGTGTCACTGTTGCTCCGTGAGGGAAATTGTTGGTGCATTACCGACAATGGCCACCCAGTGTCACTGTTGCTCCGTGAGGGAAATTATTGGTGCATTACCGAGAATGGCCACCCAGTGTCACTGTTGCTCCGAGAGGGAAATTGTTGGTGCATTACCGAGAATGGCCACCCTGTGTCACTGTTTCCCGTGAGGGGAATTGTTTGTGCATTACCCTGACTTGCCACCCAGTGTCACTGTTGCTCCGTGAGGGAAATTGTTGGTGCATTACCGAGAGTGGCCACCCAGTGTCACGGTTGCTCCGAGAGAAATGCTTTGTGCATTACCCTGAGTAGCCACCCAGTGTCACTATTATTATTATGAGCTATTACCAGCAGGAGAGTGAGTTTGTGTGTGTATGGGGGTGGGGAGATGTGAGAAAACCTGGATTTGTGCAGGAAATAGCCCAACTTGATTATCATGCACATTGTGTAAAGAGTTGTCACTTTGGATGGGCTATCACCAGCAGGAGAGTGAATTTGTGTGTGGGGGGTGGAGGGTGAGAAAACCTGGATTTGTGCTGGAAATGGCCCACCTTATGATCACTTTAGATAAGCTATTACCAGCAGGACAGTGGGGTTGGAGGAGGAATTGTTTCATATTCTCTGTGTATTCTCTAAGGTGCCACAAGTACTCCTTTTCTTTTTGCCAGTGTCACTGTTCGTCCATGAGGGAAAAGGTTTGTGCATTATCTGGATTGGCCACCCAGTGTCACTGTTGCTCCGTGAGGGAAATTGTTAGTGCATTACCCTGAGAGGCCACCCAGTGTCACTGTTGCTCTGTGAGGGAAATTGTTGGTGCACTACCGTGAGTAACGACCCAGTGTCACTGTTCCTCCATGAGGAAATGGTTTGTGCATTATCTGGATTGGCCACCTAGTGTCACTGTTGCTCCGTGAGGGAAATTGTTGGTGCATTACCTAGAGAGGCCACCCAATCTCAGTGTTGCTCCGTGAGGGAAATTGTTTGTGCATTACCCTGACTGGCCACCCAGTGTCACTATTGCTCCGTGATGGAAATTGTTGGTGCATTAGAGAGGCCACCCAGTGTCACTGTTACTCCGTGAGGGAAATTGTTGGTGCATACCGAGAGTGGCCACATAGTGTCGCTGTTCCTCAATGAGGAAAATGCTGTGTGCATTACCTAGAGTGGCCAAACAGTGTCACTGTTTCCCGTGAGGGAAATTGTTGGTGCATTACCCTGACTGGCCACCTAGTGTCACTGTTGCTCAATGAGGAAAATGCTGTGTGCATTACCTAGAGTGGCCACCCAGTGTCACTGTTTCCCGTGAGGGAAATTGTTGGTGCATTACCCTGACTTGCCACCCAGTGTCACTGTTGCTCCGTGAGGGAAATTGTTGGTGTATTACCGAGAGTGGCCACCCAGTGTCACTGTTTCCCGTGAGGAGAATTGTTGGTGGATTACCCTAACTTGCCACCTAGTGTCACTGTTGCTCCGTGAGGGAAATTGTTAGTGCATTACCGAGAGTGGCCACACAGTGTCGCTGTTGCTCCGTGAGGGAAATTGTTGGTGCATTACCTAGAGTGGCCACACAGTGTCACTGTTTTCCCGTGAGGGAAATTGTTTGTGCATTACCCTGACTTTCCACCCAGTGTCAGTGTTACTCCGTGAGGGAAATTGTTTGTGCATTACATAGAGGGCCACCCAGTGTCACTGTTGCTCAAGAAGGGAAATTGTTGGTGCATTACCTAGAGTGGTCACCCAGTGTCACTATTGCTTCGTGAGGGAAATTGTTGGTGCGTTAGTGTGGCCACGCAGTGTCACTGTTGCTCCGTGAGGGAAATTCTTGGTACATTCCCCTGATTAGCAACCCAGTGTCACTGTTGCTCCGTGAGGGAAATTGTTGGTGCATTACCTAGAGAGGCCACCCAGTGTCACTGTTGCTCCGTGAGGGAAATTTTTGGTGCATTACCCTGACTGGCTACCCAGTGTCACTGTTGCTCCGTGAGGGAAATTGTTTGTGCATTACCTAGAGTGGCCACCCAGTGTCACTGTTGCTCCGTGAGGGAAATTGTAGGTGCATTACCGAGAATGGCCACACAGTGTCACTGTTTCCCGTGAGGAAAATTGTTGGTTCATTACCCTGAGTGGCCCCACAGTGTCACTGTTGCTCAATGAGGAAAATGCTGTATGCATTACCTAGAGTGGCCACCCAGTGTCACTATTGCTCCGTGAGGGAAATTGTTGGTGCATTAAAGTGGCCACCCAGTGTCACTGTTGCTCCGTGAGGGAAATTGTTGGTGCATTACCGAGAGTGGCCACCCAATGTCACTGTTGCTCCGTGAGGGAAATTGTTTGTGCATTACCCTTACTTGCCACCCAGTGTCACTGTTGCTCCGTGTGGGAAATGCTTTGTGCGTTACCTAGAGTGGCCACCAAGTATCACGGATGCTCCGTGAGGGAAATTATTGGTGCATTACACTGACTGGGCACCCAGTTTCACTGTTGCTCGGTGAGGAAAATTGTTGGTGCATTACCGAGAATGGCCTCCAGGTATCGCTGTTGCTCCGTTAGGGAAATTGTTGGTGCATAACCAAGAGTGGCCACCTGGTGTCGCTGTTGCTCCCTGAGGGAAATGGTTGGTGCATTACCTAGAGTAGCCACCCTGTGTCACTGTTGCTCCGTGAGGGAAATTGTTGGTGCATTACCGAGAGTGGCCACACAGTGTCGCTGTTGCTCCGTGAGGGAAATTGTTGGTGCATTACCTAGAGTGGCCACACAGTGTCACTGTTTCCCGTGAGGGAAATTGTTTGTGCATTACCCTGACTTGCCACCCAGTGTCACTGTTGCTACGTGAGGGAAATTGTTGGTGCATTACCTAGAGTGGCCACCCAGTGTCACTGTTGCTCCGTGAGGGAAATTCTTGGTGCATTACCGAGAATGGCCACACAGTGTCACTGTTGCTCCGTGAGGGAAATTGTTGGTGCATTACCAAGAGTGGCCACCCAGTGTCACGATTGCTCCGTGAGGGAAATTGTTGGTGCATTACCGAGAGTGGCCAAGCAATGTCAATGTTGGTCCGTGAGGGAAATGGTTTGTGCATTACCCTGAGTGGCCACCCAGTGTCACGGTTGCTCCGTGAGGGAAATTATTGGTGCATTACCCTGACGGGCCACCCAGTGTCACTGTTGCTCCGTGAGGAAAATTGTTGGTGCATTACCGAGAATGGCCACCCAGTGTCACTGTTGCTCCCTGAGGGAAATTCTTGATGCATTACCGAGAATGGCCACACAGTGTCACTGTTCCTCAATGAGAGAAATTGTTGGTGTATTACCTAGAGTGGCCACCCAGGGTCACGATTGCTCCGTGAGGGAAATTGTTGGTGTATTAAAGTTGCCACCCAGTGTCACTGTTGCTCCGTGAGGGAAATTTTTGGTGCATTACCCTGTGTGGCCAAGGAGTGTCACTATTGCTCCGTGAGGGAAATTGTTTGTGCATTACCCTGAATGGCCACACAGTGTCACTGTTGCTCCGTGAGGGAAATTGTTGGTGCATTACCTAGAGTGGCCACCCAGTGTCACTGTTGCTCCGTGAGGGAAATTGTTTGTGCATTACCTAGAGGGGCCACCGAGTGTCGCTCCGTGAGGGAAATTGTTAGTGCATTACCTAGAGTGGCCACCCAGTGTCACTGTTGCTCCGTGAGGGAAATTGTTGTTGCATTACCCTGAGTGGCCACCCAATGTCACTGTTGCTGCGTGAGGGAAATTCTTGGTGCATTACCGAGAATGGCCACCCAGTGTCACTGTTGCTCCGTGAGGGAAATTATTGGTGCATGTCATAAATATAAAGGGAAGGGTAAACCCCTTTGAAATCCCTCCTGGCCAGGGGAAAGCTCCTCTCACCTGTAAAGGGTTAAGAAGCTAAAGGTAACCTCGCTGGCACCTGACCAAAATGACCAATGAGGAGACAAGATACTTTCAAAAGCTGGGAGGAGGGAGAGAAACAAAGGGTCTGTGTCTGTCTGTAGTCGTCTTGGCCAGGGACAGAACAGGAATGGAGTCTTAGAACTTTTAGTAAGTAATCTAGCTAGGTATGTGTTAGATTATGATTTCTTTAAATGGCTGAGAAAAGAATTGTGCTGAATAGAATCACTATTTCTGTCTGTGTATCTTTTTTGTAACTTAAGGTTTTGCCTAGAGGGGTTCTCTATGTTTTTGAATCTAATTACCCTGTAAGATATCTACCATCCTGATTTTACAGGGGGGATTTCTTTATTTCTATTTACTTCTATTTTTTATTAAAAGTCTTCTTGTAAAACACTGAATGCTTTTTCATTGTTCTCAGATCCAAGGGTTTGGGTCTGTGGTCACCTATGCAAATTGGTGAGGCTTTTTATCCAACATTTCCCAGGAAAGGGGGGGTGCAAGTGTTGGGAGGATTGTTCATTGTTCTTAAGATCCAAGGGTCTGGGTCTGTAGTCACCTAGGCAAATTGGTGAGGCTTTTTACCAAACCTTGTCCAGGAAGTGGGGGGCAAGGTTTTGGGAGGTATTTTGGGGGGAAGGACGCGTCCAAACAGCTCTTCCCCAGTAACCAGTATTAGTTTGGTGGTGGTAGCGGCCAGTCCAAGGATAACGGGAGTAATATTTTGTACCTTGGGGAAGTTTTGACCTAAGCTGGTAAAGATAAGCTTAGGAGGTTTTTCATGCAGGTCCCCACATCTGTACCCTAGAGTTCAGAGTGGGGGAGGAACCGTGACATGGTGGCACAGTGGTGGGATTAACCTGAAATCATTTTGAGATCCAGTTGAGATTTTTTGAACTAGAAATACAGATTTTAAAAAGGAATTTTTAGGAAGTCCAGAAAGCAGCTTTGAAACTGAAAGCAGCTTGGTTTCTCTCTGCTTTGTGGCGAAGCAGAGACAAAAGGGGATTATCTTGTGAATTGCAGGTTTTCTTTGCCTGGAGGCAGGGTACTTAACTCCTGCAGGGAAATTCACAGTCTTCCAACCCAGAGGTTTTTTTTTTCTTTTCTTCCTAAAAGTAAATAGGGGGTGTGTGCTCTACCCATTTGCCTGGAGACAAAAGTGGTAGGGTTTTTTTTTTAGGATTTTGATTTTTTTTTTTTGTTTTACAAGGAGCACAGGTTTGAAAAGAAATTTTTTTTCTTTGGGCTGGGTAAGCAGGTTTCCAAGTAGTTGGAGGTTTTTTGCTTTAATTTGGGCCCAGAGCAGAGACAAGGGAATTGTCTTCTTCTGTAGGCTGACAATCACTATCAGAGAATAGGTATTCTATTCCAGCACAGCAAAATTTTACAGCCAAGTTTTGTTTGTTTATTTCTAAACCTCGGGTGTAAAGTTAGTTAAAAACAGAGAGGTTAGAATGGCCAAATCCTCGGCTCGACTACAGCTGGAATTAGCCAAATTTCAGGCTGAGGAAAAACAAAGGGAACATGAAAGACAGATAGAACTCATGCGGCTGGAGAAGGAGGTACAGGAGGCTGCCCACAAGAGGGAAATGGAGGCAAGGAAGCATGTGGAGGAGATGGAGAGGATAAAGGCCCAGCAGAATATACCAACAAACCCTAGCAATCCTTCTCCAGGTACCACTTCCCATCCCAGAAAGTTCCCCACCTACAAGGCAGGTGATGATACTGAGGCCTTCTTAGAAAACTTCGAAAGGGCCTGCCTTGGGTACAACATCTCTACTGACCAATACATGGTAGAGCTGAGGCCGCAGCTCAGTGGACCCTTAGCTGAGGTGGCAGCTGAAATGCCTAAAGAACATAGGAACAAGTATGAACTGTTTAAATCCAAGGCGAGAGTCAGAATGGGGATAACACCCGAGCAGTCTCGTCGGAGGTTCCGAGCCCTAAGGTGGAAACCAGACATGTCATTTACCCGACATGTCTACCACATTGTGAAACATTGGGATGCCTGGATATCAGGAGCAAGTGTTGAATCTCCAGTAAATTTGCCCTTCCTAATGCAAATGGAACAATTCTTAGAGGGTGTTCCTGAGGAAATAGAAAGATACATCCTAGATGGGAAACCCAAAACTGTAATCGAGGCAGGAGAGATTGGAGCCAGATGGGTGGAGGTGGCAGAGAAGAAGAAAACTGGTCGCAGTTGGAGCGGAGACCAGAAGGGACCACCCCAGACCACACCCTATTACCGGGGGCCGCCCAAAGCCCCACCTACCTCCCAAAGAACCCTCCAGACCCCTTATCGTCCCACCACCCCGTTCTCCAGCAACCCACCTCGCCCCGGTGACCCGTCAGCTGGACGATGTTTTAAATGTAAGGAGCTGGGGCATGTAAAGGCCAACTGCCCCAAGAACCCCAACAGATTACAGTTCATTGCACCGGAATCACACCAGAGGTCCACAGGCCCAGATACCTCCCAGATACCCTTGGAGCGGAGGGAAACTGTGAGTGTGGGCGGGAAGAAGGTCACCGCGTGGAGGGACACCGGAGCACAAGTGTCAGCTATCCATGCTTCCTTAGTGGACCCCAATTTAATCAACCCAGAGATCCAAGTGACGATTCAACCCTTCAAGTCCAACTCTTTCAATTTGCCTACAGCCAAGTTGCCTATCCAGTACAAGGGCTGGTCAGGAATGTGGACTTTTGCAGTCTATGATGATTATCCCATCCCCATGCTGTTGGGGGAAGACTTGGCCAATCACGTGAAGCAGGCCAAGAGGGTGGGAACGGTCGCCCGCAGCCAGGCTAAACAAGCCGTGGGGCCTAGCTCTGTTCCGGAAACTTCTATCAGGGGCCGGTCAGAGGTGATGGACCCGGACCCCAGGCCAATGTCTGCAACAGCAGTAGTGGATCCAGTCCCAGAGACCCAGACGGAACCAGTCCCAGAACCGGAACCAGCCAAACAACCAACACCAGACCCCGTGCCAGCACTGAATCCAGTACTTGCAACCTCAACACCAGAGGGCCCCACCGAACCTGAACTGGCAGCAGCCGATAACCCTACACAAGAGGCTCAGCCGGAGCCTGAATCCCAACATAGTGCACCAGCGGAGAGCGGTTCACAGTCAACAGAAACAGCTCCATCCCCTATATCGCTTCCAGAGGGACCAAGCCTATGTCCCCAATCCAATGAGGAACTGATGTCTCCAGCATCAAGGGAACAGTTTCAGACCGAACAGGAAGCAGATGAAAGCCTCCAGAGAGCGTGGACGGCGGCACGGAGCAACCCACCGCCTCTCAGCTCTTCTAATCGATCCAGGTTTGTTGTAGAAAGAGGACTTTTATACAAGGAAACGCTTTCTGGTGGACACCAGGAAGACTGGCATCCTCAGAGACAGTTGGTAGTTCCAACTAAATACCGGGCCAAGCTCTTGAGCTTAGCCCATGATCACCCTAGTGGCCATGCTGGGGTGAACAAGACCAAAGACCATTTGGGGGGATCATTCCACTCGGAGGGAATGGGCAAGGATGTTTCTACCTATGTCCAGTCTTGTGAGGTGTGCCAAAGAGTGGGAAAACCCCAAGACCAGGTCAAAGCTCCTCTCCAGCCACTCCCCATCATTGAAGTTCCATTTCAGCGAGTAGCTGTGGATATTCTGGGTCCTTTTCCGAAAAAGACACCCAGAGGAAAGCAGTACATACTGACTTTCATGGATTTTGCCACCCGATGGCCGGAAGCAGTAGCTCTAAGCAACACCAGGGCTAAAAGTGTGTGCCAGGCACTAGCAGACATTTTTGCCAGGGTAGGTTGGCCCTCCGACATCCTCACAGATGCAGGGACTAATTTCCTGGCAGGAACTATGAAAACCCTTTGGGAAGCTCATGGGGTAAATCACTTGGTTGCCACTCCTTACCATCATCAAACAAATGGCATGGTGGAGAAGTTTAATGGAACTTTGGGGGCCATGATACGTAAATTCATAAATGAGCACTCCAATGATTGGGACCTAGTATTGCAGCAGTTGCTCTTTGCCTACAGAGCTGTACCACATCCCAGTTTAGGGTTTTCCCCATTTGAACTTGTATATGGCCGTGAGGTTAAGGGGCCATTGCAGTTGGTGAAGCAGCAATGGGAGGGATTTACACCTTCTCCAGGAACTAACATTCTGGACTTTGTAACCAACCTACAAAACACCCTCCGAACCTCTTTAGCCCTTGCTAGAGAAAACTTACAGGATGCTCAAAAAGAGCAAAAAGCCTGGTATGATAAACATGCCAGAGAGCGTTCCTTCAAAGTAGGAGACCAGGTCATGGTCTTAAAGGCGCTCCAGGCCCATAAAATGGAAGCATCGTGGGAAGGGCCATTCGTGGTCCAGGAGCGCCTGGGAGCTGTTAATTATCTCATAGCATTCCCCACCTCCAACCGAAAGCCTAAGGTGTATCATATTAATTCTCTAAAGCCCTTTTATTCCAGAGAATTAAAGGTTTGTCAGTTTACAGCCCAGGGAGGAGACGACGCTGAGTGGCCTGAAGGTGTCTATTACGAAGGGAAATGTGCTGGTGGTGTGGAAGAGGTGAACCTCTCCATGACCCTTGGGCATATGCAGCGACAGCAGATCCAGGAGCTGTGCACTAGCAACGCGCCAACGTTCTCAGCCACCCCAGGACTGACTGAACGGGCATACCACTCCATTGACACAGGTAATGCTCACCCAATTAGGGTCCACCCTTACCGGGTGTCTCCTCAAGCTAAAACTGCTATAGAACGGGAGATCCAGGATATGTTACAGATGGGTGTAATCCGCCCCTCTGAAAGTGCATGGGCATCTCCAGTGGTTCTAGTTCCCAAACCAGATGGGGAAATATGTTTTTGCGTGGACTACCGTAAGCTAAATGCTGTAACTCGCCCAGACAACTATCCAATGCCACGCACTGATGAACTATTAGAGAAACTGGGACGGGCCCAGTTCATCTCTACCTTGGACTTAACCAAGGGGTACTGGCAGGTACCGCTAGATGAATCTGCCAAGGAAAGGTCAGCCTTCATCACACATCTCGGGCTGTATGAATTTAATGTACTCCCTTTCGGGCTGCGAAATGCACCCGCCACTTTCCAAAGACTTGTAGATGGTCTCCTAGCGGGATTAGGAGAATATGCAGTCACCTACCTTGACGATGTGGCCATATTTTCGGATTCCTGGGCAGACCACCTGGAACATCTACAAAAAGTCCTTGAGCGCATAAGGGAGGCAGGACTAACTGTTAAGGCTAAGAAGTGTCAAATAGGCCTAAACAGAGTGACTTACCTTGGACACCAGGTGGGTCAAGGAACTATCAGCCCCCTACAGGCCAAAGTGGATGCTATCCAAAAGTGGCCTGTCCCAAAGTCAAAGAAACAGGTTCAATCCTTCTTAGGCTTGGCCGGTTATTACAGACGATTTGTGCCGCACTACAGCCAAATCGCTGCCCCACTGACAGACCTAACCAAAAAGAAACAGCCAAATGCTGTTCAGTGGACCGGAAAGTGTCAGAAGGCCTTTAACAAGCTTAAAGCGACACTCATGTCTGACCCTGTACTAAGGGCCCCAGACTTTGACAAACCGTTCCTAGTAACCACAGATGCGTCCGAGCGTGGTGTGGGAGCAGTTTTAATGCAGAAAGGACCTGATCAAGAATTCCACCCTGTAGTGTTTCTCAGCAAAAAACTGTCTGAGAGGGAAAGCAACTGGTGAGTCACTGAAAAAGAATGTTATGCCATTGTCTACGCTCTGGAAAAGCTACGCCCATATGTTTGGGGACGGCGTTTCCACCTGCAAACCGACCATGCTGCACTAAAGTGGCTTCACACCGTCAAAGAAACTAACAAAAAACTTCTTCGGTGGAGTTTAGCTCTCCAAGATTTTGATTTCGACATCCAACACATCTCAGGAGCTTCTAACAAAGTGGCTGATGCACTCTCCCGTGAAAGTTTCCCAGAATCCACTGGTTAAAATCGTCCTTGAGATGTGGAAAATATTGTTGGTCTTTATGTACTTGGTAGTATATTTAGAGATGCATGTGTCTTATTAACTCTGTTTTCCTAGAGCTCCAGGAAGAAATCCCAGCCAGTGTTTCACCCTAGCTGAGATTTGGGGGGCGTGTCATAAATATAAAGGGAAGGGTAAACCCCTTTGAAATCCCTCCTGGCCAGGGGAAAGCTCCTCTCACCTGTAAAGGGTTAAGAAGCTAAAGGTAACCTCGCTGGCACCTGACCAAAATGACCAATGAGGAGACAAGATACTTTCAAAAGCTGGGAGGAGGGAGAGAAACAAAGGGTCTGTGTCTGTCTGTAGTCGTCTTGGCCAGGGACAGAACAGGAATGGAGTCTTAGAACTTTTAGTAAGTAATCTAGCTAGGTATGTGTTAGATTATGATTTCTTTAAATGGCTGAGAAAAGAATTGTGCTGAATAGAATCACTATTTCTGTCTGTGTATCTTTTTTGTAACTTAAGGTTTTGCCTAGAGGGGTTCTCTATGTTTTTGAATCTAATTACCCTGTAAGATATCTACCATCCTGATTTTACAGGGGGGATTTCTTTATTTCTATTTACTTCTATTTTTTATTAAAAGTCTTCTTGTAAAACACTGAATGCTTTTTCATTGTTCTCAGATCCAAGGGTTTGGGTCTGTGGTCACCTATGCAAATTGGTGAGGCTTTTTATCCAACATTTCCCAGGAAAGGGGGGGTGCAAGTGTTGGGAGGATTGTTCATTGTTCTTAAGATCCAAGGGTCTGGGTCTGTAGTCACCTAGGCAAATTGGTGAGGCTTTTTACCAAACCTTGTCCAGGAAGTGGGGGGCAAGGTTTTGGGAGGTATTTTGGGGGGAAGGACGCGTCCAAACAGCTCTTCCCCAGTAACCAGTATTAGTTTGGTGGTGGTAGCGGCCAGTCCAAGGATAACAGGAGTAATATTTTGTACCTTGGGGAAGTTTTGACCTAAGCTGGTAAAGATAAGCTTAGGAGGTTTTTCATGCAGGTCCCCACATCTGTACCCTAGAGTTCAGAGTGGGGGAGGAACCGTGACAGTGCATTACCGAGAATGGCCACCCAGTATCACTGTTGCTCCGTGAGGGAAATTGTTGGTGCATTACTCCGACTTGCCACCCAGTGTCACTGTTGCTCCGTGAGGGAAATTGTTTGTGCATTAGCTAGAGTGGCGACCCAGTGTCACTATTGCTCCGTGAGGGAAATTGTTTGTGCATTAGCTAGAGTGGCGACCCAATGTCACTATTGCTCCGTGAGGGAAATTGTTGGTGCATTAAAGTGGCCACCCAGTGTCACTGTTACTCCGTGAGGGAAATTGTTGGTGCATTACCAAGAGTGGCCACCCAATGTCACTGTTGCTCCGTGAGGGAAATTGTTTGTGCATTACCCTTACTTGCCACCCAGTGTCACTGTTGCTCCGTGTGGGAAATGCTTTGTGCATTACCTAGAGTGGCCACCAAGTATCCCGGTTGCTCCGTGAGGGAAATTAATGGTGCATTACCCTGACTGGGCACCCAGTGTCACTGTTGCTCCGTGAGGAAAATTGTTGGTGCATTACGGAGAATGGCCTCCAGGTATCGCTGTTGCTCCGTGAGGGAAATTGTTGGTGCATAACCTAGAGTGGCCACCCGGTGTCGCTGTTGCTCCGTGAGGGAAATGGTTGGTGCATTACCTAGAGTAGCCACCCTGAGTCGCTGTTGCTCCCTGAGGGAAATGGTTGGTGTATTACCTAGAGTGGCCTCCAGGTGTCGCTGTTGCTCCGTGAGGGAAATTGTTGGTGCATAACCTAGAGTGGCCACCCGGTGTTGCTGTTGCTCCGTGAGGGAAATGGTTGGTGCATTACCTAGAGTGGCCACCAGGTGCCGCTGTTGCTCCGTGAGGTAAATGGATGGTGTATTACCTAGAGTGGCCTCCAGGTGCCGCTGTTGCTCCATGAGGGAAATTGTTGGTGCATTACCTAGAGTGGCCACCCGGTGTCGCTGTTGCTCCGTGAGGGAAATGGTTGGTGCATAACCTAGAGTGGCCACCCGGTGACGCTGTTGCTCCCTGAAGGAAATGGTTGCTGCATTACCTAGAGTAGCCACCCTGTGTCGCTGTTGCTGCGTGAGGGAAATTGTTTGTGCATTAAAGTGGCCACCCAGTCTCACTGTTGCTCCGTGAGGGAAATTGTTGGTGCATTAAAGTGGCCACGAAGTGTCACTGTTGCTCCGTGAGGGAAATTGTTGGTGCATTACCGAGAGTGGCCACACAGTGTCACTTTTTCCCGTGAGGGAAATTGTTTGTGCATTACCCTGACTTGCCACCCAGTGTCACTGTTGCTACGTGAGGGAAATAGTTTGTGCATTACCTAGCGTGGCCACCCAGTGTCACTGTTGCTCAATGAGGGAAATTGTTGGTGCATTACCTAGAGTGGCCACGCAGTGTCACTGTTGCTGCGTGAGGGAAATTTTTGTTGCATTACCCTGTGTGGCCAAGGAGTGTGACTATTGCTCCGTGAGGGAAATTGTTTGTGCATTACCGAGAATGGCCACACAGTGTCACTGTTTCCTGTGAGGGAAATTGTTTGTGCATTACCCTGACTGGCCACCCAGTGTCACTCTTGCTCCGTGAGGGAAATTATTGGTGCATTACCCTGAGTGGCTACCCAGTGTCACTCTTGCTCCGTGAGGGAAATTGTTGGTGCATTAAAGTGGCTACCCAGTCTCACTCTTGCTCCGTGAGGGAAATTGTTGGTGCATTAAAGTGGCCACACAGTGTCGCTGTTGCTCCGTGAGGGAAATTGTTGGTGCATTACCCTGACTTGCCACCCAGTGTCACTGTTGCTCCGTGAAGGAAATTGTTTGTGCATTACCTTGAATGGCCACCCACTGTCACTATTGCTCCGTGAGAGAAATTATATTGGTGCATTAAAGTGGCCACCCAGTGTCACTGTTGCTCCGTGAGGGAAATTGTTGGTGCATTACCCTGACCTGTCACCCAGTGTCACGGTTGCTCCGTGAGGGAAATTATAGATGTATTACCTAGAGTGGCCACCCAGTGTCACTGTTGCTCAATGAGGAAAATGCTGTGTGCATTACCTAGAGTGGCCACCCAGTGTAACTGTTGCTCCGTGAGGGAAATAGTTGGTGCTTTAGCGAGAATGGCCACACAGTGTCACTGTTTCCCGTGAGGGAAATTGTTTGTGCATTACCCTGACTTGCCACCCAGTGTCACCGTTGCTCCGTGTGGGAAATGCTTTGTGCATTACCCTGACTGGCCACCCAGTGTCACTATTGCTCCGTGAGGAAAATTGTTGGTGCATTACCGACAGTGGCCACACAGTGTCACTGTTTCCGGTGAGGGAAATTGTTTGTGCATTACCCAGAGTGGCCACCCAGTGTCACTGTTGCTCAATGAGGGAAATGGTTGGTGCGTTAGAGTGGCCACGCAGTGTCACTGTTGCTCCGTGAGGGAAGTTCTTGGTACATTATCCTGATTAGCCACCCAGTGTCACTGTTGCTCCGTGAGGGAAATGGTTTGTGCATTATCTGGATTGGCCACCCAGTGTCACTGTTGCTCCGTGAGGGAAATTGTTAGTGCATTACCCTGAGAGGCCACCCAGTGTCATTGTTGCTCTGTGAGGGAAATTGTTGGTGCACTACCGTGAGTAACCACCCAGTGTTACTGTTCGTCCCTGAGGAAATGGTTTGTGCATTATCTGGATTGGCCACCTAGTGTCACTGTTGCTCCGTGAGGGAAATTGTTGGTGCATTACCTAGAGAGGCCACCCAGTCTCAGTGTTGCTCCGTGAGGGAAATTGTTTGTGCATTACCCTGACTGGCCACCCAGTGTCACTATTGCTCCGTGATGGAAATTGTTGGTGCATTAGAGAGGCCACCCAGTGTCACTGTTGCTCCGTGAGGGAAATTGTTGGTGCATTACCGAGAGTGGCCACACAGTGTCGCTGTTGCTCCGTGATGGAAATTGTTCGTGCATTATCCTGACTGGCCACCCAGTGTCACTGTTGCTCAATGAGGAAAATGCTGTGTGCATTACCTAGAGTGGCCACACAGTGTCACTGTTTCCCGTGAGGGAAATTGTTGGTGCATTACCCTGACTTGCCACCCAGTGTCACTGTTGCTCCGTGAGGGAAATTCTTCATGTATTACCGAGAGTGGCCACCCAGTGTCACTGTTGCTCCGTGAGGGAAATTGTTTTTGCATTACCCTGTGTGGCCAAGGAGTGTCACTATTGCTCCATGAGGGAAATTGTTGGTGCATTACCCTGACTGGCCACCCAGTGTCACTGTTCCTCCCTGAGGGAAATGGTTGGTGCATTACCCTGAGTGGCCACCCAGTGTCACTGTTGCTCAATGAGAAAAATGCTGTGTGCATTACCTCGAGTGGCCACCCAGTGTCACTGTTTCCCGTGAGGAGAATGGTTGGTGCATTACCCTAACTTGCCACCCAGTGTCACTGTTGCTCCGTGAGGGAAATTGTTGGTGCATTACCGAGAGTGGCCACACAGTGTCGCTGTTGCTCCGTGAGGGAAATAGTTGGTGCATTACCTAGAGTGGCCACACAGTGTCACTATTGCTCCGTGAGGGAAATTGTAGGTGCATTACCGAGAGTGGCCACACAGTGTCGCTGTTGCTCCGTGAGGGAAATTGTTGGTGCATTACCTAGAGTGGCCACACAGTGTCACTGTTTCCCGTGAGGGAAATTGTTTGTGCATTACATAGAGGGCCACCCAGTGTCACTGTTGCTCCGTGAGGGAAATTGTTGGTGCATTACCTAGAGTGGTCACCCAGTGTCACTATTGCTTCGTGAGGGAAATTGTTGGTGCGTTAGAGTGGCCCCGCAGTGTCACTGTTGCTCTGTGAGGGAAATTCTTCGTACATTCCCCTGATTAGCAACCCAGTGTTACTGTTGCTCCGTGAGGGAAATTGTTGGTGCATTACCTAGAGTGGCCACCCAGTGTCACTGTTGCTCCGTGAGGGAAATTGTAGGTGCATTACCGAGAATGGCCACACAGTGTCACTGTTTCCTGTGAGGGAAATTGTTGGTGCATTACCGAGAGTGGCCACCCAATGTCACTGTTGATCCGTGAGGGAAATTGTTTGTGCATTACCCTGACTTGCCACCCAGTGTCACGGTTGCTCCGTGAGGGAAATTATTGGTGCATTACCCTGACTGGCCCCCCAGTGTCACTCTTGCTCCGTGAGGAAAATTGTTGGTGCATTACCCTGAGTGGCCCCCCAGTGTCACTGTTGCTCAATGAGGAAAATGCTGTATGCATTACCTAGAGTGGGCACCCAGTGTCACTGTTTCCCGTGAGGGGAATTGTTTGTGCATTACCTAGAGTGGCCACACAGTGTAACTTTTGCTCAGTGAGGGAAATTCTTGGTGCATTACCTAGAGTGGCCACCCAGTGTCACTGTTGCTCCGTGAGGGAAATTCTTGGTGCATTACCCTGACTTGCCAACCAGTGTCACTGTTGCTCCTTGAGGGAAATTGTTTGTGCATTACCCTGAGTGGCCACCCAGTGTCACTGTTGCTCCGTGAGGGAAATTATTCGTGCATTACCGAGAATGGCCACCCAGTGTCACTGTTGCTCCGTGAGGGAAATTGAATGTGCATTACCGAGAATGGCCACCCAGCCTCACTGTTTCCCGTGAGGGGAATTGTTTGTGCATTACCCTGACTTGCCACCGAGTGTCACTGTTGCTCCGTGAGGGAAATTGTTGGTGCATTACCGAGAGTGGCCACCCAGTGTCACGGTTGCTCCGAGAGAAATGCTTTGTGCATTACCCTGAGTAGCCACCCAGTGTCACTATTATTATTATGAGCTATTACCAGCAGGAGAGTGAGTTTGTGTGTGTATGGGGGTGGGGGGATGTGAGAAAACCTGGATTTGTGCAGGAAATAGCCCAACTTGATTATCATGCACATTGTGAAAAGAGTTGTCACTTTGGATGGGCTATCACCAGCAGGAGAGTGAATTTGTGTGTGGGGGGTGGAGGGTGAGAAAACCTGGATTTGTGCTGGAAATGGCCCACCTGATGATCACTTTAGATAAGCTATTACCAGCAGGACAGTGGGGTGGGAGGAGGTATTTTTTCATATTCTCTGTGTATAAATAAAGTCTGCTGCAGTTTCCACGGCATGCATCCGATGAAGTGAGCTGTAGCTCACGAAAGCTCATGCTCAAATAAATTGGTTAGTCTCTAAGGTGCCACAAGTACTCCTTTTCTTTTTGCCAGTGTCACTGTTCGTCCATGAGGGAAAAGGTTTGTGCATTATCTGGATTGGCCACCCAGTGTCACTGTTGCTCCGTCAGGGAAATTGTTAGTGCATTACCCTGAGAGGCCACCCAGTGTCACTGTTGCTCTGTGAGGGAAATTGTTGGTGCACTACCGTGAGTAAGCACCCAGTGTCACTGTTCCTCCATGAGGAAATGGTTTGTGCATTATCTGGATTGGCCACCCAGTGTCACTGTTGCTCCGTGAGGGAAATTGTTGGTGCATTACCTAGAGAGGCCACCCAGTCTCAGTGTTGCTCCGTGAGGGAAATTGTTGGGGCATAAGAGAGGCCACACAGTGTCGCTGTTGCTCCGTGAGGGAAATTGTTGGTGCATTACCCTGACTGGCCACCCAGTGTCACTGTTGCTCAATGAGGAAAATGCTGTGTGCATTACCTAGAGTGGCCACACAGTGTCACTGTTTCCCGTGAGGGAAATTGTTTGTGCATTACCCTGACTTGCCACCCAGTGTCACTGTTGCTCCGTGAGGGAAATTGTTTTTGCATTACCCTGTGTGGCCAAGGAGTGTCACTATTGCTCCGTGAGGGAAATTGTTGGTGCATTACCCTGACTTGCCACCCAGTGTCACAGTTGCTCCGTGAGGGAAATTGTTGGTTCATAACCTAGAGTGACCACCCGGTGTCGCTGTTGCTCCGAAAGGGAAATTTTTGGTGTACTACCCTGATTGGCCACCCAGTGTCACTGTTGCTCCGTGAGGGAAATAGTTGGTGCTTTACCGAGAATGGCCACACAGTGTCACTGTTTCCCGTTAGGGAAATTGTTTGTGCATTACCCTGACTGGCCACCCAGTGTCACTGTTGCTCCGTGAGGGAAATGCTTTGTGCATTACCTAGAGTGGCCACCCAGTGTCACTGTTGCTACCTGAGGGAAATTCTTGGTCCATTACCGAGAATGACCACATAGTGTCACTGTTGCTCCGTGAGGGAAATTCTTGGTGCATTACCCTGAGTGGCCACCCAGTGTCACTGTTGCTCAATGAGGAAAATGCTGTGTGCATTACCTAGAGTGGCCACCCAGTGTCACTGTTGCTCCGTGAGGGAAATTGTTTGTGCATTACCTAGAGGGCCACCCAGTGTCACTGTTGCTCAATGAGGGAACTTGTTGGTGCATTACCTAGAGTGGCCACCCACTGTCACTATTGCTCTGTGAGGGAAATTATATTGGTGCATTAAAGTGGCCACCCAGTGTCACGGTTGCTCCGTGAGGAAAATTATTGGTGCATTACCCAGAGTGGCCACCCAGTGTCACTGTTGCTCCGTGAGGAAAATTGTTGGTGCGTTACCCTGAGTGGCCACCCAGTGTCACTGTTGCTCAATGAGGAAAATGCTGTGTGCATTACCTAGAGTGGCCACACAGTGTCACTGTTTCCCGTGAGGGAAATTTTTTGTGCATTACCCTGAGTGGCCACGCAGTGTCACTGTTGCTCCGTGTGGGAAATGCTTTGTGCATTACCGTGAGTGGCCACCCAGTGTCACTGTTGCTGCGTGAGGGAAATTCTTGGTCCATTACCGAGAATGGAAACACAGTGTCACTGTTGCTCCGTGAGGGAAATTCTTGGTGCATTACCTAGAGTGGCCACCCAGTGTCACTGTTTCCCGTGAGGGAAATTGTTGGTGGATTACCTAGAGTGGCCACCCAGTGTCACTATTGCTCCGTGAGGGAAATTGTTGGTGCATTACCTAGAGTGGCCACACAGTGTCACTCTTGCTCCGTGAGGGTAATTGTTGGTGCATTACCTAGCGTGGCCACACAGTGTCACTGTTGCTCTGTGAGGGAAATTATTGATGCATTACCTAGAGTGGCCACCCAGTGTCACTGTTCCCGTGAGGGAAATTGTTTGTGCATTACCCTGAGTGGCCACCGAGTGTCACTGTTGCTCCGTGTAGCCGGACAGCCGCCCCCCCCCCTCAGACCAGCATTGCTGGAAACACAGGAGGAAGCAGGAACAGGGCACTTAACATATATTCCAGCACAGCCTTTGAAGCTGTGAAAGCACAGGTGTGCTGCTACAATGTGCCTCTGGGAACAGATACAAGGATTAAGCTCACAGCAGGCAGAGGCCCTGTGACAGACATGGCTCTTAGCCCCTACTAAATAGCGTGATGCACACACACCAACATCCTAGGTGGGAAAATATTTACCCTGATAAAAGAAATGTCCAGTCGTCGAAACTTATTGTTTCTCTCACTTGCAAGTGTAAACTACTCTTGCGAAAGCTGGCGTCACCCCGACAGACCAGCCTCAATTTGGCATAAGAAAGGAGAAAGAGAATAAAGGAGTACAGAGGTTTAAGTAGGGGACCTACAGCACCATGATTTTTGAGTGCTTTTCACTATCTATCTGCTGGTCAGATAAGTGACAGCCTCCCAAGGCTTCTGCAGCTAATAGGGTCCCTACGCCTTGTCCCTTATTCGTCTTTCCGCGGAATTGAGTGACCGATCCTGGCTTGGCACCGCTGGAATCGAGAGATGCAAGGAGGGTAAGAAGCACCCACACCTGATCTCCTATCTTTAGTGTACACATATTTTGAAATAGAGCTCTATACTTTGTTTTCTTTCTTTGGGATTGTGGCTTCAGTTTTGTAACTTGTTTGTGTGTGTAACATCTCTACATTTAAATAAGTAGGCACTAGCAATTTTGTAACCACATGATTAGAATCTAGCTTAATAAATTTTGGTAACCATTTATGCATAAGCCTGACTTGTTTTCTCTGGTTTACTGTAAAGCAGCCAACACAATTAAAGAACCTCAGCCGTTTTGGCTCTAAAGCCTGGCCATTAGGTGAGAGTACTAAGAGCCTAGCGTTGAGTTGTGCCGCCTCCACGGGGCAAACTCTTGGGGCACCTGTCAGTCAATCCTGGCTGCCCGCTGCGAAGGAGCTCTGAGCTCTAGCAGTTAAAGTCACGGGTGTGGAGAGGCTCTTAGTGCTGCCATTGGGGCACCTGTCAGTCAGTATTGACTGCCCGCTGCGAAGGAGCTCTGAGCTCTAGCAGTTAAAGTCACGGGTGGTTAGGACCTTCGGGCATCCGTCAGCCTAGCCCGGGCTGCCCGCCGCGAAGGGACAATGCGTCCTAGCGGTTAAAGTCACGGATGGTATAAACGGGCATAGCTGGCACCTCACCAAACATCCTTGGCCGTCGGCTAACACTCCGTGAGGGAAATTGTTTGTGCATTACCTAGAGTGGCCACCCAGTGTCATTGTTGCTCAATGAGGGAAATTGTTGGTGCATTACCCTGACTGGCTACCCAGTATCACTCTTGCTCCGTGAGGAAAATTGTTGGTGCATTGAAGTGGCCACCCAGTGTCACTGTTGCTCCGTGAGGGAAATTGTTGGTGCACTAAAGTGGCCACACAGTGTCGCTGTTGCTCCGTGAGGGAAATTGTTGGTGCATTACCTAGAGAGGCCACCCAGTGTCACTGTTGCTCCGTGAGGGAAATTTTTGGTGCATTACCCTGACTGGCTACCCAGTGTCACTGTTGCTCCGTGAGGGAAATTGTTTGTGCATTACCTAGAGTGGCCACCCAGTGTCACTGTTGCTCCGTGAGGGAAATTGTAGGTGCATTACCGAGAATGGCCACACAGTGTCACTGTTTCCCGTGAAAGAAATTGTTGGTGCATTACCGAGAGTGGCCACCCAATGTCACTGTTGCTCCGTGAGGAAAATTGTTGGTGCATTACCCTGAGTGGCCCCCCAGTGTCACTGTTGCTCAATGAGGAAAATGCTGTATGCATTACCTAGAGTGGCCACCCAGTGTCACTATTGCTCCGTGAGGGAAATTGTTGGTGCATTAAAGTGGCCACCCAGTGTCACTGTTGCTCCGTGAGGGAAATTGTTGGTGCATTACCGAGAGTGGCCACCCAATGTCACTGTTGCTCCGTGAGGGAAATTGTTTGTGCATTACCCTTACTTGCCACCCAGTGTCACTGTTGCTCCGTGTGGGAAATGCTTTGTGCATTACCTAGAGTGGCCACCAAGTATCACGGATGCTCCGTGAGGGAAATTATTGGTGCATTACCCTGACTGGGCACCCAGTGTCACTGTTGCTCCATGTGGGAAATGCTTTGTGCATTACCTAGAGTGGCCACCCAGTGTCACTGTTGCTCCGTGAGGGAAATTGTTTGTGCATTACCTAGAGTGGCCACCCAGTGTCACTCTTGCTCCGTGAGGAAAATTGTTGGTGCATTACCCTGAGTGGCCAACCAGTGTCACTGTTGCTCAATGAGGAAAATGCTGTGTGCATTACCTAGAGTGGCCACCCAGTGTCACTGTTGCTCCGTGAGGGAAATTGTTTGTGCATTACATAGAGTGGCCACCCATTGTCACTGTTGCTCCGTGAGGGAAATTGTTTGTGCATTAGCTAGAGTGGCGACCCAGTGTCACTATTGCTCCGTGAGGGAAATTGTTTGTGCATTAGCTAGAGTGGCGACCCAGTGTCACTATTGCTCCGTGAGGGAAATTGTTGGTGCATTAAAGTGGCCACCCAGTGTCACTGTTGCTTCGTGAGGGAAATTGTTGGTGCATTACCGAGAGTGGCCACCCAATGTCACTGTTGCTCCGTGAGGGAAATTGTTTGTGCATTACCCTTACTTGCCACCCAGTGTCACTGTTGCTCCGTGTGGGAAATGCTTTGTGCATTACCTAGAGTGGCCACCAAGTATCACGGATGCTCCGTGAGGGAAATTATTGGTGCATTACCCTGACTGGGCACCCAGTGTCACTGTTGCTCCGTGAGGAAAATTGTTGGTGCATTACCGAGAATGGCCACCCAATGTCACTGTTGCTCCGTGAGGGAAATTGTTTGTGCATTACCCTTACTTGCCACCCAGTGTCACTGTTGCTCCGTGTGGGAAATGCTTTGTGCATTACCTAGAGTGGCCACCAAGTATCACGGATGCTCCGTGAGGGAAATTATTGGTGCATTACCCTGACTGGCCACCCAGTGTCACTGTTGCTCCATGAGGGAAATTGTTGGTGCATTTCCCTGGCTGGCCACCCAATGTCACTGTTGCTCCGTGAGGGAAATTGTTCATGCATTACCCTGAGTGGCCAGCCAGTGTCACTGTTGCTCCCTGAGGGAAATTTTTTGGGCATTACCCTGAGTGGCCACGGAGTGTCACTGTTGCTCCATGGGCGAAATGCTTTGTGCATTACCCTTAGTGGCCACCCAGTGTCGCTGTTCATCCATGAGGGAAATGGTTTGTGCATTATGTTGATCGGCCACCCCGTGTCACTGTGCTCCATGAGGGAAATGGCTGGTACATTACCCTGAGTGGCCACGGAGTGTCACTGTTGCTCCGTGAGGGAAATTCTTTGTGCATTACCCAGAGTGGCCTCTCAGTTTCAGTGTTGCTCCGTGAGGGGAATGCTCTGTGCAGTACCCTGAGTGGCCACCCAGTGGCACTGTTGCCCCGTGAGGGAAATTGTTGGTGCATTACCCAGAGTGGCCACCGAGTGTCACTGTTCCTCCGTGAGGGAAAATGTTTGTCCATTAACCTGACTGGCCACCCAGTGTCACTGTTGCTCCATGAGGGGAATTGGTCATGCATTACCTAGTGTGGCCACCCAGTGTCACTGTTGCTCCGTGATGGAAATTGCTGGTGCATGACCCTGACTGGCCACCCAGTGTCACTGTTGCTCCCTGAGGGAAATATTTCGGGCATTACCCTGAGTGGCCACGGAGTGTCACTGTTGCTCCGTGAGGGGAATGCTCTGTGCAGTACCCTGAGTGGCCACCCAGTGGCACTGTTGCCCCGTGAGGGAAATTGTTGGTGCTTTGCCCTGACTGACCACCCAGTGTGACTGTTGCTCTGTGAGGGAAATTGTTGGTGCATTACCCAGAGTGGTCACCGAGTGTCACTGTTCCTCCGTGAGGGAAAATGTTTGTCCATTAACCTGACTGGCCACCCAGTGTCACTGTTGCTCCCTGAGGGAAATATTTCGGGCATTACCCTGAGTGGCCACGGAGTGTCACTGTTGCTCCGTGAGGGGAATGCTTTGTGCATTACCCAGAGTGGCCACCCAGTGTCACTGTTCCTCCATGAGGGAAACTGTTGGTGCATTAGGCAGAGTGGCCACCTAGTGTCACTGTTGCTTCGTGAGGGAAATTGTTGGTGGATTACCCTGACTGGCCACCCAGTATCACTGTTGCTCCATGAGGGAAATTGTTGGTGCATTACCTAGAGTGGCCACCTAGTGTCACTGTTGCTCCGTGAGGGAAATTATTGGTGCATTACCTAGAGTGGCCACCAAGTGTCACTATTGCTCCGTGAGGGAAATTGTTGGTGCATTACCTAGAGTGGCCACCCCGTGTCACTGTTGCTCCGGGAGGGAAATTGTTGGTGCATTACCCTGACTGGCCACGGAGTGTCACTGTTGCTCTGTGAGGGAAATTGTTGGTGCATTACCTAGAGTGGCCACCCAGTGTCACTGTTGCTCCATGAGGCAAAACGTTTTGTGCATTACCCTGAGTGGCCACCCAGTGTCACTGTTGCTCCATGAGGGAAATGCTTTGTGCGTTACCCTGTGTGGCCACCCAAGACAACACACACACACACACATCACACACAGAACATGACACACAGACAACATGACACGTAACACCAACATCACAAACACGTCTCTCTCACACACACACGACACGGACACACACAAACAACACGACACACGGCACTCAAGGAAACACACCTCACACACACACGACACGGACACACACAAACAACACGACACACGGCACTCAAGGAAACACACCGCACACACACACGACACGGACACACACAAAGAACACGACACACGGCACTCAAGGAAACACACCGCACACACACACGACACGGACACACACAAACAACACGACACACGGCACTCAAGGAAACACACCGCACACACACACGACACGGACACACACAAAGAACACGACACACGGCACTCAAGGAAACACACCGCACCCACACACGACACGGACACACACAAACAACACGACACACGGCACTCAAGGAAACACACCGCACCCACACACGACACTGAAAACATAACATGCACACATCACGACACACGGCACTCAAGGAAACACACTGCACCCACACACGACACTGAAAACATAACATGCACACATCACGACACACGGCACTCAAGGAAACACACCGCACCCACACACGACACTGAAAACATAACATGCACACATCACGACACACGGCACTCAAGGAAACACACCGCACCCACACACGACACTGAAAACATAACATGCACACATCACGACACACGGCACTCAAGGAAACACACCGCACCCACACCAACAGACACTCACACGACACATCACAGACGGCACATGGTACGTTGTACATACACACAGCACGTCACACATACAACACAGCACATGTCTCACGTTGCACACACCGTACGTCGCATGTCACGCACAACACATCGCACTTCGCACTTCACAGATGCACAACACATTGTATGCGTGCGCACGCACACAACACGTGACACACACAACACAACATACAACACGTGACACACACACAATGACACACTCAACAAGTTACATGACACACAAAATGGCACACATGACACACGAGTCACACCCAACACATGACGACAACACACACAAGTTACATGACACACAAAATGGCACACATGACACACGAGTCACACCCAACACATGACGACAACACACACAAGTTACATGACACACAAAATGGCACACATGACACACGAGTCACACCCAACACATGACGACAACACACACAAGTTACATGACACACACACACACAGAAGGTGGCACAGGACAGAACACACACGACACGTCGCACGTGGCACACAGAACACATCTCACATATGTCGCAAACACTGCACATCGCAGAGACAGCATGTCACATGTCACACAACACATCGCACGTTGCGTGTCACACACAACACGTCACGCACACATGTCACACGTTGCATGTCACATGTCGCATATCGCACATTGCATGTGACTGACATGTCGCACGTTGTATGTCACACACACACCACGTTGCACGACACACAAAATGGCACACAACACAACACACAAATGACACACAACACACGACACCTACATACACACAACACACACACAACCCCTGACACGAAATGTGAAATGGCACACAACACACGACACAGACACACAGACAACATGACACACAACACTTTACACAAACACTCAACACAACAGTCAAGACAGCACACGACACACAGCATGTTACACACACATAGAACATGACACACAACACGTCACACATACATAAACACATCTCACACACATGACGCATCACACACACAACATCACATGGCACACAACACATAAAAATCACACACGACACATGACACCGACACACACAACAACACACGACACACAGAATGGCACACAACACACACAATGCGACACACATCACACAGAAAACTTCACAGACAGACAACACCGACGCACACACGACACACAAAAATCACACGCAACAGATGACACCGACACATACACACACACACAACACTACACACAACGCCTCACACGACACACAAAATGGCACAAAACACAACACCCACAGAAGACGACACAACGCCTCACGCCACCGACACACACAGAACATGACACACAACGTGTCACGCACACACACTCGACAACACACAACACACACAAGACGACAGACAACACATCTCACACACTCACAGGATGACACACAATATGTCACGCATACACATACATCTCATACACACACAACACACTATACTGACACACATACATAGAACACGACACACACCACGTCACACACACATTCACAACAGGACACGACACACGAGACATCACACACACACACAGGACACAACACACCACGTCTCACACACACATTCACAACAGGACACGACACACGAGACATCACACACACACACAGGACACAACACACCACGTCTCACACACACATTCACAACAGGACACGACACACGAGACATCACACACACACAACAGGACCCGACACACCACGTCTCACACACACATTCACAACAGGACACGACACACGAGACATCACACACACACAACAGGACCCGACACACCACGTCTCACACACACATTCACAACAGGACACGACACACGAGACATCACACACACACAACAGGACCCGACACACCACGTCTCACACACACATTCACAACAGGACACGACACACGAGACATCACACACACACAACAGGACCCGACACACCACGTCTCACACACACATTCACAACAGGACACGACACACCACGTCTCACTCACACACACACACACACACAGACAACAGGACACGACACACCACGTCTCACTCACACACACACACACACACACACAGACAACAGGACACGACACACCACGTCTCACTCACACACACACACACACAGACAACAGGACACGACACACCACGTCTCACTCACACACACACACAGACAACAGGACCCGACACACGAGACATCACACACAGACGACACGACACACCACGTCTCACTCACACACACACACAGACAACAGGACCCGACACACGAGACATCACACACAGACGACACGACACCTCACTCATTGTACGTGGCACACACAGCACGTCGCACGTCCCACGTCCCACACAGCACGTCGCACGTCACTCACAACATGTCGCAAGTTGCGTGTCACACACACAAGATGTTGCACACACAGCACTTCGCACACATGTCGCACGTCACCCACAACATGTCGCACGTTGCATGTCACACACACAAAACGTGGCACGTGGTACACAGCACATCACACGTGGGACGTCGCAAGCGCAGACTCAACATGTTGCTCGCACGCACAACACTTTGCACTTTGCACACGCACAAAACGTTGCATGCGTGCACGCACACACAGCACATCACACACACACAGAACCCGTCACACACACAACAAACGACAGCAACACATACACAGAACATGACACACAACACGTGACACACACAGAACACATGACACCGACACACACACACAGAATACGACACGTCACATGCGCAGACACACCACATTACATGTCATGCACAACACTTCGCACTTCGCAGATGCACAAAATGTTGCACACGCACACACAGCATGTCACACACACACAAGAACACACACAACCCGTCACACTTACACACACAACACGTCACCCGACATGTCACCCACACACAAACACATGCAACACGACACACAACACGTCACACAACCCGCCTCAGACACACACACACAACACACGTGACACAACACACGTCACACACACAACATGACACAACATACGACACAGTCAGACTACGCTCCCTTTCCCCCCGCCACCGTAGAGGAGTTTCGGGCCAAGTCAGGACAGAGCGAGGGCGCAGTGGCTTCAGCAGCTACTACTGAGGATGCGCCATCTGTGTTCAATGCGCATGCTCACTCCCAGCTAAGCTAGCGCGCGCGGGGGCCCATCGCCGCCGAACCCGCCTCTCGGGTCTGACCCGCTGTCACCGCGTTTGACAGGCCAGGCGGGGCGGTCTGTATGAACGGGGGGATCTGTACGGGCTGGGCCAGAGAATTCGGCAGCGCCCCAGGGCAGGCTGGGAGATGTAGTTCCTGGCGCACCTCAGGCCGGAAATAACGTTGCCCCAATGACGGGCGGAGGTGGTTAACGGTTCGCGTGAGGGCGACCCGCTCGCTGATTGACGGAGAGACCCCCGGGGGCAGCCGCGCGGACAGAGACTCCCAGAGCCAGGGGTGGGGGAGGGGATGGGAAACTGTTGCTGTGATTCTCTCTCAGCACATGGGGAGCGAGGGGGGCGGGAGCAGGTTCGACCCCCCCGCTGCAGTGATCCGTTTAAAAGGAGTCTGGCCTCCTCCTGCCTGAGCTACGTTTGTGGTCTCCCTGAGACACGTGTTAATCCGGAGTCACTGCAAGACAGAACAAAGAGAGACTCCAAATTAACATGGGGGGCAGATAAGATCAGGGTGTGTCCCTATGGGGAGGGGGTTTCAGTTGTTGCTAAAGGGAGGAAAGTTACTTTCTCTGCCTCAGGATATTGGGGTTGAGCTTCCTGGTTCAGACACTGCTGTCTCGATTGTGATCTGGGAGCCCAGGCTGAGCAGCTGCTGCTCCCCCAGCAGGATCGGGGCTGGGGAGTGACTCTGTGCCCAGCCAAGGTGAGGATTTTCTCCAGCTGTAATTAGTCCCATAGGGCAACCCAGGGCTCTGCCCACACCAACATCTGAGCCAGAGACTCCAGGTGATTGATAGAGACCTCAGGGAAGGTGCAGGGAATGGACATGAAAGTGACTCTGCACAAAGAGCCTCTCCTCCACTCAGCAATTGCAGGAGCCGATCCAGCCATAGGAGAGGGAACCCCCAGGATTGGCTGCCAGCAAGAGACAGGGGAAGGGAGACACAAGGAGAGAGAGAGAGAGAGACTGAAAAGGGCAGTGGGAGAAATAATTGCGGGGAGAGATTCCCAGATTTCTGACCGGCCCACGCACGGTTATTGCCGCATCCCTGGGCGGATTCACTTTGCTACGAACAAGGTGAGGTGCGGGGGAAGGAAAAGCCAGCTCCTGACTCTCCCTGTACCCCCTGCTGTAGGAGTTTGCTGCCTTGGGGACAATGTCAGGGGGAATCCCCCAATATCACTCCTTTTGTTCTGCTCTTCTCTCCCATTCAGTTCCCAGTCTTTGTTACTGGGAGGGTTTCAAAATGTCTTGCTGGTTTAGTGCTAGTGGGAGGGACCAGTCAGTGCTGTAATCTAGTGACCAAACATTTCCCCAGCATAGAATCGTAGAACGGTAGGGCTGGAATGAACCATGAGAGGGCATCTAGTCCAGCCCACAGCACTGAGGTGTTTGTCCAACCTGACCTTGAAAACCTCTAATGATGGGGATTCCACCACCTCTCTTGCTAATCTATTCCAGTGCTTAATTACTTTTTTTTCACAATTGAGTCACGTGGTTGACTCAGATTCAATTTGTGATCCACTATAACTCCCGATCGTTTTCAGTAGTACTACCTCGTAACCAGCTATTTCCCACTTGGTCGTTTGTGCATTTGGTTTTCCTTCCCTAAGTCTAGTACTTTGCACTCGTCTTTATTGAATTTCATCTCATTCATTCAGCTCACTTCTCCAATTTGTAAATGTTACCTTGAATTCTATGCCCAAATAAATCTGTTAGTCTTTAAGGTGCCACCGGACTCCTTGTTGTTTTTGTGGATACAGACTAAGACGGCTACCCCCTGATAGGTGACGCTTTGTTATTTTTATGTCTGATTTTATAAGCAGGTAGTTTTTAAATGGGGCGTAACTCAGAGGTACGCAAGACAAATCAGACTCCTGAAAGGGGCACAGTCGTGTGGAAAGCCACCAGTCTACACAGCTATTTTTAATGGCTAGCACCAACAGTGGAGCACCTATAGGGAGACACATCTCAAAGAACTGTTAGGGGGCTTATTCCTTCACCCACTTACTTCGCTGGTCCTTCTCACATGAACAGAGAGCAACAATATCCGAAGTCCAAAGGTGCTTTTGATGTTTATTGGGGTGAACTTCCAGCAAGCATGATTCCAGTTTCCTTCCTTAGTGTCCCCCTTCCCAGCTCTGACACCACAGAGCCTTACACCTGTGTCCTTGTTCCCATTCCTGCCCTTAGCCAAACATGATTCCAATTTCCCCAGACTCATTCCCTGTTCCCATTTCCCCCTTTAGCAAAACATGATTCCAATTTCCCCAGCCCCATTCCCTGTTCCCATTTCCCCTCCCCACACCCACCCACTCACTTCCTGATTGACTGCAGACTATATAGTAAAACTTGAGTTCTGCTTAGCTATACGTTAACCAATCATTTTCCTGAAATTTAACTAACGAATCCTAACATATTGTAACATGATTATGTAACCAATTATATCCCACCACCTTAATTAGTTTACACCCAGCAAAATTAATTATACAGCAGACAGAAACAATCACAGAACCAGACAGAGATTATACAGACAAACAACAGCGAAGTGGGAACTATACTGACAAAACAATACAGAAGTCAGGATTTCACACCCCAGCTATTGATAAGTGAGTTCTTGCCAGACAGGATGCTATCAAACTAAGTTTCGTTTCACATCTTCTAGGCACTTCCCTTTCTCTGGAGATGATAGGCACTATCAGGACAGGAGTGTATTCCTAACAGCCCAATAGCACCTTATTTCAATGTGACTAGTTTGGAATGTGAGGATGTGACCGGTCGCTTCCCAGCTTATGGCTGCCTCTGTTGCTTCGTCAAAGGTCTTAGCCTAAGAACAGGGACTCAGACTGTCACAGTAAGAGAAGGACCTTACACTGGCAGACAGTGATTTTAATTCTTTCTTTTATACCTCTAAACTAGCCAAGTGATAAGAATACACCTAAATTCTTAAAGTACAGGCCTTTGCAGACAGGCCTGAATATCTATATCCTAACGAGAACCATCGTTAATACACAAGTTGTGCAATTTCTTCTTTTCTTGTTACCTGATCTCACTGGTCTTCTTTCCCCTAAGCAGGGTTTCCAGTTTCCAAACCCGATGTCATCTCCCAGCTGGAACGAGGGGAAGAGCCGTGGGCCCCAGATCTCCAGGGCTCAGAGGAAAGAGAGATCCTGAGAGGCAGCTGCATGGGTGAGGGATCATTTAAGGAGACAGCTGGGATTCCCAGCAAAGACCTTGTGAGGTCTCTGGGTTCAGGATGGTCCCCAGCAGGTGTCATATCCTCTGGGCAAATACTGTTTATGGCTTCCTACCCATCCTGAAAAAAGAAAACGAGTACATGTGGCACCTTAGAGACTAACACGGCTGCTACGCTGGTACCCATCTTGACTAACTCCTGGCAGTAGTTCCCTCCCCAAACTGCCATCTCCCTGAGTGTTTGGATGGGAGCTGGATGCAGAATTGATCCCCTCCTCTCGCCCCTTTGGGGAAGAGTTGGGGGAAATTCAGTCTCTGATTTTTTTCCATCTTCAGCTATTCTCTTGGTTTCTTCTCCCCTTTTCCCTCTGGTTTCTAAGGTTTTTCTTTCTCTGTCCCAGGAAGTGATGGGATGGTGAGAGAGACCGTGGAGCAGAATCCTCAGCAGGAAGATGAACGAGTGGAACCGCAGGGGATGTTATTGCAAAGATGCAAAGGGAGTGTGTCCAGGAGTTGTGAGCAGGGAAAAGGCTCTCAGGGGCAGCACAGGCCAGAGAAGCGGCAGGGAAACCAGCCAGCGCAGAAAGTTGGAATATCTATTAATTATCGGGGAACTCACAAAGGCCTCAAGGAAATCACAGCCCAGCAGAGAATCCTGACGGGAGAGAGAAATAACACGGGCTTTGAGTGTGGGAAAAAGTTCAGGAGGCGCTCACACCTCATTACCCACCAGAGAATCCACACCAGAGTGAGACCCTATGGATGCTGTGAGTGCGGGAAAACCTTCACTCAGCATTTGCTATCAGAGGATCCACACAGGGAAGAAACCCCATGAATGCTGTGAGTGTGGGAAAACCTTTTGGCACTCAGCCCTTATAAAACATCAGAGGATCCGCACAAGGGCAAAAGCCTATGAATGCTGTGAGTGTGGGAAAATGTTCACTGAGTGCTCACACCTTATTCGCACTCAGAGGATCCACACGGGAGAAACCCTATGGATGCTGTGAGTGCGGGAAAACCTTCGCTGAGCGCTCACACCTTATTTGCCATCAGAGAATCCACAAAGGCCAGCGCCCTTACGAGTGCTGCGAGTGCGGGAAAACCTTCACTCAGCACTCACATCTTATTGCACATCAGAGGAGTCACACAGGGGAGAAACCCTGTAAATGCTTTGAGTGTGAGAAAACCTTCTCTTGGCATTTAGCCCTTATAAAACATCGGAGGATCCACACAGGAGAGAAACCCTATAAATGCTGTGAGTGTGGGAAAACTTTCACTGAGTGCTCAACCCTTATTCATCATCAGAGAATCCACACAGAGGAGAAACCCTATGAATGCTGTGAGTGTGGGAAAACCTTCACTCAGAGCTCAAACCTTATTACGCATCAGAGGAGCCACACAGGAGAGAAACCCTATGAATGCTGTGAGTACGGGAAAACTTTCGCTCGGAGCTCAGGCCTTATTACACATCAGAGGAGCTGCACAGGAGAGAAACCCCATGAATGCTGTGAATGTGGAAAATTCTTCCATCACAACTCTTCTCTTATTTATCACCAGAGAAGCTGCAAGGGAGATAAACACCATGAAAATCTTTTCTCGGGTTCAGAAAACATTGTTTTTTCCTAATTCCCAAGTAGTGCACTTTAAGGCAGCATTTGTGGCATCTCAGCTCCTTTAGGTGAGTTGTCAGCTTTTCCCTTTTGCAGCTCACCCTTCCTTGGAGTGAAGCCCACAGTGTTTTTCATCAACTCCTTCGTCCTCTGTCATGGAAATGTGCGTCCCTCCAACAGGAATGCCCATCAGTCCCAGGTGGGGGAACCAGGAGTGATCTCTACTAGGTACATGGAGGTTAAATCTATCTGGGCCTTGACACTACTAGGGTTTTCCATGGAGTTCGCGATCCTGATATAAAAACACAACTATTTTTTCAAGAAAGAAAATAGCCCATATAGCGTCCAGGGTAACGTAGCAAATTTCCTTACCACTGGACACAAGCTCCGTCACTTTTTCTAGTCTAACCAAATTTGGAGCATCACGTTTATAATTTTTTCTCCCTCTGCAAAGTGATTGTTAGTCACCAGGTTCCCCCACTAGGGACAGATTGCCTCATTCCCAGTTGTTGCCACGTTGCACTGGATTCTGCTGAATAGCAGTTGGGCTTTTTACCATTTTTTCCATGTAAATATAACAGAGAAGGAGCAGGGATAGAGGGTGTGAGAAAGTGGGGATTTTTCCTTGTTATGTTTTAAGTGAGTCTTACTGTTTTTCATGAGTACGGCGGGTGCCTCAGTTTCCCTGTGTGCTGCACCAATACCTTGGTGGTGGGAATAGGGATGTGTGACTTTGGCTGAGACCTCTGGGGCTGGTGAGGCTGCCTGCATGACCGGTGTGTGACGTTGCACTCCATATGCTTTATGGAAATATGCTTATGACATAACTGGAATATGCTTCACGCTAAATACCCCTTGTATCGTGTCATTAGAAAGCTTGTAATCTACTAAGTGTGTTCATCCTATTTGTTTGTATGTATTATTTCTATATCTGGAGTTAGGAGAATTAGCTATAAAATTGTTTCACTGATGTAAACATATGAAGTAGAGGCCATTAAGGGTGCTCCAGAAACAATCAGTTGTAAATGGCCTTAGTTTCTTGAAAGCCTTCTTGTGTACATGTGGGCCAGCCCATGGGGAATGGAGACTAGGGGTCTTACCGTGACATGTGACCATGTCACCTGATAATGAAATCCATCTTAAATCTGGTACTTTTCCATTTAGAAGGAAGGGTGGGGACCCAGAGAGACAAAAGATTCCTGCCTTGTGCCAAAGCTATAGAAGGGGGTGGAGCAGGACAAAGGGGGCCAGTCATGAGAAATCCCCTGCTTACCACCTGAGATGTCTGCTGGAACTAACACTACCTGGGGAAAGGATCGGGCCCAGACTAGGAAGGAGTCTAATCTGTGAAAGAAGCTTATTGGAACATCCCTGAGGGTGAGATATTACCTGTAATCCTTTTTTTTAATGTATTAGGTTTAGACTTGCGTGTTTTTGCTTTATTTTGCTGGGTGACTTACTTTGTTCTGTGTGTTATTACTTGAAACCACTTAAATCCTACTTTTTATACTTAATAAAATCACTTTTCTTTATTAATAAATCTAGAGTAAGTGATTAATACCAAAGGGAGCAAACAGCGGTGCATATCTCTTTATCAGTGTTACAGAGGGTGGACAATTTATGAATTTACTCTATATAAGCTTAATACAGAGTAAAACAGATTTATTTGGGTTTTGGATCCTATTGGGAACTTGGTATCTGGGTGCTGGAGACAAGTAAGCTGCTGAGCTGTTTTCACTTAAAGTCTGCAGCTTTGGGGGCGTGGTTCAGACCCTGAGTCTGTGTTGCAGCAGGTTAGTGTGTCTGGCTCAACAAGACAGGGTTCTGGAAGTCACAAGCTGGCAGGTAAAACAGGTTCAGAGGTATTTTCAGCACATCGGGTGACAGTCCCATGGGGGTCTCTGTGACTGAACCCGTCACACGGTGCCTTTCGTAACCGGAGACCCAGGAATGTGTTAAGGAAAAGTTAGCATATGTGTGTATGTGACTCCATTTTGGTTTGGGGCCCACCATTGTCTAAAAGTAAACACATCATGCAGCAGGAGGAGTCTTCCTTAGATACTGCATTCCTTTGAAACCCGCCCCCTTGTTTCCAGCCCATCTCGAATCCCGGTTTCTGTTCTTTGTCTGTTCCTAACTCCCTGCCTCCTGGCCTTGATGCGAGCCTCCCATCCCGATAAGAAAGGCTACTGGTGCATTGCTTTAGGACCATGTTGTGTAGTTGAAGTAATGGTCTAGCACGGGGAATGTACCTAGCATGTATGGGTGGTAGATAAGGGAAGGGTTTGTCTATTGGCTAAGGTTTCCGATGCACTAGGGCAACGTGCTTTGCTAAAAGGTATATAATCTCTGTATAACCTGCATTCGGGGTCCCCTCCTGACTAGCAGGGGGGCACCACGCTCGAGCATAATAAACTTAGTATCTTTGGGAACTCTGCAGTTGTGACAGGTTTCAGAGTAACAGCCGTGTTAGTCTGTATTCGCAAAAAGAAAAGGAGTACTTGTGGCACTTAAAGACTAACCAATTTATTTGAGCATGAGCTTTCGTGAGCTACAGCTCACTTCATTGGATGCATACTGTGGAAACTGCAGAAGACATTATATACACAGAGACCATGAAACAATACTTCCTCCCACCCCACTCTCCTGCTGGTAATAGCTTATCTAAAGTGATCATCAAGTTGGGCCATTTCCAGCACAAATCCAGGTTTTCTCACCCTCTGCCCCCCCCCCCCAAACTCACTCTCCTGCTGGTAATAGCAGGAGGGTGAGAAAACCTGGATTTGTGCTGGAAATGGCCCAACTTGATGATCACTTTAGATAAGCTATTACCAGCAGGAGTGTGGGGTGGGAGGAGGTATTGTTTCATGGTCTCTGTGTATATAATGTCTTCTGCAGTTTCCACAGTATGCATCCGATGAAGTGAGCTGTAATTCACGAAAGCTCATGCTCAAATAAATTGGTTAGTCTCTAAGGTGCCACAAGTACTCCTTTTCTTTCTGCAGTTGTGGACTTTGTTCGTGTGCCTCAGCCTAGACTTGGAGTGTGCGTGACCAATCGGGTGTAATTTGTAACAAATGGGATGCAACCAGGTGACTCTTTGCCCAGGAAACGAGACAAAGACAAGGAGGAGGAGCAATGGAGGTGTCTGACTTTGGGTCGCTGGAAGCTGGCAGTCTGCTTGGGGGGACCCGAAGAGGGGGAGTTCAGGGCATCTGGCCCATGACTCCCTAAGGTGGACTTGGCCGAAAGTCACTGATTTCTGTGCTAATGAGTTCTGTTCTACACCGTGTTCCTGTCGAATAATAAACCTTTTGTTTTACTGGTTGACTGAGAGTCACGCTGGCTGGGGGGCAGGGCCCTCTGGCTTCCCCAGAAGCCCCGTCCGGGCAGACTTGCTGCGGGAAGCCCACGGTGTGGAAGGGGATGCTGAATGCTTCGAAGTCAGACCCAAGAAGGTCAAAGTTGTGTGAGCTTCTTGCCCTGGTGGCAGTGTGTCATGGAGTGTGGCGGAGTCAGGGCCCTGCACCCCCACTTCCTGCGATTCACCGTGACTCTCAGCCAGCCAGTAAAACAGAAAGTTTATTGGACGACTGGAACACAGTCCCAAGCAGAGATGGGAGAGGGAGGCAGGGATGAGGGCAAGATTAAACACACCGAGAGAGCTCTGTGTAGTGATGGTTTCTTGCTTGGCTTTATTAGTTTGCGGAGGAATCGTTGAGAAGCCCTAGTCGGAGGAGACGCTGGCAGAAGTGGACCTGACCATCCTTCTAAGGAGACATGAATAGTCCTCATGTTTCTGCCTTCTGCTTAACTGGCTGTGAGTAAGAAGTCAGTGCTTTGAATTCGTCATCTGTACTCACTGTAGTTTTCCTCACAGGCCGTGTGCTTCCTCGTTGGCTACGAGTCTCTGGGATTAAGGCTGGGGAAGGGACAAGAGTCTCCTGAGCAAAGTGACTATTTTGGGTGCCGTTACAATGGATATCTTCCAGTTGCAGTTGTAAAGTAGTAATGGGAGATGAGTTAAGGGTGGAGCCCTGGGATACGGGAGATATGAAATGAAGAGACAACGCGACATTGCAGATGGAGATGCTAATTTTTTTTTGTTCCCTCTTCTGCTGGGTTTAGTCCCAAAAGAAAAGAAGACAAGCGTCAGAGTCTACTGCCCTCATGCGACGGAAAGAGAGGGACAAGATCGTGAGCGTTGTTGATGCCACGGAAAAGTCGTCCAACTGGGAGCGGAAGAGCTGCCACCCTCAGTGAGGTAAGTGTCTATTTTGGTGATTGCTTTGCTCACGGCCCACCTCGCTCCTGGTAGGGACGCCCCTTTAGCTGGGGCTGGGTTTGTAAGAAGATGTTCTTGACTAGCTGTGGTTACGAGGGAGATAAGGTCCCCATTTTCAGGGGCTGGTCATTTCTCTGGCCAGTGTTACAAATTATACCTGACAGGTCATGCACACAAACTGCCGCGAATTATACCCGATAGGTCACGCACAGTTCGAGTATAGACTGAGGCACACAAACAAAGTTCACAACTGCAGAATTCCCAAAAATACTAAGTTTATTATGCTCGAGCGCGGTGCCCCCCTGCTAATCAGCAGGGGACCCCGCATGCAGGTTATACAGAGATTATATACCTTTTTGCAAAGCACGTTGCCCTAGTGCATCGGAAACCTTAGCCAATAGACAAACCCTTCCCTTATCTACCACCTATCCCTGCTAGGTACATTCCCCGTGCTAGACCATTACTTCAACTACACCACATGGTCCTAAAGCAATGCAGCAGTAACTTTTCTTATCAGAATGGGAGGCCTACATCAAAGCCAGGAGGCAGGGAGTTAGGAACAGAGAGAGAACAGAAACCAGGAGTCGAGACAGGCTGGAGACAACGGGGGGAGGATTTTCACAGGAATGCAGTATCTAAGAAACACTCCTCCTGGTGCATGAAGTGCTTGCTTTTAGACAATGGTGGGCCCCAAACCAAAATGGAGTCACATATGCTAACTTTTCCTTAACACCAGGAGCGGTGTGTCCTCTGCAGCAGAAGGTTTGATCCAGGAGGATGACTCCAGGTGGTGAGTCACTTGCCTTCCATGTTTTTTCTCTCTGTCTCTCTCTCTTCTCTAGTATGTTGGCCAACACAAACACCCCCCCCACCTTTCTGTCCTTACCTTTCCTAGTGCCTTCTCCCTTCATAGGATACTGGGAGGCATGTTAGGTGTGCATCCCCACAGGCTGTGTCTCGGGAGCCATGAAGAAGTAGGAGTGGATGATAATCATGCAGGGCAGTGCGTGCGAGAGTGGAGCAGTGACTGTCGGTATTAACTTGGTCTCTGTTGATCAAGTGGGGCCAATGTAGATGGAATGGAAGAGGGAGGCAGAAATGAGGGGAAGATCTCAGGCACCAATAGAGCTTTGTGTAGCGATGGCTTCTGCTGCTGCTCTTGCAGAGGAATTGCTGAGGAGCCCTAGCCAGAGGAGAAAGTGGCAGAGATGGACCTGAGCAGCTTGGACATTGTTCTCAGCAGACGTGAACAGTCCTCCACTTTCTGCCTCCCGCTTAACTGGCTGTGAGTAAGTGGTCAGTGCTTTCAATTCCTCATCTGTACTCGCTGTAGTACTCTTCACAGGCTGTGCGCTTCCTTGTTGGGTATGGGGCTCTGTGGTATTAAGGCTGAGGAGGAGCCATGTCTGCTGTGCAGAGTGACCATGTGGGGTGCCATTGCAAGGGGTGCTTTTTGGTTGTAATGTTAAAGATGTAATGGGAAGAGGGTTGAGGGCAGAGCCCCGCCATGCAGGAGAGGGGAAAAGAAGGGCCAACGAGACGTTGCCGACTGAGATGGTAACTGATTTGTTTTTCTCCCTTGTGCTGGGTTTAGTACTAAGGGAAAAGAAGTCGCGTGCCAGGGTCTACTGCCCTCATGCGATGGAAAGCGAGTGACAGTGATAAGACCGCGAGTATTGTTGATGCCACGCAAAAGCTGTCCAACTGGGAGCAGAATTGCTGCCACTCTGAGATAAGTGACTGTTTTGGTGATTGCTCTGCTCGTGGCCCACCTGGCTCCAGGTATGGACGCTCCTTTAGCTAAGGCTGGGTTTGTAAGGAAAGGTTCCTGACTAGCTGTTGTTATGAGGGAGACAAGGTCCCCATTTTCAGGGGCTGCTCATTTCTCTGGCCAGGAGCAGTGTGTCCTCCGCAGCAGAAGGTTGCATCTAGGAGGATGACTTCATGTGTTGAGTTGCTTGCCTTCCTCCAATCTTTTTCTCTTTCTTTCTCTCTACTCTAATGTGTTGGCCAGCTCTCTGTCTCCTCTCCTCTCCTTGTGCTGTCTCCCTTCTTAGGATGCAGGCAGGGGTACTAGGTTTGCATCCCGACAGGTGAGGTCTCGGGAGCCCTGGAGAAGTTGGAGCAGATGAAAATCATGCGTGGCAGTCGGTGTTGACTCGGTCATCGAGTGGGGCCAGTGTAGATGGGTTTGGAGAGGGAGGCAGGGATGAGGGCAAGATTTCAAGCACCGGTAGAGCTTTGTGTACTGATGGCTCATGCTTGGCTTTTGCAGCTGCTCTTGCAGAGGAATTGTCCAGGAGCCCAGCCAGAGGAGAAGGTGCAAAGGTGTAGCTGAGCAGCTTGGGCATCCTTCTAAGGAGACATGAACAGTCCTCCCCTTTCTGCCTCCCACATAACTGGCTGTATGTAAACAGTCAGTGATTGGAATTCCTCCTCTGTAGTTGTTTTTGTCACAGGCAGTGTGCTTGCTTATTGAATATGGGGCTCTTTGGTATTTAAGGCTGGGGAAGGTATCACACTTACAGTTGCCATCTTTCACGGGGTAATAAGCACCCCGACTTTCACAATAAACCAAAAATCAAGCTAATCCCATTTCAAAACAAGGAATCTGTAAGAACCCGAACACCCTGTGACTAGATCCCCCCGGTGTGCAGTCTGGGAGTGTGGTGGGCCCACTGTGCACCCCTGATTCTCTCCCCCACTTTGCCTCTCCTTGCCCTGTGCCCTTGCTTGCCAGGAGCCAATTTAAAAAAAAGAAGTAACAAACTGCAAGGTAAACAAGCAACAAGCCAGCATCCAAAAACTCGCCAAGAAGCAACTCTCAAGCCAATTAAGTGAAAAACAAGTCCAATTTCTGCATTTTCCCCACAGGTTTGGTATTTTTTACCAGAGTCTGCTGTGCAGAGTGACTATTTCGGGTGTCATTGCTGGGGTGCTTCTACTTGTAGTCCTGAAGGTGTAATGGGAGGGGGGTTGAGGGCAGAGCCCTGGGGTGTGTTAGATGCAAGAAGAAGAGCTTACGGCACATTGCCATCTGAGATGCTAACTTCTTTGTTTTTCTCCCTTGTGCTGGGTTTGGTACCAAGGGGAAAGAAGTCAAATGACAGAGTTTACTCCACTCGTATGATGGAAAGCAAGCGAGAGCAGGGAGACTGTGAGCCTTGTTGAAATGAGACAGGAGCCATACATTTGGGAGGGGAGCAGCCACCACTGTCAGTGAGATAAGTGATATATTTTATGCGAGATAGTCTTTTAAGGTATCATTGGAAAGGTTATAATTTACTGCATGTGATTATCCAATTTGGATGCATGTATCATTTCTGTATCTAAAGTTGGAAATATTGACTATGTAACAATTACAACCGGGTGTATACTTGGGAAACACCCACCAGACAACACGCCATCAGCCTTGATGGGCCATTAGGAAGAAACAATAAGACTGTGAAGACACTAATCTCTCTCCTTCCTGAGACGCATCCTGGGATGTAGCTGTGACGCTACTAGGTCAGGTGGTCCTGTCACCTGGTACTAAATGCTATGTTGGACTTCTAGTAATTTTCCATTAAAAGGAGGGGGAGGTCAAGACTGGGAAACAAAAGATTCCCGCCTTATGTAAATCTTACTTAAGGCTGGGGAGTAATGCAAACAGGTCTCTTCTCCGTTGCCTTCCTGTCGAAGCAGAAAGACTGCTAAAAGTACCTGAAGGGACAAAGGAACCGAGCAGGGGGAAAGTCCAGGGCTGAGTCTGGACGAAGACAGCAGTCTGCTCTGTAAAGAGAAATAACTGGAAATATCAGCTACAGAAACCCTGCAACTTGCCTAAAAACAACGTTTAGGGTGAGAGATCACTTCCTGAGTCCAGTCTCTTTAAGATCTTAGGCTTAGTATTGCATGTTTGTTTTATTTGCTTAGTAATCTGCCTTCTGTTTGCTATCCCTTACAATCACTTAAAATCTTCTTCCCTTATAGTTAATAATAAACAAAAACAAGTTCATTAAACCCAGTTTGTGCAACTTCTAACGGGGGTGGGGCAAAAGTTGTGCATATCTTCCTCCACATTGAGGGAGGGGGTGAATTTATGAGCTTATGTTGTATAGATTTCTCTACGGCCCAAGACAATATTATTTTGGGTGTACTTTCCAAAGGGGAACTGCACTTGAGAGCTGGGAGATATCATAGCTGAGTCTTCTCATAGAGAGCTGTTGACAGACTCTGTGCGATTCTACAGCTGGTGCGTCCCTACGTGTGTGTGTGTGTGTGCTGCCAGAGGCTGGAGAGCCTAAGTCAGCAAAACAAGGAGAGGGAGGCCAGGCTAGTGCAGCAGCAGGCTCAGAGAAATCCCAGTACATCAGGTGGCATCCCAGAATGGGGGTCAAACCCGTCACAGGGTGGGCCCCTGAGAAAAGACCTCTGCTTCTAACTGGGGCACGATAAGTGCGGGGGGAATCCTTTGTGCCCTCCAAGGAGTTGTCAGGTGCTACGGAATCTTCCTGAAGTCTGGTAACTTCGTGGAGAGCAACTTGACTGTAACAAGAGATGCTTAGTCCTCAGGTATCTTCCTTCTGTACACTGGGTGAGCTTCCCTGGTCATGCCAGTCTAGTCCTCCTCTCTGAAGCAGGCCACATTCAGTCGAGGATGTGAGCAGGGGTCTGAGAGTAGCCCTCGGCCTGTGTCTCCACTCACCAGGTTGCACCACCCAGGGCATGTGGAGGGTCCAGGGCTATGCACAGCACTCTGGACTGACTTGCTCCTGGGTTCTAACCCCTGCGCTTGCTGCTACTCAAGGGTTCTCCCTGTAAGTTACCCCAACTGGCCAGTGAATGTCATTGTAACGCAATGGGAAAAAGGCTTTGTGAATTACTCTGACAGGTCACCGTTGCTCTGAGGGAAATGCTTTGTGCGTGACTCAGAGTGGCCACCCATTATCACTGTCCCTTCATAAGGAAAATGGTTTGTGCATTACCCCAACTGGCCACATGGTGTGTCTGTTCCTCCATGAGGGAAATACTTTGTGTTTCCAAATGGCCACTCGGGGTAATGCACACAGCATTTCCCTCGTGGAGGAACAGTGACACCGGGTGTCCAGTATCAGGGGGTAGCCGTGTTAGTCTGTATCCACAAAAACAATAAGGAGTCCAGTGGTACCTTAAAGACGAACAGATTTATCTGGGCATAAGCTTTTGTGGGTAAAAAACGACTTCTTCAGAAGCATGGAGTGAAAATTACAGATGCAGGCAATATATTGTGACACATGAAGAGAAGGGAGTTACCTCACAAGTGGAGAACCAGTGTTGACAGGGCCAATTCGATCAGGGTGGATATAGTCCACTCCCAATAACTGATGAGGAGGTGTCAATTCCAGGAGAGGCAAAGCTGCTTTTGTAGTGAGCCAGCCAGTCCCTACTCAAGCCCAAATTAATGGTGTTAAATTTGCAAATGAATTTTAGTTCTGCTGTTTCTCTTTGAAGTCTGTTTCTGAAGTTTTTTTGTTCGAGTAATGTACAGTTGCTCCATGAAGGAAATGCTCTGTGCGTTACCCCGAGTGTCCACACGGTGTCAGTCTTCTCAATGTGGGAAATGCTTTGAGCATCCCCCAAGTGGCCACCCAGTGTCACTCTTGCTCCATTAGGGAAATGCTGTGTGCATTCTCCCAAGAGGCCGCCCATTGGTGGGATAACTCACGTGACTGGAGTACTGTCATGGATGGATATAAAGTGTTCAGGAAGGACAGTCAGGGCAGAAAAGGTCGGGGAGTTGCATTGTATGTAAGAGAGCAGTATGACTGCTCAGAGCTCCAGTATGAAACTGTAGAAAAACGTGAGAGTCTCTGGATTAAGTTTAGAAGCGTGAGCAACGAGGGTGGTGTCGTGGTGGGAGTCTGCTATAGACCATTGGACCAGGGGGATGAGGTGGATGAGGCTTTCTTCCGGCCACTAATGGAAGTTACTAGATCGGAGGCCCTGGTTCTCATCGGAGACTTCAATCACCCTGATGTCTGCTGGGAGAGCAATACAGCGGTGCACAGACAATCCAGGAAGCGTAGGGGACAATTTCCTGATGCAAGTGCTGGAACAACCAACTAGGGGCAGAGCTCTTCTTGACCTGCTGCTCACAAACCGGGAAGAATTAGTAGGGGAAGCAAAAGTGGATGGGAACCTGGGAGGCAGTGACCATGAGATGATCGAGTTCAGGATCCTGACACAAGGAAGAAAGGAGAGCGGCAGAATGTGGACCCTAGACTTCAGAAAAGCAGACTTTGACAACCTCAGGGAACTCATGGGCAGGATCCCCTGGGAGAATAACATGAGGGGGAAAGGAGTCCAGGAGAGCTGGCTGTATTTTAAAGAATCCTTATTGAGGTTACAGGAACAAACCATCCCGATGTGTAGAAAGAATAGTCAATATGGCAGGCGACCAGCTTGGCTTGACAGTGAAATCCTTGCTGATCTTAAACACAAAAAAGAAGCTTACAAGAAGTGGAAGATTGGACAAATGACCAGGGAAGAGTATAAAAATATTGCTCGGGCATGCAGGAGTGAAATCAGGAAGGCCAAATCACACCTGGAGTTGCAGCTAGCAGGAGATATTAAGAGTAATAAGAAGGGTTTCTCCAGGTATGTTAGCAACAAGAAGAAAGTCAAGGAAAGTGTGGGCCCCTTACTGAATGAGGGAGGCAACCTGTGACAGAGGATGTGGAAAAAGCTAATGTACTCAATGCTTTTTTTGCCTCTGTCTTCATGAACAAGGTCAGCTCCCAGACTGCTGCACTGGCCAGCAGTCTGGGGAGGAGGTGACCAGCCCTCTGTAGAGAAAGAACCGGTTCGGGACAATTAGAAAAGCTGGACGAGCACAAGTCCGTGGGGACGGATGCGCTGCATCCGAGAGCACCAAAGGAGATGGCGGATGTGATTGCAGAGCCATTGGCCGTTATCTTTGAAAACTCACGGCAATCGGGGGAGGTCCTGTTACGGATTGTAACTAATAGGTCACGCACAGGAACTGCTGCGAATTATACCCGATAGGTCACGCACAGGTCGAGTCTAGGCTGAGGCACACGAACAAAGTCCACAACTGCAGAGATCCCAAAGATACTAAGTTTATTACGCTCGAGCGTGGTGCCCCCCTGCTAGTCAGGAGGGGACCCCGAATGCAGGTTATACAGAGATTATATACCTTTTAGCAAAGCACATTGCCCTCGTGCATCAGAAACCTTAGCCAATAGACAAACCCTTCCCTTATCTACTACCTATCCCTGCTAGGTACATTGCCCATTGTAGACCATTACTTCAACTACACAACATGGTCCTAAAGCAATGCACCAGTAGCTTTTCTTATTGGGATGGGAGGCTCACATCAAGGCCAGGAGGCAGGGAGTTAGGAACAGACAAAGAACAGAAACCGGGAATCGAGACAGGCTGGAAAAAAGAGGGAGGGTTTTCACAGGAATGCAATATCTAAGGAGCACTCCTCCTAGTGCATGATGTGCTTGCTTTTAGACACTGATGGGCCCCAAACCAAAATGGAGTCACATATGCTAACTTTTCCTTAACAGGTCCCGGATGATTGGAAAAAGGTTAATGTAGCGCCCATCTTTAAAAAAGGGAAGAAGGAGCATCTGGGGAACTACAGGCCGGTCAGCCTCACCTCAGTCCCTGGAAAAATCATGGAGCAGGTCCTCAAGGAATCAATTCTGAAGCACTTAGAGGAGAGGAAAGCGATCCGGAACTGTCAGCATGGATTCACCAAGGGCAAGTCATGCCTGGCTAATCTAATTGCCTTCTATGACTAGATAACCGGCTCTGTGGATGAGGGGAAAGCGGCAGATGTGTTGTTCCTTGACTTTAGCAAAGCTTTTGATATGGTCCCCCCCAGTATTCTTCTTGCCAGCAAGTCAAAGACGTATGGGCTGGATGAATGGACTATAAGGTGGATAGAAAGCTGGCTAGATCGTCGGGCTCAAAGTCTCCATGTCTAGTTGGCAGCCGGTATCGAGTGGAGTGCCCCAAGGGTCAGTCCTGGGGCTGGTTTTGTTCAATATCTTCGTTAATGATCTGGAGGATTGCGTGGATTTCACCCTCAGCAAGTTTGCAGATGACACTAAACTGGGAGGAGAGGTAGATACGCTGGAGGGTAGGGATACAGAGGGCCCTAGACAAATTAGAGGATTGGGCCAAAAGAAATCTGATGAGGTTCAACAAGGACAAGTGCAGAGTTGTGCACTTAGGACGGAAGAATCCCACGCACCGCTACAGACTAGGGACCGAACGGCTAGGCAGCAGTTCTGCAGAAAAGGACCTAGGGGTTACAGTGGACGAAAAGCTGGATATGAGTCAACGGTGTGCCCTTGTTGCCAAGAAGACCAATGGCATTTTCGAATGTATAAGCAGGGGCATTGCCAGCAGATCGACGGACGTGATCGTTCCTCTCTATTCGACAGCGGTGAGGCCTCATCTGGAGTACCGAGTCCAGTTTTGGGCCCCACACTTCAAGAAGGATGTGGAAAAATTGGAGAGAGTCCAGCGGAGGGCAACAAAAATTATTAAGGGACTGGAACACATGACTTCTGAGGAGAGGCTGAGGGAACTGGGATTGTTTAGTTTACGGAAGAGAAGAGTGAGGGGGGGATTTGATAGCTGTTTTCAACTGCCTGAAAGGGGGTTCCAAAGAGCATGGATCTAGACTGTTTTCAGTGGTAGCAGATGACAGAACGAGGAGTAATGGTCTCAAGTTGCAGTGGGGGAGGTTTAGGTTGGATATTAGGAAAAACTTTTTCACTCGGAGGGTGGTGAAACACTGGAATGCGTTACCTAGGGAGGTGGTAGAATCTCCTTCCTTGGAAGTTTTTAAGGTCAGGCTTGACAAAGCCCTGGCTGGGATGATTCAATTGGGGATCGGTCCTGCTTTGAGCAGGGGGTTGGACTAGATGACTTCCCGAGGTCTCTTCCAACCCTGATATTCTATGATTGTCACTGTTGTTGCATAAGGGAAATGCTTTGTGCATTTGTGCAACTGGTCACCCAGTTTCCACGGTATGCATCCGATGAAGTGAGCTGTAGCTCACAAAAGCTTATGCTCAAATAAATTGGTTAGTCTCTAAGGTGCCACAAATACTCCTTTTCTTTTTGCGAATACAGACTAACATGGCTGTTACTCTGAAAACTGGTCACCCAGTGTCACTGTTGCTTCATGAGGGAAATGGGTTGTGCATTAACCCAAGTGGCCCCTCGTTGCCTCTCTTCCTTGGTGAGGGAAATGGTTTGTGCATTACCTGGATTGGCCACCTGGTTTCACTCTTGCTCCATGTGGGAAATATTTTAGTGACGCCAGGTGGCCACTCTAGGTAATGCACACAGCATTTCCCTCATGGAGCAACAATGACAGTGGGTGGTCACTCAGGGTAATCCACAGTTGTTCCACGAAGGAAATGCTTTGTGCATTACCTGGATTAGCCACCCTGTGTCACTGTTGCTCCATGAGATAAATGCTGTGTGCATTAACCCGAGTGGCCATCCGGTGTCACTGTTTCTCCTTGAGGGAAATGTTTTGTGGATTACTCCGTGGTCACCCAGCGTCACTGTTGCTCTATGGGGAAAATCCTCTGTGCATAACCCCGCCCTTCCACATAGTGTTACTGTTGTTCCAGGGAAGCTGCAGGCTGAGTTGCCTGTAAGGGTATGTCTATGCTGGCATTGAAGGACAAAACTTTTTTCTTTCAGAAGTGTTAACCCCCTCCCCCATCCCTTGACCCCGAAAGTAAAAGTTTTGCCACTACAAGTACCAGTGTGAACCACGCATTGTTGGCAGGAGCGCTCTCCTGCTCGCAATACAAATGCCGATCGTTGGGAGTGGGAGTTTTTTGTTGGCAGGAGAGACGACAAACAGTGGCTACACTTCACGGCTTTTAGCAGCAGGGCTGAAGCCTAAGGGTATATCTACACTACCCGCCGGATCAGCGGGTAGTGATGGATGTATCGGGGGTCAATTTTAGTCGAGACGTGATAAATCCATCGTGAGAGGCGCAAGCGGAGTCGACGGGGGAGCGGTGGCAGTCGACCCAGTGCTGTGAAGACGCCGAGGTAAGTTGACCTAAGATACGTCGACTTCAGCTACGCTATTCTCGTAGCTGAAGTTGCATATCTTAGGTCAATTCCCCCCACCCCGCCCCGACCCAGTGTAGACCAGGGCTTAGATAAATGCATGGTAGAGCCTGAGTACAGGCGGCTGCTTCCCTTTAAGTGAGACTTGATTTCTCATAAAAGTTTTCTTCCTTGTTCTGGGTGTGTGAATTTCCCTATTTTGTGAGTAGGTGTGGGTTTACGACCAGGGGAAGAGACAACAGTCTTCTCTGCACAGTGACTCTCTTGAATACAGGTGCAAAGGGCTGCTTAACATATAAACGTAAGAATGGCAATTTGGGGTCAGACCAAAGGTCCATCTAGCCCACTATCCTGTCTTCTGACTGGCTAATGCCAGGTGCTTCAGAGGGAATGAATAGAACAGGTAATCGAGAAGTGATCCATCCTGTGTTGCCCATTCCCAGCTTCTGGCAAACAGAGGATAAGGACACCATCCGTGCCCATCCTGACTAATAGCCATTGATGGACCTATTCTCCATGAATTTACCTAGTTCTTTTTTGAACCCTATTATAGTCTTGGTTTTCACAGTATTCTCTGGCCAGCAATTCCACAGGTTGAGTGTGTGTTGTGTGCTTTTTAATTGTATCTATGAAGGTCTAATGGGAGAGGGAGAAGAACCACTGACACAACATTGCAGATTCTGATGATAACTTTTGTTTTTCCCTCTTGCGTTGTGCTTCGTGTCAAGGGTAAGAGCCCACCCCTGTTGTGAGATGGAAAGCGTACAAGAGCCATGAGACACTGAGCATTGTTGATGCCAGGCTACGGTGATGCCATCTAGCTGGAAGCAGAGCAGCCATCGCTGTCAGTGAGATAAGTGTCTGGTTTGGTGAGGAGTCTGGTCACGGTGCACCTAGCTCCAGGCAGGGACGTGCCATTAGCTAGGTCTGTGTTTGTAAGAAAAGGTTCCTGACTAGCTGTGGCTACGAGGGAGACAAGGCCCCCATTATCAGGGGCTGCTCATCTGTCTGGCCAGGAGAGGTGTGTCCACTGCAGCAAAAGGTTGGATCCAGGAGGATGACTGTAGCTGGTGAGTTTCTTGCCTTCCTCCCCTGTTTCTCTCTCTCTCTTCTCTACTCTAGTGTATTGGCTGACACACTTTGTCTGTCTGTGCTTGTTTCTCTTTCTTTGGTCTCCCTTCATAGCACATGGGCAGGCGTGCATCCCCATTTGCTAGGTCTCGGGAGCCTTGAAGAAGTAGGAGGGGACAAAAATCACGCGGGGGAGCGCGCGTGAGAATGGAGCATCACTGTCAGTGTTGACTGAGTCTCTGTTCATCAAGTGGGGCCGATGTAGATGGGATGGGAGAGGGAGGCAGGGATGAGGGCAAGGTTTTGCGCACCAATTGAGTTTTGTGGAGTGATGGCTCCTGCTTGGCTTCATTGTGGTGCTTGCAGAGGAATCGTCGAGCAGCAGCTACAGGAGAAGCTGGCAGAGGTTGACCTGACCAGCCTGGACATTCTTGTAAGCGAAGATTAACAGTCCTCCGCTTTCTGCCTTCCGCATAACTGACTGTGAGTAAGCGGTCAGTGCTTTGAATTCCTCATTCTGTACTCACTCTAGTTTTCTTCACAGGCTGTGAGCTTCCTCATTGGGCATGGGGCTCTATGGGATTAAGGCTGAGGAAGAAGCAAGTCTCCTCTGCAGAGTCACTATTTCAGGTGCTGTTGCTACAGGTGTTTTCTATTTGTAGTTATAAAGGCATAGTGCAACGGGGGTTGAGGGCAGAACCCTGGTGTGTGGGAGATGCGAGAAGAGCAGTGTTGCTGACTGAGATGCTAATTTTACTGTCTCCCCCCCACCCTCCCTTGTGTTGGGTTTAGTACCAAGGGAAAAGTGGCGGGTCAGAGTCCACTCCCCTCATGTGAGGGAAAGCGAAGGCAAGCTGTGAGGGCTCTACTCACAGTCCACCTGGCTCCAGGCTGGGACTTTTTGTTAGCTGGTGCTTAATGTGTAGGAAAAAGTTGGTGACAAGCTCTGGTTAAGAGGGAGACAAGGCTCTTATTTTCAGGGGCTGCTTTTTTCTCTGACCAGGAGTGGAGTGTTCTCCCCAGCAGGAGGTCAGTCCAGCCACTGAGATGCTTTTCTTCCTTCCATGTTTCTCTCCCTCTCTCTCTCTCCCTGTCTTCTGTGGCCAACACAGACGTGCATGCTCCCTCTTCTTGCCTCTTCTGGTACTGTCTCCCTTCACAGAAATTGGGCATGGATGCTGTTTGTGTGTCCTCACAGTCTTGGATATAAGAGCCAGCAGGATGGGGGCAGGAAAGCCTGTTAGAGCTGGCAGAAGGGGGGCATAAAAGGCCATTTGACCCATCAAGTGTTTAGTCCGTGTCTTTTACTGCAATGGAGGTGATGTAGTACAGATGGGAGAGGGAGGCAGGTACTGGAAGATCTCATGCACCTATAGCCTTTCTGGCAGCGATGGCTCTTCCATAGGTGGTTTGCTGTTCTTGCAGAGGCATGCTCCAGGCCAGTGCAGCAGCCCCAGACAGAGGAGGAGCATGTGGAGGAAGTGGACCTGCACAATCTAGACATTTCACTTGCCAACGGAGCTGAGGAGGTCTCTTGTGATGTTGGAGGAGCAGGTGTTTGTTTGTGAAATATCTCTCTCCAGTATCTGCATAGTGAGGTGCTTCCTTGAGAACAGAGAGATGCTTCTCATTTCCATGGGATGTGTCCTGGGGAAGGTACAGCTCTGCCCATGGCTGGTAATTGTCTGGGATTGTCCCTTTCCTGGAGGGCTGTAGTTCCTTGGGAGTGATGAGCATTTTAGGCCCTGGGTGGGCTGGAGAGGAATAAAGAACGGGGCTCCAATGAGCAGAAGTTAGTTACACCTGTGTGTCTGTCTGTCTTCCATGCACCAGTGGTAGCCTAGCTTACAAGTGTTCTCTCTTTTTCTTTTCAGTTCCTCATGAGATTGGGTAGATGAGAGAATGGCCAACCTGTGGCAGAGACTTAAGAAGGAGCAGCCACCCTGAGCCCATCCCCAGGGATCGAAGCCAGACAGTGATCTGCAGAGTAAGAGCAAATAGAAATTTGCTTCAGTTAAGTATTGAGGGAGGGCTGCAAAGACTCCGGTCCTGGGGCCGGTTTTGTTCAATATCTTCATAAATGATCTGGAGGATGGTGTGGATTGCACTCTCAGCGAATTTGCGGATGATACTAAACTGGGAGGAGTGGTAGATACGCTGGAGGGGAGGAATAGGATACAGAAAGACCTAGACAAATTGGAGGATTGGGCCAAAAGAAATCTGATGAAGTTCAATAAGGATAAGTGCAGGGTCCTGCACTTAGGACGGAAGAACCCAATGCACAGCTACAGACTAGGGACCGAATGGCTAGGCAGCAGTTCTGCGGAAAAGGACCTAGGGGTGACAGTGGACGAGAAGCTGGATATGAGTCAGCAGTGTGCCCTTGTTGCCAAGAAGGCCAATGGCATTTTGGGATGTATAAGTAGGGGCATAGCGAGCAGATCGAGGGACGTGATCGTCCCCCTCTATTCGACATTGGTGAGGCCTCATCTGGAGTCCTGTGTCCAGTTTTGGGCCCCACACTACAAGAAGGACGTGGATAAATTGGAGAGAGTCCAGCGAAGGGCAACAAAAATGATTAGGGGACTGGAACACATGAGTTATGAGGAGAGGCTGAGGGAGCTGGGATTGTTTAGCCTGCAGAAGAGAAGAATGAGGGGGGATTCGATAGCTGCTTTCAACTACCTGAAATGGGGTTCCAAAGAGGATGGCTCTAGACTGTTCTCAATGGTAGCAGATGACAGAACGAGGAGTAATGGTCTCAAGTTGCAGTGGGGGAGGTTTAGGTTGGATATTAGGAAAAACTTTTTCACTAAGAGGGTGGTGAAACACTGGAATGCGTTACCTAGGGAGGTGGTAGAATCTCCTTCCATAGAGGTTTTTAAGGTCAGGCTTGACAAAGCCCTGGCTGGGATGATTTAACTGGGAATTGGTCCTGCTTTGAGCAGGGGGTTGGACTAGATGACCTTCTGGGGTCCCTTCCAACCCTGATATTCTATAATTCTATGACTCTTGTTGGTGGAGAGAATTTGTTAGTATGGGGTTGGCCCCTGAGGAAAGGCCTCTGAATCTAGCTGGAGTGGGACCCGCACCCGAGCGGCTCTTAAGGTCTGTGAGTTGTCGAAGGGCAGCAGGGAACTGAGGAGCAGCCACAGCCCTGGAACCCCCAACCGGTACAAGGACAAGATGGGGGAACGTTTTGGCAGCCTGCATCATTGCACCACCTAGAGCGGCAGTTGCCACATCCTGCCTGGCTCTGACTTGAAGCTTCTGGCCTCTGACCTGGTGAATAATGTTCTCCGTAAAACATGAAACACTCTGCGTTCCGTCACTGCCTTGGTTCCAGGGATGGGTAGCCATGGTAAATCCCTCATCCCATTATTAGTGTCGCTCTCACAAAACCAGCAACATCTGTTCAATAGCATGCCCTGCTTTCAAATCACGATGGCCACCATATTGTGTTACGACCATTTCTCCCAAACAAAGAAAGGTCCCCGGGCCTTGTCAATTCAGTTCACCTAAAATAGGCGGTGTCTCGTAGCCTCATTCCCATTTTTGAGAGACACACTGAGCCTGTGCTGCCACAGAATCAAGCCCCCGTCCTGTACTCAATATGAGTCACATCTTTGGATCTAGGACAGAGGTGGGCAAACTACGGCCCGTGGGACTGTCCTGCCCAGCCCCTGAGCTCCTGGCCTGGGACGCTCGCCCCCGGCCCCTCTCTCGCAGCCTCGGCTCACTGCTCCGCTGGCGCAACACTCTGGGCCGGGGGTCTGCGAGCTCCTGGGGCAGCGCAGCTGTAGAGCCCGGCCTGACCCGGTCTCTGTGCCGTGCAGCGCGGCTGCCTCTCCTGGTGCAGCCGCGCCGCCAGCCACCGGCGCTCCAGGCAGCATGGTCGGGAGGCACGGAGCCAGGGGGTTGGATAGAGGGCAGGGGAGTTGAGGGTGGTGGTCAAGGGGCAGGGGTAGAGATAGGGGTTGGAGGGATGGGGCAGTTAGGGGCAGGGGTTCAATCCAAATTTCGTGAAATAATTACTTGAAAAATACAAAAGAAACAAAATGCATCCAAACCAAAAAACACAGAAATTGAAACAGATAGTTGTTAAGTTTGTGTTGTGTAGCCACTCAAAGTCCCCTTTTCAAAAAGACAACATCGATTGCAGTTTTTAATGCTCTCAACCGCTTTTTTCTTGGTGTGGAAAAAAATTAGTTCTTTCATTTACTTGTGAATCGTGGCATGCTAAGACTACAATTGGAAAGCCAATTGTGAGAGTGCTTTTGCTTAAAAAAATTGAAGGGTTAACCATTTATAATTATTTTTTCATATGTTAAACGCTTGCTTGTTTTTCTTTTGTTTATATTACAGTGTGTCATTTTTATAACTGGTAAAACTTAGTAACCCTAAAGTGTTCTAAAATGTGATTAAGGTTTCTGCAAAAGCATTAAAAACCCAAACTTTACTTGCTTAACCACATGGCTTTCAACTTAGCTTAAATCAGAGCTGCTATCACACTACTGTTTTGTTAGCTACCTATAATTTGTCACATGACCTACAAGGATAGTTACAGAACCACACTTCTGTGTGTTGGTTTCATAATGATACTTTTCTTTCATGCACTGTTGTTTAAGCATTGGGCTGTTATTATTTTTTCCACTTTTTTCCCTGTTAACTGCTTTTGGGTGTAGGAAATGGCTCGTAACTACAAAAAGAGGTCCCAAAAACATCAGCTGACTGCTGATGGTTAAAAAAAACCAAAACTCAAATTCCACAAGGATAAATTATGATGCCAAATAAGCAAGTTTAGCCATTGGTGCATAACATGTTAATAGTCTGTATGAATGTGCAGCTTTAAATATGCAAGCAGTGAAACAAATGATGATCTTTACCCATTTTCAGTTTACAGCCCAAAGTATCTAATAAAAGATGATGTGCTGCTAAACATCTTGCAACTTAATATCAGTTTTTAGTTTCTTTTTAGCTACACATAAATTATGTCTTCACTTTGATGGCTTAATGACCTCAAATCCACAATGTTTCTTGGAATTTTCTACTATTTAGTCAAATCAAAATTGGAAAGTCAAAGTTTAAAGAAAGTCGCTTTGCATGCCTTAAATTATAATAAGCAAAGGAGTACTTATGGCACCTTAGAGACTAACCAATTTATTTGAGCATGAGCTTTCGTGAGCTACAGCTCACTTCATTGGATGCAAGCTGTAGCTCACGAAAGCTCATGCTCAGATAAATTGGTTAGTCTCTAAGGTGCCACAAGTACTCCTTTTCTTTTTGCGAATACAGACTAACCCGGCTGTTACTCTGAAACCTTAAATTATAATGAAGCCCACTGATTGGAGAACTGTATCACAAATTGTGACTCAAAGCCATAATGATTAGATTATGTTTTCTTTTCTACAAAAAGCAAAATTTGTGTAATACATTTTTATTACATATATTATGTTCTTGCTCATACGGCTCTCCAGATATGGTTGGCACAACTTTAAAGGTTGAATCTGATTTGTGTATCATCTTTGATATCTGTAGAGACCATGCATTTTACAAGGTGAAGGTGGGACAGATTTGTTAGTAATGGTCATGTATACCTCCAATATACCCGATATAAGACAGATACAGCCAGTGGAAATGAGAGCAGGGAACACACATGCTTGGAACCAAACAAATCAAAGCTAGGTTAAGTGGGCAAAGTAAAAATGAATTTCCCTTGCATAAATCACAGTGAGTCAAAAGTATAAGGAGAGAAGAAAAATCACCTATCTCCTCCGCTCTTCACCACTCATAGCAGCAACAGCACCTAAAGAAACACAACTGGTGGACGGGTCCTAGCCTGGAGGCCTCTAGATAGTACAGACTGTGAAGAGCATACGGTAAGAAAAAGCTTAGCTTTGAATCCATTCAACTTGCTAAGTTAGGTATTGCTGTGCGTTTTATCTTATTTTCTTTTTAACCAATTCTTGCTTTCATGCCTCAGTACTTGCAATCATTTAAAACAGAGGATCTCAAACTTTTTGGCCGGGACCCCCTTTTGAAAATATTGCAGGCTGCGACAACCTCCCTCCCCATACCGTGCCACCCTTACTTACGCGCTGCCTTCAGAGCTGGGCAGCCAGAGAGCAGCAGCCGCTGACCTGGCATGGCATGGTACTGCCACCCGTACTTCTGCACTGCTGCTGGCAGCGGTGCTGCCTTCGCAGCTGGGTGCCCAGCCAGCAGACCCCACTCGCCAGCCCCCCAGCTCTAAAGGCAGAGCACAAGGTAGACTGGCAATGCCGCAACCCCCCTTGCCATCAGGACCCCCAGTTGGAGAACTGCTGACTTTTAACTACAGAAAGAAAGATGAACAATAAAACAATTGTGTTTGCTAAGCAGTGCATTTGGGACCTTCCACTTGAGATAACATGGCTTGTGCATATCATTTTCTATTAATAAAACGACAGCCTTTATATGAGCTCACACTGTCCGCTCGTGTCCCGGGCAGTACAAGATGCACATTGCTGGAGGTGGGGGGAGTCTGAGATTGGGAATTTGCTGCTCTTTTTCTGCAGCGTAACATGCGCGTGGCTGGTTGCCGGCATTCACACTGTATAGCTGGGAGTAATTCACAGCCTGGAGGCTGTGTACGAACTGACTGCTAGTGGTGCTTCTCACAGCAAAGCAGTGTAAAAAGCACTCCAGGTTGGAGAACTAAGGGGACGCATCTGTTCAACAGTCTAGATCAGGGCTTCTGCCCCACTGCGCGGGGGGCTGTGGTGGGCTCCAGGCTTCAGCCACCAGATTGGAGGGCTGGGGGCTTCTGTCCCACGGGAGGCCGGTGCTTGGGGCTCCCAGCTTTAGCCCTGCGCAATGCCAGGTCTTCTACCCCATGGGGCATCAGAGCTCACAGACCCGCAATTGGGACTCGCTGGTGTAGATTGTACGCTGTGGAATGTCACACATAGGTAAAATGTTTTTTGCATATTTATTAACTACGTGGCTAACGGCTTAATATGTTGTTAAAAAGTAAGTAAATAACCTTTACAGTTGTCAGTTTTTTAAAAACCATTTGTTTACTAATTTGCTGTAATTTAACTACAGGCCAAAACCGTTGTTCTGGAATGACTGCAACAACGGTGCAGTTATTATTTTAGACAGTTTTATGTTCTAAGCTTTAATAATTTAGAATCATAGAATATCAGGGTTGGAAGGGACCTCAGGAGGTCATCTAGTCCAACCCCCTGCTCAAAGCAGGACCGATCCCCAATTAAAACATCCCAGCCAGGGCTTTGTCAAGCCTGACCTTAAAAACTTCTAAGGAAGGAGATTCCACCACCTCCCTAGGTAACGCATTCCAGTGTTTCACCACCCTCCTAGTGAAAAAGTTTTTCCTAATATCCAACCTAAACCTCCCCCACTGCAACTTGAGACCATTACTCCTCGTTCTGTCATCTGCTACCACTGAGAACAGTCTAGAGCCATCCTCTTTGGAACCCCCTTTCAGGTAGTTGAAAGCAGCTATCAAATCCCCCCGTCATTCATCTCTTCCGTAGACTAAACATCCCCAGTTCCTTCAGCCTCTCCTCATAAGTCATGCGTTCCAGTCCCCAAATCATTTTTGTTGCCCTCTGCTGGACTCTTTCCAATTTTTCCACATCCTTCTCACAGTGCGGGGCCCAAAACTGGACCCAGTACTCCAGATGAGGCCTTACCAATGTGGAATAGAGGGGAACGATCACGTCCCTCGATCTGCTGGCAATGCCCCTACTTATATATCCCAAATGCCATTGGCCTTCTTGGCAACAAGGGCACACCTTTGACTCATATCGAGCTTCTCGTCCACTGTAACCCCTAGGTCCTTTTCTGCAGAACTGCTGCCTAGCCGTTCGGTCCCTAGTCTGTAGCGGTGCATTGGATTCTTCCGTCCTAAGTGCAGGACTTTGCACTTGTCCTTATTGAACTTCGTCAGATTTCTTTTGGCCCAATCCTCCAATTTGTCTAGGGCCCTCTGTATCCTATCCCTACCCTCCAGTGTATCTACCTCTCCTTCCCGTTTAGTGTCATCTGCAAACTTGCTGAGGGTGCAATCCACACCATCCTCCAGATCATTTATGAAGATATTGAACAAAACTGGCCCCAGGACCGGCCCTTTGGGCACTCTGCTCGATACCGACTGCCAACTAGACATGGAGTCAATGATCACTACCCATTGAGCCCGACAATCTAGCCAGCTTTCTATCCGCCTTATCGTCCATTCATCCAGCCCGTACTTCTTTAACTTGCTGGCAAGACTACTGTGGGAGACAGTGTCAAAAGCTTTGCTAAAGTCAAGGAAAAACACGTCCACTGCTTTCCCTTCATCTGCAGAACCAGTTATCTCATCATAGAAGGCAATTAGGTTAGTCAGGCATGACTTGCCCTTGGTGAATCCGTGCTGACTGTTCCTGATCGCTTTCCTCTCCTCTAAGTGCTTCAGAATTGATTCCTTGAGGACCTGCTCCATGATTTTTCCAGGGACTGAGGTGAGGCCGACCGGCCTGTAGTTCCCAGGATCCTCCTTCTTTCCTTTTTTAAAGATGGGCACTACATTAGCCTTTTTCCAGTCGTGCGGGACTTTCCCCGATCGCCATGAGTTTTCAAAGATAAAGGCCAATGGCTCTGCAATCACATCCGCCAACTCCTTTAGCGCTCTCGGATGCAACGCAGCTGGCCCCATGGACTTGTGCACGTCCAGCTTCTCTAAATAGTCCCAAACCACTTGTTTCTCCACAGAGGGCTGGTCACCTCTTCCCCATGCTGTGCTGCCCAGCACAGCAGTCTGGGAGCTGACCTTGTTTGTGAAGACAGAGGCAAAAAAAGCATTGAGTACATTAGCTTTTTCCACATCCTCTGTCACTAGGTTGCCTCCCTCATTCAGTAAGGGGCCCACACTTTCCTTGACTTTTTTCTTGTTGCTAACATACCTGAAGAAACCCTTCTTGTTACTCTTAACATCTCTTGCTGGCTGCAACTCCAGGTGTGATTTGGCCTTCCTGATTTCACTCCTGCGTGCCTGAGCAATATTTTTGTACTCATCCCTGGTCATTTGTCCAATCTTCCACTTCTTGTAAGCTTCTTTTTTGTATTTAAGATCAGCAAGAATTTATTGCAGTTTGCTCAAGATCACAGGTCCTTGTACTATTTAAAGCAGTCTTAGTTTTACTAACTAGTACTCATTTCAATTATGCCCGTGATGGTTCATCTGCACCCCAGTCGGGGATATTTGTGAAAGAGAGAAGGAGGACCCAAAAGTAAGAGACAGTGACCTCATCGTTAGCTGTCCTCCTCTGTCTGTACTCACGGCAACAAGATCGCTTGACGGACAATTGGAGCATCACTGAACTGTGGGGAGGGCGGTTGTGGCTGGAAGTCTTTCCAGTTAGTATGAACTGTTGTAAGCTGTTGGGTGAGAAATCTTTTGGCTTTGAAATGGTATTTAGCTTGGTGATGTTTAGGAATTGGTTACAAAAGAAATAAAATGTGTAAGGCCATAAAATTCAGAATTGGTCTGTGATTTTATCCTTGTAAGTGATATTTTCCTAGTTAATAGACTTGTTGCGTCGAAGCAGCGTGTTGCAGTCGATGTATTTGGGGAATCTCTGGTTAGGTTAACAAAGGCTCGGGCATAATCGTTTCCTTGGATGACGTGATGGACTAATAATGAGCTTGTTCTGTGCAGTAGTGTGCTGGACAGTTAAAGATGCACATTTCTGGGGTCCAAGGCCAGGACTGAAAATGTGTGTATGTCACCCTGTACATGGTTCGTGAGCGGCTGGGAGCGACGGTACATGTTCATGTATGTGTTTGAGCAGAGTGTGGAGAAGCTGCTTTTCACTAGCCAAGCACAGTTCAAGGGAGACAGGAGTTGAGCGGTTCAGGTTCTACCCTGGGGAATGTCAACGGGGGTCACTTTGATTGGTATGTGGGCTATTTCTTGTTTCTGTGGGGGACGGTATACAGTGGATTTGGGGTGTTGCTTGTTTTTCACGGAACACACCATTGACGGGACTTGGGGCATTTTATGTTCAGACAGGTTACTGTTGATTGAATGTATGCCACTTAAAGGCTGGGGATAAATTTAGTTATGGAAGGAGGACTACTTCCTGTTTATATGGAAGAGAGACCATTTTCATTGGGTGGGTAGGGAACACTAGCGATGGAATGAGGAACATTTTCTAGTCAAAGGAGACAGTTTTTGGGGACATGAGTTTTTCACACAAGCTCATGATGGGGAGGAGGGTTTTTTTTCCTGTAACTGCTCGTTCAAAGGCTTTGGGAGTTGGGGAAAGAGGAGCGCTCACAGCTGGCCCCCCTCCTGCTCCTTTGGAATGAGTTTGGGTTAGGGAAAGTGAGAGAGCTAGCGCTATGGTAGATCTGAGAGGTTGCCGTAGTCCAGGAGGGGCACGTATGGGAGGCAATCAGAGAGCACTTTTCTCCATGCAGGATTCAAATGTGCACAAGGGCTGCAGCTATTAGAAACTTTGTGCTTTGGGGTGCAGCTCCAGCCATCTTGTTTCTGAAGTAAATATTAATAGTAACACTCAAATATTTAAATAGTATCCTGCTGTCCTCTTGGAAACCAATAATGATCTACGGTTAGTCAGTAACATTTTATGTATAATAAAAAATATGTCGTGTTTTGTTAGTCTTCTTCAGAAACAGGAAGTAGTTTAATGCCCCACTGTAGCAGTCTGCTTTGCAGATGGTGCAATTCTAATTTTCCCCAATATCATCGTTCCTGTGACAAGATGTGTTCAATGTCTTCTTGGCCACATTCCCTCAGCGAAAACATGTCCTGTGCAGGGTCAATTCCGTGCTCAGGAACCCCAGGGATCTGTTGTCAATAGCATTCCACCTGGAAAGAAGGGGGTGAGTCAGGAATACTGTTCCCTCCAAAAAGAAGGGGTGCATTGTCAATAGTACTTCTCCTGGAAAGAAGAGGTGTGACACAACGACTGTCCCCTCGGGGAACAAGGGGTGTGTCACGAATCCTGTGCCCTCCAGAAAGATGTGTCACGAATACTGTGCCCTCCAGAAAGAAGGATGTGGATAAATTGGAGAGAGTCCAGCGAAGGGCAACAAAAATGATTAGGGGTCTAGAACACATGACTTATGAGGAGAGGCTGAGGGAGCTGGGATTGTTTAGCCTGCAGAAGAGAAGAATGAGGGGGGATTCGATAGCTGCTTTCAACTACCTGAAAGGGGGTTCTAAAGAGGATGGCTCTAGACTGTTCTCAATGGTAGCAGATGACAGAACAAGGAGTAATGGTCTCAAGTTGCAGTGGGGGAGGTTTAGATTGGATATTAGGAAAAACTTTTTCACTAGGAGGGTGGTGAAACACTGGAATGCGTTACCTAGGGAGGTGGTAGAATCTCCTTCCTTAGAGGTTTTTAAGGTCAGGCTTGACAAAGCCCTAGCTGGGATGATTTAACTGGGAATTGGTCCTGCTTCGAGCAGGGGGTTGGACTAGATGACCTTCAGGGGTCCCTTCCAACCCTGATATTCTATGATTCTATGATAAGGGGTGTGTTACCAATAGTACTCCTGGAAATGAGGTGTGGTACACATGCTGTCCTCTCTGGAACCAAGAGGTGTGACGTGAATACTGGCCCCCTCTCCCATTAAACAAGGGGTGTGTCATGTATACTGACCCTGCAGAAACCAGAAGCGTGACACAAATACTGGCCCCCCGAGGTGTGTTCTGAATACAGTCCCCTCTGGGAACAAGAAAGGGTGTATCATTAATAATGACAGGTTTCAGAGTAGCAGCTGTGTAAGCCTGGGTCTGTAAAAAGAAAAGGAGCTTCATCTGCCGTAGCTCACGAAAGCTTACACTCCAATACATTTGTTAGGCTCTAAGGTGCCGCAAGTACTCCTTATCTTTTTATCATTAATAGTATTGCTCCTGGAAACTATAGGTGTCATTAATAGTACACCTTGTGAGAACAAGAGGTGTGTCCTGAATAGTGTCCTTTCTAGGAATAAGAGATGTGCTACGAGTACCCTGCCCTCTGGACAGGAGGGATGTGTCATGAATACCGTCTGCTCTGGGAACAAGGTGTGACCGGTGACTACCGTCCCACCGAAACAAGGGGTGTGTCATGAATTGTAGTCCCCCTGGAAACAAAGGCATGTCGTGAATTGTAGTCCCCGCCAGAAACAAACGGTGTGTCCTGAATACTATCCCCCCGAAACAAGAGGGGTGTCATCAATAGTACTCCTCCTGGGAACGAGAAGTGAGTCCCGAATAACATCCCCCCGGAAACAAGAGCGCTCTCATCAATAGTACTCGTGGGAACGAGAGGTGAGTCACAATTACTGTCCTCAGTGGGAACAAGCTGTGTGTCCCGAATATTGTGCCCCCCAGAAACAAGAAGTATGTCATCAATAGTGCTCCCTCTGGGAACAAGAGGTGGGTCCTGAATACTGTCCTCTCTGGAAGGGAGAAGTGTGTTACAAATACTGTCCCCCCGCCCCCAGAAAGAAGGGATGTTTTATCAATACTACTCGTCATAAAAACAAGTGGTGTGTCACGAATACTGTCCCCACGGGGACCAAGGATGTTCCGAAGACTGTTCCCTCCAGAGAGGAGAGGTGTGTTTTGAAAACAGTCCCCTCTGGGCACAAGGGGTTTATCCCAAACAGTGTCCCCTCCAGAAAGAAGGGGTGAGTCTCGAATAGCATCCCCTGTAGAAAGAAGCGGGTGAGTCATTAATAGTTCTCCTGAGAACAAGAGCTATGTGCCACATATTGTCCTTTCTGGCAACAAGAGATACGTTAGGAGTACAGTGTCCTCCAGAAACAAGAAGCGTGCCGTGAATACTGTCTCCTCTGGAAACAAGAGGTGTGTCATCAATAGTACTCTTCCCAGGAACGAGGGGTGTGTCATCATTGGTGGTACTCCTGGAAATAAGGGGTGTGTCATCATTCGTACTCCTAGTAGGAACAAGAGGTGTGTCCTCAATATCTTCCCCTCTGGAAAGGAGAGGTGTGTCCCGAATACCGTCCCCTCTAGAAACAAGTTTCAGAGTAACAGCCATGTTAGTCTGTCTTTGCAAAAAGAAAAGGAGTACTTGTGGGTTAGTCTCTAAGGTGCCACAAGTACTCCTTTTCTTTCTAGAAACAAGGGGTGTGTCCTGAGTACCGTCCCCTCTGGAAACAAGAGTTGTGCCATCAATAGTACTCCCCCTGGGAACAAGAGGTCTGTCCTGAACACCGTTCCTTCTGGGAAGAAGAGATGTATTAATTATGAGTACAATGTTCTCTAGAAACAAGGAGTGTGTCTTGAATATTGTGTCCTCTGGAAATAAGAGGTGTCTCCTGAATACTACCCCATCCAGAAACAAGGAATGTGTCATGAATTGTAGTCCTGTTGGAAACAAGGGTGTGTACTGAATACTGCCCCCTGAAAACAAGAGGTGTGTCATCAATAGCACTCCTCCTGGGAACAAGGCGTGTGTCCTGAATACTGTCCCCTCTGGAAACAAGAGGTGTGTCATCAATAGCACTCCTCCTGGGAACAAGGGGTGAGTGCTGAAAAGTGCCCCCTCTGGAAACAACAGGTGTGATATGAATACCGCCCCCCCACGACCAGAAACAAGAGTTGCGTCATCAATAGCACTCCTCCTGGGAACAAGGAGTATGTCCTGAATACTGTCCCCTCTGAAAACAAGAGGTGTGTCATCAATAGCACTCCTCCTGGGAACATGAGGTGTGCCCTGAATACTGTCCTGTCGAGAAACACAGATGTTTCTTCCCCTTATGGCTTGTAGAAAATAATATTAAAAGCAATGGGGCATGGCTCCCTGGTGCCCTCTGTTTCAGTGCCCCGTTCTTGCCCCCTCCCCACACTTGGAGCAATCCCTGGCCGAGCTGGTCCCAGGAACCTCTTGTCTGCTGTGTAGAGGCTGATGCTGGGGTGTCACAATCCCCCGTCTTTGTACCTGGTCTCTGCTGAGCTTGGGTAGGGGGGGTGAGGAGTCTGTGATGTTGCCTCTGTGTCCTGAGTGCTGCTGCTGGACTGAACAAGCCTTCTGATGAGTGAGGTCTCCATTTAAAATAAGAGTGTGCTGTCTCTCTCACTCTCCAGATACACACAGCCTCTCTCTCACATACACACTTGTACTGTTGTTGTTGTTGTTGTTATAGTCTCTGCAATTTTATTCTTTCAAAGGAAGTAATATGTGCATGATGCATTTCAAAGTTTAAGGGTTACAATGCTGTTTGTTCATTTTTTTAATGTGGTGTGTGTATTTCATAAGTTTACTACTCAAATAATTAAACATAAATGCAAAAATATTCCTTCTGGGAAGGAGAGATATATTATGAGTACAATGTCCCCTGGAAACAAGGAGTGTGTCTTGAATACTATGTTCTCTGGAAGTAAGAGGTGTCTCCTAAATACTGCCCCATCCAGAAACAAGGAGTGTGTCATGAATCGTAGTCCTGCTGGAAACAAGGGTGTGTACTGAATACTGCCCCCCCCCGAAACAAGAGGTGTGTCATCAATAGCACTCCTCCTGGGAACAAGGGGTGTGTGCTGAAAAGCGTCCCCTCTGGAAACAACAGGTGTGACGTGAATACTGCCCCTCCCCCGACCAGAAACAAGAGGTGTGTCATCAATAGCACTCCTCCTGGGAACAAGGAGTGTGTCCTGAATACTGTCCCCTCCAGAAACAAGAGGTGTGTCATCGATAGTATTCCTCATGGGAACATGAGGTGTGCCCTGAATACTGTCCTGTCGAGAAACACAAGTACTTGTAGAACGTAATGTTAAAAATAATGGGTCATGGTTCCCTGGTGCCCTCTGTTTCAGTGCCCCTGCTCTTGCCCCCTACCCACACTTGGAGCAACCCTTGGCCAAGCTGGTCCTGGGAACCTCTTGTCGGCTCTGCAGAGGCTGATGCTGGGGTGTCACAATCCCCCTGTCTTTGTATCTGGTCTCTGCTGAGCTTGGGTAGGGGGGTGAGGAGTTTGTGCTGTTGCCTCTGGGTCCTGAATGGGAGATGCTGAGTGCTGCTGCTGGACTGAACAAGCCTTTTGATGAGCGAGGTCTCCGCTTAAAGTAAGAGTGTGCCGTCTCTCACTCTCCAAATACACACAGCCTCTCTCTCACATACACACTTGTACTGTTGTTGTTATTACTGCCTTTGAAAGAATAAAATTGCAGAGACTATATGTGCATGGTGCATTTCGAAGTTTAAGGGTTACAGTGCTGGTTGTTTATTTTTTTCTGTGGTCTGTGCATTTCATAATTTTACTACTCAAATAATTAAATCTAAGGTAGAAATGAGTTCTAAAATGCCTAATCTGTCCTGGCTGGTAATTGTAATTGCTTAATTGTCATTAATTATTTAAAATAACAACTATGAAGCACAATATGATAAAAGTCAGACAATCAAATAATAGGATCCTGCTAGAACATAAATTCTGCATCTACTCACAACAGTAGACAGTGCAGCTGAAGGTCGCTTATTTTCAAATCATACTTTTAGTGATATCTGTAAAATAACTTAATATTTGTATGAAAATAAATGTGGTTACATGTACAATACTAATAACCATGATGGACTCAAATGTTAGTAAAAAGAAAAGGAGTACCTGTGGCACCTTAGAGACTAACAAATTTATTTGAGCATAAGCTGTAGCTCACGAAAGCTTATGCTCAAATAAATTTGTTAGTCTCTAAGGTGCCACAAGTCCTCCTGTTCTTTTTGCGAATACAGACTAACAAGGCTGCTACTCTGAAATCTGTCAAACGTTAGTGAGTCATGTACATGATTTTGATCGATCGGTAAACATAAATGCAAAAATATTTAGAGAAATTAATTTCCTTTCTTAATAAAAGAGAAAACACCACATCAATCATGTATGTTTATTTTAGTGAATGGTTTTTCACTGCACTAAAAAGCATTTACTTAATTTTGAGTAGATAACGGTAGTAACGCAGACTCTGTGTTAAATAAACTCTGCTTAAAATCTGCTTATTTGCTCACTTTGTATATATCTGTACTAAAGATAATGTACAAAATAGCAAATGTGTGTTTCTGATATCTGTGTTAAAGCTCCAAAACTGACACCGTCAGGCTTGAGAGTGGGACTGTCTTGCTGTATTGTCTCCTGATTGTTCTAAACGTACACAGATACAAACTCCAACTAAATCCAAATTTTCAGTTTATATTTTTTCCTTCATATATATATATATATATATGTGTGTGTGTGTATATACACACACACACACACACATATATATGAAATAGGATTTAGCTGACAGGAGTTCTATATCTAAGTTATCATGTGCAAGAAATCTGGAGTTTTCAGGTGCTCAAATAGCCCCTGGAATCATGATTAAAATTGCCATACCCCCCAAAATATGAAACGTTGCCTCTGGTGAGCTGGGAGCGGCCAGAGGGCTGTGGGCTCTGGCAAGATGCAGCCCCCTGTGTGACAGCACAAAGTCCACCTTGAGCCGCATGCTGAGTGCCAGGCACCACAAGCTGCAGCAGCAACGGCGGCGTCAGGGTGGCATTATGCTACGCGACCCTTATGTCTGCGATTCTGCCGGGGGTGGTGCATCACCTGGCAGCCAGTGCTCTCTAGCTGCCCATACAGTGCTTAATTTGTGCCAGGCCTGAGCTCTGTGAACTTTGTCTACGTAAATTAAGCACTTGGAGGAGGCAGTGGGGTGTGCAGGGGATGGGGGGGAGGTAGCTCAGGGCAAAGTACAAGTTTGCACAGGTTGCCATTTTCCCTAAAGTCAGTCATGGGGATGGTGCAGTTTCTCTGGCTTGTGGCAGCTCCCTGGGCAGCATGTCAGGGAGTGACACTGCCCTCCATTTTGAGCTTGAGGCCGCGGTATGCCCTCAAGCATCAGCTAAGTAATCTTTCCATTACCCCCTAAATACCCTCTCACAGTACAAACGCACCCCTCCAGCACTGTTGAGGTACCTCTTTCAGCAGCCCCCAACTGGACATACTGTGGAGTCCCCTCTTCCCTCTAAGTGGTGTTTTCTTTTTAGGAAGCTGAAACATGGTAATTATAGTGTTACCTGGTGATAGAGTTTAAGTCTTCTGCAAATTTGTATTGTAAGAAGGAAGGCCGATTAATACATCAAGACGAACAGCGCTTGCCACCGCTAAGCTAGGAATGAACTAAAGGGTTTCTGTGTCGCCTGAGTCTGTATTTATAGCTGCCTTTGGCTTCTAAAGCATGCTGGGAAACGGAGGGGTGGAGCTTAGGCAGTATATAAGCTGGGGTCTTGTCACAGTAAGTCATTCGGCTTTGTGTTGGTTCAAAGAGATGTGCATAGGTATTTGTAGGGGTGTTTATAGTCATAGTGAGCATTAATATGAGGTAATGATGACATGTATTTGCATAAGTGTACTATTTTTCTGTGCTTATTTTTGTGTAATGTGGTTTTCTTTCATTTCAGGTTATTCATAGTGTGTTTGATTCACATGTTATCATTTGTATTTTCATTAGGGGGAAGACATTGAGGGTTGTTTCCGACAGAGCTTCTGTTAAACACACATCTGGTATTGGTAGCGTGTCCATGGTGTCGGACTGTTGTAGAAGCATAGAAGTTTTCTGTCTGGGTTAGGAGGGGAGTGGTCTGAGGAGACTGTAATATTTAGTAAGAGTTTCTTCTCTTAACCTCAACTGCATTCTCCTCCTGTATTTTCTCCTACTCACTTGTCTGGAATCCTGTGAGTAGAGTTTATAAACCATGTTTGCAGTCAAGCTTTCTTTGTATTCGCAGCTGCATCAAGATCCGGTACCGAGTCGCATTGTGACGTGAAGGGTTGTGAATATTTTTCTCTTTGTCCGTCACACAAGTGCTGTATTTTGTAAGCAATTTCAACATACGGCAGCGAAGGCCTGTCTACCGAGGCGAAGGAGATCTCAAGAGGTAGAGCACCTGTCCAATTTCCAAAGATAAGTATATGCCAAAGCGTTTGATGATCAGAAGCGTTTCTGATGTTGAGGCTCTTTCTTTACTTATGGGAGTCCTCTAAACTCTGCTCATTCTTACAGGGCCTGTGAGGGGTGGATGGGAGTTCATTGTATGGAGGGAGCAGTGTGTTTCCCCTGAGCGTGCTGGCAGAGTGGCCTGTCTGTAACTAGAGATGCTCCGTTCTCAGTTCTTCTCTCTTACGCAGCACTGGGTTGGCATGACAGGTCACCGCTTCCACCTTGCGTTTTCCTCTACACGGTGGTGGTTTTCTGAGGAGGATGCGAGCATCCTAGTTAGCGATGGGTCCCTGTGGTGTAGGGAAAGGGGGAGAGCCACCACTATGTAGAAGCATAGCCATTTTCCATGTGGATGAGAGTGTTCTATGTGGGGGGTGTAATGTGTAGTAGCTGTTCCCTCTCAAGGAATCGGTATGTAGGTGAGGTCATGTTTCATATTGTGGTGTCGGGAGCTTTGTGAGTAGAGTTTATAACTGAGGTTTGCAGTCAAGCTTTGTTTTTACTTTCAAATGCGTCCAGATCCAGTACCGAGTAGTCTCATTCCGTGGAGGGTCGTGATTACTTCTCTTTGACCGTCACGACATCGCTGTACGGTTGTCAACGTATGGGAGGAAAGGCCCACGTACAAAGGACAAGACGATCTTGAGAGCGGGAGCGGCTGTCAAAGTTAAGTCTGTGCCGAAGGGTTCGATAGTCAGAAGTATATGTGCCGTTGAGGCTCCCTGTTTAGGGGCGGGAGTCCTGTAAACTCTCTCCCCAGTCTGAATGGGCACGTGAGGGGTGGGCGGGAGATGGTTGTATGGCGGGAGCGTGCGTTTCCCCTGAGGGAAGGTCGATCGCTGGCAGAGTGACCTGTCTGTAACTAGAGATGCTCAGTTCTCCCTTCTTCTCTTGTATGTGGCACTGGGTTCGCATCACCGGTCACCGCTTCCACCTTGCCTTCTCCTCTTCGTGGTGGTGGTTTCCGAGGAGGATGTGAGCATCCTAGTTAGCGATGGGTCCCAATTGTGGTGGGACACGTGGGGGGCCACCAGTATGTGGATGAGCGTGTTTGGGGTGGGTGGGCGCTTCTCTGAGGGGGGTGTAATGTGTGGTAGGCGTTCCTTCCGTTCGGAAAGCAGTATGCAGGGGAGGTCATGTTTCAGATCGCGTCGTTGGGCACTTTGCCAGTCGGTTTGCAGTCAAGCTTTGTTCGTCTCTGCAGGCGCGTCCAGATCCTGTACCGTGTGGTGTCGTTCCGCGGAGGGTCGTGACTACTTCTGTCTGACCGTCACATCAGCGTATGGGAGCGAAGGGCCGTGTACAAAGGACAAGACGATCTTGAGAGCGGGAGCGGCTGTCAAAGTTAAGTCTGTGCCGAAGGGTTCGATAGTCAGAAGTATATGTGCCGTTGAGGCTCCCTGTTTAGGGGTGGGAGTCCTGTAAACTCTCTTCCCAGTCTGAATGGGCACGTGAGGGGTGGGCGGGAGACGGTTGTACGGCGGGAGCGTGTGTTTCCTCCGAGGGAAGGTCGATTGCTGGCATTGTGACCTGTCTGTAACTAGAGATGCTCCGTTCTCAGTTCTTCTTCTTCTCTCGTACGCGGCACTGGGTTCGCATCACCGGTCACCGCTTCCACCTTGCGTTCTCCTCTTCGTGGTGGTGGTTTCCGAGGAGGATGCGAGCATCCTAGTTAGCGATGGGCCCCTGTGGTGTAGGGAAAGGGGGAGAGCCACCACTATGTAGAAGCGTAGCCATTTTCCATGTGGATGAGAGTGTTCTATGTGGGGGGTGTAATGTGTAGTAGCTGTCCCTCTCAAGGAATCGGTATGTAGGTGAGGTCATGTTTCATATTGTGGTGTCGGGAGCTTTGTGAGTAGAGTTTATAACTGAGGTTTGCAGTCAAGCTTTGTTTTTACTTTCAAATGCGTCCAGATCCAGTACCGAGTAGTCTCATTCCGTGGAGGGTCGTGATTACTTCTCTTTGACCGTCACGACATCGCTGTACGGTTGTCAACGTATGGGAGGAAAGGCCCACGTACAAAGGACAAGAAGATCTTGAGAGCGGCAGCGGCTGTCAAAGTTAAGTCTGTGCCGAAGGGTTCGATAGCTAGAAGTATTTGAGCCATTGAGACTCCTCGTTTAGGGGCGGGAGTCCTCTAAACTCTCCCCATTCTGAATGGGCACGTGAGGGGTGGTTGGGAGCTTGTTGCACGGAGAGAGTGTGCGTTTCCCCTGAGGGAAGGTCGATCGCTAGCAGAGTGACCTGTCCGTAACTAGAGATGCTCCGTTCTCAGTTCTTCTTCTTCTCTTGTACGCAGCACTAGTTTTGCATCACAGGTCACCGCTTCCAACTTGTGTTCTCCTCTATGTGGTGGTGGTTTTCTGAGGAGGATGTGAGCATCCTAGTTAGCGATGGGCCCCTGTTTTGGTGGGACACGGGGAGGGCCACTGATGTGTGGATGAGCGTGTTTGGGGTGGGTGGGTGCTTCTCTCGGGGGGGGGGGGGTGGGTAATGTTTAGTAGGTGTTCCTTCTGTTTAGGAAGCAGTATGTAGGTGAGGTCATCTTTTGTATTGTGTATCTGGGAGCTTTGCAAGTAGGTTTTTGGTCAAGCTTTGTTTGTATTTGCAGATGCTTGCACATCCAGTACTGTGTCATGACTACTTCTCTGTGACTGTCATGTTAGCATATGGGAGCGAAGGTCTGTGTACAAAGGTCAAGAAGATCTTGAGAGCAGGAGTGGCTGTCAAAGTTAAGTCTCTGCCGAAGGGTTTGGTAGCCAGAAGTATTTGAGCCATTGAGGCTCCTCATTCAGGGGCGGGAGTCCTCTAAACTCTCCCTATTCTGAATGGGCATGTGAGGGGTGGGCGGGAGCTTGTTGCACGGAGGGAGTGTGCGTTTCCCCTGAGGGAAGGTCGATCGCTGGCAGAGTGACCTGTCTGTAACTAGAGATGCTCCGTTCTCAGTTCTTCTTCTTTTCTAGTACGCAGCACTGGGTTCGCATCACAGGTCACCGCTTCCACCTTGCGTTTTCCTCTACACGGTGGTGGTTTTCCGAGGAGTATGCGAGCATCCTAGTTAGCGATGGGCCCCTGTGGTGTAGGGAAAGGGGGAGAGCCACCACTATGTAGAAGCGTAGCCATTTTCCATGTGGATGAGAGTGTTCTATGTGGGGGGTGTAATGTGTAGTAGCTGTCCCTCTCAAGGAATCGGTATGTAGGTGAGGTCATGTTTCATATTGTGGTGTCGGGAGCTTTGTGAGTAGAGTTTATAACTGAGGTTTGCAGTCAAGCTTTGTTTTTACTTTCAAATGCGTCCAGATCCAGTACCGAGTAGTCTCATTCCGTGGAGGGTCGTGATTACTTCTCTTTGACCGTCACGACATCGCTGTACGGTTGTCAACGTATGGGAGGAAAGGCCCACATATAGAGGACAAGACGATCTTGAGAGCGGCAGCGGCTGTCAAAGTTAAGTCTGTGCCGAAGGGTTCGATAGTCAGAAGTATATGTGCCGTTGAGGCTCCCTGTTTAGGGGCGGGAGTCCTGTAAACTCTCTCCCCAGTCTGAATGGGCACGTGAGGGGTGGGCGGGAGCTCGTTGCATGGAAGGAGCGTGCGTTTCCCCCAGGGAAGGTCGATCGCTGGCAGAGTGACCTGTCCGTAACTAGAGATGCTCCGTTCTCAGTTCTTCTTCTTCTCTTGTACGCAGCACTGGGTTTGCATCACAGGTCACCGATTCCAGCTTGGGTTCTCTTCTATGCGGTGGTGGTTTTCTGAGGAGGATGTGAGCATCCTAGTTAGCGATGGGTCACAATGTGGTGGGACATGTGGAGGGCCACCAGTATGTGGATGAGACTGTTTATGGTGGGTGGGTGCTTCTCTGAGGGGGCTGTAATGTTTAGTAGGTGTTCCTTCTCTTAAGGAAGCAGTATGCAGGTGAAGTCATGTTTCATGTTGTGTAGTTGGGTGCTTTGTGAGTCTGTTTGCAGTCCAGTTTTGTTTGTCTTTGCAGATGTGTCCAGATCTGGCACTGTGTTGTTCCGTGGAGGGTCGTGACTACTTCTCTGTGACCATATCATGACATTGCTGTATGGCTGTCAACTTATGGGAGCGAAGGCCTGTGTACAAAGGACAAGAAGATCTTGAGAGTGGCAGCAGCTGTCAAAGTTAAGTCTCTGCCGAAGGGTTTGATAGTCAGAAGTATTTGTGCTGTTAAGGCTTCTTCTTTAGGGACAGAAGTCCTGTAAACTCTGCTAGTTCTTAACTGGTGTGGGAGGGAGCTCATTGTACGGAGGGAGTGTGTGTTCTCCTTGGAGGAAGGTGGAGTGCTGGTAGAGTGACCTGTCTGTAACTAGAGATGCTCCATTCTCTGTTCTTCTCTCTTATGCAGCACTGGGTTTGCATCACTGGTCACCACTACCTTGTTTGTCTGTCCTCTACTGGGTGTTGGTTTCCTCAGGAGGATGTGAGCATTGTAGTTAGTGATACAGTCAGGCCCCAGTCAGGGTGGGAAAAGGCTGTGAGTATTGTGTAATTTTTCAGAATGTTGCGTCTTCATTTTAACTATATAGAAGTAGTTGGTTGCTCCTTCATTGTGGGTATGAATGTGTCAGGGCTCTTTTGGCGTGTTTAATAGGTCAGTTTAGCAAAGGGAATGTAGTATTGCGCCGTTGTGGATTTAGCAATAATGTGGCATTTATCGTTTGCATGCCACAGGGGGATAGGAGTCCAGAACTGAGGGAATTGGCTGGGGCAACCGTGGCCCGTTTGGTGTACGTGGTGCCAGTGGGAGCAGAGGAGCCGGTTGCATCCATGAGGTAAGTGTTAAGTTAGAGCTTTTGGTGCACTTCTCTCAATGGGAGTGTGGTCTTTGCTGTGTTAGGTGAGGTGGGCTTATTATGCACGGGTTCTCCACCAGTTTTGTACGTGTGAGACAACAGATGGAGAAGACAACATTTGGGTTAAGGTGTCGCTTCTTATGTAGAAGAAGGTTGGATTTAGGTGGATGGTTAGTGAGCGTGTTGTCACGTGTGCCCTAAAATGTTGAGTATTGTTTTTCCTTGAACATATTGTGGATGTGTGGTGAAGGTGTGGAGATGTGTTTGATATCTTTTGGGGCAGGGGTAGCAGTGGGGAGGGGAGTGTGGAAAATATGTAGGGGGACTGAAAGTTGCAATACTAGGGAGGGGTGAGGGATCTCATGACCTGTGATTCCAGGGTTTGTTACTGTAGATAGTTTCTTGCAGAAATAGGGTGGGATGTGTTGCATCATCCTTGGGTTTGACGGTCAGTACTCATTTATTTTGTGTTTGCAGGTATTTAAGAGGCTTCAGGAGGTGTGGTTTGGAAAAGAATGTCTGGCAAGGTGCATGTGAGTACTCTTATGGTCCTTTGTGGGGATGACAGCGGTGGAGGGAAAATAGAGAGCTGACCTCATGTGCTTCCAAGCTGTGTGTTGTCACATATCACTGGTGCGCGCTGCTTTTTGTCATGTATGTAGCTAATTTTGGTATTGGTTGGGCAGCGGTTCGGTGGGAGGAGAGCGAGTGGAGCGTCACCCGATTGGCCATAACTTGTAGCAATGGTTACCATTGGGCGGGGACGAATGAAGGGTCACAGGAAGGTGCTGTGAGGTTTTCTCAGTGCGTGTTTCTGAATCGCAGATGTTAGCGCTGGATACTTTA